>NW_028188980.1:0-582235 GCF_054131305.1 Coturnix japonica
AAACCCGGTAGTGAGGTCACTAAACCCGGAAGTGAGGTCACCAAACCCGGAAGTGAGGTCACCACACCCGGAAGTGAGGTCACCACACCCGGAAGTGAGGTCACCAAACCTGGAAGTGACGTCACTAAACCCGGAAGTGAGGTCAGCATACCCGGAAGTGACGTCACCACACCCGGAAGTGATGTCAGCAAACCCGGAAGTGAGGTCACCAAACCCGGAAGTGACGTCACTAAACCCGGAAGTGATGTCAGCAAACCCGGAAGTGAGGTCAGCAAACCCGGAAGTGAGGTCACCACACCCGGAAGTGAGGTCAGCAAACCCGGAAGTGAGGTCACCACACCTGGAAGTGAGGTCACCAAACCCGGAAGTGACGTCACTAAACCCGGAAGTGAGGTCACCACACCCAGAAGTGAGGTCACCAAACCCGGAAGTGAGGTCACCAAACCCGGAAGTGATGTCACTAAACCCGGAAGTGAGGTCAACACACCCGGAATTGACGTCACTAAACCCGGAAGTGAGGTCAGCATACCCGGAAGTGAGGTAAGCTGACCAGGAAAGTGAGGTCTGCTAATTCGGAACTCAGGTCTGCAAACCCAGAAGTGACTTCAGCAGACCCAGAAGTGACTTAAGCAAACCCGGAAGTGAGGTCAGCAAACCCGGAAGTGAGGTCACCACACCCGGAAGTGAGGTCAGCAAACCCGGAAGTGAGGTCAGCAAACCCGGAAGTGACGTCACTAAACCCGGAAGTGATGTCAGCAAACCCGGAAGTGAGGTCAGCAAACCCGGAAGTGATGTCAGCAAACCCGGAAGTGAGGTCAGCAAACCCGGAAGTGAGGTCACCACACCCGGAAGTGAGGTCAGCAAACCCGGAAGTGAGGTCACCACACCCGGAAGTGAGGTCACCAAACCCGGAAGTGACGTCACTAAACCCGGAAGTGAGGTCAGCAAACCCGGAAGTGAGGTCAGCAAACCCGGAAGTGAGGTCACCACACCCGGAAGTGAGGTCACCAAACCCGGAAGTGAGGTCACCACACCCGGAAGTGAGGTCACCAAACCCGGAAGTGACGTCACTAAACCCGGAAGTGAGGTCACCAAACCCGGAAGTGACGTCACTAAACCCGGAAGTGATGTCAGCAAACCCGGAAGTGAGGTCAGCAAACCCGGAAGTGACGTCACCACACCCGGAAGTGAGGTCAGCAAACCCGGAAGTGAGGTCACCACACCCGGAAGTGAGGTCACCAAACCCGGAAGTGACGTCACAAAACCCGGAAGTGAGGTCACCACACCCAGAAGTGAGGTCACCAAACCCGGAAGTGAGGTCACCAAACCCGGAAGTGACGTCACTAAACCCGGAAGTGAGGTCAACACACCCGGAATTGACGTCACTAAACCCGGAAGTGACGTCACTAAACCCGGAAGTGAGGTCAGCAAACCCGGAAGTGAGGTCAGCAAACCCGGAAGTGAGGTCACCACACCCGGAAGTGAGGTCACCAAACCCGGAAGTGAGGTCACCACACCCGGAAGTGAGGTCACCAAACCCGGAAGTGACGTCACTAAACCCGGAAGTGAGGTCACCAAACCCGGAAGTGACGTCACTAAACCCGGAAGTGATGTCAGCAAACCCGGAAGTGAGGTCAGCAAACCCGGAAGTGAGGTCACCACACGCGGAAGTGAGGTCAGCAAACCCGGAAGTGAGGTCACCACACCCGGAAGTGAGGTCACCAAACCCGGAAGTGACGTCACAAAACCCGGAAGTGAGGTCACCACACCCAGAAGTGAGGTCACCAAACCCGGAAGTGAGGTCACCAAACCCGGAAGTGACGTCACTAAACCCGGAAGTGAGGTCAACACACCCGGAATTGACGTCACTAAACCCGGAAGTGATGTCAGCATACCCGGAAGTGAGGTAAGCAGACCCGGAAGTGATGTCAGCAAACCCGGAAGTGAGGTCAGCAAACCCGGAAGTGAGGTCACCACACCCGGAAGTGAGGTCAGCAAACCCGGAAGTGAGGTCACCACACCCGGAAGTGAGGTCACCAAACCCGGAAGTGACGTCACTAAACCCGGAAGTGAGGTCAGCAAACCCGGAAGTGAGGTCAGCAAACCCGGAAGTGAGGTCACCACACCCGGAAGTGAGGTCACCAAACCCGGAAGTGACGTCACTAAACCCGGAAGTGAGGTCAGCAAACCCGGAAGTGAGGTAAGCAGACCAGGAAAGTGAGGTCTGCTAATTCGGAACTCAGGTCTGCAAACCCAGAAGTGACTTCGGCAGACCCAGAAGTGACTTCAGCAAACCCGGAAGTGAGGTCAGCAAACCCGGAAGTGAGGTCACCACACCCGGAAGTGAGGTCAGCAAACCCGGAAGTGAGGTCAGCAAACCCGGAAGTGAGGTCACCACACCCGGAAGTGAGGTCACCAAACCCGGAAGTGAGGTCACCACACCTGGAAGTGAGGTCACCACACCCGGAAGTGACGTCACTAAACCCGGAAGTGAGGTCAGCATACCCGGAAGTGACGTCACCACACCCGGAAGTGAGGTCACCACACCCGGAAGTGAGGTCACCAAACCCGGAAGTGACGTCACTAAACCCGGAAGTGATGTCAGCAAACCCGGAAGTGAGGTCAGTAAACCCGGAAGTGAGGTCACCACACCCGGAAGTGAGGTCACCACACCCGGAAGTGAGGTCACCACACCCGGAAGTGAGGTCAGCAAACCCAGAAGTGAGGTCACCAAACCCGGAAGTGAGGTCACCAAACCCGGTAGTGAGCTAAGCAGAGCAGGAAAGTGAGGTCTGCTAATTCGGAACTCAGGTCTGCAAACCCAGAAGTGACTTCAGCAGACCCAGAAGTGACTTCAGCAAACCCGGAAGTGAGGTCAGCAAACCCGGAAGTGAGGTCACCACACCCGGAAGTGAGGTCAGCAAACCCGGAAGTGAGGTCAGCAAACGCGGAAGTGTAGTCACCACACCCGGAAGTGAGGTCACCAAACCCGGAAGTGACGTCACTAAACCCGGAAGTGACGTCAGCAAACCCGGAAGTGAGGTCAGCAAACCCGGAAGTGAGGTCACCACACCCGGAAGTGATGTCAGCAAACCCGGAAGTGAGGTCACCACACCCGGAAGTGAGGTCACCAAACCCGGAAGTGACGTCACTAAACCCGGAAGTGAGGTCAGCAAACCCGGAAGTGAGGTCAGCAAACCCGGAAGTGAGGTCACCAAACCCGGAAGTGACGTCACTAAACCCGGAAGTGAGGTCACCAAACCCGGAAGTGATGTCACTAAACCCGGAAGTGACGTCACCACACCCGGAAGTGAGGTCACCAAACCCGGAAGTGACGTCACTAAACCCAGAAGTGATGTCAGCAAACCCGGAAGTGAGGTCAGCAAACCCGGAAGTGAGGTCACCACACCCGGAAGTGAGGTCAGCAAACCCGGAAGTGAGGTCACCAAACCAGGAAGTGAGGTCAACAAACCCGGAAGTGAGGTAAGCAGACCAGGAAAGTGAGGTCTGCAAATTCGGAACTCAGGTCTGCAAACCCAGAAGTGACTTCAGCAGACCCAGAAGTGACTTCAGCAAACCCGGAAGTGAGGTCAGCAAACCCGGAAGTGAGGTCACCACACCCGGAAGTGAGGTCACCACACCCGGAAGTGAGGTCACCAAACCCGGAAGTGACGTCACTAAACCCGGAAGTGATGTCAGCAAACCCGGAACTGAGGTCAGCAAACCCGTAAGTGAGGTCACCACACCCGGAAGTGAGGTCAGCAAACCCGGTAGTGAGGTCACTAAACCCGGAAGTGAGGTCACCAAACCCGGAAGTGAGGTCACCACACCCAGAAGTGAGGTCACCACACCCGGAAGTGAGGTCACCAAACCTGGAAGTGACGTCACTAAACCCGGAAGTGAGGTCAGCATACCAGGAAGTGACGTCACCACACCCGGAAGTGATGTCAGCAAACCCAGAAGTGAGGTCAGCAAACCCGGAAGTGAGGTCACCACACCCGGAAGTGAGGTCAGCAAACCCGGAAGTGAGGTCACCAAACCCGGAAGTGAGGTCACCACACCCGGAAGTGAGGTCAGCAAACCCGGAAGTGAGGTCACCACACCCGGAAGTGAGGTCACCAAACCTGGAAGTGAGGTCACCACACCCGGAAGTGAGGTCACCAAACCCGGAAGTGACGTCACTAAACCCGGAAGTGAGGTCAGCAAACCCGGAAGTGAGGTCAGCAAACCCGGAAGTGAGGTCACCACACCCGGAAGTGAGGTCACCAAACCCGGAAGTGACGTCACTAAACCCGGAAGTGAGGTCAGCAAACCCAGAAGTGACTTCAGCAGACCCAGAAGTGACTTCAGCAAACCCGGAAGTGAGGTCAGCAAACCCGGAAGTGAGGTCAGCAAACCCGGAAGTGAGGTCACCAAACCCGGAAGTGACGTCACTAAACCCGGAAGTGACGTCACTAAACCCGGAAGTGAGGTCAGCAAACCCAGAAGTGACTTCAGCAGACCCAGAAGTGACTTCAGCAAACCCGGAAGTGAGGTCAGCAAACCCGGAAGTGAGGTCAGCAAACCCGGAAGTGAGGTCACCAAACCCGGAAGTGACGTCACTAAACCCGGAAGTGATGTCAGCAAACCCGGAAGTGAGGTCAGCAAACCCGGAAGTGAGGTCACCACACCCGGAAGTGAGGTCACCACACCCGGAAGTGAGGTCACCAAACCCGGAAGTGAGGTCACCACACCCGGAAGTGAGGTCACCAAACCCGGAAGTGACGTCACTAAACCCGGAAGTGAGGTCAGCATACCCGGAAGTGACGTCACCACACCCGGAAGTGAGGTCACCACACCCGGAAGTGAGGTCACCAAACCCGGAAGTGACGTCACTAAACCCGGAAGTGATGTCAGCAAACCCGGAAGTGAGGTCAGCAAACCCGGAAGTGAGGTCACCACACCCGGAAGTGAGGTCAGCAAACCCGGAAGTGAGGTCACCACACCCGGAAGTGAGGTCAGCAAACCCGGAAGTGACTTCAGCAAACCCGGAAGTGAGGTCACCACACCCGGAAGTGAGGTCACCAAACCCGGAAGTGAGGTCACCACACCCGGAAGTGAGGTCACCACACCCGGAAGTGACATCACTAAACCCGGAAGTGAGGTCAGCATACCCGGAAGTGACGTCACCACACCCGGAAGTGAGGTCACCACACCCGGAAGTGAGGTCACCAAACCCGGAAGTGACGTCACTAAACCCGGAAGTGATGTCAGCAAACCCGGAAGTGAGGTCAGTAAACCCGGAAGTGAGGTCACCAAACCCGGAAGTGAGGTCACCACACCCGGAAGTGAGGTCAGCAAACCCGGAAGTGAGGTCACCAAACCCGGAAGTGAGGTCACCAAACCCGGTAGTGAGCTAAGCAGACCAGGAAAGTGAGGTCTGCTAATTCGGAACTCAGGTCTGCAAACCCAGAAGTGACTTCAGCAGACCCAGAAGTGACTTCAGCAAACCCGGAAGTGAGGTCAGCAAACCCGGAAGTGAGGTCACCACACCCGGAAGTGAGGTCACCAAACCCGGAAGTGACGTCACTAAACCCGGAAGTGATGTCAGCAAACCCGGAAGTGAGGTCAGCAAACCCGGAAGTGAGGTCACCACACCCGGAAGTGATGTCAGCAACCCCGGAAGTGAGGTCACCACACCCAGAAGTGAGGTCACCAAACCCGGAAGTGACGTCACTAAACCCGGAAGTGAGGTCAGCAAACCCGGAAGTGAGGTCAGCAAACCCGGAAGTGAGGTCACCAAACCCGGAAGTGACGTCACTAAACCCGGAAGTGAGGTCACCAAACCCGGAAGTGACGTCACTAAACCCGGAAGTGAGGTCACCACACCCGGAAGTGCGGTCACCAAACCCGGAAGTGACGTCACTAAACCCGGAAGTGATGTCAGCAAACCCGGAAGTGAGGTCAGCAAACCCGGAAGTGAGGTCACCACACCCGGAAGTGAGGTCAGCAAACCCGGAAGTGAGGTCAACAAACCCGGAAGTGAGGTAAGCAGACCAGGAAAGTGAGGTCTGCTAATTCGGAACTCAGGTCTGCAAACCCAGAAGTGACTTCAGCAGACCCAGAAGTGACTTCAGCAAACCCGGAAGTGAGGTCAGCAAACCCGGAAGTGAGGTCACCACACCCGGAAGTGAGGTCACCACACCCGGAAGTGAGGTCACCAAACCCGGAAGTGAAGTCACTAAACCCGGAAGTGATGTCACTAAACCCGGAAGTGAGGTCAGCAAACCCGTAAGTGAGGTCACCACACCCGGAAGTGAGGTCAGCAAACCCGGAAGTGAGGTCAGCAAACCCGTAAGTGAGGTCACCACACCCGGAAGTGAGGTCAGCAAACCCGGTAGTGAGGTCACTAAACCCGGAAGTGAGGTCACCAAACCCGGAAGTGACGTCACTAAACCCGGAAGTGAGGTCAGCAAACCCGGAAGTGAGGTCACCAAACCCGGAAGTGAGGTCAGCAAACCCGGAAGTGAGGTCACCAAACCCGGAAGTGACGTCACTAAACCCGGAAGTGAGGTCACCAAACCCGGAAGTGATGTCAGCAAACCCGGAAGTGAGGTCACTAAACCCGGAAGTGAGGTCACCACACGCGGAAGTGAGGTCAGCAAACCCGGAAGTGAGGTCACCACACCAGGAAGTGAGGTCACCAAACCCGGAAGTGACGTCACTAAACCCGGAAGTGAGGTCACCAAACCCGGAAGTGAGGTCACCACACCCGGAAGTGAGGTCACCAAACCCGGAAGTGAGGTCACCACACCCGGAAGTGAGGTCACCAAACCTGGAAGTGACGTCACTAAACCCGGAAGTGAGGTCAGCATACCCGGAAGTGACGTCACCACACCCGGAAGTGATGTCAGCAAACCCGGAAGTGAGGTCACCAAACCCAGAAGTGACGTCACTAAACCCGGAAGTGATGTCAGCAAACCCGGAAGTGACGTCACTAAACCCGGAAGTGAGGTCAGCAAACCCGGAAGTGAGGTCAGCAAACCCGGAAGTGAGGTCACCACACCCAGAAGTGAGGTCACCAAACCCGGAAGTGAGGTCACCACACCCGGAAGTGAGGTCACCAAACCCGGAAGTGACGTCACTAAACCCGGAAGTGATGTCAGCAAACCCGGAAGTGAGGTCAGCAAACCCGGAAGTGATGTCAGCAAACCCGGAAGTGAGGTCACCAAATCCGGAAGTGAGGTCACCACACCCGGAAGTGAGGTCACCAAACCCGGAAGTGACGTCACTAAACCCGGAAGTGAGTTCAGCATACCCGGAAGTGACGTCACCACACCCGGAAGTGAGGTCACCAAACCCGGAAGTGACGTCACTAAACCCGGAAGTGAGGTCAGCAAATCCGGAAGTGAGGTCAGCAAACCCGGAAGTGAGGTCACCACACCCGGAAGTGAGGTCACCAAACCCGGAAGTGAGGTCACCACACCCGGAAGTGAGGTCAGCAAACCCGGAAGTAAGGTCACCACACCCGGAAGTGAGATCAGCATACCCGGAAGTGACGTCACCACACCCGGAAGTGAGGTCACCACACCCGGAAGTGAGGTCACCAAACCCGGAAGTGACGTCACTAAACCTGGAAGTGATGTCAGCAAACCCGGAAGTGAGGTCAGCAAACCCGGAAGTGAGGTCACCACACCCGGAAGTGAGGTCAGCAAACCCGGAAGTGAGGTCACGACACCCGGAAGTGAGGTCACCAAACCCGGAAGTGACGTCACTAAACCCGGAAGTGAGGTCACCACACCCAGAAGTGAGGTCACCAAACCCGGAAGTGCGGTCACCAAACCCGGAAGTGAGGTCAGCAAACCCGGAAGTGAGGTCACCACACCCGGAAGTGATGTCAGCAAACCCGGAAGTGAGGTCAGCAAACCCGGAAGTGAGGTCACCACACCCGGAAGTGAGGTCAGCAAACCCGGAAGTGAGGTCACCACACCCGGAAGTGAGGTCACCAAACCCGGAAGTGACGTCACTAAACCCGGAAGTGAGGTCAGCAAACCCGGAAGTGAGGTAAGCAGACCAGGAAAGTGAGGTCTGCTAATTCGGAACTCAGGTCTGCAAACCCAGAAGTGACTTCAGCAGACCCAGAAGTGACTTCAGCAAACCCGGAAGTGAGGTCAGCAAACCCGGAAGTGAGGTCACCACACCCGGAAGTGAGGTCACCAAACCCGGAAGTGACGTCACTAAACCCGGAAGTGAGGTCAGCAAACCCGGAAGTGAGGTCAGCAAACCCGGAAGTGAGGTCACCACACCCGGAAGTGAGGTCACCAAACCCGGAAGTGAGGTCACCACACCCGGAAGTGAGGTCACCAAACCCGGAAGTGACATCACTAAACCCGGAAGTGAGGTCAGCATACCCCGAAGTGACGTCACCACACCCGGAAGTGAGGTCACCAAACCCGGAAGTGACGTCACTAAACCAGGAAGTGATGTCAGGAAACCCGGAAGTGAGGTCAGCAAACCCGGAAGTGAGGTCACCACACCCGGAAGTGAGGTCAGCAAACACGGAAGTGAGGTCACCACACCCGGAAGTGAGGTCACCAAACCCGGAAGTGACGTCACTAAACCCGGAAGTGAGGTCACCACATCCAGAAGTGAGGTCACCAAACCCGGAAGTGAGGTCACCAAACCCGGAAGTGACGTCACTAAACCCGGAAGTGAGGTCAACACACCCGGAATTGCCGTCACTAAACCCGGAAGTGAGGTCAGCAAACCCGGAAGTGAGGTCACCACACCCGGAAGTGAGGTCAGCAAACCCGGAAGTGAGGTCACCAAACCCGGAAGTGACGTCACTAAACCCGGAAGTGATGTCAGCAAACCCGGAAGTGAGGTCAGCAAACCCGGAAGTGAGGTCACCACACCCGGAAGTGAGGTCACCAAACCCGGAAGTGAGGTCACCACACCCGGAAGTGAGGTCACCAAACCCGGAAGTGACGTCACTAAACCCGGAAGTGAGGTCAGCAAACCCGGAAGTGAGGTCAGCAAACCCGGAAGTGAGGTCACCACACCCGGAAGTGAGGTCACCAAACCCGGAAGTGAGGTCACCACACCCGGAAGTGAGGTCAGCAAACCCGGAAGTAAGGTCACCACACCCGGAAGTGAGATCAGCATACCCGGAAGTGACGTCACCACACCCGGAAGTGACGTCACCACACCCGGAAGTGAGGTCACCAAACCCGGAAGTGACGTCACTAAACCTGGAAGTGATGTCAGCAAACCCGGAAGTGAGGTCAGCAAACCCGGAAGTGAGGTCACCACACCCGGAAGTGAGGTCAGCAAACCCGGAAGTGAGGTCACGACACCCGGAAGTGAGGTCACCAAACCCGGAAGTGACGTCACTAAACCCGGAAGTGAGGTCACCACACCCAGAAGTGAGGTCACCAAACCCGGAAGTGAGGTCACCAAACCCGGAAGTGAGGTCAGCAAACCCGGAAGTGAGGTCACCACACCCGGAAGTGATGTCAGCAAACCCGGAAGTGAGGTCAGCAAACCCGGAAGTGAGGTCACCACACCCGGAAGTGAGGTCAGCAAACCCGGAAGTGAGGTCACCACACCCGGAAGTGAGGTCACCAAACCCGGAAGTGACGTCACTAAACCCGGAAGTGAGGTCAGCAAACCCGGAAGTGAGGTCACCACACCCGGAAGTGAGGTCACCAAACCCGGAAGTGACGTCACTAAACCCGGAAGTGAGGTCAGCAAACCCGGAAGTGAGGTAAGCAGACCAGGAAAGTGAGGTCTGCTAATTCGGAACTCAGGTCTGCAAACCCAGAAGTGACTTCAGCAGACCCAGAAGTGACTTCAGCAAACCCGGAAGTGAGGTCAGCAAACCCGGAAGTGAGGTCACCACACCCGGAAGTGAGGTCACCAAACCCGGAAGTGACGTCACTAAACCCGGAAGTGAGGTCAGCAAACCCGGAAGTGAGGTCAGCAAACCCGGAAGTGAGGTCACCGCACCCGGAAGTGAGGTCAGCAAACCCGGAAGTGAGGTCACCAAACCCGGAAGTGACGTCACCACACCCGGAAGTGAGGTCACCACACCCGGAAGTGAGGTCACCAAACCCGGAAGTGACGTCACTAAACCCGGAAGTGATGTCAGCAAACCCGGAAGTGAGGTCAGCAAACCCGGAAGTGAGGTCACCACACCCGGAAGTGAGGTCAGCAAACCCGGAAGTGAGGTCACCAAACCCGGAAGTGAGGTCACCACACCCGGAAGTGAGCTAAGCAGACCAGGAAAGTGAGGTCTGCTAATTCGGAACTCAGGTCTGCAAACCCAGAAGTGACTTCAGCAGACCCAGAAGTGACTTCAGCAAACCCGGAAGTGAGGTCACCACACCCGGAAGTAAGGTCAGCAAACCCGGAAGTGAGGTCACCACACCCGGAAGTGAGGTCAGCAAACCCGGAAGTGAGGTCACCACACCCGGAAGTGAGGTCAGCAAACCCAGAAGTGACTTCAGCAGACCCAGAAGTGACTTCAGCAAACCCGGAAGTGAGGTCAGCAAACCCGGAAGAGAGGTCAGCAAACCCGGAAGTGAGGTCACCAAACCCAAAAGTGACGTCACTAAACCCGGAAGTGAGGTCAGCAAACCCGGAAGTGACGTCACTAAACCCGGAAGTGAGGTCAGCAAACCCGGAAGTGAGGTCAGCAAACCCGGAAGTGAGGTCACTAAACCCGGAAGTGTAGTCAGCAAACCCGGAAGTGAGGTCAGCAAACCCGGAAGTGAGGTCACCACACCCGGAAGTGAGGTCACCAAACCCGGAAGTGAGGTCACCACACCCGGAAGTGAGGTCACCAAACCCGGAAGTGACGTCACTAAACCCGGAAGTGAGGTCACCAAATCCGGAAGTGAGGTCACCACACCCGGAAGTGAGGTCACCAAACCCGGAAGTGACGTCACGAAACCCGGAAGTGAGGTCAGCAAACCCGGAAGTGACGTCACCACACCCGGAAGTGAGGTCACCAAACCCGGAAGTGAGGTCACCACACCCGGAAGTGAGGTCACCAAACCCGGAAGTGACGTCACTAAACCCGGAAGTGAGTTCAGCATACCCGGAAGTGACGTCACCACACCCGGAAGTGAGGTCACCACACCCGGAAGTGAGGTCAGCAAACCCGGAAGTGAGGTCACCACACCCGGAAGTGAGGTCACCAAACCCGGAAGTGACGTCACTAAACCCGGAAGTGAGGTCAGCATACCCGGAAGTGACGTCACCACACCCGGAAGTGAGGTCACCACACCCGGAAGTGAGGTCACCAAACCCGGAAAGTGACATCACTAAACGCGGAAGTGAGGTCACCACACCTGGAAGTGAGGTCAGCAAACCCGGAAGTGAGGTCACCACACCCGGAAGTGAGGTCAGCAAACCCGGAAGTGAGGTCAGCAAACCCGGAAGTGAGGTCACCACACCCGGAAGTGAGGTCACCAAACCCGGAAGTGAGGTCACCACACCCGGAAGTGAGGTCACCAAACCCGGAAGTGACGTCACTAAACCCGGAAGTGAGGTCAGCATACCCGGAAGTGACGTCACCACACCCGGAAGTGAGGTCACCACACCCGGAAGTGAGGTCACCAAACCCGGAAGTGAGGTCACCAAACCCGGAAGTGAGGTCAACAAACCCGGAAGTAAGGTCACCACACCCGGAAGTGAGGTCACCACACCCGGAAGTG
Organism: Coturnix japonica; assembly: GCF_054131305.1. Taxonomy (NCBI): domain Eukaryota; kingdom Metazoa; phylum Chordata; class Aves; order Galliformes; family Phasianidae; genus Coturnix; species Coturnix japonica. Next base: position 11,700 of record NW_028188980.1, read on the forward strand.
ATGTCAGCAAACCCGGAAGTGAGGTCAGCAAACCCGGAAGTGAGGTCACCACACCCGGAAGTGAGGTCAGCAAACCCGGAAGTGAGGTCACCACACCCGGAAGTGAGGTCACCAAACCCGGAAGTGACGTCACTAAACCCGGAAGTGAGGTCAGCAAACCCGGAAGTGAGGTAAGCAGACCAGGAAAGTGAGGTCTGCTAATTCGGAACTCAGGTCTGCAAACCCAGAAGTGACTTCAGCAGACCCAGAAGTGACTTCAGCAAACCCGGAAGTGAGGTCAGCAAACCCGGAAGTGAGGTCACCACACCCGGAAGTGAGGTCACCAAACCCGGAAGTGACGTCACTAAACCCGGAAGTGAGGTCAGCAAACCCGGAAGTGAGGTCAGCAAACCCGGAAGTGAGGTCACCACACCCGGAAGTGAGGTCACCAAACCCGGAAGTGAGGTCACCACACCCGGAAGTGAGGTCACCAAACCCGGAAGTGACATCACTAAACCCGGAAGTGAGGTCAGCATACCCCGAAGTGATGTCACCACACCCGGAAGTGAGGTCACCAAACCCGGAAGTGACGTCACTAAACCAGGAAGTGATGTCAGGAAACCCGGAAGTGAGGTCAGCAAACCCGGAAGTGAGGTCACCACACCCGGAAGTGAGGTCAGCAAACACGGAAGTGAGGTCACCACACCCGGAAGTGAGGTCACCAAACCCGGAAGTGACGTCACTAAACCCGGAAGTGAGGTCACCACATCCAGAAGTGAGGTCACCAAACCCGGAAGTGAGGTCACCAAACCCGGAAGTGACGTCACTAAACCCGGAAGTGAGGTCAACACACCCGGAATTGCCGTCACTAAACCCGGAAGTGAGGTCAGCAAACCCGGAAGTGAGGTCACCACACCCGGAAGTGAGGTCAGCAAACCCGGAAGTGAGGTCACCAAACCCGGAAGTGACGTCACTAAACCCGGAAGTGATGTCAGCAAACCCGGAAGTGAGGTCAGCAAACCCGGAAGTGAGGTCACCACACCCGGAAGTGAGGTCACCAAACCCGGAAGTGAGGTCACCACACCCGGAAGTGAGGTCACCAAACCCGGAAGTGACGTCACTAAACCCGGAAGTGAGGTCAGCAAACCCGGAAGTGAGGTCAGCAAACCCGGAAGTGAGGTCACCACACCCGGAAGTGAGGTCACCAAACCCGGAAGTGAGGTCACCACACCCGGAAGTGAGGTCAGCAAACCCGGAAGTAAGGTCACCACACCCGGAAGTGAGATCAGCATACCCGGAAGTGACGTCACCACACCCGGAAGTGACGTCACCACACCCGGAAGTGAGGTCACCAAACCCGGAAGTGACGTCACTAAACCTGGAAGTGATGTCAGCAAACCCGGAAGTGAGGTCAGCAAACCCGGAAGTGAGGTCACCACACCCGGAAGTGAGGTCAGCAAACCCGGAAGTGAGGTCACGACACCCGGAAGTGAGGTCACCAAACCCGGAAGTGACGTCACTAAACCCGGAAGTGAGGTCACCACACCCAGAAGTGAGGTCACCAAACCCGGAAGTGAGGTCACCAAACCCGGAAGTGAGGTCAGCAAACCCGGAAGTGAGGTCACCACACCCGGAAGTGATGTCAGCAAACCCGGAAGTGAGGTCAGCAAACCCGGAAGTGAGGTCACCACACCCGGAAGTGAGGTCAGCAAACCCGGAAGTGAGGTCACCACACCCGGAAGTGAGGTCACCAAACCCGGAAGTGACGTCACTAAACCCGGAAGTGAGGTCAGCAAACCCGGAAGTGAGGTCACCACACCCGGAAGTGAGGTCACCAAACCCGGAAGTGACGTCACTAAACCCGGAAGTGAGGTCAGCAAACCCGGAAGTGAGGTAAGCAGACCAGGAAAGTGAGGTCTGCTAATTCGGAACTCAGGTCTGCAAACCCAGAAGTGACTTCAGCAGACCCAGAAGTGACTTCAGCAAACCCGGAAGTGAGGTCAGCAAACCCGGAAGTGAGGTCACCACACCCGGAAGTGAGGTCACCAAACCCGGAAGTGACGTCACTAAACCCGGAAGTGAGGTCAGCAAACCCGGAAGTGAGGTCAGCAAACCCGGAAGTGAGGTCACCGCACCCGGAAGTGAGGTCAGCAAACCCGGAAGTGAGGTCACCAAACCCGGAAGTGACGTCACCACACCCGGAAGTGAGGTCACCACACCCGGAAGTGAGGTCACCAAACCCGGAAGTGACGTCACTAAACCCGGAAGTGATGTCAGCAAACCCGGAAGTGAGGTCAGCAAACCCGGAAGTGAGGTCACCACACCCGGAAGTGAGGTCAGCAAACCCGGAAGTGAGGTCACCAAACCCGGAAGTGAGGTCACCACACCCGGAAGTGAGCTAAGCAGACCAGGAAAGTGAGGTCTGCTAATTCGGAACTCAGGTCTGCAAACCCAGAAGTGACTTCAGCAGACCCAGAAGTGACTTCAGCAAACCCGGAAGTGAGGTCACCACACCCGGAAGTAAGGTCAGCAAACCCGGAAGTGAGGTCACCACACCCGGAAGTGAGGTCAGCAAACCCGGAAGTGAGGTCACCACACCCGGAAGTGAGGTCAGCAAACCCAGAAGTGACTTCAGCAGACCCAGAAGTGACTTCAGCAAACCCGGAAGTGAGGTCAGCAAACCCGGAAGAGAGGTCAGCAAACCCGGAAGTGAGGTCACCAAACCCAAAAGTGACGTCACTAAACCCGGAAGTGAGGTCAGCAAACCCGGAAGTGACGTCACTAAACCCGGAAGTGAGGTCAGCAAACCCGGAAGTGAGGTCAGCAAACCCGGAAGTGAGGTCACTAAACCCGGAAGTGTAGTCAGCAAACCCGGAAGTGAGGTCAGCAAACCCGGAAGTGAGGTCACCACACCCGGAAGTGAGGTCACCAAACCCGGAAGTGAGGTCACCACACCCGGAAGTGAGGTCACCAAACCCGGAAGTGACGTCACTAAACCCGGAAGTGAGGTCACCAAATCCGGAAGTGAGGTCACCACACCCGGAAGTGAGGTCACCAAACCCGGAAGTGACGTCACGAAACCCGGAAGTGAGGTCAGCAAACCCGGAAGTGACGTCACCACACCCGGAAGTGAGGTCACCAAACCCGGAAGTGAGGTCACCACACCCGGAAGTGAGGTCACCAAACCCGGAAGTGACGTCACTAAACCCGGAAGTGAGTTCAGCATACCCGGAAGTGACGTCACCACACCCGGAAGTGAGGTCACCACACCCGGAAGTGAGGTCAGCAAACCCGGAAGTGAGGTCACCACACCCGGAAGTGAGGTCACCAAACCCGGAAGTGACGTCACTAAACCCGGAAGTGAGGTCAGCATACCCGGAAGTGACGTCACCACACCCGGAAGTGAGGTCACCACACCCGGAAGTGAGGTCACCAAACCCGGAAAGTGACGTCACTAAACGCGGAAGTGAGGTCACCACACCTGGAAGTGAGGTCAGCAAACCCGGAAGTGAGGTCACCACACCCGGAAGTGAGGTCAGCAAACCCGGAAGTGAGGTCAGCAAACCCGGAAGTGAGGTCACCACACCCGGAAGTGAGGTCACCAAACCCGGAAGTGAGGTCACCACACCCGGAAGTGAGGTCACCAAACCCGGAAGTGACGTCACTAAACCCGGAAGTGAGGTCAGCATACCCGGAAGTGACGTCACCACACCCGGAAGTGAGGTCACCACACCCGGAAGTGAGGTCACCAAACCCGGAAGTGAGGTCACCAAACCCGGAAGTGAGGTCAACAAACCCGGAAGTGAGGTAAGCAGACCAGGAAAGTGAGGTCTGCTAATTCGGAACTCAGGTCTGCAAACCCAGAAGTGACTTCAGCAGACCCAGAAGTGACTTCAGCAAACCCGGAAGTGAGGTCAGCAAACCCGGAAGTGAGGTCACCACACCCGGAAGTGAGGTCACCAAACCCGGAAGTGACGTCACTAAACCCGGAAGTGAGGTCACCACACCCAGAAGTGAGGTCACCAAACCCGGAAGTGAGGTCACCAAACCCGGAAGTGATGTCACTAAACCCGGAAGTGAGGTCAACACACCCGGAATTGACGTCACTAAACCCGGAAGTGAGGTCAGCATACCCGGAAGTGAGGTAAGCTGACCAGGAAAGTGAGGTCTGCTAATTCGGAACTCAGGTCTGCAAACCCAGAAGTGACTTCAGCAGACCCAGAGGTGACTTCAGCAAACCCGGAAGTGAGGTCAGCAAACCCGGAAGTGAGGTCACCACACCCGGAAGTAAGGTCAGCAAACCCGGAAGTGAGGTCACCACACCCGGAAGTGAGGTCACCAAACCCGGAAGTGACGTCACTAAACCCGGAAGTGAGGTCAGCAAACCCGGAAGTGAGGTCAGCAAACCCGGAAGTGAGGTCACCACACCCGGAAGTGAGGTCACCAAACCCGGAAGTGAGGTCACCACACCCGGAAGTGAGGTCACCAAACCCGGAAGTGACGTCACTAAACCCGGAAGTGAGGTCACCAAACCCGGAAGTGACGTCACTAAACCCGGAAGTGATGTCAGCAAACCCGGAAGTGAGGTCAGCAAACCCGGAAGTGAGGTCACCACACGCGGAAGTGAGGTCAGCAAACCCGGAAGTGAGGTCACCACACCCGGAAGTGAGGTCACCAAACCCGGAAGTGACGTCACTAAACCCGGAAGTGAGGTCACCACACCCAGAAGTGAGGTCACCAAACCCGGAAGTGAGGTCACCAAACCCGGAAGTGACGTCACTAAACCCGGAAGTGAGGTCAGCATACCCGGAAGTGACGTCACCACACCCGGAAGTGAGGTCACCACACCCGGAAGTGAGGTCACCAAACCCGGAAGTGACGTCACTAAACCCGGAAGTGATGTCAGCAAACCCGGAAGTGAGGTCAGCAAACCCGGAAGTGAGGTCACCACATCCGGAAGTGAGGTCAGCAAACCCGGAAGTGAGGTCACCACACCCGGAAGTGAGGTCAGCAAACCCGGAAGTGAGGTCACCACACCCGGAAGTGAGGTCACCAAACCCGGAAGTGACGTCACTAAACCCGGAAGTGATGTCAGCAAACCCGGAAGTGAGGTCAGCAAACCCGGAAGTGAGGTCACCACACCCGGAAGTGATGTCAGCAAACCCGGAAGTGAGGTCACCACACCCGGAAGTGAGGTCACCAAACCCGGAAGTGACGTCACTAAACCCGGAAGTGAGGTCACCACACCCGGAAGTGCGGTCACCAAACCCGGAAGTGACGTCACTAAACCCGGAAGTGATGTCAGCAAACCCGGAAGTGAGGTCAGCAAACCCGGAAGTGAGGTCACCACACCCGGAAGTGAGGTCAGCAAACCCGGAAGTGAGGTCACCAAACCCGGAAGTGAGGTCAACAAACCCGGAAGTGAGGTAAGCTGACCAGGAAAGTGAGGTCTGCTAATTCGGAACTCAGGTCTGCAAACCCAGAAGTGACTTCAGCAGACCCAGAAGTGACTTCAGCAAACCCGGAAGTGAGGTCAGCAAACCCGGAAGTGAGGTCACCACACCCGGAAGTGAGGTCACCACACCCGGAAGTGAGGTCACCAAACCTGGAAGTGACGTCACTAAACCCGGAAGTGAGGTCAGCATACCCGGAAGTGACGTCACCACACCCGGAAGTGATGTCAGCAAACCCGGAAGTGAGGTCACCAAACCCGGAAGTGACGTCACTAAACCCGGAAGTGATGTCAGCAAACCCGGAAGTGACGTCACTAAACCCGGAAGTGAGGTCAGCAAACCCGGAAGTGAGGTCAGCAAACCCGGAAGTGAGGTCACCACACCCGGAAGTGAGGTCACCAAACCCGGAAGTGAGGTCACCACACCCGGAAGTGAGGTCACCAAACCCGGAAGTGACGTCACTAAACCCGGAAGTGAGGTCAGCATACCCGGAAGTGAGGTCACTAAACCCGGAAGTGAGGTCAACACACCCGGAATTGACGTCACTAAACCCGGAAGTGAGGTCAGCATACCCGGAAGTGAGGTCAGCAAACCCGGAAGTGAGGTCACCACACCCGGAAGTGAGGTCACCAAACCCGGAAGTGAGGTCACCACACCCGGAAGTGAGGTCACCAAACCCGGAAGTGACGTCACTAAACCCGTAAGTGAGGTCAGCAAACCCGGAAGTGAGGTCAGCAAACCCGGAAGTGAGGTCACCACACCCGGAAGTGCGGTCACCAAACCCGGAAGTTACGTCACTAAACCCGGAAGTGAGGTCAGCAAACCCAGAAGTGACTTCAGCAGACCCAGAAGTGACTTCAGCAAACCCGGAAGTGAGGTCAGAAAACCCGGAAGTGAGGTCAGCAAACCCGGAAGTGACGTCACTAAACCCGGAAGTGAGGTCACCAAATCCGGAAGTGACGTCACTAAACCCGGAAGTGAGGTCACCAAACCCGGAAGTGAGGTCACCACACCCGGAAGTGAGGTCACCACACCCGGAAGTGAGGTCACCAAACCCGGAAGTGAGGTCACCACACCCGGAAATGAGGTCAGCAAACCCGGAAGTGAGGTCAGCAAACCCGGAAGTGAGGTCACCACACCCGGAAGTGAGGTAACCAAACCCGGAAGTGAGGTCACCACACCCGGAAGTGAGGTCAGCAAACCCGGAAGTGACGTCACTAAACCCGAAAGTGATGTCAGCAAACCCGGAAGTGAGGTCAGCAAACCCGGAAGTGAGGTCACCACACCCGGAAGTGATGTCAGCAAACCCGGAAGTGAGGTCACCACACCCGGAAGTGAGGTCACCAAACCCGGAAGTGAGGTCACCACACCCGGAAGTGAGGTCACCAAACCCGGAAGTGACGTCACTAAACCCGGAAGTGAGGTCAGCAAACCCGGAAGTGAGGTCAGCAAACCCGGAAGTGAGGTCACCACACCCGGAAGTGAGGTCACCAAACCCGGAAGTGACGTCACTAAACCCGGAAGTGAGGTCAGCAAACCCAGAAGTGACTTCAGCAGACCCAGAAGTGACTTCAGCAAACCCGGAAGTGAGGTCAGCAAACCCGGAAGTGAGGTCAGCAAACCCGGAAGTGAGGTCACCACACCCGGAAGTGACGTCACTAAACCCGGAAGTGATGTCAGCAAACCCGGAAGTGAGGTCAGCAAACCCGGAAGTGAGGTCACCACACCCGGAAGTGAGGTCACCAAACCCGGAAGTGAGGTCACCACACCCGGAAGTGAGGTCACCAAACCCGGAAGTGACGTCACTAAACCCGGAAGTGAGGTCAGCATACCCGGAAGTGACGTCACCACACCCGGAAGTGAGGTCACCACACCCGGAAGTGAGGTCACCAAACCCGGAAGTGACGTCACTAAACCCGGAAGTGATGTCAGCAAACCCGGAAGTGAGGTCAGCAAACCCGGAAGTGAGGTCACCACACCCGGAAGTGAGGTCAGCAAACCCGGAAGTGAGGTCACCACACCCGGAAGTGAGGTCAGCAAACCCGGAAGTGAGGTCACCACACCCGGAAGTGAGGTCACCAAACCCGGAAGTGAGGTCACCACACCTGGAAGTGAGGTCACCACACCCGGAAGTGACGTCACTAAACCCGGAAGTGAGGTCAGCATACCCGGAAGTGACGTCACCACACCCGGAAGTGAGGTCACCACACCCGGAAGTGATGTCAGCAAACCCGGAAGTGACGTCACTAAACCCGGAAGTGAGGTCAGCAAACCCGGAAGTGAGGTCAGCAAACCCGGAAGTGAGGTCACCACACCCGGAAGTGAGGTCACCAAACCCGGAAGTGAGGTCACCACACCCGGAAGTGAGGTCACCAAACCCGGAAGTGACGTCACTAAACCCGGAAGTGAGGTCAGCATACCCGGAAGTGAGGTCACTAAACCCGGAAGTGAGGTCAACACACCCGGAATTGACGTCACTAAACCCGGAAGTGAGGTCAGCATACCCGGAAGTGAGGTCAGCAAACCCGGAAGTGAGGTCACCACACCCGGAAGTGAGGTCACCAAACCCGGAAGTGAGGTCACCACACCCGGAAGTGAGGTCACCAAACCCGGAAGTGACGTCACTAAACCCGTAAGTGAGGTCAGCAAACCCGGAAGTGAGGTCAGCAAACCCGGAAGTGAGGTCACCACACCCGGAAGTGCGGTCACCAAACCCGGAAGTTACGTCACTAAACCCGGAAGTGAGGTCAGCAAACCCAGAAGTGACTTCAGCAGACCCAGAAGTGACTTCAGCAAACCCGGAAGTGAGGTCAGAAAACCCGGAAGTGAGGTCAGCAAACCCGGAAGTGACGTCACTAAACCCGGAAGTGAGGTCACCAAATCCGGAAGTGACGTCACTAAACCCGGAAGTGAGGTCACCAAACCCGGAAGTGAGGTCACCACACCCGGAAGTGAGGTCACCACACCCGGAAGTGAGGTCACCAAACCCGGAAGTGAGGTCACCACACCCGGAAATGAGGTCAGCAAACCCGGAAGTGAGGTCAGCAAACCCGGAAGTGAGGTCACCACACCCGGAAGTGAGGTAACCAAACCCGGAAGTGAGGTCACCACACCCGGAAGTGAGGTCAGCAAACCCGGAAGTGACGTCACTAAACCCGAAAGTGATGTCAGCAAACCCGGAAGTGAGGTCAGCAAACCCGGAAGTGAGGTCACCACACCCGGAAGTGATGTCAGCAAACCCGGAAGTGAGGTCACCACACCCGGAAGTGAGGTCACCAAACCCGGAAGTGAGGTCACCACACCCGGAAGTGAGGTCACCAAACCCGGAAGTGACGTCACTAAACCCGGAAGTGAGGTCAGCAAACCCGGAAGTGAGGTCAGCAAACCCGGAAGTGAGGTCACCACACCCGGAAGTGAGGTCACCAAACCCGGAAGTGACGTCACTAAACCCGGAAGTGAGGTCAGCAAACCCAGAAGTGACTTCAGCAGACCCAGAAGTGACTTCAGCAAACCCGGAAGTGAGGTCAGCAAACCCGGAAGTGAGGTCAGCAAACCCGGAAGTGAGGTCACCACACCCGGAAGTGACGTCACTAAACCCGGAAGTGATGTCAGCAAACCCGGAAGTGAGGTCAGCAAACCCGGAAGTGAGGTCACCACACCCGGAAGTGAGGTCACCAAACCCGGAAGTGAGGTCACCACACCCGGAAGTGAGGTCACCAAACCCGGAAGTGACGTCACTAAACCCGGAAGTGAGGTCAGCATACCCGGAAGTGACGTCACCACACCCGGAAGTGAGGTCACCACACCCGGAAGTGAGGTCACCAAACCCGGAAGTGACGTCACTAAACCCGGAAGTGATGTCAGCAAACCCGGAAGTGAGGTCAGCAAACCCGGAAGTGAGGTCACCACACCCGGAAGTGAGGTCAGCAAACCCGGAAGTGAGGTCACCACACCCGGAAGTGAGGTCAGCAAACCCGGAAGTGAGGTCACCACACCCGGAAGTGAGGTCACCAAACCCGGAAGTGAGGTCACCACACCCGGAAGTGAGGTCACCACACCCGGAAGTGACGTCACTAAACCCGGAAGTGAGGTCAGCATACCCGGAAGTGACGTCACCACACCCGGAAGTGAGGTCACCACACCCGGAAGTGAGGTCACCAAACCCGGAAGTGACGTCACTAAACCCGGAAGTGAGGTCAGCAAACCCGGAAGTGAGGTCACCACACCCGGAAGTGAGGTCACCAAACCCGGAAGTGAGGTCACCACACCCGGAAGTGAGGTCACCAAACCTGGAAGTGACGTCACTAAACCCGGAAGTGAGGTCAGCATACCCGGAAGTGACGTCACCACACCCGGAAGTGATGTCAGCAAACCCGGAAGTGAGGTCACCAAACCCGGAAGTGACGTCACTAAACCCGGAAGTGATGTCAGCAAACCCGGAAGTGACGTCACTAAACCCGGAAGTGAGGTCAGCAAACCCGGAAGTGAGGTCAGCAAACCCGGAAGTGAGGTCACCACACCCGGAAGTGAGGTCACCAAACCCGGAAGTGAGGTCACCACACCCGGAAGTGAGGTCACCAAACCCGGAAGTGACGTCACTAAACCCGGAAGTGAGGTCAGCATACCCGGAAGTGAGGTCACTAAACCCGGAAGTGAGGTCAACACACCCGGAATTGACGTCACTAAACCCGGAAGTGAGGTCAGCATACCCGGAAGTGAGGTCAGCAAACCCGGAAGTGAGGTCACCACACCCGGAAGTGAGGTCACCAAACCCGGAAGTGAGGTCACCACACCCGGAAGTGAGGTCACCAAACCCGGAAGTGACGTCACTAAACCCGTAAGTGAGGTCAGCAAACCCGGAAGTGAGGTCAGCAAACCCGGAAGTGAGGTCACCACACCCGGAAGTGCGGTCACCAAACCCGGAAGTTACGTCACTAAACCCGGAAGTGAGGTCAGCAAACCCAGAAGTGACTTCAGCAGACCCAGAAGTGACTTCAGCAAACCCGGAAGTGAGGTCAGCAAACCCGGAAGTGAGGTCACCAAACCCGGAAGTGAGGTCACCACACCCGGAAATGAGGTCAGCAAACCCGGAAGTGAGGTCAGCAAACCCGGAAGTGAGGTCACCACACCCGGAAGTGAGGTAACCAAACCCGGAAGTGAGGTCACCACACCCGGAAGTGAGGTCAGCAAACCCGGAAGTGACGTCACTAAACCCGAAAGTGATGTCAGCAAACCCGGAAGTGAGGTCAGCAAACCCGGAAGTGAGGTCACCACACCCGGAAGTGATGTCAGCAAACCCGGAAGTGAGGTCACCACACCCGGAAGTGAGGTCACCAAACCCGGAAGTGAGGTCACCACACCCGGAAGTGAGGTCACCAAACCCGGAAGTGACGTCACTAAACCCGGAAGTGAGGTCAGCAAACCCGGAAGTGAGGTCAGCAAACCCGGAAGTGAGGTCACCACACCCGGAAGTGAGGTCACCAAACCCGGAAGTGACGTCACTAAACCCGGAAGTGAGGTCAGCAAACCCAGAAGTGACTTCAGCAGACCCAGAAGTGACTTCAGCAAACCCGGAAGTGAGGTCAGCAAACCCGGAAGTGAGGTCAGCAAACCCGGAAGTGAGGTCACCACACCCGGAAGTGACGTCACTAAACCCGGAAGTGATGTCAGCAAACCCGGAAGTGAGGTCAGCAAACCCGGAAGTGAGGTCACCACACCCGGAAGTGAGGTCACCAAACCCGGAAGTGAGGTCACCACACCCGGAAGTGAGGTCACCAAACCCGGAAGTGAGGTCACCACACCCAGAAGTGAGGTCACCAAACCCGGAAGTGACGTCACTAAACCCGGAAGTGAGGTCAGCAAACCCAGAAGTGACTTCAGCAGACCCAGAAGTGACTTCAGCAAACCCGGAAGTGAGGTCAGCAAACCCGGAAGTGAGGTCAGCAAACCCGGAAGTGAGGTCACCACACCCGGAAGTGACGTCACTAAACCCGGAAGTGATGTCAGCAAACCCGGAAGTGAGGTCAGCAAACCCGGAAGTGAGGTCACCACACCCGGAAGTGAGGTCACCAAACCCGGAAGTGAGGTCACCACACCCGGAAGTGAGGTCACCAAACCCGGAAGTGAGGTCACCACACCCAGAAGTGAGGTCACCAAACCCGGAAGTGAGGTCACCAAACCCGGAAGTGACGTCACTAAACCCGGAAGTGAGGTCAGCATACCCGGAAGTGACGTCACCACACCCGGAAGTGAGGTCACCACACCCGGAAGTGAGGTCACCAAACCCGGAAGTGACGTCACTAAACCCGGAAGTGATGTCAGCAAACCCGGAAGTGAGGTCAGCAAACCCGGAAGTGAGGTCACCACATCCGGAAGTGAGGTCAGCAAACCCGGAAGTGAGGTCACCACACCCGGAAGTGAGGTCAGCAAACCCGGAAGTGAGGTCACCACACCCGGAAGTGAGGTCACCAAACCCGGAAGTGACGTCACTAAACCCGGAAGTGATGTCAGCAAACCCGGAAGTGAGGTCAGCAAACCCGGAAGTGAGGTCACCACACCCGGAAGTGAGGTCACCAAACCCGGAAGTGAGGTCACCACACCCGGAAGTGAGGTCACCAAACCCGGAAGTGAGGTCACCACACCCAGAAGTGAGGTCACCAAACCCGGAAGTGACGTCACTAAACCCGGAAGTGAGGTCAGCAAACCCAGAAGTGACTTCAGCAGACCCAGAAGTGACTTCAGCAAACCCGGAAGTGAGGTCAGCAAACCCGGAAGTGAGGTCAGCAAACCCGGAAGTGAGGTCACCACACCCGGAAGTGACGTCACTAAACCCGGAAGTGATGTCAGCAAACCCGGAAGTGAGGTCAGCAAACCCGGAAGTGAGGTCACCACACCCGGAAGTGAGGTCACCAAACCCGGAAGTGAGGTCACCACACCCGGAAGTGAGGTCACCAAACCCGGAAGTGAGGTCACCACACCCAGAAGTGAGGTCACCAAACCCGGAAGTGAGGTCACCAAACCCGGAAGTGACGTCACTAAACCCGGAAGTGAGGTCAGCATACCCGGAAGTGACGTCACCACACCCGGAAGTGAGGTCACCACACCCGGAAGTGAGGTCACCAAACCCGGAAGTGACGTCACTAAACCCGGAAGTGATGTCAGCAAACCCGGAAGTGAGGTCAGCAAACCCGGAAGTGAGGTCACCACATCCGGAAGTGAGGTCAGCAAACCCGGAAGTGAGGTCACCACACCCGGAAGTGAGGTCAGCAAACCCGGAAGTGAGGTCACCACACCCGGAAGTGAGGTCACCAAACCCGGAAGTGACGTCACTAAACCCGGAAGTGATGTCAGCAAACCCGGAAGTGAGGTCAGCAAACCCGGAAGTGAGGTCACCACACCCGGAAGTGATGTCAGCAAACCCGGAAGTGAGGTCACCACACCCGGAAGTGAGGTCACCAAACCCGGAAGTGACGTCACTAAACCCGGAAGTGAGGTCACCACACCCGGAAGTGCGGTCACCAAACCCGGAAGTGACGTCACTAAACCCGGAAGTGATGTCAGCAAACCCGGAAGTGAGGTCAGCAAACCCGTAAGTGAGGTCACCACACCCGGAAGTGAGGTCAGCAAACCCGGTAGTGAGGTCACTAAACCCGGAAGTGAGGTCACCAAACCCGGAAGTGACGTCACTAAACCCGGAAGTGAGGTCAGCAAACCCGGAAGTGAGGTCACCACACCCGGAAGTGAGGTCACCAAACCCGGAAGTGAGGTCACCACACCCGGAAGTGAGGTCACCAAACCTGGAAGTGACGTCACTAAACCCGGAAGTGAGGTCAGCATACCCGGAAGTGACGTCACCACACCCGGAAGTGATGTCAGCAAACCCGGAAGTGAGGTCACCAAACCCGGAAGTGACGTCACTAAACCCGGAAGTGATGTCAGCAAACCCGGAAGTGACGTCACTAAACCCGGAAGTGAGGTCAGCAAACCCGGAAGTGAGGTCAGCAAACCCGGAAGTGAGGTCACCACACCCGGAAGTGAGGTCACCAAACCCGGAAGTGAGGTCACCACACCCGGAAGTGAGGTCACCAAACCCGGAAGTGACGTCACTAAACCCGGAAGTGAGGTCAGCATACCCGGAAGTGAGGTCACTAAACCCGGAAGTGAGGTCAACACACCCGGAATTGACGTCACTAAACCCGGAAGTGAGGTCAGCATACCCGGAAGTGAGGTCAGCAAACCCGGAAGTGAGGTCACCACACCCGGAAGTGAGGTCACCAAACCCGGAAGTGAGGTCACCACACCCGGAAGTGAGGTCACCAAACCCGGAAGTGACGTCACTAAACCCGTAAGTGAGGTCAGCAAACCCGGAAGTGAGGTCAGCAAACCCGGAAGTGAGGTCACCACACCCGGAAGTGCGGTCACCAAACCCGGAAGTTACGTCACTAAACCCGGAAGTGAGGTCAGCAAACCCAGAAGTGACTTCAGCAGACCCAGAAATGACTTCAGCAAACCCGGAAGTGAGGTCAGCAAACCCGGAAGTGAGGTCACCAAACCCGGAAGTGAGGTCACCACACCCGGAAATGAGGTCAGCAAACCCGGAAGTGAGGTCAGCAAACCCGGAAGTGAGGTCACCACACCCGGAAGTGAGGTAACCAAACCCGGAAGTGAGGTCACCACACCCGGAAGTGAGGTCAGCAAACCCGGAAGTGACGTCACTAAACCCGAAAGTGATGTCAGCAAACCCGGAAGTGAGGTCAGCAAACCCGGAAGTGAGGTCACCACACCCGGAAGTGATGTCAGCAAACCCGGAAGTGAGGTCACCACACCCGGAAGTGAGGTCACCAAACCCGGAAGTGAGGTCACCACACCCGGAAGTGAGGTCACCAAACCCGGAAGTGACGTCACTAAACCCGGAAGTGAGGTCAGCAAACCCGGAAGTGAGGTCAGCAAACCCGGAAGTGAGGTCACCACACCCGGAAGTGAGGTCACCAAACCCGGAAGTGACGTCACTAAACCCGGAAGTGAGGTCAGCAAACCCAGAAGTGACTTCAGCAGACCCAGAAGTGACTTCAGCAAACCCGGAAGTGAGGTCAGCAAACCCGGAAGTGAGGCCAGCAAACCCGGAAGTGAGGTCACCACACCCGGAAGTGACGTCACTAAACCCGGAAGTGATGTCAGCAAACCCGGAAGTGAGGTCAGCAAACCCGGAAGTGAGGTCACCACACCCGGAAGTGAGGTCACCAAACCCGGAAGTGAGGTCACCACACCCGGAAGTGAGGTCACCAAACCCGGAAGTGACGTCACTAAACCCGGAAGTGAGGTCAGCATACCCGGAAGTGACGTCACCACACCCGGAAGTGAGGTCACCACACCCGGAAGTGAGGTCACCAAACCCGGAAGTGACGTCACTAAACCCGGAAGTGATGTCAGCAAACCCGGAAGTGAGGTCAGCAAACCCGGAAGTGAGGTCACCACACCCGGAAGTGAGGTCAGCAAACCCGGAAGTGAGGTCACCACACCCGGAAGTGAGGTCAGCAAACCCGGAAGTGAGGTCACCACACCCGGAAGTGAGGTCACCAAACCCGGAAGTGAGGTCACCACACCCGGAAGTGAGGTCACCACACCCGGAAGTGACGTCACTAAACCCGGAAGTGAGGTCAGCATACCCGGAAGTGACGTCACCACACCCGGAAGTGAGGTCACCACACCCGGAAGTGAGGTCACCAAACCCGGAAGTGACGTCACTAAACCCGGAAGTGAGGTCAGCAAACCCGGAAGTGAGGTCACCACACCCGGAAGTGAGGTCACCAAACCCGGAAGTGAGGTCACCACACCCGGAAGTGAGGTCACCAAACCTGGAAGTGACGTCACTAAACCCGGAAGTGAGGTCAGCATACCCGGAAGTGACGTCACCACACCCGGAAGTGATGTCAGCAAACCCGGAAGTGAGGTCACCAAACCCGGAAGTGACGTCACTAAACCCGGAAGTGATGTCAGCAAACCCGGAAGTGACGTCACTAAACCCGGAAGTGAGGTCAGCAAACCCGGAAGTGAGGTCAGCAAACCCGGAAGTGAGGTCACCACACCCGGAAGTGAGGTCACCAAACCCGGAAGTGAGGTCACCACACCCGGAAGTGAGGTCACCAAACCCGGAAGTGACGTCACTAAACCCGGAAGTGAGGTCAGCATACCCGGAAGTGAGGTCACTAAACCCGGAAGTGAGGTCAACACACCCGGAATTGACGTCACTAAACCCGGAAGTGAGGTCAGCATACCCGGAAGTGAGGTCAGCAAACCCGGAAGTGAGGTCACCACACCCGGAAGTGAGGTCACCAAACCCGGAAGTGAGGTCACCACACCCGGAAGTGAGGTCACCACACCCGGAAGTGACGTCACTAAACCCGTAAGTGAGGTCAGCAAACCCGGAAGTGAGGTCAGCAAACCCGGAAGTGAGGTCACCACACCCGGAAGTGCGGTCACCAAACCCGGAAGTTACGTCACTAAACCCGGAAGTGAGGTCAGCAAACCCAGAAGTGACTTCAGCAGACCCAGAAGTGACTTCAGCAAACCCGGAAGTGAGGTCAGCAAACCCGGAAGTGAGGTCACCAAACCCGGAAGTGAGGTCACCACACCCGGAAATGAGGTCAGCAAACCCGGAAGTGAGGTCAGCAAACCCGGAAGTGAGGTCACCACACCCGGAAGTGAGGTAACCAAACCCGGAAGTGAGGTCACCACACCCGGAAGTGAGGTCAGCAAACCCGGAAGTGACGTCACTAAACCCGAAAGTGATGTCAGCAAACCCGGAAGTGAGGTCAGCAAACCCGGAAGTGAGGTCACCACACCCGGAAGTGATGTCAGCAAACCCGGAAGTGAGGTCACCACACCCGGAAGTGAGGTCACCAAACCCGGAAGTGAGGTCACCACACCCGGAAGTGAGGTCACCAAACCCGGAAGTGACGTCACTAAACCCGGAAGTGAGGTCAGCAAACCCGGAAGTGAGGTCAGCGAACCCGGAAGTGAGGTCACCACACCCGGAAGTGAGGTCACCAAACCCGGAAGTGACGTCACTAAACCCGGAAGTGAGGTCAGCAAACCCAGAAGTGACTTCAGCAGACCCAGAAGTGACTTCAGCAAACCCGGAAGTGAGGTCAGCAAACCCGGAAGTGAGGTCAGCAAACCCGGAAGTGAGGTCACCACACCCGGAAGTGACGTCACTAAACCCGGAAGTGATGTCAGCAAACCCGGAAGTGAGGTCAGCAAACCCGGAAGTGAGGTCACCACACCCGGAAGTGAGGTCACCAAACCCGGAAGTGAGGTCACCACACCCGGAAGTGAGGTCACCAAACCCGGAAGTGACGTCACTAAACCCGGAAGTGAGGTCAGCATACCCGGAAGTGACGTCACCACACCCGGAAGTGAGGTCACCACACCCGGAAGTGAGGTCACCAAACCCGGAAGTGACGTCACTAAACCCGGAAGTGATGTCAGCAAACCCGGAAGTGAGGTCAGCAAACCCGGAAGTGAGGTCACCACACCCGGAAGTGAGGTCAGCAAACCCGGAAGTGAGGTCACCACACCCGGAAGTGAGGTCAGCAAACCCGGAAGTGAGGTCACCACACCCGGAAGTGAGGTCACCAAACCCGGAAGTGAGGTCACCACACCCGGAAGTGAGGTCACCACACCCGGAAGTGACGTCACTAAACCCGGAAGTGAGGTCAGCATACCCGGAAGTGACGTCACCACACCCGGAAGTGAGGTCACCACACCCGGAAGTGAGGTCACCAAACCCGGAAGTGACGTCACTAAACCCGGAAGTGATGTCAGCAAACCCGGAAGTGAGGTCAGTAAACCCGGAAGTGAGGTCACCACACCCGGAAGTGAGGTCACCACACCCAGAAGTGAGGTCACCACACCCGGAAGTGAGGTCAGCAAACCCGGAAGTGAGGTCACCAAACCCGGAAGTGAGGTCACCAAACCCGGTAGTGAGCTAAGCAGACCAGGAAAGTGAGGTCTGCTAATTCGGAACTCAGGTCTGCAAACCCAGAAGTGACTTCAGCAGACCCAGAAGTGACTTCAGCAAACCCGGAAGTGAGGTCAGCAAACCCGGAAGTGAGGTCACCACACCCGGAAGTGAGGTCAGCAAACCCGGAAGTGAGGTCAGCAAACGCGGAAGTGAGGTCACCACACCCGGAAGTGAGGTCACCAAACCCGGAAGTGACGTCACTAAACCCGGAAGTGATGTCAGCAAACCCGGAAGTGAGGTCAGCAAACCCGGAAGTGACGTCACTAAACCCGGAAGTGGTGTCAGCAAACCCGGAAGTGAGGTCACCACACCCGGAAGTGAGGTCACCAAACCCGGAAGTGACGTCACTAAACCCGGAAGTGAGGTCACCAAACCCGGAAGTGAGGTCACCAAACCCGGTAGTGAGCTAAGCAGACCAGGAAAGTGAGGTCTGCTAATTCGGAACTCAGGTCTGCAAACCCAGAAGTGACTTCTGCAGACCCAGAAGTGACTTCAGCAAACCCGGAAGTGAGGTCAGCAAACCCGGAAGTGAGGTCACCACACCCGGAAGTGAGGTCAGCAAACCCGGAAGTGAGGTCAGCAAACGCGGAAGTGAGTTCACCACACCCGGAAGTGAGGTCACCAAACCCGGAAGTGACGTCACTAAACCCGGAAGTGATGTCAGCAAACCCGGAAGTGAGGTCAGCAAACCCGGAAGTGACGTCACTAAACCCGGAAGTGATGTCAGCAAACCCGGAAGTGAGGTCACCACACCCGGAAGTGAGGTCACCAAACCCGGAAGTGACGTCACTAAACCCGGAAGTGAGGTCAGCAAACCCGGAAGTGAGGTCAGCAAACCCGGAAGTGAGGTCAGCAAACCCGGAAGTGACGTCACTAAACCCGGAAGTGAGGTCACCAAACCCGGAAGTGACGTCACTAAACCCGGAAGTGAGGTCACCACACCCGGAAGTGAGGTCACCAAACCCGGAAGTGACGTCACTAAACCCGGAAGTGATGTCAGCAAACCCGGAAGCGAGGTCAGCAAACCCGGAAGTGAGGTCACCACACCCGGAAGTGAGGTCAGCAAACCCGGAAGTGAGGTCAGCAAACCCGGAAGTGAGGTCACCAAACCCGGAAGTGAGGTCAACAAACCCGGAAGTGAGGTAAGCAGACCAGGAAAGTGAGGTCTGCTAATTCAAAACTCAGGTCTGCAAACCCAGAAGTGACTTCAGCAGACCCAGAAGTGACTTCAGCAAACCCGGAAGTGAGGTCAGCAAACCCGGAAGTGAGGTCACCACACCCGGAAGTGAGGTCACCACACCCGGAAGTGAGGTCACCAAACCCGGAAGTGACGTCACTAAACCCGGGAGTGATGTCAGCAAACCCGGAAGTGAGGTCAGCAAACCCGTAAGTGAGGTCACCACACCCGGAAGTGAGGTCAGCAAACCCGGTAGTGAGGTCACTAAACCCGGAAGTGAGGTCACCAAACCCGGAAGTGACGTCACTAAACCCGGAAGTGAGGTCAACAAACCTGGAAGTGAGGTCACCACACCCGGAAGTGAGGTCACCACACCCGGAAGTGAGGTCACCAAACCCGGAAGTGACATCACTAAACCCGGAAGTGACGTCAGCAAACCCGGAAGTGAGGTCAGCAAACCCGGAAGTGAGGTCACCACACCCGGAAGTGAGGTCACCAAACCCGGAAGTGACGTCACCAAACCCGGAAGTGACGTCACTAAACCCGGAAGTGATGTCAGCAAACCCGGAAGTGAGGTCAGCAAACCCGTAAGTGAGGTCACCACACCCGGAAGTGAGGTCAGCAAACCCGGTAGTGAGGTCACTAAACCCGGAAGTGAGGTCACCAAACCCGGAAGTGAGGTCACCACACCCGGAAGTGAGGTCACCACACCCGGAAGTGACGTCACTAAACCCGGAAGTGAGGTCAGCATACCCGGAAGTGAGGTCACTAAACCCGGAAGTGAGGTCAACACACCCGGAATTGACGTCACCAAACCCGGAAGTGAGGTCAGCATACCCGGAAGTGAGGTAAGCAGACCAGGAAAGTGAGGTCTGCTAATTCGGAACTCAGGTCTGCAAACCCAGAAGTGACTTCAGCAGACCCAGAAGTGACTTCAGCAAACCCGGAAGTGAGGTCACCACACCCGGAAGTGAGGTCACCAAACCCGGAAGTGACGTCACTAAACCCGGAAGTGAGGTCACCACACCCAGAAGTGAGGTCACCAAACCCGGAAGTGAGGTCACCAAACCCGGAAGTGATGTCACTAAACCCGGAAGTGAGGTCAACACACCCGGAATTGACGTCACTAAACCCGGAAGTGAGGTCAGCATACCCGGAAGTGAGGTAAGCTGACCAGGAAAGTGAGGTCTGCTAATTCGGAACTCAGGTCTGCAAACCCAGAAGTGACTTCAGCAGACCCAGAAGTGACTTCAGCAAACCCGGAAGTGAGGTCAGCAAACCCGGAAGTGAGGTCACCACACCCGGAAGTAAGGTCAGCAAACCCGGAAGTGAGGTCACCACACCCGGAAGTGAGGTCACCAAACCCGGAAGTGACGTCACTAAACCCGGAAGTGAGGTCAGCAAACCCGGAAGTGAGGTCAGCAAACCCGGAAGTGAGGTCACCACACCCGGAAGTGAGGTCACCAAACCCGGAAGTGAGGTCACCACACCCGGAAGTGAGGTCACCAAACCCGGAAGTGACGTCACTAAACCCGGAAGTGAGGTCACAAAACCCGGAAGTGACGTCACTAAACCCGGAAGTGATGTCAGCAAACCCGGAAGTGAGGTCAGCAAACCCGGAAGTGAGGTCACCACACGCGGAAGTGAGGTCAGCAAACCCGGAAGTGAGGTCACCACACCCGGAAGTGAGGTCACCAAACCCGGAAGTGACGTCACTAAACCCGGAAGTGAGGTCACCACACCCAGAAGTGAGGTCACCAAACCCGGAAGTGAGGTCACCAAACCCGGAAGTGACGTCACTAAACCCGGAAGTGAGGTCAGCATACCCGGAAGTGACGTCACCACACCCGGAAGTGAGGTCACCACACCCGGAAGTGAGGTCACCAAACCCGGAAGTGACGTCACTAAACCCGGAAGTGATGTCAGCAAACCCGGAAGTGAGGTCAGCAAACCCGGAAGTGAGGTCACCACATCCGGAAGTGAGGTCAGCAAACCCGGAAGTGAGGTCACCACACCCGGAAGTGAGGTCAGCAAACCCGGAAGTGAGGTCACCACACCCGGAAGTGAGGTCACCAAACCCGGAAGTGACGTCACTAAACCCGGAAGTGATGTCAGCAAACCCGGAAGTGAGGTCAGCAAACCCGGAAGTGAGGTCACCACACCCGGAAGTGATGTCAGCAAACCCGGAAGTGAGGTCACCACACCCGGAAGTGAGGTCACCAAACCCGGAAGTGACGTCACTAAACCCGGAAGTGAGGTCACCACACCCGGAAGTGCGGTCACCAAACCCGGAAGTGACGTCACTAAACCCGGAAGTGATGTCAGCAAACCCGGAAGTGAGGTCAGCAAACCCGGAAGTGAGGTCACCACACCCGGAAGTGAGGTCAGCAAACCCGGAAGTGAGGTCACCAAACCCGGAAGTGAGGTCAACAAACCCGGAAGTGAGGTAAGCTGACCAGGAAAGTGAGGTCTGCTAATTCGGAACTCAGGTCTGCAAACCCAGAAGTGACTTCAGCAGACCCAGAAGTGACTTCAGCAAACCCGGAAGTGAGGTCAGCAAACCCGGAAGTGAGGTCACCACACCCGGAAGTGAGGTCACCACACCCGGAAGTGAGGTCACCAAACCCGGAAGTGACGTCACTAAACCCGGAAGTGATGTCAGCAAACCCGGAAGTGAGGTCAGCAAACCCGTAAGTGAGGTCACCACACCCGGAAGTGAGGTCAGCAAACCCGGTAGTGAGGTCACTAAACCCGGAAGTGAGGTCACCAAACCCGGAAGTGACGTCACTAAACCCGGAAGTGAGGTCAGCAAACCCGAAAGTGAGGTCACCACACCCGGAAGTGAGGTCACCAAACCCGGAAGTGAGGTCACCACACCCGGAAGTGAGGTCACCAAACCTGGAAGTGACGTCACTAAACCCGGAAGTGAGGTCAGCATACCCGGAAGTGACGTCACCACACCCGGAAGTGATGTCAGCAAACCCGGAAGTGAGGTCACCAAACCCGGAAGTGACGTCACTAAACCCGGAAGTGATGTCAGCAAACCCGGAAGTGACGTCACTAAACCCGGAAGTGAGGTCAGCAAACCCGGAAGTGAGGTCAGCAAACCCGGAAGTGAGGTCACCACACCCGGAAGTGAGGTCACCAAACCCGGAAGTGAGGTCACCACACCCGGAAGTGAGGTCACCAAACCCGGAAGTGACGTCACTAAACCCGGAAGTGAGGTCAGCATACCCGGAAGTGAGGTCACTAAACCCGGAAGTGAGGTCAACACACCCGGAATTGACGTCACTAAACCCGGAAGTGAGGTCAGCATACCCGGAAGTGAGGTCAGCAAACCCGGAAGTGAGGTCACCACACCCGGAAGTGAGGTCACCAAACCCGGAAGTGAGGTCACCACACCCGGAAGTGAGGTCACCAAACCCGGAAGTGAGGTCACCACACCCGGAAGTGAGGTCACCAAACCCGGAAGTGACGTCACTAAACCCGGAAGTGAGGTCAGCATACCCGGAAGTGACGTCACCACACCCGGAAGTGAGGTCAGCAAACCCGGAAGTGAGGTCACCAAACCCGGAAGTGAGGTCAACAAACCCGGAAGTGAGGTAAGCAGACCAGGAAAGTGAGGTCTGCTAATTCGGAACTCAGGTCTGCAAACCCAGAAGTGACTTCAGCAGACCCAGAAGTGACTTCAGCAAACCCGGAAGTGAGGTCAGCAAACCCGGAAGTGAGGTCACCACACCCGGAAGTGAGGTCACCACACCCGGAAGTGAGGTCACCAAACCCGGAAGTGACGTCACTAAACCCGGAAGTGATGTCAGCAAACCCGGAAGTGAGGTCAGCAAACCCGTAAGTGAGGTCACCACACCCGGAAGTGAGGTCAGCAAACCCGGTAGTGAGGTCACTAAACCCGGAAGTGAGGTCACCAAACCCGGAAGTGAGGTCACCACACCCGGAAGTGAGGTCACCACACCCGGAAGTGAGGTCACCAAACCTGGAAGTGACGTCACTAAACCCGGAAGTGAGGTCAGCATACCCGGAAGTGACGTCACCACACCCGGAAGTGATGTCAGCAAACCCGGAAGTGAGGTCACCAAACCCGGAAGTGACGTCACTAAACCCGGAAGTGATGTCAGCAAACCCGGAAGTGAGGTCAGCAAACCCGGAAGTGAGGTCACCACACCCGGAAGTGAGGTCAGCAAACCCGGAAGTGAGGTCACCACACCTGGAAGTGAGGTCACCAAACCCGGAAGTGACGTCACTAAACCCGGAAGTGAGGTCACCACACCCAGAAGTGAGGTCACCAAACCCGGAAGTGAGGTCACCAAACCCGGAAGTGATGTCACTAAACCCGGAAGTGAGGTCAACACACCCGGAATTGACGTCACTAAACCCGGAAGTGAGGTCAGCATACCCGGAAGTGAGGTAAGCTGACCAGGAAAGTGAGGTCTGCTAATTCGGAACTCAGGTCTGCAAACCCAGAAGTGACTTCAGCAGACCCAGAAGTGACTTAAGCAAACCCGGAAGTGAGGTCAGCAAACCCGGAAGTGAGGTCACCACACCCGGAAGTGAGGTCAGCAAACCCGGAAGTGAGGTCAGCAAACCCGGAAGTGACGTCACTAAACCCGGAAGTGATGTCAGCAAACCCGGAAGTGAGGTCAGCAAACCCGGAAGTGATGTCAGCAAACCCGGAAGTGAGGTCAGCAAACCCGGAAGTGAGGTCACCACACCCGGAAGTGAGGTCAGCAAACCCGGAAGTGAGGTCACCACACCCGGAAGTGAGGTCACCAAACCCGGAAGTGACGTCACTAAACCCGGAAGTGAGGTCAGCAAACCCGGAAGTGAGGTCAGCAAACCCGGAAGTGAGGTCACCACACCCGGAAGTGAGGTCACCAAACCCGGAAGTGAGGTCACCACACCCGGAAGTGAGGTCACCAAACCCGGAAGTGACGTCACTAAACCCGGAAGTGAGGTCACCAAACCCGGAAGTGACGTCACTAAACCCGGAAGTGATGTCAGCAAACCCGGAAGTGAGGTCAGCAAACCCGGAAGTGACGTCACCACACCCGGAAGTGAGGTCAGCAAACCCGGAAGTGAGGTCACCACACCCGGAAGTGAGGTCACCAAACCCGGAAGTGACGTCACAAAACCCGGAAGTGAGGTCACCACACCCAGAAGTGAGGTCACCAAACCCGGAAGTGAGGTCACCAAACCCGGAAGTGACGTCACTAAACCCGGAAGTGAGGTCAACACACCCGGAATTGACGTCACTAAACCCGGAAGTGACGTCACTAAACCCGGAAGTGAGGTCAGCAAACCCGGAAGTGAGGTCAGCAAACCCGGAAGTGAGGTCACCACACCCGGAAGTGAGGTCACCAAACCCGGAAGTGAGGTCACCACACCCGGAAGTGAGGTCACCAAACCCGGAAGTGACGTCACTAAACCCGGAAGTGAGGTCACCAAACCCGGAAGTGACGTCACTAAACCCGGAAGTGATGTCAGCAAACCCGGAAGTGAGGTCAGCAAACCCGGAAGTGAGGTCACCACACGCGGAAGTGAGGTCAGCAAACCCGGAAGTGAGGTCACCACACCCGGAAGTGAGGTCACCAAACCCGGAAGTGACGTCACAAAACCCGGAAGTGAGGTCACCACACCCAGAAGTGAGGTCACCAAACCCGGAAGTGAGGTCACCAAACCCGGAAGTGACGTCACTAAACCCGGAAGTGAGGTCAACACACCCGGAATTGACGTCACTAAACCCGGAAGTGATGTCAGCATACCCGGAAGTGAGGTAAGCAGACCCGGAAGTGATGTCAGCAAACCCGGAAGTGAGGTCAGCAAACCCGGAAGTGAGGTCACCACACCCGGAAGTGAGGTCAGCAAACCCGGAAGTGAGGTCACCACACCCGGAAGTGAGGTCACCAAACCCGGAAGTGACGTCACTAAACCCGGAAGTGAGGTCAGCAAACCCGGAAGTGAGGTCAGCAAACCCGGAAGTGAGGTCACCACACCCGGAAGTGAGGTCACCAAACCCGGAAGTGACGTCACTAAACCCGGAAGTGAGGTCAGCAAACCCGGAAGTGAGGTAAGCAGACCAGGAAAGTGAGGTCTGCTAATTCGGAACTCAGGTCTGCAAACCCAGAAGTGACTTCAGCAGACCCAGAAGTGACTTCAGCAAACCCGGAAGTGAGGTCAGCAAACCCGGAAGTGAGGTCACCACACCCGGAAGTGAGGTCAGCAAACCCGGAAGTGAGGTCAGCAAACCCGGAAGTGAGGTCACCACACCCGGAAGTGAGGTCACCAAACCCGGAAGTGAGGTCACCACACCTGGAAGTGAGGTCACCACACCCGGAAGTGACGTCACTAAACCCGGAAGTGAGGTCAGCATACCCGGAAGTGACGTCACCACACCCGGAAGTGAGGTCACCACACCCGGAAGTGAGGTCACCAAACCCGGAAGTGACGTCACTAAACCCGGAAGTGATGTCAGCAAACCCGGAAGTGAGGTCAGTAAACCCGGAAGTGAGGTCACCACACCCGGAAGTGAGGTCACCACACCCGGAAGTGAGGTCACCACACCCGGAAGTGAGGTCAGCAAACCCAGAAGTGAGGTCACCAAACCCGGAAGTGAGGTCACCAAACCCGGTAGTGAGCTAAGCAGAGCAGGAAAGTGAGGTCTGCTAATTCGGAACTCAGGTCTGCAAACCCAGAAGTGACTTCAGCAGACCCAGAAGTGACTTCAGCAAACCCGGAAGTGAGGTCAGCAAACCCGGAAGTGAGGTCACCACACCCGGAAGTGAGGTCAGCAAACCCGGAAGTGAGGTCAGCAAACGCGGAAGTGTAGTCACCACACCCGGAAGTGAGGTCACCAAACCCGGAAGTGACGTCACTAAACCCGGAAGTGACGTCAGCAAACCCGGAAGTGAGGTCAGCAAACCCGGAAGTGAGGTCACCACACCCGGAAGTGATGTCAGCAAACCCGGAAGTGAGGTCACCACACCCGGAAGTGAGGTCACCAAACCCGGAAGTGACGTCACTAAACCCGGAAGTGAGGTCAGCAAACCCGGAAGTGAGGTCAGCAAACCCGGAAGTGAGGTCACCAAACCCGGAAGTGACGTCACTAAACCCGGAAGTGAGGTCACCAAACCCGGAAGTGATGTCACTAAACCCGGAAGTGACGTCACCACACCCGGAAGTGAGGTCACCAAACCCGGAAGTGACGTCACTAAACCCAGAAGTGATGTCAGCAAACCCGGAAGTGAGGTCAGCAAACCCGGAAGTGAGGTCACCACACCCGGAAGTGAGGTCAGCAAACCCGGAAGTGAGGTCACCAAACCAGGAAGTGAGGTCAACAAACCCGGAAGTGAGGTAAGCAGACCAGGAAAGTGAGGTCTGCAAATTCGGAACTCAGGTCTGCAAACCCAGAAGTGACTTCAGCAGACCCAGAAGTGACTTCAGCAAACCCGGAAGTGAGGTCAGCAAACCCGGAAGTGAGGTCACCACACCCGGAAGTGAGGTCACCACACCCGGAAGTGAGGTCACCAAACCCGGAAGTGACGTCACTAAACCCGGAAGTGATGTCAGCAAACCCGGAACTGAGGTCAGCAAACCCGTAAGTGAGGTCACCACACCCGGAAGTGAGGTCAGCAAACCCGGTAGTGAGGTCACTAAACCCGGAAGTGAGGTCACCAAACCCGGAAGTGAGGTCACCACACCCAGAAGTGAGGTCACCACACCCGGAAGTGAGGTCACCAAACCTGGAAGTGACGTCACTAAACCCGGAAGTGAGGTCAGCATACCAGGAAGTGACGTCACCACACCCGGAAGTGATGTCAGCAAACCCAGAAGTGAGGTCAGCAAACCCGGAAGTGAGGTCACCACACCCGGAAGTGAGGTCAGCAAACCCGGAAGTGAGGTCACCAAACCCGGAAGTGAGGTCACCACACCCGGAAGTGAGGTCAGCAAACCCGGAAGTGAGGTCACCACACCCGGAAGTGAGGTCACCAAACCTGGAAGTGAGGTCACCACACCCGGAAGTGAGGTCACCAAACCCGGAAGTGACGTCACTAAACCCGGAAGTGAGGTCAGCAAACCCGGAAGTGAGGTCAGCAAACCCGGAAGTGAGGTCACCACACCCGGAAGTGAGGTCACCAAACCCGGAAGTGACGTCACTAAACCCGGAAGTGAGGTCAGCAAACCCAGAAGTGACTTCAGCAGACCCAGAAGTGACTTCAGCAAACCCGGAAGTGAGGTCAGCAAACCCGGAAGTGAGGTCAGCAAACCCGGAAGTGAGGTCACCAAACCCGGAAGTGACGTCACTAAACCCGGAAGTGACGTCACTAAACCCGGAAGTGAGGTCAGCAAACCCAGAAGTGACTTCAGCAGACCCAGAAGTGACTTCAGCAAACCCGGAAGTGAGGTCAGCAAACCCGGAAGTGAGGTCAGCAAACCCGGAAGTGAGGTCACCAAACCCGGAAGTGACGTCACTAAACCCGGAAGTGATGTCAGCAAACCCGGAAGTGAGGTCAGCAAACCCGGAAGTGAGGTCACCACACCCGGAAGTGAGGTCACCACACCCGGAAGTGAGGTCACCAAACCCGGAAGTGAGGTCACCACACCCGGAAGTGAGGTCACCAAACCCGGAAGTGACGTCACTAAACCCGGAAGTGAGGTCAGCATACCCGGAAGTGACGTCACCACACCCGGAAGTGAGGTCACCACACCCGGAAGTGAGGTCACCAAACCCGGAAGTGACGTCACTAAACCCGGAAGTGATGTCAGCAAACCCGGAAGTGAGGTCAGCAAACCCGGAAGTGAGGTCACCACACCCGGAAGTGAGGTCAGCAAACCCGGAAGTGAGGTCACCACACCCGGAAGTGAGGTCAGCAAACCCGGAAGTGACTTCAGCAAACCCGGAAGTGAGGTCACCACACCCGGAAGTGAGGTCACCAAACCCGGAAGTGAGGTCACCACACCCGGAAGTGAGGTCACCACACCCGGAAGTGACATCACTAAACCCGGAAGTGAGGTCAGCATACCCGGAAGTGACGTCACCACACCCGGAAGTGAGGTCACCACACCCGGAAGTGAGGTCACCAAACCCGGAAGTGACGTCACTAAACCCGGAAGTGATGTCAGCAAACCCGGAAGTGAGGTCAGTAAACCCGGAAGTGAGGTCACCAAACCCGGAAGTGAGGTCACCACACCCGGAAGTGAGGTCAGCAAACCCGGAAGTGAGGTCACCAAACCCGGAAGTGAGGTCACCAAACCCGGTAGTGAGCTAAGCAGACCAGGAAAGTGAGGTCTGCTAATTCGGAACTCAGGTCTGCAAACCCAGAAGTGACTTCAGCAGACCCAGAAGTGACTTCAGCAAACCCGGAAGTGAGGTCAGCAAACCCGGAAGTGAGGTCACCACACCCGGAAGTGAGGTCACCAAACCCGGAAGTGACGTCACTAAACCCGGAAGTGATGTCAGCAAACCCGGAAGTGAGGTCAGCAAACCCGGAAGTGAGGTCACCACACCCGGAAGTGATGTCAGCAACCCCGGAAGTGAGGTCACCACACCCAGAAGTGAGGTCACCAAACCCGGAAGTGACGTCACTAAACCCGGAAGTGAGGTCAGCAAACCCGGAAGTGAGGTCAGCAAACCCGGAAGTGAGGTCACCAAACCCGGAAGTGACGTCACTAAACCCGGAAGTGAGGTCACCAAACCCGGAAGTGACGTCACTAAACCCGGAAGTGAGGTCACCACACCCGGAAGTGCGGTCACCAAACCCGGAAGTGACGTCACTAAACCCGGAAGTGATGTCAGCAAACCCGGAAGTGAGGTCAGCAAACCCGGAAGTGAGGTCACCACACCCGGAAGTGAGGTCAGCAAACCCGGAAGTGAGGTCAACAAACCCGGAAGTGAGGTAAGCAGACCAGGAAAGTGAGGTCTGCTAATTCGGAACTCAGGTCTGCAAACCCAGAAGTGACTTCAGCAGACCCAGAAGTGACTTCAGCAAACCCGGAAGTGAGGTCAGCAAACCCGGAAGTGAGGTCACCACACCCGGAAGTGAGGTCACCACACCCGGAAGTGAGGTCACCAAACCCGGAAGTGAAGTCACTAAACCCGGAAGTGATGTCACTAAACCCGGAAGTGAGGTCAGCAAACCCGTAAGTGAGGTCACCACACCCGGAAGTGAGGTCAGCAAACCCGGAAGTGAGGTCAGCAAACCCGTAAGTGAGGTCACCACACCCGGAAGTGAGGTCAGCAAACCCGGTAGTGAGGTCACTAAACCCGGAAGTGAGGTCACCAAACCCGGAAGTGACGTCACTAAACCCGGAAGTGAGGTCAGCAAACCCGGAAGTGAGGTCACCAAACCCGGAAGTGAGGTCAGCAAACCCGGAAGTGAGGTCACCAAACCCGGAAGTGACGTCACTAAACCCGGAAGTGAGGTCACCAAACCCGGAAGTGATGTCAGCAAACCCGGAAGTGAGGTCACTAAACCCGGAAGTGAGGTCACCACACGCGGAAGTGAGGTCAGCAAACCCGGAAGTGAGGTCACCACACCAGGAAGTGAGGTCACCAAACCCGGAAGTGACGTCACTAAACCCGGAAGTGAGGTCACCAAACCCGGAAGTGAGGTCACCACACCCGGAAGTGAGGTCACCAAACCCGGAAGTGAGGTCACCACACCCGGAAGTGAGGTCACCAAACCTGGAAGTGACGTCACTAAACCCGGAAGTGAGGTCAGCATACCCGGAAGTGACGTCACCACACCCGGAAGTGATGTCAGCAAACCCGGAAGTGAGGTCACCAAACCCAGAAGTGACGTCACTAAACCCGGAAGTGATGTCAGCAAACCCGGAAGTGACGTCACTAAACCCGGAAGTGAGGTCAGCAAACCCGGAAGTGAGGTCAGCAAACCCGGAAGTGAGGTCACCACACCCAGAAGTGAGGTCACCAAACCCGGAAGTGAGGTCACCACACCCGGAAGTGAGGTCACCAAACCCGGAAGTGACGTCACTAAACCCGGAAGTGATGTCAGCAAACCCGGAAGTGAGGTCAGCAAACCCGGAAGTGATGTCAGCAAACCCGGAAGTGAGGTCACCAAATCCGGAAGTGAGGTCACCACACCCGGAAGTGAGGTCACCAAACCCGGAAGTGACGTCACTAAACCCGGAAGTGAGTTCAGCATACCCGGAAGTGACGTCACCACACCCGGAAGTGAGGTCACCAAACCCGGAAGTGACGTCACTAAACCCGGAAGTGAGGTCAGCAAATCCGGAAGTGAGGTCAGCAAACCCGGAAGTGAGGTCACCACACCCGGAAGTGAGGTCACCAAACCCGGAAGTGAGGTCACCACACCCGGAAGTGAGGTCAGCAAACCCGGAAGTAAGGTCACCACACCCGGAAGTGAGATCAGCATACCCGGAAGTGACGTCACCACACCCGGAAGTGAGGTCACCACACCCGGAAGTGAGGTCACCAAACCCGGAAGTGACGTCACTAAACCTGGAAGTGATGTCAGCAAACCCGGAAGTGAGGTCAGCAAACCCGGAAGTGAGGTCACCACACCCGGAAGTGAGGTCAGCAAACCCGGAAGTGAGGTCACGACACCCGGAAGTGAGGTCACCAAACCCGGAAGTGACGTCACTAAACCCGGAAGTGAGGTCACCACACCCAGAAGTGAGGTCACCAAACCCGGAAGTGCGGTCACCAAACCCGGAAGTGAGGTCAGCAAACCCGGAAGTGAGGTCACCACACCCGGAAGTGATGTCAGCAAACCCGGAAGTGAGGTCAGCAAACCCGGAAGTGAGGTCACCACACCCGGAAGTGAGGTCAGCAAACCCGGAAGTGAGGTCACCACACCCGGAAGTGAGGTCACCAAACCCGGAAGTGACGTCACTAAACCCGGAAGTGAGGTCAGCAAACCCGGAAGTGAGGTAAGCAGACCAGGAAAGTGAGGTCTGCTAATTCGGAACTCAGGTCTGCAAACCCAGAAGTGACTTCAGCAGACCCAGAAGTGACTTCAGCAAACCCGGAAGTGAGGTCAGCAAACCCGGAAGTGAGGTCACCACACCCGGAAGTGAGGTCACCAAACCCGGAAGTGACGTCACTAAACCCGGAAGTGAGGTCAGCAAACCCGGAAGTGAGGTCAGCAAACCCGGAAGTGAGGTCACCACACCCGGAAGTGAGGTCACCAAACCCGGAAGTGAGGTCACCACACCCGGAAGTGAGGTCACCAAACCCGGAAGTGACATCACTAAACCCGGAAGTGAGGTCAGCATACCCCGAAGTGACGTCACCACACCCGGAAGTGAGGTCACCAAACCCGGAAGTGACGTCACTAAACCAGGAAGTGATGTCAGGAAACCCGGAAGTGAGGTCAGCAAACCCGGAAGTGAGGTCACCACACCCGGAAGTGAGGTCAGCAAACACGGAAGTGAGGTCACCACACCCGGAAGTGAGGTCACCAAACCCGGAAGTGACGTCACTAAACCCGGAAGTGAGGTCACCACATCCAGAAGTGAGGTCACCAAACCCGGAAGTGAGGTCACCAAACCCGGAAGTGACGTCACTAAACCCGGAAGTGAGGTCAACACACCCGGAATTGCCGTCACTAAACCCGGAAGTGAGGTCAGCAAACCCGGAAGTGAGGTCACCACACCCGGAAGTGAGGTCAGCAAACCCGGAAGTGAGGTCACCAAACCCGGAAGTGACGTCACTAAACCCGGAAGTGATGTCAGCAAACCCGGAAGTGAGGTCAGCAAACCCGGAAGTGAGGTCACCACACCCGGAAGTGAGGTCACCAAACCCGGAAGTGAGGTCACCACACCCGGAAGTGAGGTCACCAAACCCGGAAGTGACGTCACTAAACCCGGAAGTGAGGTCAGCAAACCCGGAAGTGAGGTCAGCAAACCCGGAAGTGAGGTCACCACACCCGGAAGTGAGGTCACCAAACCCGGAAGTGAGGTCAGCATACCCGGAAGTGACGTCACCACACCCGGAAGTGACGTCACCACACCCGGAAGTGAGGTCACCAAACCCGGAAGTGACGTCACTAAACCTGGAAGTGATGTCAGCAAACCCGGAAGTGAGGTCAGCAAACCCGGAAGTGAGGTCACCACACCCGGAAGTGAGGTCAGCAAACCCGGAAGTGAGGTCACGACACCCGGAAGTGAGGTCACCAAACCCGGAAGTGACGTCACTAAACCCGGAAGTGAGGTCACCACACCCAGAAGTGAGGTCACCAAACCCGGAAGTGAGGTCACCAAACCCGGAAGTGAGGTCAGCAAACCCGGAAGTGAGGTCACCACACCCGGAAGTGATGTCAGCAAACCCGGAAGTGAGGTCAGCAAACCCGGAAGTGAGGTCACCACACCCGGAAGTGAGGTCAGCAAACCCGGAAGTGAGGTCACCACACCCGGAAGTGAGGTCACCAAACCCGGAAGTGACGTCACTAAACCCGGAAGTGAGGTCAGCAAACCCGGAAGTGAGGTCACCACACCCGGAAGTGAGGTCACCAAACCCGGAAGTGACGTCACTAAACCCGGAAGTGAGGTCAGCAAACCCGGAAGTGAGGTAAGCAGACCAGGAAAGTGAGGTCTGCTAATTCGGAACTCAGGTCTGCAAACCCAGAAGTGACTTCAGCAGACCCAGAAGTGACTTCAGCAAACCCGGAAGTGAGGTCAGCAAACCCGGAAGTGAGGTCACCACACCCGGAAGTGAGGTCACCAAACCCGGAAGTGACGTCACTAAACCCGGAAGTGAGGTCAGCAAACCCGGAAGTGAGGTCAGCAAACCCGGAAGTGAGGTCACCGCACCCGGAAGTGAGGTCAGCAAACCCGGAAGTGAGGTCACCAAACCCGGAAGTGACGTCACCACACCCGGAAGTGAGGTCACCACACCCGGAAGTGAGGTCACCAAACCCGGAAGTGACGTCACTAAACCCGGAAGTGATGTCAGCAAACCCGGAAGTGAGGTCAGCAAACCCGGAAGTGAGGTCACCACACCCGGAAGTGAGGTCAGCAAACCCGGAAGTGAGGTCACCAAACCCGGAAGTGAGGTCACCACACCCGGAAGTGAGCTAAGCAGACCAGGAAAGTGAGGTCTGCTAATTCGGAACTCAGGTCTGCAAACCCAGAAGTGACTTCAGCAAACCCGGAAGTGAGGTCACCACACCCGGAAGTAAGGTCAGCAAACCCGGAAGTGAGGTCACCACACCCGGAAGTGAGGTCAGCAAACCCGGAAGTGAGGTCACCACACCCGGAAGTGAGGTCAGCAAACCCAGAAGTGACTTCAGCAGACCCAGAAGTGACTTCAGCAAACCCGGAAGTGAGGTCAGCAAACCCGGAAGAGAGGTCAGCAAACCCGGAAGTGAGGTCACCAAACCCAAAAGTGACGTCACTAAACCCGGAAGTGAGGTCAGCAAACCCGGAAGTGACGTCACTAAACCCGGAAGTGAGGTCAGCAAACCCGGAAGTGAGGTCAGCAAACCCGGAAGTGAGGTCACTAAACCCGGAAGTGTAGTCAGCAAACCCGGAAGTGAGGTCAGCAAACCCGGAAGTGAGGTCACCACACCCGGAAGTGAGGTCACCAAACCCGGAAGTGAGGTCACCACACCCGGAAGTGAGGTCACCAAACCCGGAAGTGACGTCACTAAACCCGGAAGTGAGGTCACCAAATCCGGAAGTGAGGTCACCACACCCGGAAGTGAGGTCACCAAACCCGGAAGTGACGTCACGAAACCCGGAAGTGAGGTCAGCAAACCCGGAAGTGACGTCACCACACCCGGAAGTGAGGTCACCAAACCCGGAAGTGAGGTCACCACACCCGGAAGTGAGGTCACCAAACCCGGAAGTGACGTCACTAAACCCGGAAGTGAGTTCAGCATACCCGGAAGTGACGTCACCACACCCGGAAGTGAGGTCACCACACCCGGAAGTGAGGTCAGCAAACCCGGAAGTGAGGTCACCACACCCGGAAGTGAGGTCACCAAACCCGGAAGTGACGTCACTAAACCCGGAAGTGAGGTCAGCATACCCGGAAGTGACGTCACCACACCCGGAAGTGAGGTCACCACACCCGGAAGTGAGGTCACCAAACCCGGAAGTGACGTCACTAAACCCGGAAGTGAGGTCAGCATACCCGGAAGTGACGTCACCACACCCGGAAGTGAGGTCACCACACCCGGAAGTGAGGTCACCAAACCCGGAAGTGAGGTCACCAAACCCGGAAGTGAGGTCAACAAACCCGGAAGTAAGGTCACCACACCCGGAAGTGAGGTCACCACACCCGGAAGTGATGTCAGCAAACCCGGAAGTGAGGTCAGCAAACCCGGAAGTGAGGTCACCACACCCGGAAGTGAGGTCAGCAAACCCGGAAGTGAGGTCACCACACCCGGAAGTGAGGTCACCAAACCCGGAAGTGACGTCACTAAACCCGGAAGTGAGGTCAGCAAACCCGGAAGTGAGGTAAGCAGACCAGGAAAGTGAGGTCTGCTAATTCGGAACTCAGGTCTGCAAACCCAGAAGTGACTTCAGCAGACCCAGAAGTGACTTCAGCAAACCCGGAAGTGAGGTCAGCAAACCCGGAAGTGAGGTCACCACACCCGGAAGTGAGGTCACCAAACCCGGAAGTGACGTCACTAAACCCGGAAGTGAGGTCAGCAAACCCGGAAGTGAGGTCAGCAAACCCGGAAGTGAGGTCACCACACCCGGAAGTGAGGTCACCAAACCCGGAAGTGAGGTCACCACACCCGGAAGTGAGGTCACCAAACCCGGAAGTGACATCACTAAACCCGGAAGTGAGGTCAGCATACCCCGAAGTGACGTCACCACACCCGGAAGTGAGGTCACCAAACCCGGAAGTGACGTCACTAAACCAGGAAGTGATGTCAGGAAACCCGGAAGTGAGGTCAGCAAACCCGGAAGTGAGGTCACCACACCCGGAAGTGAGGTCAGCAAACACGGAAGTGAGGTCACCACACCCGGAAGTGAGGTCACCAAACCCGGAAGTGACGTCACTAAACCCGGAAGTGAGGTCACCACATCCAGAAGTGAGGTCACCAAACCCGGAAGTGAGGTCACCAAACCCGGAAGTGACGTCACTAAACCCGGAAGTGAGGTCAACACACCCGGAATTGCCGTCACTAAACCCGGAAGTGAGGTCAGCAAACCCGGAAGTGAGGTCACCACACCCGGAAGTGAGGTCAGCAAACCCGGAAGTGAGGTCACCAAACCCGGAAGTGACGTCACTAAACCCGGAAGTGATGTCAGCAAACCCGGAAGTGAGGTCAGCAAACCCGGAAGTGAGGTCACCACACCCGGAAGTGAGGTCACCAAACCCGGAAGTGAGGTCACCACACCCGGAAGTGAGGTCACCAAACCCGGAAGTGACGTCACTAAACCCGGAAGTGAGGTCAGCAAACCCGGAAGTGAGGTCAGCAAACCCGGAAGTGAGGTCACCACACCCGGAAGTGAGGTCACCAAACCCGGAAGTGAGGTCACCACACCCGGAAGTGAGGTCAGCAAACCCGGAAGTAAGGTCACCACACCCGGAAGTGAGATCAGCATACCCGGAAGTGACGTCACCACACCCGGAAGTGACGTCACCACACCCGGAAGTGAGGTCACCAAACCCGGAAGTGACGTCACTAAACCTGGAAGTGATGTCAGCAAACCCGGAAGTGAGGTCAGCAAACCCGGAAGTGAGGTCACCACACCCGGAAGTGAGGTCAGCAAACCCGGAAGTGAGGTCACGACACCCGGAAGTGAGGTCACCAAACCCGGAAGTGACGTCACTAAACCCGGAAGTGAGGTCACCACACCCAGAAGTGAGGTCACCAAACCCGGAAGTGAGGTCACCAAACCCGGAAGTGAGGTCAGCAAACCCGGAAGTGAGGTCACCACACCCGGAAGTGATGTCAGCAAACCCGGAAGTGAGGTCAGCAAACCCGGAAGTGAGGTCACCACACCCGGAAGTGAGGTCAGCAAACCCGGAAGTGAGGTCACCACACCCGGAAGTGAGGTCACCAAACCCGGAAGTGACGTCACTAAACCCGGAAGTGAGGTCAGCAAACCCGGAAGTGAGGTCACCACACCCGGAAGTGAGGTCACCAAACCCGGAAGTGACGTCACTAAACCCGGAAGTGAGGTCAGCAAACCCGGAAGTGAGGTAAGCAGACCAGGAAAGTGAGGTCTGCTAATTCGGAACTCAGGTCTGCAAACCCAGAAGTGACTTCAGCAGACCCAGAAGTGACTTCAGCAAACCCGGAAGTGAGGTCAGCAAACCCGGAAGTGAGGTCACCACACCCGGAAGTGAGGTCACCAAACCCGGAAGTGACGTCACTAAACCCGGAAGTGAGGTCAGCAAACCCGGAAGTGAGGTCAGCAAACCCGGAAGTGAGGTCACCGCACCCGGAAGTGAGGTCAGCAAACCCGGAAGTGAGGTCACCAAACCCGGAAGTGACGTCACCACACCCGGAAGTGAGGTCACCACACCCGGAAGTGAGGTCACCAAACCCGGAAGTGACGTCACTAAACCCGGAAGTGATGTCAGCAAACCCGGAAGTGAGGTCAGCAAACCCGGAAGTGAGGTCACCACACCCGGAAGTGAGGTCAGCAAACACGGAAGTGAGGTCACCAAACCCGGAAGTGAGGTCACCACACCCGGAAGTGAGCTAAGCAGACCAGGAAAGTGAGGTCTGCTAATTCGGAACTCAGGTCTGCAAACCCAGAAGTGACTTCAGCAGACCCAGAAGTGACTTCAGCAAACCCGGAAGTGAGGTCACCACACCCGGAAGTAAGGTCAGCAAACCCGGAAGTGAGGTCACCACACCCGGAAGTGAGGTCAGCAAACCCGGAAGTGAGGTCACCACACCCGGAAGTGAGGTCAGCAAACCCAGAAGTGACTTCAGCAGACCCAGAAGTGACTTCAGCAAACCCGGAAGTGAGGTCAGCAAACCCGGAAGAGAGGTCAGCAAACCCGGAAGTGAGGTCACCAAACCCAAAAGTGACGTCACTAAACCCGGAAGTGAGGTCAGCAAACCCGGAAGTGACGTCACTAAACCCGGAAGTGAGGTCAGCAAACCCGGAAGTGAGGTCAGCAAACCCGGAAGTGAGGTCACTAAACCCGGAAGTGTAGTCAGCAAACCCGGAAGTGAGGTCAGCAAACCCGGAAGTGAGGTCACCACACCCGGAAGTGAGGTCACCAAACCCGGAAGTGAGGTCACCACACCCGGAAGTGAGGTCACCAAACCCGGAAGTGACGTCACTAAACCCGGAAGTGAGGTCACCAAATCCGGAAGTGAGGTCACCACACCCGGAAGTGAGGTCACCAAACCCGGAAGTGACGTCACGAAACCCGGAAGTGAGGTCAGCAAACCCGGAAGTGACGTCACCACACCCGGAAGTGAGGTCACCAAACCCGGAAGTGAGGTCACCACACCCGGAAGTGAGGTCACCAAACCCGGAAGTGACGTCACTAAACCCGGAAGTGAGTTCAGCATACCCGGAAGTGACGTCACCACACCCGGAAGTGAGGTCACCACACCCGGAAGTGAGGTCAGCAAACCCGGAAGTGAGGTCACCACACCCGGAAGTGAGGTCACCAAACCCGGAAGTGACGTCACTAAACCCGGAAGTGAGGTCAGCATACCCGGAAGTGACGTCACCACACCCGGAAGTGAGGTCAGCAAACCCGGAAGTGAGGTCACCACACCCGGAAGTGAGGTCAGCAAACCCAGAAGTGACTTCAGCAGACCCAGAAGTGACTTCAGCAAACCCGGAAGTGAGGTCAGCAAACCCGGAAGAGAGGTCAGCAAACCCGGAAGTGAGGTCACCAAACCCAAAAGTGACGTCACTAAACCCGGAAGTGAGGTCAGCAAACCCGGAAGTGACGTCACTAAACCCGGAAGTGAGGTCAGCAAACCCGGAAGTGAGGTCAGCAAACCCGGAAGTGAGGTCACTAAACCCGGAAGTGTAGTCAGCAAACCCGGAAGTGAGGTCAGCAAACCCGGAAGTGAGGTCACCACACCCGGAAGTGAGGTCACCAAACCCGGAAGTGAGGTCACCACACCCGGAAGTGAGGTCACCAAACCCGGAAGTGACGTCACTAAACCCGGAAGTGAGGTCACCAAATCCGGAAGTGAGGTCACCACACCCGGAAGTGAGGTCACCAAACCCGGAAGTGACGTCACGAAACCCGGAAGTGAGGTCAGCAAACCCGGAAGTGACGTCACCACACCCGGAAGTGAGGTCACCAAACCCGGAAGTGAGGTCACCACACCCGGAAGTGAGGTCACCAAACCCGGAAGTGACGTCACTAAACCCGGAAGTGAGTTCAGCATACCCGGAAGTGACGTCACCACACCCGGAAGTGAGGTCACCACACCCGGAAGTGAGGTCAGCAAACCCGGAAGTGAGGTCACCACACCCGGAAGTGAGGTCACCAAACCCGGAAGTGACGTCACTAAACCCGGAAGTGAGGTCAGCATACCCGGAAGTGACGTCACCACACCCGGAAGTGAGGTCACCACACCCGGAAGTGAGGTCACCAAACCCGGAAAGTGACGTCACTAAACGCGGAAGTGAGGTCACCACACCTGGAAGTGAGGTCAGCAAACCCGGAAGTGAGGTCACCACACCCGGAAGTGAGGTCAGCAAACCCGGAAGTGAGGTCAGCAAACCCGGAAGTGAGGTCACCACACCCGGAAGTGAGGTCACCAAACCCGGAAGTGAGGTCACCACACCCGGAAGTGAGGTCACCAAACCCGGAAGTGACGTCACTAAACCCGGAAGTGAGGTCAGCATACCCGGAAGTGACGTCACCACACCCGGAAGTGAGGTCACCACACCCGGAAGTGAGGTCACCAAACCCGGAAGTGAGGTCACCAAACCCGGAAGTGAGGTCAACAAACCCGGAAGTGAGGTAAGCAGACCAGGAAAGTGAGGTCTGCTAATTCGGAACTCAGGTCTGCAAACCCAGAAGTGACTTCAGCAGACCCAGAAGTGACTTCAGCAAACCCGGAAGTGAGGTCAGCAAACCCGGAAGTGAGGTCACCACACCCGGAAGTGAGGTCACCAAACCCGGAAGTGACGTCACTAAACCCGGAAGTGAGGTCACCACACCCAGAAGTGAGGTCACCAAACCCGGAAGTGAGGTCACCAAACCCGGAAGTGATGTCACTAAACCCGGAAGTGAGGTCAACACACCCGGAATTGACGTCACTAAACCCGGAAGTGAGGTCAGCATACCCGGAAGTGAGGTAAGCTGACCAGGAAAGTGAGGTCTGCTAATTCGGAACTCAGGTCTGCAAACCCAGAAGTGACTTCAGCAGACCCAGAAGTGACTTCAGCAAACCCGGAAGTGAGGTCAGCAAACCCGGAAGTGAGGTCACCACACCCGGAAGTAAGGTCAGCAAACCCGGAAGTGAGGTCACCACACCCGGAAGTGAGGTCACCAAACCCGGAAGTGACGTCACTAAACCCGGAAGTGAGGTCAGCAAACCCGGAAGTGAGGTCAGCAAACCCGGAAGTGAGGTCACCACACCCGGAAGTGAGGTCACCAAACCCGGAAGTGAGGTCACCACACCCGGAAGTGAGGTCACCAAACCCGGAAGTGACGTCACTAAACCCGGAAGTGAGGTCACCAAACCCGGAAGTGACGTCACTAAACCCGGAAGTGATGTCAGCAAACCCGGAAGTGAGGTCAGCAAACCCGGAAGTGAGGTCACCACACGCGGAAGTGAGGTCAGCAAACCCGGAAGTGAGGTCACCACACCCGGAAGTGAGGTCACCAAACCCGGAAGTGACGTCACTAAACCCGGAAGTGAGGTCACCACACCCAGAAGTGAGGTCACCAAACCCGGAAGTGAGGTCACCAAACCCGGAAGTGACGTCACTAAACCCGGAAGTGAGGTCAGCATACCCGGAAGTGACGTCACCACACCCGGAAGTGAGGTCACCACACCCGGAAGTGAGGTCACCAAACCCGGAAGTGACGTCACTAAACCCGGAAGTGATGTCAGCAAACCCGGAAGTGAGGTCAGCAAACCCGGAAGTGAGGTCACCACATCCGGAAGTGAGGTCAGCAAACCCGGAAGTGAGGTCACCACACCCGGAAGTGAGGTCAGCAAACCCGGAAGTGAGGTCACCACACCCGGAAGTGAGGTCACCAAACCCGGAAGTGACGTCACTAAACCCGGAAGTGATGTCAGCAAACCCGGAAGTGAGGTCAGCAAACCCGGAAGTGAGGTCACCACACCCGGAAGTGATGTCAGCAAACCCGGAAGTGAGGTCACCACACCCGGAAGTGAGGTCACCAAACCCGGAAGTGACGTCACTAAACCCGGAAGTGAGGTCACCACACCCGGAAGTGCGGTCACCAAACCCGGAAGTGACGTCACTAAACCCGGAAGTGATGTCAGCAAACCCGGAAGTGAGGTCAGCAAACCCGGAAGTGAGGTCACCACACCCGGAAGTGAGGTCAGCAAACCCGGAAGTGAGGTCACCAAACCCGGAAGTGAGGTCAACAAACCCGGAAGTGAGGTAAGCTGACCAGGAAAGTGAGGTCTGCTAATTCGGAACTCAGGTCTGCAAACCCAGAAGTGACTTCAGCAGACCCAGAAGTGACTTCAGCAAACCCGGAAGTGAGGTCAGCAAACCCGGAAGTGAGGTCACCACACCCGGAAGTGAGGTCACCACACCCGGAAGTGAGGTCACCAAACCTGGAAGTGACGTCACTAAACCCGGAAGTGAGGTCAGCATACCCGGAAGTGACGTCACCACACCCGGAAGTGATGTCAGCAAACCCGGAAGTGAGGTCACCAAACCCGGAAGTGACGTCACTAAACCCGGAAGTGATGTCAGCAAACCCGGAAGTGACGTCACTAAACCCGGAAGTGAGGTCAGCAAACCCGGAAGTGAGGTCAGCAAACCCGGAAGTGAGGTCACCACACCCGGAAGTGAGGTCACCAAACCCGGAAGTGAGGTCACCACACCCGGAAGTGAGGTCACCAAACCCGGAAGTGACGTCACTAAACCCGGAAGTGAGGTCAGCATACCCGGAAGTGAGGTCACTAAACCCGGAAGTGAGGTCAACACACCCGGAATTGACGTCACTAAACCCGGAAGTGAGGTCAGCATACCCGGAAGTGAGGTCAGCAAACCCGGAAGTGAGGTCACCACACCCGGAAGTGAGGTCACCAAACCCGGAAGTGAGGTCACCACACCCGGAAGTGAGGTCACCAAACCCGGAAGTGACGTCACTAAACCCGTAAGTGAGGTCAGCAAACCCGGAAGTGAGGTCAGCAAACCCGGAAGTGAGGTCACCACACCCGGAAGTGCGGTCACCAAACCCGGAAGTTACGTCACTAAACCCGGAAGTGAGGTCAGCAAACCCAGAAGTGACTTCAGCAGACCCAGAAGTGACTTCAGCAAACCCGGAAGTGAGGTCAGAAAACCCGGAAGTGAGGTCAGCAAACCCGGAAGTGACGTCACTAAACCCGGAAGTGAGGTCACCAAATCCGGAAGTGACGTCACTAAACCCGGAAGTGAGGTCACCAAACCCGGAAGTGAGGTCACCACACCCGGAAGTGAGGTCACCACACCCGGAAGTGAGGTCACCAAACCCGGAAGTGAGGTCACCACACCCGGAAATGAGGTCAGCAAACCCGGAAGTGAGGTCAGCAAACCCGGAAGTGAGGTCACCACACCCGGAAGTGAGGTAACCAAACCCGGAAGTGAGGTCACCACACCCGGAAGTGAGGTCAGCAAACCCGGAAGTGACGTCACTAAACCCGAAAGTGATGTCAGCAAACCCGGAAGTGAGGTCAGCAAACCCGGAAGTGAGGTCACCACACCCGGAAGTGATGTCAGCAAACCCGGAAGTGAGGTCACCACACCCGGAAGTGAGGTCACCAAACCCGGAAGTGAGGTCACCACACCCGGAAGTGAGGTCACCAAACCCGGAAGTGACGTCACTAAACCCGGAAGTGAGGTCAGCAAACCCGGAAGTGAGGTCAGCAAACCCGGAAGTGAGGTCACCACACCCGGAAGTGAGGTCACCAAACCCGGAAGTGACGTCACTAAACCCGGAAGTGAGGTCAGCAAACCCAGAAGTGACTTCAGCAGACCCAGAAGTGACTTCAGCAAACCCGGAAGTGAGGTCAGCAAACCCGGAAGTGAGGTCAGCAAACCCGGAAGTGAGGTCACCACACCCGGAAGTGACGTCACTAAACCCGGAAGTGATGTCAGCAAACCCGGAAGTGAGGTCAGCAAACCCGGAAGTGAGGTCACCACACCCGGAAGTGAGGTCACCAAACCCGGAAGTGAGGTCACCACACCCGGAAGTGAGGTCACCAAACCCGGAAGTGACGTCACTAAACCCGGAAGTGAGGTCAGCATACCCGGAAGTGACGTCACCACACCCGGAAGTGAGGTCACCACACCCGGAAGTGAGGTCACCAAACCCGGAAGTGACGTCACTAAACCCGGAAGTGATGTCAGCAAACCCGGAAGTGAGGTCAGCAAACCCGGAAGTGAGGTCACCACACCCGGAAGTGAGGTCAGCAAACCCGGAAGTGAGGTCACCACACCCGGAAGTGAGGTCAGCAAACCCGGAAGTGAGGTCACCACACCCGGAAGTGAGGTCACCAAACCCGGAAGTGAGGTCACCACACCCGGAAGTGAGGTCACCACACCCGGAAGTGACGTCACTAAACCCGGAAGTGAGGTCAGCATACCCGGAAGTGACGTCACCACACCCGGAAGTGAGGTCACCACACCCGGAAGTGATGTCAGCAAACCCGGAAGTGACGTCACTAAACCCGGAAGTGAGGTCAGCAAACCCGGAAGTGAGGTCAGCAAACCCGGAAGTGAGGTCACCACACCCGGAAGTGAGGTCAGCAAACCCGGAAGTGAGGTCACCACACCCGGAAGTGAGGTCACCAAACCCGGAAGTGACGTCACTAAACCCGGAAGTGAGGTCAGCATACCCGGAAGTGAGGTCACTAAACCCGGAAGTGAGGTCAACACACCCGGAATTGACGTCACTAAACCCGGAAGTGAGGTCAGCATACCCGGAAGTGAGGTCAGCAAACCCGGAAGTGAGGTCACCACACCCGGAAGTGAGGTCACCAAACCCGGAAGTGAGGTCACCACACCCGGAAGTGAGGTCACCAAACCCGGAAGTGACGTCACTAAACCCGTAAGTGAGGTCAGCAAACCCGGAAGTGAGGTCAGCAAACCCGGAAGTGAGGTCACCACACCCGGAAGTGCGGTCACCAAACCCGGAAGTTACGTCACTAAACCCGGAAGTGAGGTCAGCAAACCCAGAAGTGACTTCAGCAGACCCAGAAGTGACTTCAGCAAACCCGGAAGTGAGGTCAGAAAACCCGGAAGTGAGGTCAGCAAACCCGGAAGTGACGTCACTAAACCCGGAAGTGAGGTCACCAAATCCGGAAGTGACGTCACTAAACCCGGAAGTGAGGTCACCAAACCCGGAAGTGAGGTCACCACACCCGGAAGTGAGGTCACCACACCCGGAAGTGAGGTCACCAAACCCGGAAGTGAGGTCACCACACCCGGAAATGAGGTCAGCAAACCCGGAAGTGAGGTCAGCAAACCCGGAAGTGAGGTCACCACAC
The DNA here is from genome assembly GCF_054131305.1 of Coturnix japonica. Classification (NCBI taxonomy): domain Eukaryota; kingdom Metazoa; phylum Chordata; class Aves; order Galliformes; family Phasianidae; genus Coturnix; species Coturnix japonica. The sequence continues at coordinate 54,960 of NW_028188980.1, forward strand.
CCGGAAGTGAGGTAACCAAACCCGGAAGTGAGGTCACCACACCCGGAAGTGAGGTCAGCAAACCCGGAAGTGACGTCACTAAACCCGAAAGTGATGTCAGCAAACCCGGAAGTGAGGTCAGCAAACCCGGAAGTGAGGTCACCACACCCGGAAGTGATGTCAGCAAACCCGGAAGTGAGGTCACCACACCCGGAAGTGAGGTCACCAAACCCGGAAGTGAGGTCACCACACCCGGAAGTGAGGTCACCAAACCCGGAAGTGACGTCACTAAACCCGGAAGTGAGGTCAGCAAACCCGGAAGTGAGGTCAGCAAACCCGGAAGTGAGGTCACCACACCCGGAAGTGAGGTCACCAAACCCGGAAGTGACGTCACTAAACCCGGAAGTGAGGTCAGCAAACCCAGAAGTGACTTCAGCAGACCCAGAAGTGACTTCAGCAAACCCGGAAGTGAGGTCAGCAAACCCGGAAGTGAGGTCAGCAAACCCGGAAGTGAGGTCACCACACCCGGAAGTGACGTCACTAAACCCGGAAGTGATGTCAGCAAACCCGGAAGTGAGGTCAGCAAACCCGGAAGTGAGGTCACCACACCCGGAAGTGAGGTCACCAAACCCGGAAGTGAGGTCACCACACCCGGAAGTGAGGTCACCAAACCCGGAAGTGACGTCACTAAACCCGGAAGTGAGGTCAGCATACCCGGAAGTGACGTCACCACACCCGGAAGTGAGGTCACCACACCCGGAAGTGAGGTCACCAAACCCGGAAGTGACGTCACTAAACCCGGAAGTGATGTCAGCAAACCCGGAAGTGAGGTCAGCAAACCCGGAAGTGAGGTCACCACACCCGGAAGTGAGGTCAGCAAACCCGGAAGTGAGGTCACCACACCCGGAAGTGAGGTCAGCAAACCCGGAAGTGAGGTCACCACACCCGGAAGTGAGGTCACCAAACCCGGAAGTGAGGTCACCACACCCGGAAGTGAGGTCACCACACCCGGAAGTGAGGTCACCACACCCGGAAGTGAGGTCACCAAACCCGGAAGTGACGTCACTAAACCCGGAAGTGAGGTCAGCATACCCGGAAGTGAGGTCACTAAACCCGGAAGTGAGGTCAACACACCCGGAATTGACGTCACTAAACCCGGAAGTGAGGTCAGCATACCCGGAAGTGAGGTCAGCAAACCCGGAAGTGAGGTCACCACACCCGGAAGTGAGGTCACCAAACCCGGAAGTGAGGTCACCACACCCGGAAGTGAGGTCACCAAACCCGGAAGTGACGTCACTAAACCCGTAAGTGAGGTCAGCAAACCCGGAAGTGAGGTCAGCAAACCCGGAAGTGAGGTCACCACACCCGGAAGTGCGGTCACCAAACCCGGAAGTTACGTCACTAAACCCGGAAGTGAGGTCAGCAAACCCAGAAGTGACTTCAGCAGACCCAGAAGTGACTTCAGCAAACCCGGAAGTGAGGTCAGCAAACCCGGAAGTGAGGTCACCAAACCCGGAAGTGAGGTCACCACACCCGGAAATGAGGTCAGCAAACCCGGAAGTGAGGTCAGCAAACCCGGAAGTGAGGTCACCACACCCGGAAGTGAGGTAACCAAACCCGGAAGTGAGGTCACCACACCCGGAAGTGAGGTCAGCAAACCCGGAAGTGACGTCACTAAACCCGAAAGTGATGTCAGCAAACCCGGAAGTGAGGTCAGCAAACCCGGAAGTGAGGTCACCACACCCGGAAGTGATGTCAGCAAACCCGGAAGTGAGGTCACCACACCCGGAAGTGAGGTCACCAAACCCGGAAGTGAGGTCACCACACCCGGAAGTGAGGTCACCAAACCCGGAAGTGACGTCACTAAACCCGGAAGTGAGGTCAGCAAACCCGGAAGTGAGGTCAGCAAACCCGGAAGTGAGGTCACCACACCCGGAAGTGAGGTCACCAAACCCGGAAGTGACGTCACTAAACCCGGAAGTGAGGTCAGCAAACCCAGAAGTGACTTCAGCAGACCCAGAAGTGACTTCAGCAAACCCGGAAGTGAGGTCAGCAAACCCGGAAGTGAGGTCAGCAAACCCGGAAGTGAGGTCACCACACCCGGAAGTGACGTCACTAAACCCGGAAGTGATGTCAGCAAACCCGGAAGTGAGGTCAGCAAACCCGGAAGTGAGGTCACCACACCCGGAAGTGAGGTCACCAAACCCGGAAGTGAGGTCACCACACCCGGAAGTGAGGTCACCAAACCCGGAAGTGAGGTCACCACACCCAGAAGTGAGGTCACCAAACCCGGAAGTGACGTCACTAAACCCGGAAGTGAGGTCAGCAAACCCAGAAGTGACTTCAGCAGACCCAGAAGTGACTTCAGCAAACCCGGAAGTGAGGTCAGCAAACCCGGAAGTGAGGTCAGCAAACCCGGAAGTGAGGTCACCACACCCGGAAGTGACGTCACTAAACCCGGAAGTGATGTCAGCAAACCCGGAAGTGAGGTCAGCAAACCCGGAAGTGAGGTCACCACACCCGGAAGTGAGGTCACCAAACCCGGAAGTGAGGTCACCACACCCGGAAGTGAGGTCACCAAACCCGGAAGTGAGGTCACCACACCCAGAAGTGAGGTCACCAAACCCGGAAGTGAGGTCACCAAACCCGGAAGTGACGTCACTAAACCCGGAAGTGAGGTCAGCATACCCGGAAGTGACGTCACCACACCCGGAAGTGAGGTCACCACACCCGGAAGTGAGGTCACCAAACCCGGAAGTGACGTCACTAAACCCGGAAGTGATGTCAGCAAACCCGGAAGTGAGGTCAGCAAACCCGGAAGTGAGGTCACCACATCCGGAAGTGAGGTCAGCAAACCCGGAAGTGAGGTCACCACACCCGGAAGTGAGGTCAGCAAACCCGGAAGTGAGGTCACCACACCCGGAAGTGAGGTCACCAAACCCGGAAGTGACGTCACTAAACCCGGAAGTGATGTCAGCAAACCCGGAAGTGAGGTCAGCAAACCCGGAAGTGAGGTCACCACACCCGGAAGTGAGGTCACCAAACCCGGAAGTGAGGTCACCACACCCGGAAGTGAGGTCACCAAACCCGGAAGTGAGGTCACCACACCCAGAAGTGAGGTCACCAAACCCGGAAGTGACGTCACTAAACCCGGAAGTGAGGTCAGCAAACCCAGAAGTGACTTCAGCAGACCCAGAAGTGACTTCAGCAAACCCGGAAGTGAGGTCAGCAAACCCGGAAGTGAGGTCAGCAAACCCGGAAGTGAGGTCACCACACCCGGAAGTGACGTCACTAAACCCGGAAGTGATGTCAGCAAACCCGGAAGTGAGGTCAGCAAACCCGGAAGTGAGGTCACCACACCCGGAAGTGAGGTCACCAAACCCGGAAGTGAGGTCACCACACCCGGAAGTGAGGTCACCAAACCCGGAAGTGAGGTCACCACACCCAGAAGTGAGGTCACCAAACCCGGAAGTGAGGTCACCAAACCCGGAAGTGACGTCACTAAACCCGGAAGTGAGGTCAGCATACCCGGAAGTGACGTCACCACACCCGGAAGTGAGGTCACCACACCCGGAAGTGAGGTCACCAAACCCGGAAGTGACGTCACTAAACCCGGAAGTGATGTCAGCAAACCCGGAAGTGAGGTCAGCAAACCCGGAAGTGAGGTCACCACATCCGGAAGTGAGGTCAGCAAACCCGGAAGTGAGGTCACCACACCCGGAAGTGAGGTCAGCAAACCCGGAAGTGAGGTCACCACACCCGGAAGTGAGGTCACCAAACCCGGAAGTGACGTCACTAAACCCGGAAGTGATGTCAGCAAACCCGGAAGTGAGGTCAGCAAACCCGGAAGTGAGGTCACCACACCCGGAAGTGATGTCAGCAAACCCGGAAGTGAGGTCACCACACCCGGAAGTGAGGTCACCAAACCCGGAAGTGACGTCACTAAACCCGGAAGTGAGGTCACCACACCCGGAAGTGCGGTCACCAAACCCGGAAGTGACGTCACTAAACCCGGAAGTGATGTCAGCAAACCCGGAAGTGAGGTCAGCAAACCCGTAAGTGAGGTCACCACACCCGGAAGTGAGGTCAGCAAACCCGGTAGTGAGGTCACTAAACCCGGAAGTGAGGTCACCAAACCCGGAAGTGACGTCACTAAACCCGGAAGTGAGGTCAGCAAACCCGGAAGTGAGGTCACCACACCCGGAAGTGAGGTCACCAAACCCGGAAGTGAGGTCACCACACCCGGAAGTGAGGTCACCAAACCTGGAAGTGACGTCACTAAACCCGGAAGTGAGGTCAGCATACCCGGAAGTGACGTCACCACACCCGGAAGTGATGTCAGCAAACCCGGAAGTGAGGTCACCAAACCCGGAAGTGACGTCACTAAACCCGGAAGTGATGTCAGCAAACCCGGAAGTGACGTCACTAAACCCGGAAGTGAGGTCAGCAAACCCGGAAGTGAGGTCAGCAAACCCGGAAGTGAGGTCACCACACCCGGAAGTGAGGTCACCAAACCCGGAAGTGAGGTCACCACACCCGGAAGTGAGGTCACCAAACCCGGAAGTGACGTCACTAAACCCGGAAGTGAGGTCAGCATACCCGGAAGTGAGGTCACTAAACCCGGAAGTGAGGTCAACACACCCGGAATTGACGTCACTAAACCCGGAAGTGAGGTCAGCATACCCGGAAGTGAGGTCAGCAAACCCGGAAGTGAGGTCACCACACCCGGAAGTGAGGTCACCAAACCCGGAAGTGAGGTCACCACACCCGGAAGTGAGGTCACCAAACCCGGAAGTGACGTCACTAAACCCGTAAGTGAGGTCAGCAAACCCGGAAGTGAGGTCAGCAAACCCGGAAGTGAGGTCACCACACCCGGAAGTGCGGTCACCAAACCCGGAAGTTACGTCACTAAACCCGGAAGTGAGGTCAGCAAACCCAGAAGTGACTTCAGCAGACCCAGAAATGACTTCAGCAAACCCGGAAGTGAGGTCAGCAAACCCGGAAGTGAGGTCACCAAACCCGGAAGTGAGGTCACCACACCCGGAAATGAGGTCAGCAAACCCGGAAGTGAGGTCAGCAAACCCGGAAGTGAGGTCACCACACCCGGAAGTGAGGTAACCAAACCCGGAAGTGAGGTCACCACACCCGGAAGTGAGGTCAGCAAACCCGGAAGTGACGTCACTAAACCCGAAAGTGATGTCAGCAAACCCGGAAGTGAGGTCAGCAAACCCGGAAGTGAGGTCACCACACCCGGAAGTGATGTCAGCAAACCCGGAAGTGAGGTCACCACACCCGGAAGTGAGGTCACCAAACCCGGAAGTGAGGTCACCACACCCGGAAGTGAGGTCACCAAACCCGGAAGTGACGTCACTAAACCCGGAAGTGAGGTCAGCAAACCCGGAAGTGAGGTCAGCAAACCCGGAAGTGAGGTCACCACACCCGGAAGTGAGGTCACCAAACCCGGAAGTGACGTCACTAAACCCGGAAGTGAGGTCAGCAAACCCAGAAGTGACTTCAGCAGACCCAGAAGTGACTTCAGCAAACCCGGAAGTGAGGTCAGCAAACCCGGAAGTGAGGTCAGCAAACCCGGAAGTGAGGTCACCACACCCGGAAGTGACGTCACTAAACCCGGAAGTGATGTCAGCAAACCCGGAAGTGAGGTCAGCAAACCCGGAAGTGAGGTCACCACACCCGGAAGTGAGGTCACCAAACCCGGAAGTGAGGTCACCACACCCGGAAGTGAGGTCACCAAACCCGGAAGTGACGTCACTAAACCCGGAAGTGAGGTCAGCATACCCGGAAGTGACGTCACCACACCCGGAAGTGAGGTCACCACACCCGGAAGTGAGGTCACCAAACCCGGAAGTGACGTCACTAAACCCGGAAGTGATGTCAGCAAACCCGGAAGTGAGGTCAGCAAACCCGGAAGTGAGGTCACCACACCCGGAAGTGAGGTCAGCAAACCCGGAAGTGAGGTCACCACACCCGGAAGTGAGGTCAGCAAACCCGGAAGTGAGGTCACCACACCCGGAAGTGAGGTCACCAAACCCGGAAGTGAGGTCACCACACCCGGAAGTGAGGTCACCACACCCGGAAGTGACGTCACTAAACCCGGAAGTGAGGTCAGCATACCCGGAAGTGACGTCACCACACCCGGAAGTGAGGTCACCACACCCGGAAGTGAGGTCACCAAACCCGGAAGTGACGTCACTAAACCCGGAAGTGAGGTCAGCAAACCCGGAAGTGAGGTCACCACACCTGGAAGTGAGGTCACCAAACCCGGAAGTGAGGTCACCACACCCGGAAGTGAGGTCACCAAACCTGGAAGTGACGTCACTAAACCCGGAAGTGAGGTCAGCATACCCGGAAGTGACGTCACCACACCCGGAAGTGATGTCAGCAAACCCGGAAGTGAGGTCACCAAACCCGGAAGTGACGTCACTAAACCCGGAAGTGATGTCAGCAAACCCGGAAGTGACGTCACTAAACCCGGAAGTGAGGTCAGCAAACCCGGAAGTGAGGTCAGCAAACCCGGAAGTGAGGTCACCACACCCGGAAGTGAGGTCACCAAACCCGGAAGTGAGGTCACCACACCCGGAAGTGAGGTCACCAAACCCGGAAGTGACGTCACTAAACCCGGAAGTGAGGTCAGCATACCCGGAAGTGAGGTCACTAAACCCGGAAGTGAGGTCAACACACCCGGAATTGACGTCACTAAACCCGGAAGTGAGGTCAGCATACCCGGAAGTGAGGTCAGCAAACCCGGAAGTGAGGTCACCACACCCGGAAGTGAGGTCACCAAACCCGGAAGTGAGGTCACCACACCCGGAAGTGAGGTCACCACACCCGGAAGTGACGTCACTAAACCCGTAAGTGAGGTCAGCAAACCCGGAAGTGAGGTCAGCAAACCCGGAAGTGAGGTCACCACACCCGGAAGTGCGGTCACCAAACCCGGAAGTTACGTCACTAAACCCGGAAGTGAGGTCAGCAAACCCAGAAGTGACTTCAGCAGACCCAGAAGTGACTTCAGCAAACCCGGAAGTGAGGTCAGCAAACCCGGAAGTGAGGTCACCAAACCCGGAAGTGAGGTCACCACACCCGGAAATGAGGTCAGCAAACCCGGAAGTGAGGTCAGCAAACCCGGAAGTGAGGTCACCACACCCGGAAGTGAGGTAACCAAACCCGGAAGTGAGGTCACCACACCCGGAAGTGAGGTCAGCAAACCCGGAAGTGACGTCACTAAACCCGAAAGTGATGTCAGCAAACCCGGAAGTGAGGTCAGCAAACCCGGAAGTGAGGTCACCACACCCGGAAGTGATGTCAGCAAACCCGGAAGTGAGGTCACCACACCCGGAAGTGAGGTCACCAAACCCGGAAGTGAGGTCACCACACCCGGAAGTGAGGTCACCAAACCCGGAAGTGACGTCACTAAACCCGGAAGTGAGGTCAGCAAACCCGGAAGTGAGGTCAGCGAACCCGGAAGTGAGGTCACCACACCCGGAAGTGAGGTCACCAAACCCGGAAGTGACGTCACTAAACCCGGAAGTGAGGTCAGCAAACCCAGAAGTGACTTCAGCAGACCCAGAAGTGACTTCAGCAAACCCGGAAGTGAGGTCAGCAAACCCGGAAGTGAGGTCAGCAAACCCGGAAGTGAGGTCACCACACCCGGAAGTGACGTCACTAAACCCGGAAGTGATGTCAGCAAACCCGGAAGTGAGGTCAGCAAACCCGGAAGTGAGGTCACCACACCCGGAAGTGAGGTCACCAAACCCGGAAGTGAGGTCACCACACCCGGAAGTGAGGTCACCAAACCCGGAAGTGACGTCACTAAACCCGGAAGTGAGGTCAGCATACCCGGAAGTGACGTCACCACACCCGGAAGTGAGGTCACCACACCCGGAAGTGAGGTCACCAAACCCGGAAGTGACGTCACTAAACCCGGAAGTGATGTCAGCAAACCCGGAAGTGAGGTCAGCAAACCCGGAAGTGAGGTCACCACACCCGGAAGTGAGGTCAGCAAACCCGGAAGTGAGGTCACCACACCCGGAAGTGAGGTCAGCAAACCCGGAAGTGAGGTCACCACACCCGGAAGTGAGGTCACCAAACCCGGAAGTGAGGTCACCACACCCGGAAGTGAGGTCACCACACCCGGAAGTGACGTCACTAAACCCGGAAGTGAGGTCAGCATACCCGGAAGTGACGTCACCACACCCGGAAGTGAGGTCACCACACCCGGAAGTGAGGTCACCAAACCCGGAAGTGACGTCACTAAACCCGGAAGTGATGTCAGCAAACCCGGAAGTGAGGTCAGTAAACCCGGAAGTGAGGTCACCACACCCGGAAGTGAGGTCACCACACCCAGAAGTGAGGTCACCACACCCGGAAGTGAGGTCAGCAAACCCGGAAGTGAGGTCACCAAACCCGGAAGTGAGGTCACCAAACCCGGTAGTGAGCTAAGCAGACCAGGAAAGTGAGGTCTGCTAATTCGGAACTCAGGTCTGCAAACCCAGAAGTGACTTCAGCAGACCCAGAAGTGACTTCAGCAAACCCGGAAGTGAGGTCAGCAAACCCGGAAGTGAGGTCACCACACCCGGAAGTGAGGTCAGCAAACCCGGAAGTGAGGTCAGCAAACGCGGAAGTGAGGTCACCACACCCGGAAGTGAGGTCACCAAACCCGGAAGTGACGTCACTAAACCCGGAAGTGATGTCAGCAAACCCGGAAGTGAGGTCAGCAAACCCGGAAGTGACGTCACTAAACCCGGAAGTGGTGTCAGCAAACCCGGAAGTGAGGTCACCACACCCGGAAGTGAGGTCACCAAACCCGGAAGTGACGTCACTAAACCCGGAAGTGAGGTCACCAAACCCGGAAGTGAGGTCACCAAACCCGGTAGTGAGCTAAGCAGACCAGGAAAGTGAGGTCTGCTAATTCGGAACTCAGGTCTGCAAACCCAGAAGTGACTTCTGCAGACCCAGAAGTGACTTCAGCAAACCCGGAAGTGAGGTCAGCAAACCCGGAAGTGAGGTCACCACACCCGGAAGTGAGGTCAGCAAACCCGGAAGTGAGGTCAGCAAACGCGGAAGTGAGGTCACCACACCCGGAAGTGAGGTCACCAAACCCGGAAGTGACGTCACTAAACCCGGAAGTGATGTCAGCAAACCCGGAAGTGAGGTCAGCAAACCCGGAAGTGACGTCACTAAACCCGGAAGTGATGTCAGCAAACCCGGAAGTGAGGTCACCACACCCGGAAGTGAGGTCACCAAACCCGGAAGTGACGTCACTAAACCCGGAAGTGAGGTCAGCAAACCCGGAAGTGAGGTCAGCAAACCCGGAAGTGAGGTCAGCAAACCCGGAAGTGACGTCACTAAACCCGGAAGTGAGGTCACCAAACCCGGAAGTGACGTCACTAAACCCGGAAGTGAGGTCACCACACCCGGAAGTGAGGTCACCAAACCCGGAAGTGACGTCACTAAACCCGGAAGTGATGTCAGCAAACCCGGAAGCGAGGTCAGCAAACCCGGAAGTGAGGTCACCACACCCGGAAGTGAGGTCAGCAAACCCGGAAGTGAGGTCAGCAAACCCGGAAGTGAGGTCACCAAACCCGGAAGTGAGGTCAACAAACCCGGAAGTGAGGTAAGCAGACCAGGAAAGTGAGGTCTGCTAATTCGGAACTCAGGTCTGCAAACCCAGAAGTGACTTCAGCAGACCCAGAAGTGACTTCAGCAAACCCGGAAGTGAGGTCAGCAAACCCGGAAGTGAGGTCACCACACCCGGAAGTGAGGTCACCACACCCGGAAGTGAGGTCACCAAACCCGGAAGTGACGTCACTAAACCCGGGAGTGATGTCAGCAAACCCGGAAGTGAGGTCAGCAAACCCGTAAGTGAGGTCACCACACCCGGAAGTGAGGTCAGCAAACCCGGTAGTGAGGTCACTAAACCCGGAAGTGAGGTCACCAAACCCGGAAGTGACGTCACTAAACCCGGAAGTGAGGTCAACAAACCTGGAAGTGAGGTCACCACACCCGGAAGTGAGGTCACCACACCCGGAAGTGAGGTCACCAAACCCGGAAGTGACATCACTAAACCCGGAAGTGACGTCAGCAAACCCGGAAGTGAGGTCAGCAAACCCGGAAGTGAGGTCACCACACCCGGAAGTGAGGTCACCAAACCCGGAAGTGACGTCACCAAACCCGGAAGTGACGTCACTAAACCCGGAAGTGATGTCAGCAAACCCGGAAGTGAGGTCAGCAAACCCGTAAGTGAGGTCACCACACCCGGAAGTGAGGTCAGCAAACCCGGTAGTGAGGTCACTAAACCCGGAAGTGAGGTCACCAAACCCGGAAGTGAGGTCACCACACCCGGAAGTGAGGTCACCACACCCGGAAGTGACGTCACTAAACCCGGAAGTGAGGTCAGCATACCCGGAAGTGAGGTCACTAAACCCGGAAGTGAGGTCAACACACCCGGAATTGACGTCACCAAACCCGGAAGTGAGGTCAGCATACCCGGAAGTGAGGTAAGCAGACCAGGAAAGTGAGGTCTGCTAATTCGGAACTCAGGTCTGCAAACCCAGAAGTGACTTCAGCAGACCCAGAAGTGACTTCAGCAAACCCGGAAGTGAGGTCACCACACCCGGAAGTGAGGTCACCAAACCCGGAAGTGACGTCACTAAACCCGGAAGTGAGGTCACCACACCCAGAAGTGAGGTCACCAAACCCGGAAGTGAGGTCACCAAACCCGGAAGTGATGTCACTAAACCCGGAAGTGAGGTCAACACACCCGGAATTGACGTCACTAAACCCGGAAGTGAGGTCAGCATACCCGGAAGTGAGGTAAGCTGACCAGGAAAGTGAGGTCTGCTAATTCGGAACTCAGGTCTGCAAACCCAGAAGTGACTTCAGCAGACCCAGAAGTGACTTCAGCAAACCCGGAAGTGAGGTCAGCAAACCCGGAAGTGAGGTCACCACACCCGGAAGTAAGGTCAGCAAACCCGGAAGTGAGGTCACCACACCCGGAAGTGAGGTCACCAAACCCGGAAGTGACGTCACTAAACCCGGAAGTGAGGTCAGCAAACCCGGAAGTGAGGTCAGCAAACCCGGAAGTGAGGTCACCACACCCGGAAGTGAGGTCACCAAACCCGGAAGTGAGGTCACCACACCCGGAAGTGAGGTCACCAAACCCGGAAGTGACGTCACTAAACCCGGAAGTGAGGTCACAAAACCCGGAAGTGACGTCACTAAACCCGGAAGTGATGTCAGCAAACCCGGAAGTGAGGTCAGCAAACCCGGAAGTGAGGTCACCACACGCGGAAGTGAGGTCAGCAAACCCGGAAGTGAGGTCACCACACCCGGAAGTGAGGTCACCAAACCCGGAAGTGACGTCACTAAACCCGGAAGTGAGGTCACCACACCCAGAAGTGAGGTCACCAAACCCGGAAGTGAGGTCACCAAACCCGGAAGTGACGTCACTAAACCCGGAAGTGAGGTCAGCATACCCGGAAGTGACGTCACCACACCCGGAAGTGAGGTCACCACACCCGGAAGTGAGGTCACCAAACCCGGAAGTGACGTCACTAAACCCGGAAGTGATGTCAGCAAACCCGGAAGTGAGGTCAGCAAACCCGGAAGTGAGGTCACCACATCCGGAAGTGAGGTCAGCAAACCCGGAAGTGAGGTCACCACACCCGGAAGTGAGGTCAGCAAACCCGGAAGTGAGGTCACCACACCCGGAAGTGAGGTCACCAAACCCGGAAGTGACGTCACTAAACCCGGAAGTGATGTCAGCAAACCCGGAAGTGAGGTCAGCAAACCCGGAAGTGAGGTCACCACACCCGGAAGTGATGTCAGCAAACCCGGAAGTGAGGTCACCACACCCGGAAGTGAGGTCACCAAACCCGGAAGTGACGTCACTAAACCCGGAAGTGAGGTCACCACACCCGGAAGTGCGGTCACCAAACCCGGAAGTGACGTCACTAAACCCGGAAGTGATGTCAGCAAACCCGGAAGTGAGGTCAGCAAACCCGGAAGTGAGGTCACCACACCCGGAAGTGAGGTCAGCAAACCCGGAAGTGAGGTCACCAAACCCGGAAGTGAGGTCAACAAACCCGGAAGTGAGGTAAGCTGACCAGGAAAGTGAGGTCTGCTAATTCGGAACTCAGGTCTGCAAACCCAGAAGTGACTTCAGCAGACCCAGAAGTGACTTCAGCAAACCCGGAAGTGAGGTCAGCAAACCCGGAAGTGAGGTCACCACACCCGGAAGTGAGGTCACCACACCCGGAAGTGAGGTCACCAAACCCGGAAGTGACGTCACTAAACCCGGAAGTGATGTCAGCAAACCCGGAAGTGAGGTCAGCAAACCCGTAAGTGAGGTCACCACACCCGGAAGTGAGGTCAGCAAACCCGGTAGTGAGGTCACTAAACCCGGAAGTGAGGTCACCAAACCCGGAAGTGACGTCACTAAACCCGGAAGTGAGGTCAGCAAACCCGAAAGTGAGGTCACCACACCCGGAAGTGAGGTCACCAAACCCGGAAGTGAGGTCACCACACCCGGAAGTGAGGTCACCAAACCTGGAAGTGACGTCACTAAACCCGGAAGTGAGGTCAGCATACCCGGAAGTGACGTCACCACACCCGGAAGTGATGTCAGCAAACCCGGAAGTGAGGTCACCAAACCCGGAAGTGACGTCACTAAACCCGGAAGTGATGTCAGCAAACCCGGAAGTGACGTCACTAAACCCGGAAGTGAGGTCAGCAAACCCGGAAGTGAGGTCAGCAAACCCGGAAGTGAGGTCACCACACCCGGAAGTGAGGTCACCAAACCCGGAAGTGAGGTCACCACACCCGGAAGTGAGGTCACCAAACCCGGAAGTGACGTCACTAAACCCGGAAGTGAGGTCAGCATACCCGGAAGTGAGGTCACTAAACCCGGAAGTGAGGTCAACACACCCGGAATTGACGTCACTAAACCCGGAAGTGAGGTCAGCATACCCGGAAGTGAGGTCAGCAAACCCGGAAGTGAGGTCACCACACCCGGAAGTGAGGTCACCAAACCCGGAAGTGAGGTCACCACACCCGGAAGTGAGGTCACCAAACCCGGAAGTGACGTCACTAAACCCGGAAGTGAGGTCAGCAAACCCGGAAGTGAGGTCACCACACCCGGAAGTGAGGTCACCAAACCCGGAAGTGACGTCACTAAACCCGGAAGTGAGGTCAGCAAACCCAGAAGTGACTTCAGCAGACCCAGAAGTGACTTCAGCAAACCCGGAAGTGAGGTCAGCAAACCCGGAAGTGAGGTCAGCAAACCCGGAAGTGAGGTCACCAAACCCGGAAGTGACGTCACTAAACCCGGAAGTGATGTCAGCAAACCCGGAAGTGAGGTCAGCAAACCCGGAAGTGAGGTCACCACACCCGGAAGTGAGGTCACCACACCCAGAAGTGAGGTCACCAAACCCGGAAGTGAGGTCACCACACCCGGAAGTGAGGTCAGCAAACCCGGAAGTGAGGTCAGCAAACCCGGAAGTGAGGTCACCACACCCGGAAGTGAGGTAACCAAACCCGGAAGTGAGGTCACCACACCCGGAAGTGAGGTCACCAAACCCGGAAGTGACGTCACTAAACCCGAAAGTGATGTCAGCAAACCCGGAAGTGAGGTCAGCAAACCCGGAAGTGAGGTCACCACACCCGGAAGTGATGTCAGCAAACCCGGAAGTGAGGTCACCACACCCGGAAGTGAGGTAACCAAACCCGGAAGTGAGGTCACCACACCCGGAAGTGAGGTCACCAAACCCGGAAGTGACGTCACTAAACCCGGAAGTGAGGTCAGCAAACCCGGAAGTGAGGTCAGCAAACCCGGAAGTGAGGTCACCACACCCGGAAGTGAGGTCACCAAACCCGGAAGTGACGTCACTAAACCCGGAAGTGAGGTCAGCAAACCCAGAAGTGACTTCAGCAGACCCAGATGTGACTTCAGCAAACCCGGAAGTGAGGTCAGCAAACCCGGAAGTGAGGTCAGCAAACCCGTAAGTGAGGTCACCAAACCCGGAAGTGACGTCACTAAACCCGGAAGTGATGTCAGCAAACCCGGAAGTGAGGTCAGCAAACCCGGAAGTGAGGTCACCACACCCGGAAGTGAGGTCAGCAAACCCGGAAGTGAGGTCAGCAAACGCGGAAGTGAGGTCACCACACCCGGAAGTGAGGTCACCAAACCCGGAAGTGACGTCACTAAACCCGGAAGTGATGTCAGCAAACCCGGAAGTGAGGTCAGCAAAACCGGAAGTGAGGTCACCACACCCGGAAGTGATGTCAGCAAACCCGGAAGTGAGGTCACCAAACCCGGAAGTGACGTCACTAAACCCGGAAGTGATGTCAGCAAACCCGGAAGTGAGGTCAGCAAACCCGGAAGTGAGGTCACCACACCCGGAAGTGAGGTCACCAAACCCGGAAGTGACGTCACTAAACCCGGAAGTGAGGTCACCACACCCGGAAGTGCGGTCACCAAACCCGGAAGTGACGTCACTAAACCCGGAAGTGATGTCAGCAAACCCGGAAGTGAGGTCAGCAAACCCGGAAGTGAGGTCACCACACCCGGAAGTGAGGTCAGCAAACCCGGAAGTGAGGTCACCAAACCCGGAAGTGAGGTCAACAAACCCGGAAGTGAGGTAAGCTGACCAGGAAAGTGAGGTCTGCTAATTCGGAACTCAGGTCTGCAAACCCAGAAGTGACTTCAGCAGACCCAGAAGTGACTTCAGCAAACCCGGAAGTGAGGTCAGCAAACCCGGAAGTGAGGTCACCACACCCGGAAGTGAGGTCACCACACCCGGAAGTGAGGTCACCAAACCCGGAAGTGACGTCACTAAACCCGGAAGTGATGTCAGCAAACCCGGAAGTGAGGTCAGCAAACCCGTAAGTGAGGTCACCACACCCGGAAGTGAGGTCAGCAAACCCGGTAGTGAGGTCACTAAACCCGGAAGTGAGGTCACCAAACCCGGAAGTGACGTCACTAAACCCGGAAGTGAGGTCAGCAAACCCGAAAGTGAGGTCACCACACCCGGAAGTGAGGTCACCAAACCCGGAAGTGAGGTCACCACACCCGGAAGTGAGGTCACCAAACCTGGAAGTGACGTCACTAAACCCGGAAGTGAGGTCAGCATACCCGGAAGTGACGTCACCACACCCGGAAGTGATGTCAGCAAACCCGGAAGTGAGGTCACCAAACCCGGAAGTGACGTCACTAAACCCGGAAGTGATGTCAGCAAACCCGGAAGTGACGTCACTAAACCCGGAAGTGAGGTCAGCAAACCCGGAAGTGAGGTCAGCAAACCCGGAAGTGAGGTCACCACACCCGGAAGTGAGGTCACCAAACCCGGAAGTGAGGTCACCACACCCGGAAGTGAGGTCACCAAACCCGGAAGTGACGTCACTAAACCCGGAAGTGAGGTCAGCATACCCGGAAGTGAGGTCACTAAACCCGGAAGTGAGGTCAACACACCCGGAATTGACGTCACTAAACCCGGAAGTGAGGTCAGCATACCCGGAAGTGAGGTCAGCAAACCCGGAAGTGAGGTCACCACACCCGGAAGTGAGGTCACCAAACCCGGAAGTGAGGTCACCACACCCGGAAGTGAGGTCACCAAACCCGGAAGTGACGTCACTAAACCCGGAAGTGAGGTCAGCAAACCCGGAAGTGAGGTCACCACACCCGGAAGTGAGGTCACCAAACCCGGAAGTGACGTCACTAAACCCGGAAGTGAGGTCAGCAAACCCAGAAGTGACTTCAGCAGACCCAGAAGTGACTTCAGCAAACCCGGAAGTGAGGTCAGCAAACCCGGAAGTGAGGTCAGCAAACCCGGAAGTGAGGTCACCAAACCCGGAAGTGACGTCACTAAACCCGGAAGTGATGTCAGCAAACCCGGAAGTGAGGTCAGCAAACCCGGAAGTGAGGTCACCACACCCGGAAGTGAGGTCACCACACCCAGAAGTGAGGTCACCAAACCCGGAAGTGAGGTCACCACACCCGGAAGTGAGGTCAGCAAACCCGGAAGTGAGGTCAGCAAACCCGGAAGTGAGGTCACCACACCCGGAAGTGAGGTAACCAAACCCGGAAGTGAGGTCACCACACCCGGAAGTGAGGTCACCAAACCCGGAAGTGACGTCACTAAACCCGAAAGTGATGTCAGCAAACCCGGAAGTGAGGTCAGCAAACCCGGAAGTGAGGTCACCACACCCGGAAGTGATGTCAGCAAACCCGGAAGTGAGGTCACCACACCCGGAAGTGAGGTAACCAAACCCGGAAGTGAGGTCACCACACCCGGAAGTGAGGTCACCAAACCCGGAAGTGACGTCACTAAACCCGGAAGTGAGGTCAGCAAACCCGGAAGTGAGGTCAGCAAACCCGGAAGTGAGGTCACCACACCCGGAAGTGAGGTCACCAAACCCGGAAGTGACGTCACTAAACCCGGAAGTGAGGTCAGCAAACCCAGAAGTGACTTCAGCAGACCCAGATGTGACTTCAGCAAACCCGGAAGTGAGGTCAGCAAACCCGGAAGTGAGGTCAGCAAACCCGTAAGTGAGGTCACCAAACCCGGAAGTGACGTCACTAAACCCGGAAGTGATGTCAGCAAACCCGGAAGTGAGGTCAGCAAACCCGGAAGTGAGGTCACCACACCCGGAAGTGAGGTCAGCAAACCCGGAAGTGAGGTCAGCAAACGCGGAAGTGAGGTCACCACACCCGGAAGTGAGGTCACCAAACCCGGAAGTGACGTCACTAAACCCGGAAGTGATGTCAGCAAACCCGGAAGTGAGGTCAGCAAAACCGGAAGTGAGGTCACCACACCCGGAAGTGATGTCAGCAAACCCGGAAGTGAGGTCACCAAACCCGGAAGTGACGTCACTAAACCCGGAAGTGATGTCAGCAAACCCGGAAGTGAGGTCAGCAAACCCGTAAGTGAGGTCACCACACCCGGAAGTGAGGTCAGCAAACCCGGTAGTGAGGTCACTAAACCCGGAAGTGAGGTCACCAAACCCGGAAGTGAGGTCACCACACCCGGAAGTGAGGTCACCACACCCGGAAGTGACGTCACTAAACCCGGAAGTGAGGTCAGCATACCCGGAAGTGAGGTCACTAAACCCGGAAGTGAGGTCAACACACCCGGAATTGACGTCACCAAACCCGGAAGTGAGGTCAGCATACCCGGAAGTGAGGTAAGCAGACCAGGAAAGTGAGGTCTGCTAATTCGGAACTCAGGTCTGCAAACCCAGAAGTGACTTCAGCAGACCCAGAAGTGACTTCAGCAAACCCGGAAGTGAGGTCACCACACCCGGAAGTGAGGTCACCAAACCCGGAAGTGACGTCACTAAACCCGGAAGTGAGGTCACCACACCCAGAAGTGAGGTCACCAAACCCGGAAGTGAGGTCACCAAACCCGGAAGTGATGTCACTAAACCCGGAAGTGAGGTCAACACACCCGGAATTGACGTCACTAAACCCGGAAGTGAGGTCAGCATACCCGGAAGTGAGGTAAGCTGACCAGGAAAGTGAGGTCTGCTAATTCGGAACTCAGGTCTGCAAACCCAGAAGTGACTTCAGCAGACCCAGAAGTGACTTCAGCAAACCCGGAAGTGAGGTCAGCAAACCCGGAAGTGAGGTCACCACACCCGGAAGTAAGGTCAGCAAACCCGGAAGTGAGGTCACCACACCCGGAAGTGAGGTCACCAAACCCGGAAGTGACGTCACTAAACCCGGAAGTGAGGTCAGCAAACCCGGAAGTGAGGTCAGCAAACCCGGAAGTGAGGTCACCACACCCGGAAGTGAGGTCACCAAACCCGGAAGTGAGGTCACCACACCCGGAAGTGAGGTCACCAAACCCGGAAGTGACGTCACTAAACCCGGAAGTGAGGTCACCAAACCCGGAAGTGACGTCACTAAACCCGGAAGTGATGTCAGCAAACCCGGAAGTGAGGTCACTAAACCCGGAAGTGAGGTCACCACACGCGGAAGTGAGGTCACCACACCCGGAAGTGAGGTCACCACACCCGGAAGTGAGGTCACCAAACCCGGAAGTGACGTCACTAAACCCGGAAGTGAGGTCACCACACCCAGAAGTGAGGTCACCAAACCCGGAAGTGAGGTCACCAAACCCGGAAGTGACGTCACTAAACCCGGAAGTGAGGTCAGCATACCCGGAAGTGACGTCACCACACCCGGAAGTGAGGTCACCACACCCGGAAGTGAGGTCACCAAACCCGGAAGTGACGTCACTAAACCCGGAAGTGATGTCAGCAAACCCGGAAGTGAGGTCAGCAAACCCGGAAGTGAGGTCACCACATCCGGAAGTGAGGTCAGCAAACCCGGGAGTGAGGTCACCACACCCGGAAGTGAGGTCAGCAAACCCGGAAGTGAGGTCACCACACCCGGAAGTGAGGTCACCAAACCCGGAAGTGACGTCACTAAACCCGGAAGTGATGTCAGCAAACCCGGAAGTGAGGTCAGCAAACCCGGAAGTGAGGTCACCACACCCGGAAGTGATGTCAGCAAACCCGGAAGTGAGGTCACCACACCCGGAAGTGAGGTCACCAAACCCGGAAGTGACGTCACTAAACCCGGAAGTGAGGTCACCACACCCGGAAGTGCGGTCACCAAACCCGGAAGTGACGTCACTAAACCCGGAAGTGATGTCAGCAAACCCGGAAGTGAGGTCAGCAAACCCGGAAGTGAGGTCACCACACCCGGAAGTGAGGTCAGCAAACCCGGAAGTGAGGTCACCAAACCCGGAAGTGAGGTCAACAAACCCGGAAGTGAGGTAAGCAGACCAGGAAAGTGAGGTCTGCTAATTCGGAACTCAGGTCTGCAAACCCAGAAGTGACTTCAGCAGACCCAGAAGTGACTTCAGCAAACCAGGAAGTGAGGTCAGCAAACCCGGAAGTGAGGTCACCACACCCGGAAGTGAGGTCACCACACCCGGAAGTGAGGTCACCAAACCCGGAAGTGACGTCACTAAACCCGGAAGTGATGTCAGCAAACCCGGAAGTGAGGTCAGCAAACCCGTAATGAGGTCACCACACCCGGAAGTGAGGTCAGCAAACCCGGTAGTGAGGTCACTAAACCCGGAAGTGAGGTCACCAAACCCGGAAGTGACGTCACTAAACCCGGAAGTGAGGTCAGCAAACCCGGAAGTGAGGTCACCACACCCGGAAGTGAGGTCACCAAACCCGGAAGTGAGGTCACCACACCCGGAAGTGAGGTCACCAAACCTGGAAGTGACGTCACTAAACCCGGAAGTGAGGTCAGCATACCCGGAAGTGACGTCACCACACCCGGAAGTGATGTCAGCAAACCCGGAAGTGAGGTCACCAAACCCGGAAGTGACGTCACTAAACCCGGAAGTGATGTCAGCAAACCCGGAAGTGACGTCACTAAACCCGGAAGTGAGGTCAGCAAACCCGGAAGTGAGGTCAGCAAACCCGGAAGTGAGGTCACCACACCCGGAAGTGAGGTCACCAAACCCGGAAGTGAGGTCACCACACCCGGAAGTGAGGTCACCAAACCCGGAAGTGACGTCACTAAACCCGGAAGTGAGGTCAGCATACCCGGAAGTGAGGTCACTAAACCCGGAAGTGAGGTCAACACACCCGGAATTGACGTCACTAAACCCGGAAGTGAGGTCAGCATACCCGGAAGTGAGGTCAGCAAACCCGGAAGTGAGGTCACCACACCCGGAAGTGAGGTCACCAAACCCGGAAGTGAGGTCACCACACCCGGAAGTGAGGTCACCAAACCCGGAAGTGACGTCACTAAACCCGGAAGTGAGGTCAGCAAACCCGGAAGTGAGGTCACCACACCCGGAAGTGAGGTCACCAAACCCGGAAGTGACGTCACTAAACCCGGAAGTGAGGTCAGCAAACCCAGAAGTGACTTCAGCAGACCCAGAAGTGACTTCAGCAAACCCGGAAGTGAGGTCAGCAAACCCGGAAGTGAGGTCAGCAAACCCGGAAGTGAGGTCACCAAACCCGGAAGTGACGTCACTAAACCCGGAAGTGATGTCAGCAAACCCGGAAGTGAGGTCAGCAAACCCGGAAGTGAGGTCACCACACCCGGAAGTGAGGTCACCACACCCGGAAGTGAGGTCACCAAACCCGGAAGTGAGGTCACCACACCCGGAAGTGAGGTCAGCAAACCCGGAAGTGAGGTCAGCAAACCCGGAAGTGAGGTCACCACACCCGGAAGTGAGGTAACCAAACCCGGAAGTGAGGTCACCACACCCGGAAGTGAGGTCACCAAACCCGGAAGTGACGTCACTAAACCCGAAAGTGATGTCAGCAAACCCGGAAGTGAGGTCAGCAAACCCGGAAGTGAGGTCACCACACCCGGAAGTGATGTCAGCAAACCCGGAAGTGAGGTCACCACACCCGGAAGTGAGGTCACCAAACCCGGAAGTGACGTCACTAAACCCGGAAGTGAGGTCAGCATACCCGGAAGTGACGTCACCACACCCGGAAGTGAGGTCACCACACCCGGAAGTGAGGTCATCAAACCCGGAAGTGAGGTCAGCAAACCCGGAAGTGAGGTCACCAAACCCGGAAGTGACGTCACTAAACCCGGAAGTGATGTCAGCAAACCCGGAAGTGAGGTCAGCAAACCCGGAAGTGAGGTCACCACACCCGGAAGTGAGGTCACCACACCCGGAAGTGAGGTCACCAAACCCGGAAGTGAGGTCACCACACCCGGAAGTGAGGTCAGCAAACCCGGAAGTGAGGTCAGCAAACCCGGAAGTGAGGTCACCACACCCGGAAGTGAGGTAACCAAACCCGGAAGTGAGGTCACCACACCCGGAAGTGAGGTCACCAAACCCGGAAGTGACGTCACTAAACCCGAAAGTGATGTCAGCAAACCCGGAAGTGAGGTCAGCAAACCCGGAAGTGAGGTCACCAAACCCGGAAGTGACGTCACTAAACCCGGAAGTGATGTCAGCAAACCCGGAAGTGAGGTCAGCAAACCCGGAAGTGAGGTCACCAAACCCGGAAGTGAGGTCACCAAACCCGGTAGTGAGCTAAGCAGACCAGGAAAGTGAGGTCTGCTAATTCGGAACTCAGGTCTGCAAACCCAGAAGTGACTTCAGCAGACCCAGAAGTGACTTCAGCAAACCCGGAAGTGAGGTCAGCAAACCCGGAAGTGAGGTCACCACACCCGGAAGTGAGGTCAGCAAACCCGGAAGTGAGGTCAGCAAACGCGGAAGTGAGGTCACCACACCCGGAAGTGAGGTCACCAAACCCGGAAGTGACGTCACTAAACCCGGAAGTGATGTCAGCAAACCCGGAAGTGAGGTCAGCAAACCCGGAAGTGAGGTCACCACACCCGGAAGTGATGTCAGCAAACCCGGAAGTGAGGTCACCACACCCAGAAGTGAGGTCACCAAACCCGGAAGTGACGTCACTAAACCCGGAAGTGAGGTCAGCAAACCCGGAAGTGAGGTCACCAAACCCGGAAGTGACGTCACTAAACCCGGAAGTGAGGTCACCAAACCCGGAAGTGACGTCACTAAACCCGGAAGTGAGGTCAGCAAACCCGGAAGTGAGGTCACCACACCCGGAAGTGAGGTCACCAAACCCGGAAGTGAGGTCACCACACCCGGAAGTGAGGTCACCAAACCTGGAAGTGACGTCACTAAACCCGGAAGTGAGGTCAGCATACCCGGAAGTGAGGTCAGCAAACCCGGAAGTGACGTCACTAAACCCGGAAGTGAGGTCAGCAAACCCGGAAGTGAGGTCAGCAAACCCGGAAGTGAGGTCACCACACCCGGAAGTGAGGTCACCAAACCCGGAAGTGAGGTCACTAAACCCGGAAGTGAGGTCAGCAAACCCAGAAGTGACTTCAGCAGACCCAGAAGTCACTTCAGCAAACCCGGAAGTGAGGTCAGCAAACCCGGAAGTGAGGTCAGCAAACCCGGAAGTGAGGTCACCAAACCCGGAAGTGACGTCACTAAACCCGGAAGTGATGTCAGCAAACCCGGACGTGAGGTCAGCAAACCCGGAAGTGAGGTCACCACACCCGGAAGTGAGGTCACCACACCCGGAAGTGAGGTCACCAAACCCGGAAGTGAGGTCACCACACCCGGAAGTGAGGTCAGCAAACCCGGAAGTGAGTTCAGCAAACCCGGAAGTGAGGTCACCACACCCGGAAGTGAGGTCACCAAACCCGGAAGTGAGGTCACCACACCCGGAAGTGAGGTCACCAAACCCGGAAGTGACGTCACTAAACCCGAAAGTGATGTCAGCAAACCCGGAAGTGAGGTCAGCAAACCCGGAAGTGAGGTCACCACACCCGGAAGTGATGTCAGCAAACCCGGAAGTGAGGTCACCACACCCGGAAGTGAGGTCACCAAACCCGGAAGTGAGGTCACCACACCCGGAAGTGAGGTCACCAAACCCGGAAGTGACGTCACTAAACCCGGAAGTGAGGTCAGCAAACCCGGAAGTGAGGTCACCACACCCGGAAGTGAGGTCACCAAACCCGGAAGTGACGTCACTAAACCCGGAAGTGAGGTCAGCAAACCCAGAAGTGACTTCAGCAAACCCGGAAGTGAGGTCAGCAAACCCGGAAGTGAGGTCAGCAAACCCGGAAGTGAGGTCACCACACCCGGAAGTGACGTCACTAAACCCGGAAGTGATGTCAGCAAACCCGGAAGTGAGGTCAGCAAACCCGGAAGTGAGGTCACCACACCCGGAAGTGAGGTCACCAAACCCGGAAGTGAGGTCACCACACCCGGAAGTGAGGTCACCAAACCCGGAAGTGACGTTACTAAACCCGGAAGTGAGGTCAGCATACCCGGAAGTGACGTCACCACACCCGGAAGTGAGGTCACCACACCCGGAAGTGAGGTCACCAAACCCGGAAGTGACGTCACTAAACCCGGAAGTGATGTCAGCAAACCCGGAAGTGAGGTCAGCAAACCCGGAAGTGAGGTCACCACACCCGGAAGTGAGGTCAGCAAACCCGGAAGTGAGGTCACCACACCCGGAAGTGAGGTTAGCAAACCCGGAAGTGAGGTCAGCAAACCCGGAAGTGAGGTCACCACACCCGGAAGTGAGGTCACCAAACCCGGAAGTGAGGTCACCACACCCGGAAGTGAGGTCACCACACCCGGAAGTGACGTCACTAAACCCGGAAGTGAGGTCAGCATACCCGGAAGTGAGGTCAGCAAACCCGGAAGTGAGGTCACCACACCCGGAAGTGAGGTCACCAAACCCGGAAGTGAGGTCACCACACCCGGAAGTGAGGTCACCAAACCCGGAAGTGACGTCACTAAACCCGGAAGTGAGGTCAGCAAACCCGGAAGTGAGGTCACCACACCCGGAAGTGAGGTCACCAAACCCGGAAGTGACGTCACTAAACCCGGAAGTGAGGTCAGCAAACCCAGAAGTGACTTCAGCAGACCCAGAAGTGACTTCAGCAAACCCGGAAGTGAGGTCAGCAAACCCGGAAGTGAGGTCAGCAAACCCGGAAGTGAGGTCACCAAACCCGGAAGTGACGTCACTAAACCCGGAAGTGATGTCAGCAAACCCGGAAGTGAGGTCAGCAAACCCGGAAGTGAGGTCACCACACCCGGAAGTGAGGTCACCACACCCGGAAGTGAGGTCACCAAACCCGGAAGTGAGGTCACCACACCCGGAAGTGAAGTCAGCAAACCCGGAAGTGAGGTCAGCAAACCCGGAAGTGAGGTCACCACACCCGGAAGTGAGGTAACCAAACCCGGAAGTGAGGTCACCACACCCGGAAGTGAGGTCACCAAACCCGGAAGTGACGTCACTAAACCCGAAAGTGATGTCAGCAAACCCGGAAGTGAGGTCAGCAAACCCGGAAGTGAGGTCACCACACCCGGAAGTGATGTCAGCAAACCCGGAAGTGAGGTCACCACACCCGGAAGTGAGGTCACCAAACCCGGAAGTGAGGTCACCACACCCGGAAGTGAGGTCACCAAACCCGGAAGTGACGTCACTAAACCCGGAAGTGAGGTCAGCAAACCCGGAAGTGAGGTCAGCAAACCCGGAAGTGAGGTCACCACACCCGGAAGTGAGGTCACCAAACCCGGAAGTGACGTCACTAAACCCGGAAGTGAGGTCAGCAAACCCAGAAGTGACTTCAGCAGACCCAGATGTGACTTCAGCAAACCCGGAAGTGAGGTCAGCAAACCCGGAAGTGAGGTCAGCAAACCCGTAAGTGAGGTCACCAAACCCGGAAGTGACGTCACTAAACCCGGAAGTGATGTCAGCAAACCCGGAAGTGAGGTCAGCAAACCCGGAAGTGAGGTCACCACACCCGGAAGTGAGGTCACCACACCCGGAAGTGAGGTCACCAAACCCGGAAGTGAGGTCACCACACCCGGAAGTGAGGTCACCAAACCCGGAAGTGACGTCACTAAACCCGGAAGTGAGGTCAGCATACCCGGAAGTGACGTCACCACACCCGGAAGTGAGGTCACCACACCCGGAAGTGAGGTCATCAAACCCGGAAGTGACGTCACTAAACCCGGAAGTGATGTCAGCAAACCCGGAAGTGAGGTCAGCAAACCCGGAAGTGAGGTCACCACACCCGGAAGTGAGGTCAGCAAACCCGGAAGTGAGGTCACCACACCCGGAAGTGAGGTCAGCAAACCCGGAAGTGAGGTCAGCAAACCCGGAAGTGAGGTCACCACACCCGGAAGTGAGGTCACCAAACCCGGAAGTGAGGTCACCACACCCGGAAGTGAGGTCACCACACCCGGAAGTGACGTCACTAAACCCGGAAGTGAGGTCAGCATACCCGGAAGTGAGGTCAGCAAACCCGGAAGTGAGGTCACCACACCCGGAAGTGAGGTCACCAAACCCGGAAGTGACGTCACTAAACCCGGAAGTGATGTCAGCAAACCCGGAAGTGAGGTCAGTAAACCCGGAAGTGAGGTCACCACATCCGGAAGTGAGGTCAGCAAACCCGGAAGTGAGGTCACCACACCCGGAAGTGAGGTCAGCAAACCCGGAAGTGAGGTCACCAAACCCGGAAGTGAGGTCACCAAACCCGGTAGTGAGCTAAGCAGACCAGGAAAGTGAGGTCTGCTAATTCGGAACTCAGGTCTGCAAACCCAGAAGTGACTTCAGCAGACCCAGAAGTGACTTCAGCAAACCCGGAAGTGAGGTCAGCAAACCCGGAAGTGAGGTCACCACACCCGGAAGTGAGGTCAGCAAACCCGGAAGTGAGGTCAGCAAACGCGGAAGTGAGGTCACCACACCCGGAAGTGAGGTCACCAAACCCGGAAGTGACGTCACTAAACCCGGAAGTGATGTCAGCAAACCCGGAAGTGAGGTCAGCAAACCCGGAAGTGAGGTCACCACACCCGGAAGTGATGTCAGCAAACCCGGAAGTGAGGTCACCACACCCAGAAGTGAGGTCACCAAACCCGGAAGTGACGTCACTAAACCCGGAAGTGAGGTCAGCAAACCCGGAAGTGAGGTTACCAAACCCGGAAGTGACGTCACTAAACCCGGAAGTGAGGTCACCAAACCCGGAAGTGACGTCACTAAACCCGGAAGTGAGGTCAGCAAACCCGGAAGTGAGGTCACCACACCCGGAAGTGAGGTCACCAAACCCGGAAGTGAGGTCACCACACCCGGAAGTGAGGTCACCAAACCTGGAAGTGACGTCACTAAACCCGGAAGTGAGGTCAGCATACCCGGAAGTGAGTTCAGCAAACCCGGAAGTGAGGTCACCACACCCGGAAGTGAGGTCACCAAACCCGGAAGTGAGGTCACCACACCCGGAAGTGAGGTCACCAAACCCGGAAGTGACGTCACTAAACCCGGAAGTGAGGTCAGCAAACCCGGAAGTGAGGTCAGCAAACCCGGAAGTGAGGTCACCACACCCGGAAGTGAGGTCACCAAACCCGGAAGTGAGGTCACTAAACCCGGAAGTGAGGTCAGCAAACCCAGAAGTGACTTCAGCAGACCCAGAAGTCACTTCAGCAAACCCGGAAGTGAGGTCAGCAAACCCGGAAGTGAGGTCAGCAAACCCGGAAGTGAGGTCACCAAACCCGGAAGTGACGTCACTAAACCCGGAAGTGATGTCAGCAAACCCGGACGTGAGGTCAGCAAACCCGGAAGTGAGGTCACCACACCCGGAAGTGAGGTCACCACACCCGGAAGTGAGGTCACCAAACCCGGAAGTGAGGTCACCACACCCGGAAGTGAGGTCACCAAACCCGGAAGTGACGTCACTAAACCCGAAAGTGATGTCAGCAAACCCGGAAGTGAGGTCAGCAAACCCGGAAGTGAGGTCACCACACCCGGAAGTGATGTCAGCAAACCCGGAAGTGAGGTCACCACACCCGGAAGTGAGGTCACCAAACCCGGAAGTGAGGTCACCACACCCGGAAGTGAGGTCACCAAACCCGGAAGTGACGTCACTAAACCCGGAAGTGAGGTCAGCAAACCCGGAAGTGAGGTCACCACACCCGGAAGTGAGGTCACCAAACCCGGAAGTGACGTCACTAAACCCGGAAGTGAGGTCACCACACCCAGAAGTGAGGTCACCACACCCGGAAGTGAGGTCAGCAAACCCGGAAGTGAGGTCACCACACCCGGAAGTGAGGTCACCAAACCCGGTAGTGAGCTAAGCAGACCAGGAAAGTGAGGTCTGCTAATTCGGAACTCAGGTCTGCAAACCCAGAAGTGACTTCAGCAGACCCAGAAGTGACTTCAGCAAACCCGGAAGTGAGGTCAGCAAACCCGGAAGTGAGGTCACCACACCCGGAAGTGAGGTCAGCAAACCCGGAAGTGAGGTCAGCAAACGCGGAAGTGAGGTCACCACACCCGGAAGTGATGTCAGCAAACCCGGAAGTGAGGTCAGCAAACCCGGAAGTGATGTCAGCAAACCCGGAAGTGAGGTCAGCAAACCCGGAAGTGAGGTCACCACACCCGGAAGTGAGGTCACCAAACCCGGAAGTGACGTCACTAAACCCGGAAGTGAGGTCAGCAAACCCGGAAGTGAGGTCAGCAAACCCGGAAGTGACGTCACTAAACCCGGAAGTGAGGTCACCAAACCCGGAAGTGACGTCACTAAACCCGGAAGTGAGGTCACCACACCCGGAAGTGAGGTCACCAAACCCGGAAGTGACGTCACTAAACCCGGAAGTGATGTCAGCAAACCCGGAAGTGAGGTCAGCAAACCCGGAAGTGAGGTCACCACACCCGGAAGTGAGGTCAGCAAACCCGGAAGTGAGGTCACCAAACCCGGAAGTGAGGTCAACAAACCCGGAAGTGAGGTAAGCAGACCAGGAAAGTGAGGTCTGCTAATTCGGAACTCAGGTCTGCAAACCCAGAAGTGACTTCAGCAGACCCAGAAGTGACTTCTGCAAACCCGGAAGTGAGGTCAGCAAACCCGGAAGTGAGGTCACCACACCCGGAAGTGAGGTCACCACACCCGGAAGTGAGGTCACCAAACCCGGAAGTGACGTCACTAAACCCGGAAGTGATGTCAGCAAACCCGGAAGTGAGGTCAGCAAACCCGTAAGTGAGGTCACCACACCCGGAAGTGAGGTCAGCAAACCCGGTAGTGAGGTCACTAAACCCGGAAGTGAGGTCACCAAACCCGGAAGTGACGTCACTAAACCCGGAAGTGAGGTCAACAAACCCGGAAGTGAGGTCACCACACCCAGAAGTGAGGTCACCAAACCCGGAAGTGAGGTCACCACACCCGGAAGTGAGGTCACCAAACCTGGAAGTGACGTCACTAAACCCGGAAGTGAGGTCAGCATACCCGGAAGTGACGTCACCACACCCGGAAGTGATGTCAGCAAACCCGGAAGTGAGGTCACCAAACCCGGAAGTGACGTCACTGAACCCGGAAGTGATGTCAGCAAACCCGGAAGTGAGGTCAGCAAACCCGGAAGTGAGGTCACCACACCCGGAAGTGAGGTCAGCAAACCCGGAAGTGAGGTCACCACACCCGGAAGTGAGGTCACCAAACCCGGAAGTGAGGTCACCACACCCGGAAGTGAGGTCACCAAACCCGGAAGTGACGTCACTAAACCCGGAAGTGAGGTCAGCATACCCGGAAGTGAGGTCACCACACCCGGAAGTGATGTCAGCAAACCCGGAAGTGAGGTCACCACACCCGGAAGTGAGGTCACCAAACCCGGAAGTGAGGTCACCACACCCGGAAGTGAGGTCAGCAAACCCGGAAGTGAGGTCACTAAACCCGGAAGTGAGGTCAGCAAACCCGGAAGTGAGGTCACCACACCCGGAAGTGAGGTCACCAAACCCGGAAGTGACGTCACTAAACCCGGAAGTGAGGTCACCACACCCAGAAGTGAGGTCACCACACCCGGAAGTGAGGTCAGCAAACCCGGAAGTGAGGTCACCACACCCGGAAGTGAGGTCACCAAACCCGGTAGTGAGCTAAGCAGACCAGGAAAGTGAGGTCTGCTAATTCGGAACTCAGGTCTGCAAACCCAGAAGTGACTTCAGCAGACCCAGAAGTGACTTCAGCAAACCCAGAAGTGAGGTCAGCAAACCCGGAAGTGAGGTCACCACACCCGGAAGTGAGGTCAGCAAACCCGGAAGTGAGGTCAGCAAACGCGGAAGTGAGGTCACCACACCCGGAAGTGATGTCAGCAAACCCGGAAGTGAGGTCAGCAAACCCGGAAGTGATGTCAGCAAACCCGGAAGTGAGGTCAGCAAACCCGGAAGTGAGGTCACCACACCCGGAAGTGAGGTCACCAAACCCGGAAGTGACGTCACTAAACCCGGAAGTGAGGTCAGCAAACCCGGAAGTGAGGTCAGCAAACCCGGAAGTGACGTCACTAAACCCGGAAGTGAGGTCACCAAACCCGGAAGTGACGTCACTAAACCCGGAAGTGAGGTCACCACACCCGGAAGTGAGGTCACCAAACCCGGAAGTGACGTCACTAAACCCGGAAGTGATGTCAGCAAACCCGGAAGTGAGGTCAGCAAACCCGGAAGTGAGGTCACCACACCCGGAAGTGAGGTCAGCAAACCCGGAAGTGAGGTCACCAAACCCGGAAGTGAGGTCAACAAACCCGGAAGTGAGGTAAGCAGACCAGGAAAGTGAGGTCTGCTAATTCGGAACTCAGGTCTGCAAACCCAGAAGTGACTTCAGCAGACCCAGAAGTGACTTCTGCAAACCCGGAAGTGAGGTCAGCAAACCCGGAAGTGAGGTCACCACACCCGGAAGTGAGGTCACCACACCCGGAAGTGAGGTCACCAAACCCGGAAGTGACGTCACTAAACCCGGAAGTGATGTCAGCAAACCCGGAAGTGAGGTCAGCAAACCCGTAAGTGAGGTCACCACACCCGGAAGTGAGGTCAGCAAACCCGGTAGTGAGGTCACTAAACCCGGAAGTGAGGTCACCAAACCCGGAAGTGACGTCACTAAACCCGGAAGTGAGGTCAACAAACCCGGAAGTGAGGTCACCACACCCAGAAGTGAGGTCACCAAACCCGGAAGTGAGGTCACCACACCCGGAAGTGAGGTCACCAAACCTGGAAGTGACGTCACTAAACCCGGAAGTGAGGTCAGCATACCCGGAAGTGACGTCACCACACCCGGAAGTGATGTCAGCAAACCCGGAAGTGAGGTCACCAAACCCGGAAGTGACGTCACTGAACCCGGAAGTGATGTCAGCAAACCCGGAAGTGAGGTCAGCAAACCCGGAAGTGAGGTCACCACACCCGGAAGTGAGGTCAGCAAACCCGGAAGTGAGGTCACCACACCCGGAAGTGAGGTCACCAAACCCGGAAGTGAGGTCACCACACCCGGAAGTGAGGTCACCAAACCCGGAAGTGACGTCACTAAACCCGGAAGTGAGGTCAGCATACCCGGAAGTGATGTCACTAAACCCGGAAGTGAGGTCAGCATACCCGGAAGTGAGGTCACTAAACCCGGAAGTGAGGTCAACACACCCGGAATTGACGTCACTAAAACCGGAAGTGAGGTTAGCATACCCGGAAGTGAGGTAAGCAGACCAGGAAAGTGAGGTCTGCTAATTCGGAACTCAGGTCTGCAAACCCAGAAGTGACTTCAGCAGACCCAGAAGTGACTTCAGCAAACCCGGAAGTGAGGTCACTAAACCCGGAAGTGAGGTCACCACACCCGGAAGTGAGGTCACCAAACCCGGAAGTGACGTCACTAAACCCGGAAGTGATGTCAGCAAACCCGGAAGTGAGGTCAGCAAACCCGTAAGTGAGGTCACCACACCCGGAAGTGAGGTCAGCAAACCCGGTAGTGAGGTCACTAAACCCGGAAGTGAGGTCACCAAACCCGGAAGTGACGTCACTAAACCCGGAAGTGAGGTCAACAAACCCGGAAGTGAGGTCACCACACCCAGAAGTGAGGTCACCAAACCCGGAAGTGAGGTCACCACACCCGGAAGTGAGGTCACCAAACCTGGAAGTGACGTCACTAAACCCGGAAGTGAGGTCAGCATACCCGGAAGTGACGTCACCACACCCGGAAGTGATGTCAGCAAACCCGGAAGTGAGGTCACCAAACCCGGAAGTGACGTCACTAAACCCGGAAGTGATGTCAGCAAACCCGGAAGTGAGGTCAGCAAACCCGGAAGTGAGGTCACCACACCCGGAAGTGAGGTCAGAAAACCCGGAAGTGAGGTCACCACACCCGGAAGTGAGGTCACCAAACCCGGAAGTGAGGTCACCACACCCGGAAGTGAGGTCACCAAACCCGGAAGTGACGTCACTAAACCCGGAAGTGATGTCAGCATACCCGGAAGTGAGGTCACTAAACCCGGAAGTGAGGTCAACACACCCGGAATTGACGTCACTAAAACCGGAAGTGAGGTCAGCATACCCGGAAGTGAGGTAAGCAGACCAGGAAAGTGAGGTCTGCTAATTCGGAACTCAGGTCTGCAAACCCAGAAGTGACTTCAGCAGACCCAGAAGTGACTTCAGCAAACCCGGAAGTGAGGTCACTAAACCCGGAAGTGAGGTCACCACACCCGGAAGTGAGGTCAGCAAACCCGGAAGTGGGGTCAGCAAACCCGGAAGTGACGTCACTAAACCCGGAAGTGATGTCAGCAAACCCGGAAGTGAGGTCAGCAAACCCGGAAGTGATGTCAGCAAACCCGGAAGTGAGGTCAGCAAACCCGGAAGTGAGGTCACCACACCCGGAAGTGAGGTCAGCAAACCCGGAAGTGAGGTCACCACACCCGGAAGTGAGGTCACCAAACCCGGAAGTGACGTCACTAAACCCGGAAGTGAGGTCAGCAAACCCGGAAGTGAGGTCAGCAAACCCGGAAGTGAGGTCACCACACCCGGAAGTGAGGTCACCAAACCCGGAAGTGAGGTCACCACACCCGGAAGTGAGGTCACCAAACCCGGAAGTGACATCACTAAACCCGGAAGTGAGGTCACCAAACCCGGAAGTGACGTCACTAAACCCGGAAGTGATGTCAGCAAACCCGGAAGTGAGGTCAGCAAACCCGGAAGTGAGGTCACCACACGCGGAAGTGAGGTCAGCAAACCCGGAAGTGAGGTCACCACACCCGGAAGTGAGGTCACCAAACCCGGAAGTGACGTCACTAAACCCGGAAGTGAGGTCACCACACCCAGAAGTGAGGTCACCAAACCCGGAAGTGAGGTCACCAAACCCGGAAGTGACGTCACTAAACCCGGAAGTGAGGTCAACACACCCGGAATTGACGTCACTAAACCCGGAAGTGAGGTCAGCATACCCGGAAGTGAGGTAAGCAGACCCGGAAGTGATATCAGCAAACCCGGAAGTGAGGTCAGCAAACCCGGAAGTGAGGTCACCACACCCGGAAGTGAGGTCAGCAAACCCGGAAGTGAGGTCACCACACCCGGAAGTGAGGTCACCAAACCCGGAAGTGACGTCACTAAACCCGGAAGTGAGGTCAGCAAACCCGGAAGTGAGGTCAGCAAACCCGGAAGTGAGGTCACCATACCCGGAAGTGAGGTCACCAAACCCGGAAGTGACGTCACTAAACCCGGAAGTGAGGTCAGCAAACCCGGAAGTGAGGTAAGCAGACCTGGAAAGTGAGGTCTGCTAATTCGGAACTCAGGTCTGCAAACCCAGAAGTGACTTCAGCAGACCCAGAAGTGACTTCAGCAAACCCGGAAGTGAGGTCAGCAAACCCGGAAGTGAGGTCACCACACCCGGAAGTGAGGTCAGCAAACCCGGAAGTGAGGTCAGCAAACCCGGAAGTGAGGTCACCACACCCGGAAGTGAGGTCACCAAACCCGGAAGTGAGGTCACCACACCCGGAAGTTAGGTCACCACACCCGGAAGTGACGTCACTAAACCCGGAAGTGAGGTCAGCATACCCGGAAGTGACGTCACCACACCCGGAAGTGAGGTCACCACACCCGGAAGTGAGGTCACCAAACCCGGAAGTGAGGTCACCACACCCGGAAGTGAGGTCACCAAACCCGGAAGTGACGTCACTAAACCCGGAAGTGATGTCAGCAAACCCGGAAGTGAGGTCAGCAAACCCGGAAGTGAGGTCACCACACCCGGAAGTGAGGTCACCAAACCCGGAAGTGACGTCACTAAACCCGGAAGTGATGTCAGCAAACCCGGAAGTGAGGTCAGTAAACCCGGAAGTGAGGTCACCACACCCGGAAGTGAGGTCACCACACCCGGAAGTGAGGTCACCACACCCGGAAGTGAGGTCAGCAAACCCGGAAGTGAGGTCACCAAACCCGGAAGTGATGTCAGCAAACCCGGAAGTGAGGTCAGCAAACCCGTAAGTGAGGTCACCACACCCGGAAGTGAGGTCAGCAAACCCGGAAGTGAGGTCACCACACCCGGAAGTGAGGTCAGCAAACCCGGAAGTGAGGTCAGCAAACGCGGAAGTGAGGTCACCACACCCGGAAGTGAGGTCACCAAACCCGGAAGTGACGTCACTAAACCCGGAAGTGATGTCAGCAAACCCGGAAGTGAGGTCAGCAAACCCGGAAGTGAGGTCACCACACCCGGAAGTGATGTCAGCAAACCCGGAAGTGAGGTCACCACACCCAGAAGTGAGGTCACCAAACCCGGAAGTGACGTCACTAAACCCGGAAGTGAGGTCAGCAAACCCGGAAGTGAGGTCAGCAAACCCGGAAGTGAGGTCACCAAACCCGGAAGTGACGTCACTAAACCCGGAAGTGAGGTCACCAAACCCGGAAGTGACGTCACTAAACCCGGAAGTGAGGTCACCACACCCGGAAGTGCGGTCACCAAACCCGGAAGTGACGTCACTAAACCCGGAAGTGATGTCAGCAAACCCGGAAGTGAGGTCAGCAAACCCGGAAGTGAGGTCACCACACCCGGAAGTGAGGTCAGCAAACCCGGAAGTGAGGTCACCAAACCCGGAAGTGAGGTCACCACACCCGGAAGTGAGGTAAGCAGACCAGGAAAGTGAGGTCTGCTAATTCGGAACTCAGGTCTGCAAACCCAGAAGTGACTTCAGCAAACCCAGAAGTGACTTCAGCAAACCCGGAAGTGAGGTCACCACACCCGGAAGTGAGGTCACCACACCCGGAAGTGAGGTCACCACACCCGGAAGTGAGGTCAGCAAACCCGGAAGTGACGTCACTAAACCCGGAAGTGATGTCAGCAAACCCGGAAGTGAGGTCAGCAAACCCGTAAGTGAGGTCACCACACCCGGAAGTGAGGTCAGCAAACCCGGTAGTGAGGTCACTAAACCCGGAAGTGAGGTCACCAAACCCGGAAGTGACGTCACTAAACCCGGAAGTGAGGTCAGCAAACCCGGAAGTGAGGTCACCACACCCGGAAGTGAGGTCACCAAACCCGGAAGTGAGGTCACCACACCCGGAAGTGAGGTCACCAAACCTGGAAGTGACGTCACTAAACCCGGAAGTGAGGTCAGCATACCCGGAAGTGACGTCACCACACCCGGAAGTGAGGTCAGCAAACCCGGAAGTGAGGTCACCACACCCGGAAGTGATGTCAGCAAACCCGGAAGTGAGGTCACCAAACCCGGAAGTGACGTCACTAAACCCGGAAGTGACGTCACTAAACCCGGAAGTGAGGTCAGCAAACCCGGAAGTGAGGTCAGCAAACCCGGAAGTGAGGTCACCAAACCCGGAAGTGACGTCACTAAACCCGGAAGTGAGGTCACCAAACCCGGAAGTGACGTCACTAAACCCGGAAGTGAGGTCACCACACCCGGAAGTGCGGTCACCAAACCCGGAAGTGACGTCACTAAACCCGGAAGTGATGTCAGCAAACCCGGAAGTGAGGTCAGCAAACCCGGAAGTGAGGTCACCACACCCGGAAGTGAGGTCAGCAAACCCGGAAGTGAGGTCACCACACCCGGAAGTGAGGTCAGCAAACCCGGAAGTGAGGTCAGCAAACGCGGAAGTGAGGTCACCACACCCGGAAGTGAGGTCACCAAACCCGGAAGTGACGTCACTAAACCCGGAAGTGATGTCAGCAAACCCGGAAGTGAGGTCAGCAAACCCGGAAGTGAGGTCACCACACCCGGAAGTGAGGTCAGCAAACCCGGAAGTGAGGTCACCAAACCCGGAAGTGATGTCAGCAAACCCGGAAGTGAGGTCAGCAAACCCGTAAGTGAGGTCACCACACCCGGAAGTGAGGTCAGCAAACCCGGAAGTGAGGTCACCACACCCGGAAGTGAGGTCAGCAAACCCGGAAGTGAGGTCAGCAAACGCGGAAGTGAGGTCACCACACCCGGAAGTGAGGTCACCAAACCCGGAAGTGACGTCACTAAACCCGGAAGTGATGTCAGCAAACCCGGAAGTGAGGTCAGCAAACCCGGAAGTGAGGTCACCACACCCGGAAGTGATGTCAGCAAACCCGGAAGTGAGGTCACCACACCCAGAAGTGAGGTCACCAAACCCGGAAGTGACGTCACTAAACCCGGAAGTGAGGTCAGCAAACCCGGAAGTGAGGTCAGCAAACCCGGAAGTGAGGTCACCAAACCCGGAAGTGACGTCACTAAACCCGGAAGTGAGGTCACCAAACCCGGAAGTGACGTCACTAAACCCGGAAGTGAGGTCACCACACCCGGAAGTGCGGTCACCAAACCCGGAAGTGACGTCACTAAACCCGGAAGTGATGTCAGCAAACCCGGAAGTGAGGTCAGCAAACCCGGAAGTGAGGTCACCACACCCGGAAGTGAGGTCAGCAAACCCGGAAGTGAGGTCACCAAACCCGGAAGTGAGGTCACCACACCCGGAAGTGAGGTAAGCAGACCAGGAAAGTGAGGTCTTCTAATTCGGAACTCAGGTCTGCAAACCCAGAAGTGACTTCAGCAAACCCAGAAGTGACTTCAGCAAACCCGGAAGTGAGGTCACCACACCCGGAAGTGAGGTCACCACACCCGGAAGTGAGGTCACCACACCCGGAAGTGAGGTCAGCAAACCCGGAAGTGACGTCACTAAACCCGGAAGTGATGTCAGCAAACCCGGAAGTGAGGTCAGCAAACCCGTAAGTGAGGTCACCACACCCGGAAGTGAGGTCAGCAAACCCGGTAGTGAGGTCACTAAACCCGGAAGTGAGGTCACCAAACCCGGAAGTGACGTCACTAAACCCGGAAGTGAGGTCAGCAAACCCGGAAGTGAGGTCACCACACCCGGAAGTGAGGTCACCAAACCCGGAAGTGAGGTCACCACACCCGGAAGTGAGGTCACCAAACCTGGAAGTGACGTCACTAAACCCGGAAGTGAGGTCAGCATACCCGGAAGTGACGTCACCACACCCGGAAGTGAGGTCAGCAAACCCGGAAGTGAGGTCACCACACCCGGAAGTGATGTCAGCAAACCCGGAAGTGAGGTCACCAAACCCGGAAGTGACGTCACTAAACCCGGAAGTGACGTCACTAAACCCGGAAGTGAGGTCAGCAAACCCGGAAGTGAGGTCAGCAAACCCGGAAGTGAGGTCACCAAACCCGGAAGTGACGTCACTAAACCCGGAAGTGAGGTCACCAAACCCGGAAGTGACGTCACTAAACCCGGAAGTGAGGTCACCACACCCGGAAGTGCGGTCACCAAACCCGGAAGTGACGTCACTAAACCCGGAAGTGATGTCAGCAAACCCGGAAGTGAGGTCAGCAAACCCGGAAGTGAGGTCACCACACCCGGAAGTGAGGTCAGCAAACCCGGAAGTGAGGTCACCAAACCCGGAAGTGAGGTCAACAAACCCGGAAGTGAGGTAAGCAGACCAGGAAAGTGAGGTCTGCTAATTCGGAACTCAGGTCTGCAAACCCAGAAGTGACTTCAGCAAACCCAGAAGTGACTTCAGCAAACCCGGAAGTGAGGTCACCACACCCGGAAGTGAGGTCACCACACCTGGAAGTGAGGTCACCACACCCGGAAGTGAGGTCAGCAAACCCGGAAGTGACGTCACTAAACCCGGAAGTGATGTCAGCAAACCCGGAAGTGAGGTCAGCAAACCCGTAAGTGAGGTCACCACACCCGGAAGTGAGGTCAGCAAACCCGGTAGTGAGGTCACTAAACCCGGAAGTGAGGTCACCAAACCCGGAAGTGACGTCACTAAACCCGGAAGTGAGGTCAGCAAACCCGGAAGTGAGGTCACCACACCCGAAAGTGAGGTCACCAAACCCGGAAGTGAGGTCACCACACCCGGAAGTGAGGTCACCAAACCTGGAAGTGACGTCACTAAACCCGGAAGTGAGGTCAGCATACCCGGAAGTGACGTCACCACACCCGGAAGTGAGGTCAGCAAACCCGGAAGTGAGGTCACCACACCCGGAAGTGAGGTCAGAAAACCCGGAAGTGAGGTCACCACACCCGGAAGTGAGGTCAGCAAACCCGGAAGTGAGGTCAGCAAACCCGGAAGTGAGGTCACCACACCCGGAAGTGAGGTCACCAAACCCGGAAGTGAGGTCACCACACCCGGAAGTGACGTCACTAAACCCGGAAGTGAGGTCAGCATACCCGGAAGTGAGGTCAGCAAACGCGGAAGTGAGGTCACCACACCCGGAAGTGAGGTCACCAAAACCGGAAGTGACGTCACTAAACCCGGAAGTGATGTCAGCAAACCCGGAAGTGAGGTCAGCAAACCCGGAAGTGAGGTCACCACACCCGGAAGTGATGTCAGCAAACCCGGAAGTGAGGTCACCACACCCAGAAGTGAGGTCACCAAACCCGGAAGTGACGTCACTAAACCCGGAAGTGAGGTCAGCAAACCCGGAAGTGAGGTCAGCAAACCCGGAAGTGAGGTCACCAAACCCGGAAGTGACGTCACTAAACCCGGAAGTGAGGTCACCAAACCCGGAAGTGACGTCACTAAACCCGGAAGTGAGGTCACCACACCCGGAAGTGCGGTCACCAAACCCGGAAGTGACGTCACTAAACCCGGAAGTGATGTCAGCAAACCCGGAAGTGAGGTCAGCAAACCCGGAAGTGAGGTCACCACACCCGGAAGTGAGGTCACCAAACCCGGAAGTGAGGTCAACAAACCCGGAAGTGAGGTCAACAAACCCGGAAGTGAGGTAAGCAGACCAGGAAAGTGAGGTCTGCTAATTCGGAACTCAGGTCTGCAAACCCAGAAGTGACTTCAGCAGACCCAGAAGTGACTTCAGCAAACCCGGAAGTGAGGTCAGCAAACCCGGAAGTGAGGTCACCACACCCGGAAGTGAGGTCAGCAAACCCGGAAGTGAGGTCACCAAACCCGGAAGTGACGTCACTAAACCCGGAAGTGATGTCAGCAAACCCGGAAGTGAGGTCAGCAAACCCGTAAGTGAGGTCAGCAAACCCGGTAGTGAGGTCACTAAACCCGGAAGTGAGGTCACCAAACCCGGAAGTGACGTCACTAAACCCGGAAGTGAGGTCAGCATACCCGGAAGTGACGTCACCACACCCGGAAGTGAGGTCACCACACCCGGAAGTGAGGTCACCAAACCCGGAAGTGACGTCACTAAACCCGGAAGTGAGGTCAGCAAACCCGGAAGTGAGGTCACCACACCCGGAAGTGAGGTCACCAAACCCGGAAGTGAGGTCACCACACCCGGAAGTGAGGTCACCAAACCTGGAAGTGACGTCACTAAACCCGGAAGTGAGGTCAGCATACCCGGAAGTGACGTCACCACACCCGGAAGTGATGTCAGCAAACCCGGAAGTGAGGTCACCAAACCCGGAAGTGACGTCACTAAACCCGGAAGTGATGTCAGCAAACCCGGAAGTGACGTCACTAAACCCGGAAGTGAGGTCAGCAAACCCGGAAGTGAGGTCAGCAAACCCGGAAGTGAGGTCACCACACCCGGAAGTGAGGTCACCAAACCCGGAAGTGAGGTCACCACACCCGGAAGTGAGGTCACCAAACCCGGAAGTGACGTCACTAAACCCGGAAGTGAGGTCAGCATACCCGGAAGTGAGGTCACTAAACCCGGAAGTGAGGTCAACACACCCGGAATTGACGTCACTAAACCCGGAAGTGAGGTCAGCATACCCGGAAGTGAGGTCAGCAAACCCGGAAGTGAGGTCACCACACCCGGAAGTGAGGTCACCAAACCCGGAAGTGAGGTCACCACACCCGGAAGTGAGGTCACCAAACCCGGAAGTGACGTCACTAAACCCGTAAGTGAGGTCAGCAAACCCGGAAGTGAGGTCAGCAAACCCGGAAGTGAGGTCACCACACCCGGAAGTGCGGTCACCAAACCCGGAAGTTACGTCACTAAACCCGGAAGTGAGGTCAGCAAACCCAGAAGTGACTTCAGCAGACCCAGAAGTGACTTCAGCAAACCCGGAAGTGAGGTCAGCAAACCCGGAAGTGAGGTCACCAAACCCGGAAGTGAGGTCACCACACCCGGAAATGAGGTCAGCAAACCCGGAAGTGAGGTCAGCAAACCCGGAAGTGAGGTCACCACACCCGGAAGTGAGGTAACCAAACCCGGAAGTGAGGTCACCACACCCGGAAGTGAGGTCAGCAAACCCGGAAGTGACGTCACTAAACCCGAAAGTGATGTCAGCAAACCCGGAAGTGAGGTCAGCAAACCCGGAAGTGAGGTCACCACACCCGGAAGTGATGTCAGCAAACCCGGAAGTGAGGTCACCACACCCGGAAGTGAGGTCACCAAACCCGGAAGTGAGGTCACCACACCCGGAAGTGAGGTCACCAAACCCGGAAGTGACGTCACTAAACCCGGAAGTGAGGTCAGCAAACCCGGAAGTG
Organism: Coturnix japonica; assembly: GCF_054131305.1. NCBI lineage: Eukaryota > Metazoa > Chordata > Aves > Galliformes > Phasianidae > Coturnix > Coturnix japonica. The sequence continues at coordinate 94,114 of NW_028188980.1, forward strand.
AGGTCAGCAAACCCGGAAGTGAGGTCACCACACCCGGAAGTGAGGTCACCAAACCCGGAAGTGACGTCACTAAACCCGGAAGTGAGGTCAGCAAACCCAGAAGTGACTTCAGCAGACCCAGAAGTGACTTCAGCAAACCCGGAAGTGAGGTCAGCAAACCCGGAAGTGAGGTCAGCAAACCCGGAAGTGAGGTCACCACACCCGGAAGTGACGTCACTAAACCCGGAAGTGATGTCAGCAAACCCGGAAGTGAGGTCAGCAAACCCGGAAGTGAGGTCACCACACCCGGAAGTGAGGTCACCAAACCCGGAAGTGAGGTCACCACACCCGGAAGTGAGGTCACCAAACCCGGAAGTGAGGTCACCACACCCAGAAGTGAGGTCACCAAACCCGGAAGTGAGGTCACCAAACCCGGAAGTGACGTCACTAAACCCGGAAGTGAGGTCAGCATACCCGGAAGTGACGTCACCACACCCGGAAGTGAGGTCACCACACCCGGAAGTGAGGTCACCAAACCCGGAAGTGACGTCACTAAACCCGGAAGTGATGTCAGCAAACCCGGAAGTGAGGTCAGCAAACCCGGAAGTGAGGTCACCACATCCGGAAGTGAGGTCAGCAAACCCGGAAGTGAGGTCACCACACCCGGAAGTGAGGTCAGCAAACCCGGAAGTGAGGTCACCACACCCGGAAGTGAGGTCACCAAACCCGGAAGTGACGTCACTAAACCCGGAAGTGATGTCAGCAAACCCGGAAGTGAGGTCAGCAAACCCGGAAGTGAGGTCACCACACCCGGAAGTGATGTCAGCAAACCCGGAAGTGAGGTCACCACACCCGGAAGTGAGGTCACCAAACCCGGAAGTGACGTCACTAAACCCGGAAGTGAGGTCACCACACCCGGAAGTGCGGTCACCAAACCCGGAAGTGACGTCACTAAACCCGGAAGTGATGTCAGCAAACCCGGAAGTGAGGTCAGCAAACCCGTAAGTGAGGTCACCACACCCGGAAGTGAGGTCAGCAAACCCGGTAGTGAGGTCACTAAACCCGGAAGTGAGGTCACCAAACCCGGAAGTGACGTCACTAAACCCGGAAGTGAGGTCAGCAAACCCGGAAGTGAGGTCACCACACCCGGAAGTGAGGTCACCAAACCCGGAAGTGAGGTCACCACACCCGGAAGTGAGGTCACCAAACCTGGAAGTGACGTCACTAAACCCGGAAGTGAGGTCAGCATACCCGGAAGTGACGTCACCACACCCGGAAGTGATGTCAGCAAACCCGGAAGTGAGGTCACCAAACCCGGAAGTGACGTCACTAAACCCGGAAGTGATGTCAGCAAACCCGGAAGTGACGTCACTAAACCCGGAAGTGAGGTCAGCAAACCCGGAAGTGAGGTCAGCAAACCCGGAAGTGAGGTCACCACACCCGGAAGTGAGGTCACCAAACCCGGAAGTGAGGTCACCACACCCGGAAGTGAGGTCACCAAACCCGGAAGTGACGTCACTAAACCCGGAAGTGAGGTCAGCATACCCGGAAGTGAGGTCACTAAACCCGGAAGTGAGGTCAACACACCCGGAATTGACGTCACTAAACCCGGAAGTGAGGTCAGCATACCCGGAAGTGAGGTCAGCAAACCCGGAAGTGAGGTCACCACACCCGGAAGTGAGGTCACCAAACCCGGAAGTGAGGTCACCACACCCGGAAGTGAGGTCACCAAACCCGGAAGTGACGTCACTAAACCCGTAAGTGAGGTCAGCAAACCCGGAAGTGAGGTCAGCAAACCCGGAAGTGAGGTCACCACACCCGGAAGTGCGGTCACCAAACCCGGAAGTTACGTCACTAAACCCGGAAGTGAGGTCAGCAAACCCAGAAGTGACTTCAGCAGACCCAGAAATGACTTCAGCAAACCCGGAAGTGAGGTCAGCAAACCCGGAAGTGAGGTCACCAAACCCGGAAGTGAGGTCACCACACCCGGAAATGAGGTCACCACACCCGGAAGTGAGGTCAGCAAACCCGGAAGTGAGGTCACCACACCCGGAAGTGAGGTAACCAAACCCGGAAGTGAGGTCACCACACCCGGAAGTGAGGTCAGCAAACCCGGAAGTGACGTCACTAAACCCGAAAGTGATGTCAGCAAACCCGGAAGTGAGGTCAGCAAACCCGGAAGTGAGGTCACCACACCCGGAAGTGATGTCAGCAAACCCGGAAGTGAGGTCACCACACCCGGAAGTGAGGTCACCAAACCCGGAAGTGAGGTCACCACACCCGGAAGTGAGGTCACCAAACCCGGAAGTGACGTCACTAAACCCGGAAGTGAGGTCAGCAAACCCGGAAGTGAGGTCAGCAAACCCGGAAGTGAGGTCACCACACCCGGAAGTGAGGTCACCAAACCCGGAAGTGACGTCACTAAACCCGGAAGTGAGGTCAGCAAACCCAGAAGTGACTTCAGCAGACCCAGAAGTGACTTCAGCAAACCCGGAAGTGAGGTCAGCAAACCCGGAAGTGAGGTCAGCAAACCCGGAAGTGAGGTCACCACACCCGGAAGTGACGTCACTAAACCCGGAAGTGATGTCAGCAAACCCGGAAGTGAGGTCAGCAAACCCGGAAGTGAGGTCACCACACCCGGAAGTGAGGTCACCAAACCCGGAAGTGAGGTCACCACACCCGGAAGTGAGGTCACCAAACCCGGAAGTGACGTCACTAAACCCGGAAGTGAGGTCAGCATACCCGGAAGTGACGTCACCACACCCGGAAGTGAGGTCACCGCACCCGGAAGTGAGGTCACCAAACCCGGAAGTGACGTCACTAAACCCGGAAGTGATGTCAGCAAACCCGGAAGTGAGGTCAGCAAACCCGGAAGTGAGGTCACCACACCCGGAAGTGAGGTCAGCAAACCCGGAAGTGAGGTCACCACACCCGGAAGTGAGGTCAGCAAACCCGGAAGTGAGGTCACCACACCCGGAAGTGAGGTCACCAAACCCGGAAGTGAGGTCACCACACCCGGAAGTGAGGTCACCACACCCGGAAGTGACGTCACTAAACCCGGAAGTGAGGTCAGCATACCCGGAAGTGACGTCACCACACCCGGAAGTGAGGTCACCACACCCGGAAGTGAGGTCACCAAACCCGGAAGTGACGTCACTAAACCCGGAAGTGAGGTCAGCAAACCCGGAAGTGAGGTCACCACACCCGGAAGTGAGGTCACCAAACCCGGAAGTGAGGTCACCACACCCGGAAGTGAGGTCACCAAACCTGGAAGTGACGTCACTAAACCCGGAAGTGAGGTCAGCATACCCGGAAGTGACGTCACCACACCCGGAAGTGATGTCAGCAAACCCGGAAGTGAGGTCACCAAACCCGGAAGTGACGTCACTAAACCCGGAAGTGATGTCAGCAAACCCGGAAGTGACGTCACTAAACCCGGAAGTGAGGTCAGCAAACCCGGAAGTGAGGTCAGCAAACCCGGAAGTGAGGTCACCACACCCGGAAGTGAGGTCACCAAACCCGGAAGTGAGGTCACCACACCCGGAAGTGAGGTCACCAAACCCGGAAGTGACGTCACTTAACCCGGAAGTGAGGTCAGCATACCCGGAAGTGAGGTCACTAAACCCGGAAGTGAGGTCAACACACCCGGAATTGACGTCACTAAACCCGGAAGTGAGGTCAGCATACCCGGAAGTGAGGTCAGCAAACCCGGAAGTGAGGTCACCACACCCGGAAGTGAGGTCACCAAACCCGGAAGTGAGGTCACCACACCCGGAAGTGAGGTCACCACACCCGGAAGTGACGTCACTAAACCCGTAAGTGAGGTCAGCAAACCCGGAAGTGAGGTCAGCAAACCCGGAAGTGAGGTCACCACACCCGGAAGTGCGGTCACCAAACCCGGAAGTTACGTCACTAAACCCGGAAGTGAGGTCAGCAAACCCAGAAGTGACTTCAGCAGACCCAGAAGTGACTTCAGCAAACCCGGAAGTGAGGTCAGCAAACCCGGAAGTGAGGTCACCAAACCCGGAAGTGAGGTCACCACACCCGGAAATGAGGTCAGCAAACCCGGAAGTGAGGTCAGCAAACCCGGAAGTGAGGTCACCACACCCGGAAGTGAGGTAACCAAACCCGGAAGTGAGGTCACCACACCCGGAAGTGAGGTCAGCAAACCCGGAAGTGACGTCACTAAACCCGAAAGTGATGTCAGCAAACCCGGAAGTGAGGTCAGCAAACCCGGAAGTGAGGTCACCACACCCGGAAGTGATGTCAGCAAACCCGGAAGTGAGGTCACCACACCCGGAAGTGAGGTCACCAAACCCGGAAGTGAGGTCACCACACCCGGAAGTGAGGTCACCAAACCCGGAAGTGACGTCACTAAACCCGGAAGTGAGGTCAGCAAACCCGGAAGTGAGGTCAGCAAACCCGGAAGTGAGGTCACCACACCCGGAAGTGAGGTCACCAAACCCGGAAGTGACGTCACTAAACCCGGAAGTGAGGTCAGCAAACCCAGAAGTGACTTCAGCAGACCCAGAAGTGACTTCAGCAAACCCGGAAGTGAGGTCAGCAAACCCGGAAGTGAGGTCAGCAAACCCGGAAGTGAGGTCACCACACCCGGAAGTGACGTCACTAAACCCGGAAGTGATGTCAGCAAACCCGGAAGTGAGGTCAGCAAACCCGGAAGTGAGGTCACCACACCCGGAAGTGAGGTCACCAAACCCGGAAGTGAGGTCACCACACCCGGAAGTGAGGTCACCAAACCCGGAAGTGACGTCACTAAACCCGGAAGTGAGGTCAGCATACCCGGAAGTGACGTCACCACACCCGGAAGTGAGGTCACCACACCCGGAAGTGAGGTCACCAAACCCGGAAGTGACGTCACTAAACCCGGAAGTGATGTCAGCAAACCCGGAAGTGAGGTCAGCAAACCCGGAAGTGAGGTCACCACACCCGGAAGTGAGGTCAGCAAACCCGGAAGTGAGGTCACCACACCCGGAAGTGAGGTCAGCAAACCCGGAAGTGAGGTCACCACACCCGGAAGTGAGGTCACCAAACCCGGAAGTGAGGTCACCACACCCGGAAGTGAGGTCACCACACCCGGAAGTGACGTCACTAAACCCGGAAGTGAGGTCAGCATACCCGGAAGTGACGTCACCACACCCGGAAGTGAGGTCACCACACCCGGAAGTGAGGTCACCAAACCCGGAAGTGACGTCACTAAACCCGGAAGTGATGTCAGCAAACCCGGAAGTGAGGTCAGTAAACCCGGAAGTGAGGTCACCACACCCGGAAGTGAGGTCACCACACCCAGAAGTGAGGTCACCACACCCGGAAGTGAGGTCAGCAAACCCGGAAGTGAGGTCACCAAACCCGGAAGTGAGGTCACCAAACCCGGTAGTGAGCTAAGCAGACCAGGAAAGTGAGGTCTGCTAATTCGGAACTCAGGTCTGCAAACCCAGAAGTGACTTCAGCAGACCCAGAAGTGACTTCAGCAAACCCGGAAGTGAGGTCAGCAAACCCGGAAGTGAGGTCACCACACCCGGAAGTGAGGTCAGCAAACCCGGAAGTGAGGTCAGCAAACGCGGAAGTGAGGTCACCACACCCGGAAGTGAGGTCACCAAACCCGGAAGTGACGTCACTAAACCCGGAAGTGATGTCAGCAAACCCGGAAGTGAGGTCAGCAAACCCGGAAGTGACGTCACTAAACCCGGAAGTGGTGTCAGCAAACCCGGAAGTGAGGTCACCACACCCGGAAGTGAGGTCACCAAACCCGGAAGTGACGTCACTAAACCCGGAAGTGAGGTCACCAAACCCGGAAGTGAGGTCACCAAACCCGGTAGTGAGCTAAGCAGACCAGGAAAGTGAGGTCTGCTAATTCGGAACTCAGGTCTGCAAACCCAGAAGTGACTTCTGCAGACCCAGAAGTGACTTCAGCAAACCCGGAAGTGAGGTCAGCAAACCCGGAAGTGAGGTCACCACACCCGGAAGTGAGGTCAGCAAACCCGGAAGTGAGGTCAGCAAACGCGGAAGTGAGGTCACCACACCCGGAAGTGAGGTCACCAAACCCGGAAGTGACGTCACTAAACCCGGAAGTGATGTCAGCAAACCCGGAAGTGAGGTCAGCAAACCCGGAAGTGACGTCACTAAACCCGGAAGTGATGTCAGCAAACCCGGAAGTGAGGTCACCACACCCGGAAGTGAGGTCACCAAACCCGGAAGTGACGTCACTAAACCCGGAAGTGAGGTCAGCAAACCCGGAAGTGAGGTCAGCAAACCCGGAAGTGAGGTCACCAAACCCGGAAGTGACGTCACTAAACCCGGAAGTGAGGTCACCAAACCCGGAAGTGACGTCACTAAACCCGGAAGTGAGGTCACCACACCCGGAAGTGAGGTCACCAAACCCGGAAGTGACGTCACTAAACCCGGAAGTGATGTCAGCAAACCCGGAAGTGAGGTCAGCAAACCCGGAAGTGAGGTCACCACACCCGGAAGTGAGGTCAGCAAACCCGGAAGTGAGGTCAGCAAACCCGGAAGTGAGGTCACCAAACCCGGAAGTGAGGTCAACAAACCCGGAAGTGAGGTAAGCAGACCAGGAAAGTGAGGTCTGCTAATTCGGAACTCAGGTCTGCAAACCCAGAAGTGACTTCAGCAGACCCAGAAGTGACTTCAGCAAACCCGGAAGTGAGGTCAGCAAACCCGGAACTGAGGTCACCACACCCGGAAGTGAGGTCACCACACCCGGAAGTGAGGTCACCAAACCCGGAAGTGACGTCACTAAACCCGGGAGTGATGTCAGCAAACCCGGGAGTGAGGTCAGCAAACCCGTAAGTGAGGTCACCACACCCGGAAGTGAGGTCAGCAAACCCGGTAGTGAGGTCACTAAACCCGGAAGTGAGGTCACCAAACCCGGAAGTGACGTCACTAAACCCGGAAGTGAGGTCAACAAACCTGGAAGTGAGGTCACCACACCCGGAAGTGAGGTCACCACACCCGGAAGTGAGGTCACCAAACCCGGAAGTGACATCACTAAACCCGGAAGTGACGTCAGCAAACCCGGAAGTGAGGTCAGCAAACCCGGAAGTGAGGTCACCACACCCGGAAGTGAGGTCACCAAACCCGGAAGTGACGTCACCAAACCCGGAAGTGACGTCACTAAACCCGGAAGTGATGTCAGCAAACCCGGAAGTGAGGTCAGCAAACCCGTAAGTGAGGTCACCACACCCGGAAGTGAGGTCAGCAAACCCGGTAGTGAGGTCACTAAACCCGGAAGTGAGGTCACCAAACCCGGAAGTGAGGTCACCACACCCGGAAGTGAGGTCACCACACCCGGAAGTGACGTCACTAAACCCGGAAGTGAGGTCAGCATACCCGGAAGTGAGGTCACTAAACCCGGAAGTGAGGTCAACACACCCGGAATTGACGTCACCAAACCCGGAAGTGAGGTCAGCATACCCGGAAGTGAGGTAAGCAGACCAGGAAAGTGAGGTCTGCTAATTCGGAACTCAGGTCTGCAAACCCAGAAGTGACTTCAGCAGACCCAGAAGTGACTTCAGCAAACCCGGAAGTGAGGTCACCACACCCGGAAGTGAGGTCACCAAACCCGGAAGTGACGTCACTAAACCCGGAAGTGAGGTCACCACACCCAGAAGTGAGGTCACCAAACCCGGAAGTGAGGTCACCAAACCCGGAAGTGATGTCACTAAACCCGGAAGTGAGGTCAACACACCCGGAATTGACGTCACTAAACCCGGAAGTGAGGTCAGCATACCCGGAAGTGAGGTAAGCTGACCAGGAAAGTGAGGTCTGCTAATTCGGAACTCAGGTCTGCAAACCCAGAAGTGACTTCAGCAGACCCAGAAGTGACTTCAGCAAACCCGGAAGTGAGGTCAGCAAACCCGGAAGTGAGGTCACCACACCCGGAAGTAAGGTCAGCAAACCCGGAAGTGAGGTCACCACACCCGGAAGTGAGGTCACCAAACCCGGAAGTGACGTCACTAAACCCGGAAGTGAGGTCAGCAAACCCGGAAGTGAGGTCAGCAAACCCGGAAGTGAGGTCACCACACCCGGAAGTGAGGTCACCAAACCCGGAAGTGAGGTCACCACACCCGGAAGTGAGGTCACCAAACCCGGAAGTGACGTCACTAAACCCGGAAGTGAGGTCACAAAACCCGGAAGTGACGTCACTAAACCCGGAAGTGATGTCAGCAAACCCGGAAGTGAGGTCAGCAAACCCGGAAGTGAGGTCACCACACCCGGAAGTGATGTCAGCAAACCCGGAAGTGAGGTCACCACACCCGGAAGTGAGGTAACCAAACCCGGAAGTGAGGTCACCACACCCGGAAGTGAGGTCACCAAACCCGGAAGTGACGTCACTAAACCCGGAAGTGAGGTCAGCAAACCCGGAAGTGAGGTCAGCAAACCCGGAAGTGAGGTCACCACACCCGGAAGTGAGGTCACCAAACCCGGAAGTGACGTCACTAAACCCGGAAGTGAGGTCAGCAAACCCAGAAGTGACTTCAGCAGACCCAGATGTGACTTCAGCAAACCCGGAAGTGAGGTCAGCAAACCCGGAAGTGAGGTCAGCAAACCCGTAAGTGAGGTCACCAAACCCGGAAGTGACGTCACTAAACCCGGAAGTGATGTCAGCAAACCCGGAAGTGAGGTCAGCAAACCCGGAAGTGAGGTCACCACACCCGGAAGTGAGGTCAGCAAACCCGGAAGTGAGGTCAGCAAACGCGGAAGTGAGGTCACCACACCCGGAAGTGAGGTCACCAAACCCGGAAGTGACGTCACTAAACCCGGAAGTGATGTCAGCAAACCCGGAAGTGAGGTCAGCAAAACCGGAAGTGAGGTCACCACACCCGGAAGTGATGTCAGCAAACCCGGAAGTGAGGTCACCAAACCCGGAAGTGACGTCACTAAACCCGGAAGTGATGTCAGCAAACCCGGAAGTGAGGTCAGCAAACCCGTAAGTGAGGTCACCACACCCGGAAGTGAGGTCAGCAAACCCGGTAGTGAGGTCACTAAACCCGGAAGTGAGGTCACCAAACCCGGAAGTGAGGTCACCACACCCGGAAGTGAGGTCACCACACCCGGAAGTGACGTCACTAAACCCGGAAGTGAGGTCAGCATACCCGGAAGTGAGGTCACTAAACCCGGAAGTGAGGTCAACACACCCGGAATTGACGTCACCAAACCCGGAAGTGAGGTCAGCATACCCGGAAGTGAGGTAAGCAGACCAGGAAAGTGAGGTCTGCTAATTCGGAACTCAGGTCTGCAAACCCAGAAGTGACTTCAGCAGACCCAGAAGTGACTTCAGCAAACCCGGAAGTGAGGTCACCACACCCGGAAGTGAGGTCACCAAACCCGGAAGTGACGTCACTAAACCCGGAAGTGAGGTCACCACACCCAGAAGTGAGGTCACCAAACCCGGAAGTGAGGTCACCAAACCCGGAAGTGATGTCACTAAACCCGGAAGTGAGGTCAACACACCCGGAATTGACGTCACTAAACCCGGAAGTGAGGTCAGCATACCCGGAAGTGAGGTAAGCTGACCAGGAAAGTGAGGTCTGCTAATTCGGAACTCAGGTCTGCAAACCCAGAAGTGACTTCAGCAGACCCAGAAGTGACTTCAGCAAACCCGGAAGTGAGGTCAGCAAACCCGGAAGTGAGGTCACCACACCCGGAAGTAAGGTCAGCAAACCCGGAAGTGAGGTCACCACACCCGGAAGTGAGGTCACCAAACCCGGAAGTGACGTCACTAAACCCGGAAGTGAGGTCAGCAAACCCGGAAGTGAGGTCAGCAAACCCGGAAGTGAGGTCACCACACCCGGAAGTGAGGTCACCAAACCCGGAAGTGAGGTCACCACACCCGGAAGTGAGGTCACCAAACCCGGAAGTGACGTCAGTAAACCCGGAAGTGAGGTCACCAAACCCGGAAGTGACGTCACTAAACCCGGAAGTGATGTCAGCAAACCCGGAAGTGAGGTCACTAAACCCGGAAGTGAGGTCACCACACGCGGAAGTGAGGTCACCACACCCGGAAGTGAGGTCACCACACCCGGAAGTGAGGTCACCAAACCCGGAAGTGACGTCACTAAACCCGGAAGTGAGGTCACCACACCCAGAAGTGAGGTCACCAAACCCGGAAGTGAGGTCACCAAACCCGGAAGTGACGTCACTAAACCCGGAAGTGAGGTCAGCATACCCGGAAGTGACGTCACCACACCCGGAAGTGAGGTCACCACACCCGGAAGTGAGGTCACCAAACCCGGAAGTGACGTCACTAAACCCGGAAGTGATGTCAGCAAACCCGGAAGTGAGGTCAGCAAACCCGGAAGTGAGGTCACCACATCCGGAAGTGAGGTCAGCAAACCCGGGAGTGAGGTCACCACACCCGGAAGTGAGGTCAGCAAACCCGGAAGTGAGGTCACCACACCCGGAAGTGAGGTCACCAAACCCGGAAGTGACGTCACTAAACCCGGAAGTGATGTCAGCAAACCCGGAAGTGAGGTCAGCAAACCCGGAAGTGAGGTCACCACACCCGGAAGTGATGTCAGCAAACCCGGAAGTGAGGTCACCACACCCGGAAGTGAGGTCACCAAACCCGGAAGTGACGTCACTAAACCCGGAAGTGAGGTCACCACACCCGGAAGTGCGGTCACCAAACCCGGAAGTGACGTCACTAAACCCGGAAGTGATGTCAGCAAACCCGGAAGTGAGGTCAGCAAACCCGGAAGTGAGGTCACCACACCCGGAAGTGAGGTCAGCAAACCCGGAAGTGAGGTCACCAAACCCGGAAGTGAGGTCAACAAACCCGGAAGTGAGGTAAGCAGACCAGGAAAGTGAGGTCTGCTAATTCGGAACTCAGGTCTGCAAACCCAGAAGTGACTTCAGCAGACCCAGAAGTGACTTCAGCAAACCAGGAAGTGAGGTCAGCAAACCCGGAAGTGAGGTCACCACACCCGGAAGTGAGGTCACCACACCCGGAAGTGAGGTCACCAAACCCGGAAGTGACGTCACTAAACCCGGAAGTGATGTCAGCAAACCCGGAAGTGAGGTCAGCAAACCCGTAATGAGGTCACCACACCCGGAAGTGAGGTCAGCAAACCCGGTAGTGAGGTCACTAAACCCGGAAGTGAGGTCACCAAACCCGGAAGTGACGTCACTAAACCCGGAAGTGAGGTCAGCAAACCCGGAAGTGAGGTCACCACACCCGGAAGTGAGGTCACCAAACCCGGAAGTGAGGTCACCACACCCGGAAGTGAGGTCACCAAACCTGGAAGTGACGTCACTAAACCCGGAAGTGAGGTCAGCATACCCGGAAGTGACGTCACCACACCCGGAAGTGATGTCAGCAAACCCGGAAGTGAGGTCACCAAACCCGGAAGTGACGTCACTAAACCCGGAAGTGATGTCAGCAAACCCGGAAGTGACGTCACTAAACCCGGAAGTGAGGTCAGCAAACCCGGAAGTGAGGTCAGCAAACCCGGAAGTGAGGTCACCACACCCGGAAGTGAGGTCACCAAACCCGGAAGTGAGGTCACCACACCCGGAAGTGAGGTCACCAAACCCGGAAGTGACGTCACTAAACCCGGAAGTGAGGTCAGCATACCCGGAAGTGAGGTCACTAAACCCGGAAGTGAGGTCAACACACCCGGAATTGACGTCACTAAACCCGGAAGTGAGGTCAGCATACCCGGAAGTGAGGTCAGCAAACCCGGAAGTGAGGTCACCACACCCGGAAGTGAGGTCACCAAACCCGGAAGTGAGGTCACCACACCCGGAAGTGAGGTCACCAAACCCGGAAGTGACGTCACTAAACCCGGAAGTGAGGTCAGCAAACCCGGAAGTGAGGTCACCACACCCGGAAGTGAGGTCACCAAACCCGGAAGTGACGTCACTAAACCCGGAAGTGAGGTCAGCAAACCCAGAAGTGACTTCAGCAGACCCAGAAGTGACTTCAGCAAACCCGGAAGTGAGGTCAGCAAACCCGGAAGTGAGGTCAGCAAACCCGGAAGTGAGGTCACCAAACCCGGAAGTGACGTCACTAAACCCGGAAGTGATGTCAGCAAACCCGGAAGTGAGGTCAGCAAACCCGGAAGTGAGGTCACCACACCCGGAAGTGAGGTCACCACACCCGGAAGTGAGGTCACCAAACCCGGAAGTGAGGTCACCACACCCGGAAGTGAGGTCAGCAAACCCGGAAGTGAGGTCAGCAAACCCGGAAGTGAGGTCACCACACCCGGAAGTGAGGTAACCAAACCCGGAAGTGAGGTCACCACACCCGGAAGTGAGGTAACCAAACCCGGAAGTGAGGTCACCACACCCGGAAGTGAGGTCACCAAACCCGGAAGTGACGTCACTAAACCCGGAAGTGAGGTCACCACACCCGGAAGTGATGTCAGCAAACCCGGAAGTGAGGTCACCACACCCGGAAGTGAGGTCACCAAACCCGGAAGTGAGGTCACCACACCCGGAAGTGAGGTCACCAAACCCGGAAGTGACGTCACTAAACCCGGAAGTGAGGTCAGCAAACCCGGAAGTGAGGTCAGCAAACCCGGAAGTGAGGTCACCACACCCGGAAGTGAGGTCACCAAACCCGGAAGTGACGTCACTAAACCCGGAAGTGAGGTCAGCAAACCCAGAAGTGACTTCAGCAGACCCAGATGTGACTTCAGCAAACCCGGAAGTGAGGTCAGCAAACCCGGAAGTGAGGTCAGCAAACCCGTAAGTGAGGTCACCAAACCCGGAAGTGACGTCACTAAACCCGGAAGTGATGTCAGCAAACCCGGAAGTGAGGTCAGCAAAACCGGAAGTGAGGTCACCACACCCGGAAGTGAGGTCACCACACCCGGAAGTGAGGTCACCAAACCCGGAAGTGAGGTCACCACACCCGGAAGTGAGGTCACCAAAACCGGAAGTGACGTCACTAAACCCGGAAGTGAGGTCAGCATACCCGGAAGTGACGTCACCACACCCGGAAGTGAGGTCACCACACCCGGAAGTGAGGTCATCAAACCCGGAAGTGACGTCACTAAACCCGGAAGTGATGTCAGCAAACCCGGAAGTGAGGTCAGCAAACCCGGAAGTGAGGTCACCACACCCGGAAGTGAGGTCAGCAAACCCGGAAGTGAGGTCACCACACCCGGAAGTGAGGTCAGCAAACCCGGAAGTGAGGTCAGCAAACCCGGAAGTGAGGTCACCACACCCGGAAGTGAGGTCACCAAACCCGGAAGTGAGGTCACCACACCCGGAAGTGAGGTCACCACACCCGGAAGTGACGTCACTAAACCCGGAAGTGAGGTCAGCATACCCGGAAGTGACGTCACCACAACCGGAATTGAGGTCACCACACCCGGAAGTGAGGTCACCAAACCCGGAAGTGACGTCACCACACCCGGAAGTGATGTCAGCAAACCCGGAAGTGAGGTCAGTAAACCCGGAAGTGAGGTCACCACATCCGGAAGTGAGGTCAGCAAACCCGGAAGTGAGGTCACCACACCCGGAAGTGAGGTCAGCAAACCCGGAAGTGAGGTCACCAAACCCGGAAGTGAGGTCACCAAACCCGGTAGTGACCTAAGCAGACCAGGAAAGTGAGGTCTGCTAATTCGGAACTCAGGTCTGCAAACCCAGAAGTGACTTCAGCAGACCCAGAAGTGACTTCAGCAAACCCGGAAGTGAGGTCAGCAAACCCGGAAGTGAGGTCACCACACCCGGAAGTGAGGTCAGCAAACCCGGAAGTGAGGTCAGCAAACGCGGAAGTGAGGTCACCACACCCGGAAGTGAGGTCACCAAACCCGGAAGTGACGTCACTAAACCCGGAAGTGATGTCAGCAAACCCGGAAGTGAGGTCAGCAAACCCGGAAGTGAGGTCACCACACCCGGAAGTGATGTCAGCAAACCCGGAAGTGAGGTCACCACACCCAGAAGTGAGGTCACCAAACCCGGAAGTGACGTCACTAAACCCGGAAGTGAGGTCAGCAAACCCGGAAGTGAGGTCACCAAACCCGGAAGTGACGTCACTAAACCCGGAAGTGAGGTCACCAAACCCGGAAGTGACGTCACTAAACCCGGAAGTGAGGTCAGCAAACCCGGAAGTGAGGTCACCACACCCGGAAGTGAGGTCACCAAACCCGGAAGTGAGGTCACCACACCCGGAAGTGAGGTCACCAAACCTGGAAGTGACGTCACTAAACCCGGAAGTGAGGTCAGCATACCCGGAAGTGAGGTCAGCAAACCCGGAAGTGACGTCACTAAACCCGGAAGTGAGGTCAGCAAACCCGGAAGTGAGGTCAGCAAACCCGGAAGTGAGGTCACCACACCCGGAAGTGAGGTCACCAAACCCGGAAGTGAGGTCACTAAACCCGGAAGTGAGGTCAGCAAACCCAGAAGTGACTTCAGCAGACCCAGAAGTCACTTCAGCAAACCCGGAAGTGAGGTCAGCAAACCCGGAAGTGAGGTCAGCAAACCCGGAAGTGAGGTCACCAAACCCGGAAGTGACGTCACTAAACCCGGAAGTGATGTCAGCAAACCCGGACGTGAGGTCAGCAAACCCGGAAGTGAGGTCACCACACCCGGAAGTGAGGTCACCACACCCGGAAGTGAGGTCACCAAACCCGGAAGTGAGGTCACCACACCCGGAAGTGAGGTCAGCAAACCCGGAAGTGAGTTCAGCAAACCCGGAAGTGAGGTCACCACACCCGGAAGTGAGGTCACCAAACCCGGAAGTGAGGTCACCACACCCGGAAGTGAGGTCACCAAACCCGGAAGTGACGTCACTAAACCCGAAAGTGATGTCAGCAAACCCGGAAGTGAGGTCAGCAAACCCGGAAGTGAGGTCACCACACCCGGAAGTGATGTCAGCAAACCCGGAAGTGAGGTCACCACACCCGGAAGTGAGGTCACCAAACCCGGAAGTGAGGTCACCACACCCGGAAGTGAGGTCACCAAACCCGGAAGTGACGTCACTAAACCCGGAAGTGAGGTCAGCAAACCCGGAAGTGAGGTCACCACACCCGGAAGTGAGGTCACCAAACCCGGAAGTGACGTCACTAAACCCGGAAGTGAGGTCAGCAAACCCAGAAGTGACTTCAGCAAACCCGGAAGTGAGGTCAGCAAACCCGGAAGTGAGGTCAGCAAACCCGGAAGTGAGGTCACCACACCCGGAAGTGACGTCACTAAACCCGGAAGTGATGTCAGCAAACCCGGAAGTGAGGTCAGCAAACCCGGAAGTGAGGTCACCACACCCGGAAGTGAGGTCACCAAACCCGGAAGTGAGGTCACCACACCCGGAAGTGAGGTCACCAAACCCGGAAGTGACGTTACTAAACCCGGAAGTGAGGTCAGCATACCCGGAAGTGACGTCACCACACCCGGAAGTGAGGTCACCACACCCGGAAGTGAGGTCACCAAACCCGGAAGTGACGTCACTAAACCCGGAAGTGATGTCAGCAAACCCGGAAGTGAGGTCAGCAAACCCGGAAGTGAGGTCACCACACCCGGAAGTGAGGTCAGCAAACCCGGAAGTGAGGTCACCACACCCGGAAGTGAGGTCAGCAAACCCGGAAGTGAGGTCAGCAAACCCGGAAGTGAGGTCACCACACCCGGAAGTGAGGTCACCAAACCCGGAAGTGAGGTCACCACACCCGGAAGTGAGGTCACCACACCCGGAAGTGACGTCACTAAACCCGGAAGTGAGGTCAGCATACCCGGAAGTGAGGTCAGCAAACCCGGAAGTGAGGTCACCACACCCGGAAGTGAGGTCACCAAACCCGGAAGTGAGGTCACCACACCCGGAAGTGAGGTCACCAAACCCGGAAGTGACGTCACTAAACCCGGAAGTGAGGTCAGCAAACCCGGAAGTGAGGTCACCACACCCGGAAGTGAGGTCACCAAACCCGGAAGTGACGTCACTAAACCCGGAAGTGAGGTCAGCAAACCCAGAAGTGACTTCAGCAGACCCAGAAGTGACTTCAGCAAACCCGGAAGTGAGGTCAGCAAACCCGGAAGTGAGGTCAGCAAACCCGGAAGTGAGGTCACCAAACCCGGAAGTGACGTCACTAAACCCGGAAGTGATGTCAGCAAACCCGGAAGTGAGGTCAGCAAACCCGGAAGTGAGGTCACCACACCCGGAAGTGAGGTCACCACACCCGGAAGTGAGGTCACCAAACCCGGAAGTGAGGTCACCACACCCGGAAGTGAAGTCAGCAAACCCGGAAGTGAGGTCAGCAAACCCGGAAGTGAGGTCACCACACCCGGAAGTGAGGTAACCAAACCCGGAAGTGAGGTCACCACACCCGGAAGTGAGGTCACCAAACCCGGAAGTGACGTCACTAAACCCGAAAGTGATGTCAGCAAACCCGGAAGTGAGGTCAGCAAACCCGGAAGTGAGGTCACCACACCCGGAAGTGATGTCAGCAAACCCGGAAGTGAGGTCACCACACCCGGAAGTGAGGTCACCAAACCCGGAAGTGAGGTCACCACACCCGGAAGTGAGGTCACCAAACCCGGAAGTGACGTCACTAAACCCGGAAGTGAGGTCAGCAAACCCGGAAGTGAGGTCAGCAAACCCGGAAGTGAGGTCACCACACCCGGAAGTGAGGTCACCAAACCCGGAAGTGACGTCACTAAACCCGGAAGTGAGGTCAGCAAACCCAGAAGTGACTTCAGCAGACCCAGATGTGACTTCAGCAAACCCGGAAGTGAGGTCAGCAAACCCGGAAGTGAGGTCAGCAAACCCGTAAGTGAGGTCACCAAACCCGGAAGTGACGTCACTAAACCCGGAAGTGATGTCAGCAAACCCGGAAGTGAGGTCAGCAAACCCGGAAGTGAGGTCACCACACCCGGAAGTGAGGTCACCACACCCGGAAGTGAGGTCACCAAACCCGGAAGTGAGGTCACCACACCCGGAAGTGAGGTCACCAAACCCGGAAGTGACGTCACTAAACCCGGAAGTGAGGTCAGCATACCCGGAAGTGACGTCACCACACCCGGAAGTGAGGTCACCACACCCGGAAGTGAGGTCATCAAACCCGGAAGTGACGTCACTAAACCCGGAAGTGATGTCAGCAAACCCGGAAGTGAGGTCAGCAAACCCGGAAGTGAGGTCACCACACCCGGAAGTGAGGTCACCAAACCCGGAAGTGACGTTACTAAACCCGGAAGTGAGGTCAGCATACCCGGAAGTGACGTCACCACACCCGGAAGTGAGGTCACCACACCCGGAAGTGAGGTCACCAAACCCGGAAGTGACGTCACTAAACCCGGAAGTGATGTCAGCAAACCCGGAAGTGAGGTCAGCAAACCCGGAAGTGAGGTCACCACACCCGGAAGTGAGGTCAGCAAACCCGGAAGTGAGGTCACCACACCCGGAAGTGAGGTCAGCAAACCCGGAAGTGAGGTCAGCAAACCCGGAAGTGAGGTCACCACACCCGGAAGTGAGGTCACCAAACCCGGAAGTGAGGTCACCACACCCGGAAGTGAGGTCACCACACCCGGAAGTGACGTCACTAAACCCGGAAGTGAGGTCAGCATACCCGGAAGTGAGGTCAGCAAACCCGGAAGTGAGGTCACCACACCCGGAAGTGAGGTCACCAAACCCGGAAGTGAGGTCACCACACCCGGAAGTGAGGTCACCAAACCCGGAAGTGACGTCACTAAACCCGGAAGTGAGGTCAGCAAACCCGGAAGTGAGGTCACCACACCCGGAAGTGAGGTCACCAAACCCGGAAGTGACGTCACTAAACCCGGAAGTGAGGTCAGCAAACCCAGAAGTGACTTCAGCAGACCCAGAAGTGACTTCAGCAAACCCGGAAGTGAGGTCAGCAAACCCGGAAGTGAGGTCAGCAAACCCGGAAGTGAGGTCACCAAACCCGGAAGTGACGTCACTAAACCCGGAAGTGATGTCAGCAAACCCGGAAGTGAGGTCAGCAAACCCGGAAGTGAGGTCACCACACCCGGAAGTGAGGTCACCACACCCGGAAGTGAGGTCACCAAACCCGGAAGTGAGGTCACCACACCCGGAAGTGAAGTCAGCAAACCCGGAAGTGAGGTCAGCAAACCCGGAAGTGAGGTCACCACACCCGGAAGTGAGGTAACCAAACCCGGAAGTGAGGTCACCACACCCGGAAGTGAGGTCACCAAACCCGGAAGTGACGTCACTAAACCCGAAAGTGATGTCAGCAAACCCGGAAGTGAGGTCAGCAAACCCGGAAGTGAGGTCACCACACCCGGAAGTGATGTCAGCAAACCCGGAAGTGAGGTCACCACACCCGGAAGTGAGGTCACCAAACCCGGAAGTGAGGTCACCACACCCGGAAGTGAGGTCACCAAACCCGGAAGTGACGTCACTAAACCCGGAAGTGAGGTCAGCAAACCCGGAAGTGAGGTCAGCAAACCCGGAAGTGAGGTCACCACACCCGGAAGTGAGGTCACCAAACCCGGAAGTGACGTCACTAAACCCGGAAGTGAGGTCAGCAAACCCAGAAGTGACTTCAGCAGACCCAGATGTGACTTCAGCAAACCCGGAAGTGAGGTCAGCAAACCCGGAAGTGAGGTCAGCAAACCCGTAAGTGAGGTCACCAAACCCGGAAGTGACGTCACTAAACCCGGAAGTGATGTCAGCAAACCCGGAAGTGAGGTCAGCAAACCCGGAAGTGAGGTCACCACACCCGGAAGTGAGGTCACCACACCCGGAAGTGAGGTCACCAAACCCGGAAGTGAGGTCACCACACCCGGAAGTGAGGTCACCAAACCCGGAAGTGACGTCACTAAACCCGGAAGTGAGGTCAGCATACCCGGAAGTGACGTCACCACACCCGGAAGTGAGGTCACCACACCCGGAAGTGAGGTCATCAAACCCGGAAGTGACGTCACTAAACCCGGAAGTGATGTCAGCAAACCCGGAAGTGAGGTCAGCAAACCCGGAAGTGAGGTCACCACACCCGGAAGTGAGGTCAGCAAACCCGGAAGTGAGGTCACCACACCCGGAAGTGAGGTCAGCAAACCCGGAAGTGAGGTCAGCAAACCCGGAAGTGAGGTCACCACACCCGGAAGTGAGGTCACCAAACCCGGAAGTGAGGTCACCACACCCGGAAGTGAGGTCACCACACCCGGAAGTGACGTCACTAAACCCGGAAGTGAGGTCAGCATACCCGGAAGTGAGGTCAGCAAACCCGGAAGTGAGGTCACCACACCCGGAAGTGAGGTCACCAAACCCGGAAGTGACGTCACTAAACCCGGAAGTGATGTCAGCAAACCCGGAAGTGAGGTCAGTAAACCCGGAAGTGAGGTCACCACATCCGGAAGTGAGGTCAGCAAACCCGGAAGTGAGGTCACCACACCCGGAAGTGAGGTCAGCAAACCCGGAAGTGAGGTCACCAAACCCGGAAGTGAGGTCACCAAACCCGGTAGTGAGCTAAGCAGACCAGGAAAGTGAGGTCTGCTAATTCGGAACTCAGGTCTGCAAACCCAGAAGTGACTTCAGCAGACCCAGAAGTGACTTCAGCAAACCCGGAAGTGAGGTCAGCAAACCCGGAAGTGAGGTCACCACACCCGGAAGTGAGGTCAGCAAACCCGGAAGTGAGGTCAGCAAACGCGGAAGTGAGGTCACCACACCCGGAAGTGAGGTCACCAAACCCGGAAGTGACGTCACTAAACCCGGAAGTGATGTCAGCAAACCCGGAAGTGAGGTCAGCAAACCCGGAAGTGAGGTCACCACACCCGGAAGTGATGTCAGCAAACCCGGAAGTGAGGTCACCACACCCAGAAGTGAGGTCACCAAACCCGGAAGTGACGTCACTAAACCCGGAAGTGAGGTCAGCAAACCCGGAAGTGAGGTTACCAAACCCGGAAGTGACGTCACTAAACCCGGAAGTGAGGTCACCAAACCCGGAAGTGACGTCACTAAACCCGGAAGTGAGGTCAGCAAACCCGGAAGTGAGGTCACCACACCCGGAAGTGAGGTCACCAAACCCGGAAGTGAGGTCACCACACCCGGAAGTGAGGTCACCAAACCTGGAAGTGACGTCACTAAACCCGGAAGTGAGGTCAGCATACCCGGAAGTGAGTTCAGCAAACCCGGAAGTGAGGTCACCACACCCGGAAGTGAGGTCACCAAACCCGGAAGTGAGGTCACCACACCCGGAAGTGAGGTCACCAAACCCGGAAGTGACGTCACTAAACCCGGAAGTGAGGTCAGCAAACCCGGAAGTGAGGTCAGCAAACCCGGAAGTGAGGTCACCACACCCGGAAGTGAGGTCACCAAACCCGGAAGTGAGGTCACTAAACCCGGAAGTGAGGTCAGCAAACCCAGAAGTGACTTCAGCAGACCCAGAAGTCACTTCAGCAAACCCGGAAGTGAGGTCAGCAAACCCGGAAGTGAGGTCAGCAAACCCGGAAGTGAGGTCACCAAACCCGGAAGTGACGTCACTAAACCCGGAAGTGATGTCAGCAAACCCGGACGTGAGGTCAGCAAACCCGGAAGTGAGGTCACCACACCCGGAAGTGAGGTCACCACACCCGGAAGTGAGGTCACCAAACCCGGAAGTGAGGTCACCACACCCGGAAGTGAGGTCACCAAACCCGGAAGTGACGTCACTAAACCCGAAAGTGATGTCAGCAAACCCGGAAGTGAGGTCAGCAAACCCGGAAGTGAGGTCACCACACCCGGAAGTGATGTCAGCAAACCCGGAAGTGAGGTCACCACACCCGGAAGTGAGGTCACCAAACCCGGAAGTGAGGTCACCACACCCGGAAGTGAGGTCACCAAACCCGGAAGTGACGTCACTAAACCCGGAAGTGAGGTCAGCAAACCCGGAAGTGAGGTCACCACACCCGGAAGTGAGGTCACCAAACCCGGAAGTGACGTCACTAAACCCGGAAGTGAGGTCACCACACCCAGAAGTGAGGTCACCACACCCGGAAGTGAGGTCAGCAAACCCGGAAGTGAGGTCACCACACCCGGAAGTGAGGTCACCAAACCCGGTAGTGAGCTAAGCAGACCAGGAAAGTGAGGTCTGCTAATTCGGAACTCAGGTCTGCAAACCCAGAAGTGACTTCAGCAGACCCAGAAGTGACTTCAGCAAACCCGGAAGTGAGGTCAGCAAACCCGGAAGTGAGGTCACCACACCCGGAAGTGAGGTCAGCAAACCCGGAAGTGAGGTCAGCAAACGCGGAAGTGAGGTCACCACACCCGGAAGTGATGTCAGCAAACCCGGAAGTGAGGTCAGCAAACCCGGAAGTGATGTCAGCAAACCCGGAAGTGAGGTCAGCAAACCCGGAAGTGAGGTCACCACACCCGGAAGTGAGGTCACCAAACCCGGAAGTGACGTCACTAAACCCGGAAGTGAGGTCAGCAAACCCGGAAGTGAGGTCAGCAAACCCGGAAGTGACGTCACTAAACCCGGAAGTGAGGTCACCAAACCCGGAAGTGACGTCACTAAACCCGGAAGTGAGGTCACCACACCCGGAAGTGAGGTCACCAAACCCGGAAGTGACGTCACTAAACCCGGAAGTGATGTCAGCAAACCCGGAAGTGAGGTCAGCAAACCCGGAAGTGAGGTCACCACACCCGGAAGTGAGGTCAGCAAACCCGGAAGTGAGGTCACCAAACCCGGAAGTGAGGTCAACAAACCCGGAAGTGAGGTAAGCAGACCAGGAAAGTGAGGTCTGCTAATTCGGAACTCAGGTCTGCAAACCCAGAAGTGACTTCAGCAGACCCAGAAGTGACTTCTGCAAACCCGGAAGTGAGGTCAGCAAACCCGGAAGTGAGGTCACCACACCCGGAAGTGAGGTCACCACACCCGGAAGTGAGGTCACCAAACCCGGAAGTGACGTCACTAAACCCGGAAGTGATGTCAGCAAACCCGGAAGTGAGGTCAGCAAACCCGTAAGTGAGGTCACCACACCCGGAAGTGAGGTCAGCAAACCCGGTAGTGAGGTCACTAAACCCGGAAGTGAGGTCACCAAACCCGGAAGTGACGTCACTAAACCCGGAAGTGAGGTCAACAAACCCGGAAGTGAGGTCACCACACCCAGAAGTGAGGTCACCAAACCCGGAAGTGAGGTCACCACACCCGGAAGTGAGGTCACCAAACCTGGAAGTGACGTCACTAAACCCGGAAGTGAGGTCAGCATACCCGGAAGTGACGTCACCACACCCGGAAGTGATGTCAGCAAACCCGGAAGTGAGGTCACCAAACCCGGAAGTGACGTCACTGAACCCGGAAGTGATGTCAGCAAACCCGGAAGTGAGGTCAGCAAACCCGGAAGTGAGGTCACCACACCCGGAAGTGAGGTCAGCAAACCCGGAAGTGAGGTCACCACACCCGGAAGTGAGGTCACCAAACCCGGAAGTGAGGTCACCACACCCGGAAGTGAGGTCACCAAACCCGGAAGTGACGTCACTAAACCCGGAAGTGAGGTCAGCATACCCGGAAGTGACGTCACTAAACCCGGAAGTGAGGTCAGCATACCCGGAAGTGAGGTCACTAAACCCGGAAGTGAGGTCAACACACCCGGAATTGACGTCACTAAAACCGGAAGTGAGGTTAGCATACCCGGAAGTGAGGTAAGCAGACCAGGAAAGTGAGGTCTGCTAATTCGGAACTCAGGTCTGCAAACCCAGAAGTGACTTCAGCAGACCCAGAAGTGACTTCAGCAAACCCGGAAGTGAGGTCACTAAACCCGGAAGTGAGGTCACCACACCCGGAAGTGAGGTCACCAAACCCGGAAGTGACGTCACTAAACCCGGAAGTGATGTCAGCAAACCCGGAAGTGAGGTCAGCAAACCCGTAAGTGAGGTCACCACACCCGGAAGTGAGGTCAGCAAACCCGGTAGTGAGGTCACTAAACCCGGAAGTGAGGTCACCAAACCCGGAAGTGACGTCACTAAACCCGGAAGTGAGGTCAACAAACCCGGAAGTGAGGTCACCACACCCAGAAGTGAGGTCACCAAACCCGGAAGTGAGGTCACCACACCCGGAAGTGAGGTCACCAAACCTGGAAGTGACGTCACTAAACCCGGAAGTGAGGTCAGCATACCCGGAAGTGACGTCACCACACCCGGAAGTGATGTCAGCAAACCCGGAAGTGAGGTCACCAAACCCGGAAGTGACGTCACTAAACCCGGAAGTGATGTCAGCAAACCCGGAAGTGAGGTCAGCAAACCCGGAAGTGAGGTCACCACACCCGGAAGTGAGGTCAGCAAACCCGGAAGTGAGGTCACCACACCCGGAAGTGAGGTCACCAAACCCGGAAGTGAGGTCACCACACCCGGAAGTGAGGTCACCAAACCCGGAAGTGACGTCACTAAACCCGGAAGTGATGTCAGCATACCCGGAAGTGAGGTCACTAAACCCGGAAGTGAGGTCAACACACCCGGAATTGACGTCACTAAAACCGGAAGTGAGGTCAGCATACCCGGAAGTGAGGTAAGCAGACCAGGAAAGTGAGGTCTGCTAATTCGGAACTCAGGTCTGCAAACCCAGAAGTGACTTCAGCAGACCCAGAAGTGACTTCAGCAAACCCGGAAGTGAGGTCACTAAACCCGGAAGTGAGGTCACCACACCCGGAAGTGAGGTCAGCAAACCCGGAAGTGGGGTCAGCAAACCCGGAAGTGACGTCACTAAACCCGGAAGTGATGTCAGCAAACCCGGAAGTGAGGTCAGCAAACCCGGAAGTGATGTCAGCAAACCCGGAAGTGAGGTCAGCAAACCCGGAAGTGAGGTCACCACACCCGGAAGTGAGGTCAGCAAACCCGGAAGTGAGGTCACCACACCCGGAAGTGAGGTCACCAAACCCGGAAGTGACGTCACTAAACCCGGAAGTGAGGTCAGCAAACCCGGAAGTGAGGTCAGCAAACCCGGAAGTGAGGTCACCACACCCGGAAGTGAGGTCACCAAACCCGGAAGTGAGGTCACCACACCCGGAAGTGAGGTCACCAAACCCGGAAGTGACATCACTAAACCCGGAAGTGAGGTCACCAAACCCGGAAGTGACGTCACTAAACCCGGAAGTGATGTCAGCAAACCCGGAAGTGAGGTCAGCAAACCCGGAAGTGAGGTCACCACACGCGGAAGTGAGGTCAGCAAACCCGGAAGTGAGGTCACCACACCCGGAAGTGAGGTCACCAAACCCGGAAGTGACGTCACTAAACCCGGAAGTGAGGTCACCACACCCAGAAGTGAGGTCACCAAACCCGGAAGTGAGGTCACCAAACCCGGAAGTGACGTCACTAAACCCGGAAGTGAGGTCAACACACCCGGAATTGACGTCACTAAACCCGGAAGTGAGGTCAGCATACCCGGAAGTGAGGTAAGCAGACCCGGAAGTGATATCAGCAAACCCGGAAGTGAGGTCAGCAAACCCGGAAGTGAGGTCACCACACCCGGAAGTGAGGTCAGCAAACCCGGAAGTGAGGTCACCACACCCGGAAGTGAGGTCACCAAACCCGGAAGTGACGTCACTAAACCCGGAAGTGAGGTCAGCAAACCCGGAAGTGAGGTCAGCAAACCCGGAAGTGAGGTCACCATACCCGGAAGTGAGGTCACCAAACCCGGAAGTGACGTCACTAAACCCGGAAGTGAGGTCAGCAAACCCGGAAGTGAGGTAAGCAGACCTGGAAAGTGAGGTGTGCTAATTCGGAACTCAGGTCTGCAAACCCAGAAGTGACTTCAGCAGACCCAGAAGTGACTTCAGCAAACCCGGAAGTGAGGTCAGCAAACCCGGAAGTGAGGTCACCACACCCGGAAGTGAGGTCAGCAAACCCGGAAGTGAGGTCAGCAAACCCGGAAGTGAGGTCACCACACCCGGAAGTGAGGTCACCAAACCCGGAAGTGAGGTCACCACACCCGGAAGTTAGGTCACCACACCCGGAAGTGACGTCACTAAACCCGGAAGTGAGGTCAGCATACCCGGAAGTGACGTCACCACACCCGGAAGTGAGGTCACCACACCCGGAAGTGAGGTCACCAAACCCGGAAGTGAGGTCACCACACCCGGAAGTGAGGTCACCAAACCCGGAAGTGACGTCACTAAACCCGGAAGTGATGTCAGCAAACCCGGAAGTGAGGTCAGCAAACCCGGAAGTGAGGTCACCACACCCGGAAGTGAGGTCACCAAACCCGGAAGTGACGTCACTAAACCCGGAAGTGATGTCAGCAAACCCGGAAGTGAGGTCAGTAAACCCGGAAGTGAGGTCACCACACCCGGAAGTGAGGTCACCACACCCGGAAGTGAGGTCACCACACCCGGAAGTGAGGTCAGCAAACCCGGAAGTGAGGTCACCAAACCCGGAAGTAATGTCAGCAAACCCGGAAGTGAGGTCAGCAAACCCGTAAGTGAGGTCACCACACCCGGAAGTGAGGTCAGCAAACCCGGAAGTGAGGTCACCACACCCGGAAGTGAGGTCAGCAAACCCGGAAGTGAGGTCAGCAAACGCGGAAGTGAGGTCACCACACCCGGAAGTGAGGTCACCAAACCCGGAAGTGACGTCACTAAACCCGGAAGTGATGTCAGCAAACCCGGAAGTGAGGTCAGCAAACCCGGAAGTGAGGTCACCACACCCGGAAGTGATGTCAGCAAACCCGGAAGTGAGGTCACCACACCCAGAAGTGAGGTCACCAAACCCGGAAGTGACGTCACTAAACCCGGAAGTGAGGTCAGCAAACCCGGAAGTGAGGTCAGCAAACCCGGAAGTGAGGTCACCAAACCCGGAAGTGACGTCACTAAACCCGGAAGTGAGGTCACCAAACCCGGAAGTGACGTCACTAAACCCGGAAGTGAGGTCACCACACCCGGAAGTGCGGTCACCAAACCCGGAAGTGACGTCACTAAACCCGGAAGTGATGTCAGCAAACCCGGAAGTGAGGTCAGCAAACCCGGAAGTGAGGTCACCACACCCGGAAGTGAGGTCAGCAAACCCGGAAGTGAGGTCACCAAACCCGGAAGTGAGGTCACCACACCCGGAAGTGAGGTAAGCAGACCAGGAAAGTGAGGTCTGCTAATTCGGAACTCAGGTCTGCAAACCCAGAAGTGACTTCAGCAAACCCAGAAGTGACTTCAGCAAACCCGGAAGTGAGGTCACCACACCCGGAAGTGAGGTCACCACACCCGGAAGTGAGGTCACCACACCCGGAAGTGAGGTCAGCAAACCCGGAAGTGACGTCACTAAACCCGGAAGTGATGTCAGCAAACCCGGAAGTGAGGTCAGCAAACCCGTAAGTGAGGTCACCACACCCGGAAGTGAGGTCAGCAAACCCGGTAGTGAGGTCACTAAACCCGGAAGTGAGGTCACCAAACCCGGAAGTGACGTCACTAAACCCGGAAGTGAGGTCAGCAAACCCGGAAGTGAGGTCACCACACCCCGAAGTGAGGTCACCAAACCCGGAAGTGAGGTCACCACACCCGGAAGTGAGGTCACCAAACCTGGAAGTGACGTCACTAAACCCGGAAGTGAGGTCAGCATACCCGGAAGTGAGGTCAGCAAACCCGGAAGTGAGGTCACCAAACCCGGAAGTGAGGTCACCACACCCGGAAGTGAGGTCACCAAACCTGGAAGTGACGTCACTAAACCCGGAAGTGATGTCAGCAAACCCGGAAGTGAGGTCAGCAAACCCGGAAGTGAGGTCACCACACCCGGAAGTGATGTCAGCAAACCCGGAAGTGAGGT
This sequence comes from Coturnix japonica, assembly GCF_054131305.1. NCBI lineage: Eukaryota > Metazoa > Chordata > Aves > Galliformes > Phasianidae > Coturnix > Coturnix japonica. The sequence goes on from NW_028188980.1 coordinate 120,761, forward strand.
CACCACACCCAGAAGTGAGGTCACCAAACCCGGAAGTGACGTCACTAAACCCGGAAGTGAGGTCAGCAAACCCGGAAGTGAGGTCACCAAACCCGGAAGTGACGTCACTAAACCCGGAAGTGAGGTCACCAAACCCGGAAGTGACGTCACTAAACCCGGAAGTGAGGTCAGCAAACCCGGAAGTGAGGTCACCACACCCGGAAGTGAGGTCACCAAACCCGGAAGTGAGGTCACCACACCCGGAAGTGAGGTCACCAAACCTGGAAGTGACGTCACTAAACCCGGAAGTGAGGTCAGCATACCCGGAAGTGAGGTCAGCAAACCCGGAAGTGACGTCACTAAACCCGGAAGTGAGGTCAGCAAACCCGGAAGTGAGGTCAGCAAACCCGGAAGTGAGGTCACCACACCCGGAAGTGAGGTCACCAAACCCGGAAGTGAGGTCACTAAACCCGGAAGTGAGGTCAGCAAACCCAGAAGTGACTTCAGCAGACCCAGAAGTCACTTCAGCAAACCCGGAAGTGAGGTCAGCAAACCCGGAAGTGAGGTCAGCAAACCCGGAAGTGAGGTCACCAAACCCGGAAGTGACGTCACTAAACCCGGAAGTGATGTCAGCAAACCCGGACGTGAGGTCAGCAAACCCGGAAGTGAGGTCACCACACCCGGAAGTGAGGTCACCACACCCGGAAGTGAGGTCACCAAACCCGGAAGTGAGGTCACCACACCCGGAAGTGAGGTCAGCAAACCCGGAAGTGAGTTCAGCAAACCCGGAAGTGAGGTCACCACACCCGGAAGTGAGGTCACCAAACCCGGAAGTGAGGTCACCACACCCGGAAGTGAGGTCACCAAACCCGGAAGTGACGTCACTAAACCCGAAAGTGATGTCAGCAAACCCGGAAGTGAGGTCAGCAAACCCGGAAGTGAGGTCACCACACCCGGAAGTGATGTCAGCAAACCCGGAAGTGAGGTCACCACACCCGGAAGTGAGGTCACCAAACCCGGAAGTGAGGTCACCACACCCGGAAGTGAGGTCACCAAACCCGGAAGTGACGTCACTAAACCCGGAAGTGAGGTCAGCAAACCCGGAAGTGAGGTCACCACACCCGGAAGTGAGGTCACCAAACCCGGAAGTGACGTCACTAAACCCGGAAGTGAGGTCAGCAAACCCAGAAGTGACTTCAGCAAACCCGGAAGTGAGGTCAGCAAACCCGGAAGTGAGGTCAGCAAACCCGGAAGTGAGGTCACCACACCCGGAAGTGACGTCACTAAACCCGGAAGTGATGTCAGCAAACCCGGAAGTGAGGTCAGCAAACCCGGAAGTGAGGTCACCACACCCGGAAGTGAGGTCACCAAACCCGGAAGTGAGGTCACCACACCCGGAAGTGAGGTCACCAAACCCGGAAGTGACGTTACTAAACCCGGAAGTGAGGTCAGCATACCCGGAAGTGACGTCACCACACCCGGAAGTGAGGTCACCACACCCGGAAGTGAGGTCACCAAACCCGGAAGTGACGTCACTAAACCCGGAAGTGATGTCAGCAAACCCGGAAGTGAGGTCAGCAAACCCGGAAGTGAGGTCACCACACCCGGAAGTGAGGTCAGCAAACCCGGAAGTGAGGTCACCACACCCGGAAGTGAGGTCAGCAAACCCGGAAGTGAGGTCAGCAAACCCGGAAGTGAGGTCACCACACCCGGAAGTGAGGTCACCAAACCCGGAAGTGAGGTCACCACACCCGGAAGTGAGGTCACCACACCCGGAAGTGACGTCACTAAACCCGGAAGTGAGGTCAGCATACCCGGAAGTGAGGTCAGCAAACCCGGAAGTGAGGTCACCACACCCGGAAGTGAGGTCACCAAACCCGGAAGTGAGGTCACCACACCCGGAAGTGAGGTCACCAAACCCGGAAGTGACGTCACTAAACCCGGAAGTGAGGTCAGCAAACCCGGAAGTGAGGTCACCACACCCGGAAGTGAGGTCACCAAACCCGGAAGTGACGTCACTAAACCCGGAAGTGAGGTCAGCAAACCCAGAAGTGACTTCAGCAGACCCAGAAGTGACTTCAGCAAACCCGGAAGTGAGGTCAGCAAACCCGGAAGTGAGGTCAGCAAACCCGGAAGTGAGGTCACCAAACCCGGAAGTGACGTCACTAAACCCGGAAGTGATGTCAGCAAACCCGGAAGTGAGGTCAGCAAACCCGGAAGTGAGGTCACCACACCCGGAAGTGAGGTCACCACACCCGGAAGTGAGGTCACCAAACCCGGAAGTGAGGTCACCACACCCGGAAGTGAAGTCAGCAAACCCGGAAGTGAGGTCAGCAAACCCGGAAGTGAGGTCACCACACCCGGAAGTGAGGTAACCAAACCCGGAAGTGAGGTCACCACACCCGGAAGTGAGGTCACCAAACCCGGAAGTGACGTCACTAAACCCGAAAGTGATGTCAGCAAACCCGGAAGTGAGGTCAGCAAACCCGGAAGTGAGGTCACCACACCCGGAAGTGATGTCAGCAAACCCGGAAGTGAGGTCACCACACCCGGAAGTGAGGTCACCAAACCCGGAAGTGAGGTCACCACACCCGGAAGTGAGGTCACCAAACCCGGAAGTGACGTCACTAAACCCGGAAGTGAGGTCAGCAAACCCGGAAGTGAGGTCAGCAAACCCGGAAGTGAGGTCACCACACCCGGAAGTGAGGTCACCAAACCCGGAAGTGACGTCACTAAACCCGGAAGTGAGGTCAGCAAACCCAGAAGTGACTTCAGCAGACCCAGATGTGACTTCAGCAAACCCGGAAGTGAGGTCAGCAAACCCGGAAGTGAGGTCAGCAAACCCGTAAGTGAGGTCACCAAACCCGGAAGTGACGTCACTAAACCCGGAAGTGATGTCAGCAAACCCGGAAGTGAGGTCAGCAAACCCGGAAGTGAGGTCACCACACCCGGAAGTGAGGTCACCACACCCGGAAGTGAGGTCACCAAACCCGGAAGTGAGGTCACCACACCCGGAAGTGAGGTCACCAAACCCGGAAGTGACGTCACTAAACCCGGAAGTGAGGTCAGCATACCCGGAAGTGACGTCACCACACCCGGAAGTGAGGTCACCACACCCGGAAGTGAGGTCATCAAACCCGGAAGTGACGTCACTAAACCCGGAAGTGATGTCAGCAAACCCGGAAGTGAGGTCAGCAAACCCGGAAGTGAGGTCACCACACCCGGAAGTGAGGTCACCAAACCCGGAAGTGACGTTACTAAACCCGGAAGTGAGGTCAGCATACCCGGAAGTGACGTCACCACACCCGGAAGTGAGGTCACCACACCCGGAAGTGAGGTCACCAAACCCGGAAGTGACGTCACTAAACCCGGAAGTGATGTCAGCAAACCCGGAAGTGAGGTCAGCAAACCCGGAAGTGAGGTCACCACACCCGGAAGTGAGGTCAGCAAACCCGGAAGTGAGGTCACCACACCCGGAAGTGAGGTCAGCAAACCCGGAAGTGAGGTCAGCAAACCCGGAAGTGAGGTCACCACACCCGGAAGTGAGGTCACCAAACCCGGAAGTGAGGTCACCACACCCGGAAGTGAGGTCACCACACCCGGAAGTGACGTCACTAAACCCGGAAGTGAGGTCAGCATACCCGGAAGTGAGGTCAGCAAACCCGGAAGTGAGGTCACCACACCCGGAAGTGAGGTCACCAAACCCGGAAGTGAGGTCACCACACCCGGAAGTGAGGTCACCAAACCCGGAAGTGACGTCACTAAACCCGGAAGTGAGGTCAGCAAACCCGGAAGTGAGGTCACCACACCCGGAAGTGAGGTCACCAAACCCGGAAGTGACGTCACTAAACCCGGAAGTGAGGTCAGCAAACCCAGAAGTGACTTCAGCAGACCCAGAAGTGACTTCAGCAAACCCGGAAGTGAGGTCAGCAAACCCGGAAGTGAGGTCAGCAAACCCGGAAGTGAGGTCACCAAACCCGGAAGTGACGTCACTAAACCCGGAAGTGATGTCAGCAAACCCGGAAGTGAGGTCAGCAAACCCGGAAGTGAGGTCACCACACCCGGAAGTGAGGTCACCACACCCGGAAGTGAGGTCACCAAACCCGGAAGTGAGGTCACCACACCCGGAAGTGAAGTCAGCAAACCCGGAAGTGAGGTCAGCAAACCCGGAAGTGAGGTCACCACACCCGGAAGTGAGGTAACCAAACCCGGAAGTGAGGTCACCACACCCGGAAGTGAGGTCACCAAACCCGGAAGTGACGTCACTAAACCCGAAAGTGATGTCAGCAAACCCGGAAGTGAGGTCAGCAAACCCGGAAGTGAGGTCACCACACCCGGAAGTGATGTCAGCAAACCCGGAAGTGAGGTCACCACACCCGGAAGTGAGGTCACCAAACCCGGAAGTGAGGTCACCACACCCGGAAGTGAGGTCACCAAACCCGGAAGTGACGTCACTAAACCCGGAAGTGAGGTCAGCAAACCCGGAAGTGAGGTCAGCAAACCCGGAAGTGAGGTCACCACACCCGGAAGTGAGGTCACCAAACCCGGAAGTGACGTCACTAAACCCGGAAGTGAGGTCAGCAAACCCAGAAGTGACTTCAGCAGACCCAGATGTGACTTCAGCAAACCCGGAAGTGAGGTCAGCAAACCCGGAAGTGAGGTCAGCAAACCCGTAAGTGAGGTCACCAAACCCGGAAGTGACGTCACTAAACCCGGAAGTGATGTCAGCAAACCCGGAAGTGAGGTCAGCAAACCCGGAAGTGAGGTCACCACACCCGGAAGTGAGGTCACCACACCCGGAAGTGAGGTCACCAAACCCGGAAGTGAGGTCACCACACCCGGAAGTGAGGTCACCAAACCCGGAAGTGACGTCACTAAACCCGGAAGTGAGGTCAGCATACCCGGAAGTGACGTCACCACACCCGGAAGTGAGGTCACCACACCCGGAAGTGAGGTCATCAAACCCGGAAGTGACGTCACTAAACCCGGAAGTGATGTCAGCAAACCCGGAAGTGAGGTCAGCAAACCCGGAAGTGAGGTCACCACACCCGGAAGTGAGGTCAGCAAACCCGGAAGTGAGGTCACCACACCCGGAAGTGAGGTCAGCAAACCCGGAAGTGAGGTCAGCAAACCCGGAAGTGAGGTCACCACACCCGGAAGTGAGGTCACCAAACCCGGAAGTGAGGTCACCACACCCGGAAGTGAGGTCACCACACCCGGAAGTGACGTCACTAAACCCGGAAGTGAGGTCAGCATACCCGGAAGTGAGGTCAGCAAACCCGGAAGTGAGGTCACCACACCCGGAAGTGAGGTCACCAAACCCGGAAGTGACGTCACTAAACCCGGAAGTGATGTCAGCAAACCCGGAAGTGAGGTCAGTAAACCCGGAAGTGAGGTCACCACATCCGGAAGTGAGGTCAGCAAACCCGGAAGTGAGGTCACCACACCCGGAAGTGAGGTCAGCAAACCCGGAAGTGAGGTCACCAAACCCGGAAGTGAGGTCACCAAACCCGGTAGTGAGCTAAGCAGACCAGGAAAGTGAGGTCTGCTAATTCGGAACTCAGGTCTGCAAACCCAGAAGTGACTTCAGCAGACCCAGAAGTGACTTCAGCAAACCCGGAAGTGAGGTCAGCAAACCCGGAAGTGAGGTCACCACACCCGGAAGTGAGGTCAGCAAACCCGGAAGTGAGGTCAGCAAACGCGGAAGTGAGGTCACCACACCCGGAAGTGAGGTCACCAAACCCGGAAGTGACGTCACTAAACCCGGAAGTGATGTCAGCAAACCCGGAAGTGAGGTCAGCAAACCCGGAAGTGAGGTCACCACACCCGGAAGTGATGTCAGCAAACCCGGAAGTGAGGTCACCACACCCAGAAGTGAGGTCACCAAACCCGGAAGTGACGTCACTAAACCCGGAAGTGAGGTCAGCAAACCCGGAAGTGAGGTTACCAAACCCGGAAGTGACGTCACTAAACCCGGAAGTGAGGTCACCAAACCCGGAAGTGACGTCACTAAACCCGGAAGTGAGGTCAGCAAACCCGGAAGTGAGGTCACCACACCCGGAAGTGAGGTCACCAAACCCGGAAGTGAGGTCACCACACCCGGAAGTGAGGTCACCAAACCTGGAAGTGACGTCACTAAACCCGGAAGTGAGGTCAGCATACCCGGAAGTGAGTTCAGCAAACCCGGAAGTGAGGTCACCACACCCGGAAGTGAGGTCACCAAACCCGGAAGTGAGGTCACCACACCCGGAAGTGAGGTCACCAAACCCGGAAGTGACGTCACTAAACCCGGAAGTGAGGTCAGCAAACCCGGAAGTGAGGTCAGCAAACCCGGAAGTGAGGTCACCACACCCGGAAGTGAGGTCACCAAACCCGGAAGTGAGGTCACTAAACCCGGAAGTGAGGTCAGCAAACCCAGAAGTGACTTCAGCAGACCCAGAAGTCACTTCAGCAAACCCGGAAGTGAGGTCAGCAAACCCGGAAGTGAGGTCAGCAAACCCGGAAGTGAGGTCACCAAACCCGGAAGTGACGTCACTAAACCCGGAAGTGATGTCAGCAAACCCGGACGTGAGGTCAGCAAACCCGGAAGTGAGGTCACCACACCCGGAAGTGAGGTCACCACACCCGGAAGTGAGGTCACCAAACCCGGAAGTGAGGTCACCACACCCGGAAGTGAGGTCACCAAACCCGGAAGTGACGTCACTAAACCCGAAAGTGATGTCAGCAAACCCGGAAGTGAGGTCAGCAAACCCGGAAGTGAGGTCACCACACCCGGAAGTGATGTCAGCAAACCCGGAAGTGAGGTCACCACACCCGGAAGTGAGGTCACCAAACCCGGAAGTGAGGTCACCACACCCGGAAGTGAGGTCACCAAACCCGGAAGTGACGTCACTAAACCCGGAAGTGAGGTCAGCAAACCCGGAAGTGAGGTCACCACACCCGGAAGTGAGGTCACCAAACCCGGAAGTGACGTCACTAAACCCGGAAGTGAGGTCACCACACCCAGAAGTGAGGTCACCACACCCGGAAGTGAGGTCAGCAAACCCGGAAGTGAGGTCACCACACCCGGAAGTGAGGTCACCAAACCCGGTAGTGAGCTAAGCAGACCAGGAAAGTGAGGTCTGCTAATTCGGAACTCAGGTCTGCAAACCCAGAAGTGACTTCAGCAGACCCAGAAGTGACTTCAGCAAACCCGGAAGTGAGGTCAGCAAACCCGGAAGTGAGGTCACCACACCCGGAAGTGAGGTCAGCAAACCCGGAAGTGAGGTCAGCAAACGCGGAAGTGAGGTCACCACACCCGGAAGTGATGTCAGCAAACCCGGAAGTGAGGTCAGCAAACCCGGAAGTGATGTCAGCAAACCCGGAAGTGAGGTCAGCAAACCCGGAAGTGAGGTCACCACACCCGGAAGTGAGGTCACCAAACCCGGAAGTGACGTCACTAAACCCGGAAGTGAGGTCAGCAAACCCGGAAGTGAGGTCAGCAAACCCGGAAGTGACGTCACTAAACCCGGAAGTGAGGTCACCAAACCCGGAAGTGACGTCACTAAACCCGGAAGTGAGGTCACCACACCCGGAAGTGAGGTCACCAAACCCGGAAGTGACGTCACTAAACCCGGAAGTGATGTCAGCAAACCCGGAAGTGAGGTCAGCAAACCCGGAAGTGAGGTCACCACACCCGGAAGTGAGGTCAGCAAACCCGGAAGTGAGGTCACCAAACCCGGAAGTGAGGTCAACAAACCCGGAAGTGAGGTAAGCAGACCAGGAAAGTGAGGTCTGCTAATTCGGAACTCAGGTCTGCAAACCCAGAAGTGACTTCAGCAGACCCAGAAGTGACTTCTGCAAACCCGGAAGTGAGGTCAGCAAACCCGGAAGTGAGGTCACCACACCCGGAAGTGAGGTCACCACACCCGGAAGTGAGGTCACCAAACCCGGAAGTGACGTCACTAAACCCGGAAGTGATGTCAGCAAACCCGGAAGTGAGGTCAGCAAACCCGTAAGTGAGGTCACCACACCCGGAAGTGAGGTCAGCAAACCCGGTAGTGAGGTCACTAAACCCGGAAGTGAGGTCACCAAACCCGGAAGTGACGTCACTAAACCCGGAAGTGAGGTCAACAAACCCGGAAGTGAGGTCACCACACCCAGAAGTGAGGTCACCAAACCCGGAAGTGAGGTCACCACACCCGGAAGTGAGGTCACCAAACCTGGAAGTGACGTCACTAAACCCGGAAGTGAGGTCAGCATACCCGGAAGTGACGTCACCACACCCGGAAGTGATGTCAGCAAACCCGGAAGTGAGGTCACCAAACCCGGAAGTGACGTCACTGAACCCGGAAGTGATGTCAGCAAACCCGGAAGTGAGGTCAGCAAACCCGGAAGTGAGGTCACCACACCCGGAAGTGAGGTCAGCAAACCCGGAAGTGAGGTCACCACACCCGGAAGTGAGGTCACCAAACCCGGAAGTGAGGTCACCACACCCGGAAGTGAGGTCACCAAACCCGGAAGTGACGTCACTAAACCCGGAAGTGAGGTCAGCATACCCGGAAGTGACGTCACTAAACCCGGAAGTGAGGTCAGCATACCCGGAAGTGAGGTCACTAAACCCGGAAGTGAGGTCAACACACCCGGAATTGACGTCACTAAAACCGGAAGTGAGGTTAGCATACCCGGAAGTGAGGTAAGCAGACCAGGAAAGTGAGGTCTGCTAATTCGGAACTCAGGTCTGCAAACCCAGAAGTGACTTCAGCAGACCCAGAAGTGACTTCAGCAAACCCGGAAGTGAGGTCACTAAACCCGGAAGTGAGGTCACCACACCCGGAAGTGAGGTCACCAAACCCGGAAGTGACGTCACTAAACCCGGAAGTGATGTCAGCAAACCCGGAAGTGAGGTCAGCAAACCCGTAAGTGAGGTCACCACACCCGGAAGTGAGGTCAGCAAACCCGGTAGTGAGGTCACTAAACCCGGAAGTGAGGTCACCAAACCCGGAAGTGACGTCACTAAACCCGGAAGTGAGGTCAACAAACCCGGAAGTGAGGTCACCACACCCAGAAGTGAGGTCACCAAACCCGGAAGTGAGGTCACCACACCCGGAAGTGAGGTCACCAAACCTGGAAGTGACGTCACTAAACCCGGAAGTGAGGTCAGCATACCCGGAAGTGACGTCACCACACCCGGAAGTGATGTCAGCAAACCCGGAAGTGAGGTCACCAAACCCGGAAGTGACGTCACTAAACCCGGAAGTGATGTCAGCAAACCCGGAAGTGAGGTCAGCAAACCCGGAAGTGAGGTCACCACACCCGGAAGTGAGGTCAGCAAACCCGGAAGTGAGGTCACCACACCCGGAAGTGAGGTCACCAAACCCGGAAGTGAGGTCACCACACCCGGAAGTGAGGTCACCAAACCCGGAAGTGACGTCACTAAACCCGGAAGTGATGTCAGCATACCCGGAAGTGAGGTCACTAAACCCGGAAGTGAGGTCAACACACCCGGAATTGACGTCACTAAAACCGGAAGTGAGGTCAGCATACCCGGAAGTGAGGTAAGCAGACCAGGAAAGTGAGGTCTGCTAATTCGGAACTCAGGTCTGCAAACCCAGAAGTGACTTCAGCAGACCCAGAAGTGACTTCAGCAAACCCGGAAGTGAGGTCACTAAACCCGGAAGTGAGGTCACCACACCCGGAAGTGAGGTCAGCAAACCCGGAAGTGGGGTCAGCAAACCCGGAAGTGACGTCACTAAACCCGGAAGTGATGTCAGCAAACCCGGAAGTGAGGTCAGCAAACCCGGAAGTGATGTCAGCAAACCCGGAAGTGAGGTCAGCAAACCCGGAAGTGAGGTCACCACACCCGGAAGTGAGGTCAGCAAACCCGGAAGTGAGGTCACCACACCCGGAAGTGAGGTCACCAAACCCGGAAGTGACGTCACTAAACCCGGAAGTGAGGTCAGCAAACCCGGAAGTGAGGTCAGCAAACCCGGAAGTGAGGTCACCACACCCGGAAGTGAGGTCACCAAACCCGGAAGTGAGGTCACCACACCCGGAAGTGAGGTCACCAAACCCGGAAGTGACATCACTAAACCCGGAAGTGAGGTCACCAAACCCGGAAGTGACGTCACTAAACCCGGAAGTGATGTCAGCAAACCCGGAAGTGAGGTCAGCAAACCCGGAAGTGAGGTCACCACACGCGGAAGTGAGGTCAGCAAACCCGGAAGTGAGGTCACCACACCCGGAAGTGAGGTCACCAAACCCGGAAGTGACGTCACTAAACCCGGAAGTGAGGTCACCACACCCAGAAGTGAGGTCACCAAACCCGGAAGTGAGGTCACCAAACCCGGAAGTGACGTCACTAAACCCGGAAGTGAGGTCAACACACCCGGAATTGACGTCACTAAACCCGGAAGTGAGGTCAGCATACCCGGAAGTGAGGTAAGCAGACCCGGAAGTGATATCAGCAAACCCGGAAGTGAGGTCAGCAAACCCGGAAGTGAGGTCACCACACCCGGAAGTGAGGTCAGCAAACCCGGAAGTGAGGTCACCACACCCGGAAGTGAGGTCACCAAACCCGGAAGTGACGTCACTAAACCCGGAAGTGAGGTCAGCAAACCCGGAAGTGAGGTCAGCAAACCCGGAAGTGAGGTCACCATACCCGGAAGTGAGGTCACCAAACCCGGAAGTGACGTCACTAAACCCGGAAGTGAGGTCAGCAAACCCGGAAGTGAGGTAAGCAGACCTGGAAAGTGAGGTGTGCTAATTCGGAACTCAGGTCTGCAAACCCAGAAGTGACTTCAGCAGACCCAGAAGTGACTTCAGCAAACCCGGAAGTGAGGTCAGCAAACCCGGAAGTGAGGTCACCACACCCGGAAGTGAGGTCAGCAAACCCGGAAGTGAGGTCAGCAAACCCGGAAGTGAGGTCACCACACCCGGAAGTGAGGTCACCAAACCCGGAAGTGAGGTCACCACACCCGGAAGTTAGGTCACCACACCCGGAAGTGACGTCACTAAACCCGGAAGTGAGGTCAGCATACCCGGAAGTGACGTCACCACACCCGGAAGTGAGGTCACCACACCCGGAAGTGAGGTCACCAAACCCGGAAGTGAGGTCACCACACCCGGAAGTGAGGTCACCAAACCCGGAAGTGACGTCACTAAACCCGGAAGTGATGTCAGCAAACCCGGAAGTGAGGTCAGCAAACCCGGAAGTGAGGTCACCACACCCGGAAGTGAGGTCACCAAACCCGGAAGTGACGTCACTAAACCCGGAAGTGATGTCAGCAAACCCGGAAGTGAGGTCAGTAAACCCGGAAGTGAGGTCACCACACCCGGAAGTGAGGTCACCACACCCGGAAGTGAGGTCACCACACCCGGAAGTGAGGTCAGCAAACCCGGAAGTGAGGTCACCAAACCCGGAAGTAATGTCAGCAAACCCGGAAGTGAGGTCAGCAAACCCGTAAGTGAGGTCACCACACCCGGAAGTGAGGTCAGCAAACCCGGAAGTGAGGTCACCACACCCGGAAGTGAGGTCAGCAAACCCGGAAGTGAGGTCAGCAAACGCGGAAGTGAGGTCACCACACCCGGAAGTGAGGTCACCAAACCCGGAAGTGACGTCACTAAACCCGGAAGTGATGTCAGCAAACCCGGAAGTGAGGTCAGCAAACCCGGAAGTGAGGTCACCACACCCGGAAGTGATGTCAGCAAACCCGGAAGTGAGGTCACCACACCCAGAAGTGAGGTCACCAAACCCGGAAGTGACGTCACTAAACCCGGAAGTGAGGTCAGCAAACCCGGAAGTGAGGTCAGCAAACCCGGAAGTGAGGTCACCAAACCCGGAAGTGACGTCACTAAACCCGGAAGTGAGGTCACCAAACCCGGAAGTGACGTCACTAAACCCGGAAGTGAGGTCACCACACCCGGAAGTGCGGTCACCAAACCCGGAAGTGACGTCACTAAACCCGGAAGTGATGTCAGCAAACCCGGAAGTGAGGTCAGCAAACCCGGAAGTGAGGTCACCACACCCGGAAGTGAGGTCAGCAAACCCGGAAGTGAGGTCACCAAACCCGGAAGTGAGGTCACCACACCCGGAAGTGAGGTAAGCAGACCAGGAAAGTGAGGTCTGCTAATTCGGAACTCAGGTCTGCAAACCCAGAAGTGACTTCAGCAAACCCAGAAGTGACTTCAGCAAACCCGGAAGTGAGGTCACCACACCCGGAAGTGAGGTCACCACACCCGGAAGTGAGGTCACCACACCCGGAAGTGAGGTCAGCAAACCCGGAAGTGACGTCACTAAACCCGGAAGTGATGTCAGCAAACCCGGAAGTGAGGTCAGCAAACCCGTAAGTGAGGTCACCACACCCGGAAGTGAGGTCAGCAAACCCGGTAGTGAGGTCACTAAACCCGGAAGTGAGGTCACCAAACCCGGAAGTGACGTCACTAAACCCGGAAGTGAGGTCAGCAAACCCGGAAGTGAGGTCACCACACCCCGAAGTGAGGTCACCAAACCCGGAAGTGAGGTCACCACACCCGGAAGTGAGGTCACCAAACCTGGAAGTGACGTCACTAAACCCGGAAGTGAGGTCAGCATACCCGGAAGTGACGTCACCACACCCGGAAGTGAGGTCAGCAAACCCGGAAGTGAGGTCACCACACCCGGAAGTGATGTCAGCAAACCCGGAAGTGAGGTCACCACACCCAGAAGTGAGGTCACCAAACCCGGAAGTGACGTCACTAAACCCGGAAGTGAGGTCAGCAAACCCGGAAGTGAGGTCAGCAAACCCGGAAGTGAGGTCACCAAACCCGGAAGTGACGTCACTAAACCCGGAAGTGAGGTCACCAAACCCGGAAGTGACGTCACTAAACCCGGAAGTGAGGTCACCACACCCGGAAGTGCGGTCACCAAACCCGGAAGTGACGTCACTAAACCCGGAAGTGATGTCAGCAAACCCGGAAGTGAGGTCAGCAAACCCGGAAGTGAGGTCACCACACCCGGAAGTGAGGTCAGCAAACCCGGAAGTGAGGTCACCAAACCCGGAAGTGAGGTCAACAAACCCGGAAGTGAGGTAAGCAGACCAGGAAAGTGAGGTCTGCTAATTCGGAACTCAGGTCTGCAAACCCAGAAGTGACTTCAGCAAACCCAGAAGTGACTTCAGCAAACCAGGAAGTGAGGTCACCACACCCGGAAGTGAGGTCACCACACCTGGAAGTGAGGTCACCACACCCGGAAGTGAGGTCAGCAAACCCGGAAGTGACGTCACTAAACCCGGAAGTGATGTCAGCAAACCCGGAAGTGAGGTCAGCAAACCCGTAAGTGAGGTCACCACACCCGGAAGTGAGGTCAGCAAACCCGGTAGTGAGGTCACTAAACCCGGAAGTGAGGTCACCAAACCCGGAAGTGACGTCACTAAACCCGGAAGTGAGGTCAGCAAACCCGGAAGTGAGGTCACCACACCCGAAAGTGAGGTCACCAAACCCGGAAGTGAGGTCACCACACCCGGAAGTGAGGTCACCAAACCTGGAAGTGACGTCACTAAACCCGGAAGTGAGGTCAGCATACCCGGAAGTGACGTCACCACACCCGGAAGTGAGGTCAGCAAACCCGGAAGTGAGGTCACCACACCCGGAAGTGAGGTCAGAAAACCCGGAAGTGAGGTCACCACACCCGGAAGTGAGGTCAGCAAACCCGGAAGTGAGGTCAGCAAACCCGGAAGTGAGGTCACCACACCCGGAAGTGAGGTCACCAAACCCGGAAGTGAGGTCACCACACCCGGAAGTGACGTCACTAAACCCGGAAGTGAGGTCAGCATACCCGGAAGTGACGTCACCACAACCGGAAGTGAGGTCACCACACCCGGAAGTGAGGTCACCAAACCCGGAAGTGACGTCACTAAATCCGGAAGTGAGGTCAGCAAACCCGGAAGTGAGGTCACCAAACCCGGAAGTGAGGTCACCAAACCCGGTAGTGAGCTAAGCAGACCAGGAAAGTGAGGTCTACTAATTCGGAACTCAGGTCTGCAAACCCAGAAGTGACTTCAGCAGACCCAGAAGTGACTTCAGCAAACCCGGAAGTGAGGTCAGCAAACCCGGAAGTGAGGTCACCGCACCCGGAAGTGAGGTCAGCAAACCCGGAAGTGAGGTCAGCAAACGCGGAAGTGAGGTCACCACACCCGGAAGTGAGGTCACCAAAACCGGAAGTGACGTCACTAAACCCGGAAGTGATGTCAGCAAACCCGGAAGTGAGGTCAGCAAACCCGGAAGTGAGGTCACCACACCCGGAAGTGATGTCAGCAAACCCGGAAGTGAGGTCACCACACCCAGAAGTGAGGTCACCAAACCCGGAAGTGACGTCACTAAACCCGGAAGTGAGGTCAGCAAACCCGGAAGTGAGGTCAGCAAACCCGGAAGTGAGGTCACCAAACCCGGAAGTGACGTCACTAAACCCGGAAGTGAGGTCACCAAACCCGGAAGTGACGTCACTAAACCCGGAAGTGAGGTCACCACACCCGGAAGTGCGGTCACCAAACCCGGAAGTGACGTCACTAAACCCGGAAGTGATGTCAGCAAACCCGGAAGTGAGGTCAGCAAACCCGGAAGTGAGGTCACCAAACCCGGAAGTGAGGTCAACAAACCCGGAAGTGAGGTCAACAAACCCGGAAGTGAGGTAAGCAGACCAGGAAAGTGAGGTCTGCTAATTCGGAACTCAGGTCTGCAAACCCAGAAGTGACTTCAGCAGACCCAGAAGTGACTTCAGCAAACCCGGAAGTGAGGTCAGCAAACCCGGAAGTGAGGTCACCACACCCGGAAGTGAGGTCAGCAAACCCGGAAGTGAGGTCACCAAACCCGGAAGTGACGTCACTAAACCCGGAAGTGATGTCAGCAAACCCGGAAGTGAGGTCAGCAAACCCGTAAGTGAGGTCAGCAAACCCGGTAGTGAGGTCACTAAACCCGGAAGTGAGGTCACCAAACCCGGAAGTGACGTCACTAAACCCGGAAGTGAGGTCAGCATACCCGGAAGTGACGTCACCACACCCGGAAGTGAGGTCACCACACCCGGAAGTGAGGTCACCACACCCGGAAGTGAGGTCAGCATACCCGGAAGTGAGGTCAGCAAACCCGGAAGTGAGGTCACCACACCCGGAAGTGAGGTCACCAAACCCGGAAGTGAGGTCACCACACCCGGAAGTGAGGTCACCAAACCCGGAAGTGACGTCACTAAACCCGTAAGTGAGGTCAGCAAACCCGGAAGTGAGGTCAGCAAACCCGGAAGTGAGGTCACCACACCCGGAAGTGCGGTCACCAAACCCGGAAGTTACGTCACTAAACCCGGAAGTGAGGTCAGCAAACCCAGAAGTGACTTCAGCAGACCCAGAAGTGACTTCAGCAAACCCGGAAGTGAGGTCAGCAAACCCGGAAGTGAGGTCACCAAACCCGGAAGTGAGGTCACCACACCCGGAAATGAGGTCAGCAAACCCGGAAGTGAGGTCAGCAAACCCGGAAGTGAGGTCACCACACCCGGAAGTGAGGTAACCAAACCCGGAAGTGAGGTCACCACACCCGGAAGTGAGGTCAGCAAACCCGGAAGTGACGTCACTAAACCCGAAAGTGATGTCAGCAAACCCGGAAGTGAGGTCAGCAAACCCGGAAGTGAGGTCACCACACCCGGAAGTGATGTCAGCAAACCCGGAAGTGAGGTCACCACACCCGGAAGTGAGGTCACCAAACCCGGAAGTGAGGTCACCACACCCGGAAGTGAGGTCACCAAACCCGGAAGTGACGTCACTAAACCCGGAAGTGAGGTCAGCAAACCCGGAAGTGAGGTCAGCAAACCCGGAAGTGAGGTCACCACACCCGGAAGTGAGGTCACCAAACCCGGAAGTGACGTCACTAAACCCGGAAGTGAGGTCAGCAAACCCAGAAGTGACTTCAGCAGACCCAGAAGTGACTTCAGCAAACCCGGAAGTGAGGTCAGCAAACCCGGAAGTGAGGTCAGCAAACCCGGAAGTGAGGTCACCACACCCGGAAGTGACGTCACTAAACCCGGAAGTGATGTCAGCAAACCCGGAAGTGAGGTCAGCAAACCCGGAAGTGAGGTCACCACACCCGGAAGTGAGGTCACCAAACCCGGAAGTGAGGTCACCACACCCGGAAGTGAGGTCACCAAACCCGGAAGTGAGGTCACCACACCCAGAAGTGAGGTCACCAAACCCGGAAGTGAGGTCACCAAACCCGGAAGTGACGTCACTAAACCCGGAAGTGAGGTCAGCATACCCGGAAGTGACGTCACCACACCCGGAAGTGAGGTCACCACACCCGGAAGTGAGGTCACCAAACCCGGAAGTGACGTCACTAAACCCGGAAGTGATGTCAGCAAACCCGGAAGTGAGGTCAGCAAACCCGGAAGTGAGGTCACCACATCCGGAAGTGAGGTCAGCAAACCCGGAAGTGAGGTCACCACACCCGGAAGTGAGGTCAGCAAACCCGGAAGTGAGGTCACCACACCCGGAAGTGAGGTCACCAAACCCGGAAGTGACGTCACTAAACCCGGAAGTGATGTCAGCAAACCCGGAAGTGAGGTCAGCAAACCCGGAAGTGAGGTCACCACACCCGGAAGTGATGTCAGCAAACCCGGAAGTGAGGTCACCACACCCGGAAGTGAGGTCACCAAACCCGGAAGTGACGTCACTAAACCCGGAAGTGAGGTCACCACACCCGGAAGTGCGGTCACCAAACCCGGAAGTGACGTCACTAAACCCGGAAGTGATGTCAGCAAACCCGGAAGTGAGGTCAGCAAACCCGTAAGTGAGGTCACCACACCCGGAAGTGAGGTCAGCAAACCCGGTAGTGAGGTCACTAAACCCGGAAGTGAGGTCACCAAACCCGGAAGTGACGTCACTAAACCCGGAAGTGAGGTCAGCAAACCCGGAAGTGAGGTCACCACACCCGGAAGTGAGGTCACCAAACCCGGAAGTGAGGTCACCACACCCGGAAGTGAGGTCACCAAACCTGGAAGTGACGTCACTAAACCCGGAAGTGAGGTCAGCATACCCGGAAGTGACGTCACCACACCCGGAAGTGATGTCAGCAAACCCGGAAGTGAGGTCACCAAACCCGGAAGTGACGTCACTAAACCCGGAAGTGATGTCAGCAAACCCGGAAGTGACGTCACTAAACCCGGAAGTGAGGTCAGCAAACCCGGAAGTGAGGTCAGCAAACCCGGAAGTGAGGTCACCACACCCGGAAGTGAGGTCACCAAACCCGGAAGTGAGGTCACCACACCCGGAAGTGAGGTCACCAAACCCGGAAGTGACGTCACTAAACCCGGAAGTGAGGTCAGCATACCCGGAAGTGAGGTCACTAAACCCGGAAGTGAGGTCAACACACCCGGAATTGACGTCACTAAACCCGGAAGTGAGGTCAGCATACCCGGAAGTGAGGTCAGCAAACCCGGAAGTGAGGTCACCACACCCGGAAGTGAGGTCACCAAACCCGGAAGTGAGGTCACCACACCCGGAAGTGAGGTCACCAAACCCGGAAGTGACGTCACTAAACCCGTAAGTGAGGTCAGCAAACCCGGAAGTGAGGTCAGCAAACCCGGAAGTGAGGTCACCACACCCGGAAGTGCGGTCACCAAACCCGGAAGTTACGTCACTAAACCCGGAAGTGAGGTCAGCAAACCCAGAAGTGACTTCAGCAGACCCAGAAATGACTTCAGCAAACCCGGAAGTGAGGACAGCAAACCCGGAAGTGAGGTCACCAAACCCGGAAGTGAGGTCACCACACCCGGAAATGAGGTCAGCAAACCCGGAAGTGAGGTCAGCAAACCCGGAAGTGAGGTCACCACACCCGGAAGTGAGGTAACCAAACCCGGAAGTGAGGTCACCACACCCGGAAGTGAGGTCAGCAAACCCGGAAGTGACGTCACTAAACCCGAAAGTGATGTCAGCAAACCCGGAAGTGAGGTCAGCAAACCCGGAAGTGAGGTCACCACACCCGGAAGTGATGTCAGCAAACCCGGAAGTGAGGTCACCACACCCGGAAGTGAGGTCACCAAACCCGGAAGTGAGGTCACCACACCCGGAAGTGAGGTCACCAAACCCGGAAGTGACGTCACTAAACCCGGAAGTGAGGTCAGCAAACCCGGAAGTGAGGTCAGCAAACCCGGAAGTGAGGTCACCACACCCGGAAGTGAGGTCACCAAACCCGGAAGTGACGTCACTAAACCCGGAAGTGAGGTCAGCAAACCCAGAAGTGACTTCAGCAGACCCAGAAGTGACTTCAGCAAACCCGGAAGTGAGGTCAGCAAACCCGGAAGTGAGGTCAGCAAACCCGGAAGTGAGGTCACCACACCCGGAAGTGACGTCACTAAACCCGGAAGTGATGTCAGCAAACCCGGAAGTGAGGTCAGCAAACCCGGAAGTGAGGTCACCACACCCGGAAGTGAGGTCACCAAACCCGGAAGTGAGGTCACCACACCCGGAAGTGAGGTCACCAAACCCGGAAGTGACGTCACTAAACCCGGAAGTGAGGTCAGCATACCCGGAAGTGACGTCACCACACCCGGAAGTGAGGTCACCACACCCGGAAGTGAGGTCACCAAACCCGGAAGTGACGTCACTAAACCCGGAAGTGATGTCAGCAAACCCGGAAGTGAGGTCAGCAAACCCGGAAGTGAGGTCACCACACCCGGAAGTGAGGTCAGCAAACCCGGAAGTGAGGTCACCACACCCGGAAGTGAGGTCAGCAAACCCGGAAGTGAGGTCACCACACCCGGAAGTGAGGTCACCAAACCCGGAAGTGAGGTCACCACACCCGGAAGTGAGGTCACCACACCCGGAAGTGACGTCACTAAACCCGGAAGTGAGGTCAGCATACCCGGAAGTGACGTCACCACACCCGGAAGTGAGGTCACCACACCCGGAAGTGAGGTCACCAAACCCGGAAGTGACGTCACTAAACCCGGAAGTGAGGTCAGCAAACCCGGAAGTGAGGTCACCACACCCGGAAGTGAGGTCACCAAACCCGGAAGTGAGGTCACCACACCCGGAAGTGAGGTCACCAAACCTGGAAGTGACGTCACTAAACCCGGAAGTGAGGTCAGCATACCCGGAAGTGACGTCACCACACCCGGAAGTGATGTCAGCAAACCCGGAAGTGAGGTCACCAAACCCGGAAGTGACGTCACTAAACCCGGAAGTGATGTCAGCAAACCCGGAAGTGACGTCACTAAACCCGGAAGTGAGGTCAGCAAACCCGGAAGTGAGGTCAGCAAACCCGGAAGTGAGGTCACCACACCCGGAAGTGAGGTCACCAAACCCGGAAGTGAGGTCACCACACCCGGAAGTGAGGTCACCAAACCCGGAAGTGACGTCACTAAACCCGGAAGTGAGGTCAGCATACCCGGAAGTGAGGTCACTAAACCCGGAAGTGAGGTCAACACACCCGGAATTGACGTCACTAAACCCGGAAGTGAGGTCAGCATACCCGGAAGTGAGGTCAGCAAACCCGGAAGTGAGGTCACCACACCCGGAAGTGAGGTCACCAAACCCGGAAGTGAGGTCACCACACCCGGAAGTGAGGTCACCACACCCGGAAGTGACGTCACTAAACCCGTAAGTGAGGTCAGCAAACCCGGAAGTGAGGTCAGCAAACCCGGAAGTGAGGTCACCACACCCGGAAGTGCGGTCACCAAACCCGGAAGTTACGTCACTAAACCCGGAAGTGAGGTCAGCAAACCCAGAAGTGACTTCAGCAGACCCAGAAGTGACTTCAGCAAACCCGGAAGTGAGGTCAGCAAACCCGGAAGTGAGGTCACCAAACCCGGAAGTGAGGTCACCACACCCGGAAATGAGGTCAGCAAACACGGAAGTGAGGTCAGCAAACCCGGAAGTGAGGTCACCACACCCGGAAGTGAGGTAACCAAACCCGGAAGTGAGGTCACCACACCCGGAAGTGAGGTCAGCAAACCCGGAAGTGACGTCACTAAACCCGAAAGTGATGTCAGCAAACCCGGAAGTGAGGTCAGCAAACCCGGAAGTGAGGTCACCACACCCGGAAGTGATGTCAGCAAACCCGGAAGTGAGGTCACCACACCCGGAAGTGAGGTCACCAAACCCGGAAGTGAGGTCACCACACCCGGAAGTGAGGTCACCAAACCCGGAAGTGACGTCACTAAACCCGGAAGTGAGGTCAGCAAACCCGGAAGTGAGGTCAGCAAACCCGGAAGTGAGGTCACCACACCCGGAAGTGAGGTCACCAAACCCGGAAGTGACGTCACTAAACCCGGAAGTGAGGTCAGCAAACCCAGAAGTGACTTCAGCAGACCCAGAAGTGACTTCAGCAAACCCGGAAGTGAGGTCAGCAAACCCGGAAGTGAGGTCAGCAAACCCGGAAGTGAGGTCACCACACCCGGAAGTGACGTCACTAAACCCGGAAGTGATGTCAGCAAACCCGGAAGTGAGGTCAGCAAACCCGGAAGTGAGGTCACCACACCCGGAAGTGAGGTCACCAAACCCGGAAGTGAGGTCACCACACCCGGAAGTGAGGTCACCAAACCCGGAAGTGACGTCACTAAACCCGGAAGTGAGGTCAGCATACCCGGAAGTGACGTCACCACACCCGGAAGTGAGGTCACCACACCCGGAAGTGAGGTCACCAAACCCGGAAGTGACGTCACTAAACCCGGAAGTGATGTCAGCAAACCCGGAAGTGAGGTCAGCAAACCCGGAAGTGAGGTCACCACACCCGGAAGTGAGGTCAGCAAACCCGGAAGTGAGGTCACCACACCCGGAAGTGAGGTCAGCAAACCCGGAAGTGAGGTCACCACACCCGGAAGTGAGGTCACCAAACCCGGAAGTGAGGTCACCACACCCGGAAGTGAGGTCACCACACCCGGAAGTGACGTCACTAAACCCGGAAGTGAGGTCAGCATACCCGGAAGTGACGTCACCACACCCGGAAGTGAGGTCACCACACCCGGAAGTGAGGTCACCAAACCCGGAAGTGACGTCACTAAACCCGGAAGTGATGTCAGCAAACCCGGAAGTGAGGTCAGTAAACCCGGAAGTGAGGTCACCACACCCGGAAGTGAGGTCACCACACCCAGAAGTGAGGTCACCACACCCGGAAGTGAGGTCAGCAAACCCGGAAGTGAGGTCACCAAACCCGGAAGTGAGGTCACCAAACCCGGTAGTGAGCTAAGCAGACCAGGAAAGTGAGGTCTGCTAATTCGGAACTCAGGTCTGCAAACCCAGAAGTGACTTCAGCAGACCCAGAAGTGACTTCAGCAAACCCGGAAGTGAGGTCAGCAAACCCGGAAGTGAGGTCACCACACCCGGAAGTGAGGTCAGCAAACCCGGAAGTGAGGTCAGCAAACGCGGAAGTGAGGTCACCACACCCGGAAGTGAGGTCACCAAACCCGGAAGTGACGTCACTAAACCCGGAAGTGATGTCAGCAAACCCGGAAGTGAGGTCAGCAAACCCGGAAGTGACGTCACTAAACCCGGAAGTGGTGTCAGCAAACCCGGAAGTGAGGTCACCACACCCGGAAGTGAGGTCACCAAACCCGGAAGTGACGTCACTAAACCCGGAAGTGAGGTCACCAAACCCGGAAGTGAGGTCACCAAACCCGGTAGTGAGCTAAGCAGACCAGGAAAGTGAGGTCTGCTAATTCGGAACTCAGGTCTGCAAACCCAGAAGTGACTTCTGCAGACCCAGAAGTGACTTCAGCAAACCCGGAAGTGAGGTCAGCAAACCCGGAAGTGAGGTCACCACACCCGGAAGTGAGGTCAGCAAACCCGGAAGTGAGGTCAGCAAACGCGGAAGTGAGGTCACCACACCCGGAAGTGAGGTCACCAAACCCGGAAGTGACGTCACTAAACCCGGAAGTGATGTCAGCAAACCCGGAAGTGAGGTCAGCAAACCCGGAAGTGACGTCACTAAACCCGGAAGTGATGTCAGCAAACCCGGAAGTGAGGTCACCACACCCGGAAGTGAGGTCACCAAACCCGGAAGTGACGTCACTAAACCCGGAAGTGAGGTCAGCAAACCCGGAAGTGAGGTCAGCAAACCCGGAAGTGAGGTCACCAAACCCGGAAGTGACGTCACTAAACCCGGAAGTGAGGTCACCAAACCCGGAAGTGACGTCACTAAACCCGGAAGTGAGGTCACCACACCCGGAAGTGAGGTCACCAAACCCGGAAGTGACGTCACTAAACCCGGAAGTGATGTCAGCAAACCCGGAAGTGAGGTCAGCAAACCCGGAAGTGAGGTCACCACACCCGGAAGTGAGGTCAGCAAACCCGGAAGTGAGGTCAGCAAACCCGGAAGTGAGGTCACCAAACCCGGAAGTGAGGTCAACAAACCCGGAAGTGAGGTAAGCAGACCAGGAAAGTGAGGTCTGCTAATTCGGAACTCAGGTCTGCAAACCCAGAAGTGACTTCAGCAGACCCAGAAGTGACTTCAGCAAACCCGGAAGTGAGGTCAGCAAACCCGGAAGTGAGGTCACCACACCCGGAAGTGAGGTCACCACACCCGGAAGTGAGGTCACCAAACCCGGAAGTGACGTCACTAAACCCGGGAGTGATGTCAGCAAACCCGGAAGTGAGGTCAGCAAACCCGTAAGTGAGGTCACCACACCCGGAAGTGAGGTCAGCAAACCCGGTAGTGAGGTCACTAAACCCGGAAGTGAGGTCACCAAACCCGGAAGTGACGTCACTAAACCCGGAAGTGAGGTCAACAAACCTGGAAGTGAGGTCACCACACCCGGAAGTGAGGTCACCACACCCGGAAGTGAGGTCACCAAACCCGGAAGTGACATCACTAAACCCGGAAGTGACGTCAGCAAACCCGGAAGTGAGGTCAGCAAACCCGGAAGTGAGGTCACCACACCCGGAAGTGAGGTCACCAAACCCGGAAGTGACGTCACCAAACCCGGAAGTGACGTCACTAAACCCGGAAGTGATGTCAGCAAACCCGGAAGTGAGGTCAGCAAACCCGTAAGTGAGGTCACCACACCCGGAAGTGAGGTCAGCAAACCCGGTAGTGAGGTCACTAAACCCGGAAGTGAGGTCACCAAACCCGGAAGTGAGGTCACCACACCCGGAAGTGAGGTCACCACACCCGGAAGTGACGTCACTAAACCCGGAAGTGAGGTCAGCATACCCGGAAGTGAGGTCACTAAACCCGGAAGTGAGGTCAACACACCCGGAATTGACGTCACCAAACCCGGAAGTGAGGTCAGCATACCCGGAAGTGAGGTAAGCAGACCAGGAAAGTGAGGTCTGCTAATTCGGAACTCAGGTCTGCAAACCCAGAAGTGACTTCAGCAGACCCAGAAGTGACTTCAGCAAACCCGGAAGTGAGGTCACCACACCCGGAAGTGAGGTCACCAAACCCGGAAGTGACGTCACTAAACCCGGAAGTGAGGTCACCACACCCAGAAGTGAGGTCACCAAACCCGGAAGTGAGGTCACCAAACCCGGAAGTGATGTCACTAAACCCGGAAGTGAGGTCAACACACCCGGAATTGACGTCACTAAACCCGGAAGTGAGGTCAGCATACCCGGAAGTGAGGTAAGCTGACCAGGAAAGTGAGGTCTGCTAATTCGGAACTCAGGTCTGCAAACCCAGAAGTGACTTCAGCAGACCCAGAAGTGACTTCAGCAAACCCGGAAGTGAGGTCAGCAAACCCGGAAGTGAGGTCACCACACCCGGAAGTAAGGTCAGCAAACCCGGAAGTGAGGTCACCACACCCGGAAGTGAGGTCACCAAACCCGGAAGTGACGTCACTAAACCCGGAAGTGAGGTCAGCAAACCCGGAAGTGAGGTCAGCAAACCCGGAAGTGAGGTCACCACACCCGGAAGTGAGGTCACCAAACCCGGAAGTGAGGTCACCACACCCGGAAGTGAGGTCACCAAACCCGGAAGTGACGTCACTAAACCCGGAAGTGAGGTCACAAAACCCGGAAGTGACGTCACTAAACCCGGAAGTGATGTCAGCAAACCCGGAAGTGAGGTCAGCAAACCCGGAAGTGAGGTCACCACACGCGGAAGTGAGGTCAGCAAACCCGGAAGTGAGGTCACCACACCCGGAAGTGAGGTCACCAAACCCGGAAGTGACGTCACTAAACCCGGAAGTGAGGTCACCACACCCAGAAGTGAGGTCACCAAACCCGGAAGTGAGGTCACCAAACCCGGAAGTGACGTCACTAAACCCGGAAGTGAGGTCAGCATACCCGGAAGTGACGTCACCACACCCGGAAGTGAGGTCACCACACCCGGAAGTGAGGTCACCAAACCCGGAAGTGACGTCACTAAACCCGGAAGTGATGTCAGCAAACCCGGAAGTGAGGTCAGCAAACCCGGAAGTGAGGTCACCACATCCGGAAGTGAGGTCAGCAAACCCGGAAGTGAGGTCACCACACCCGGAAGTGAGGTCAGCAAACCCGGAAGTGAGGTCACCACACCCGGAAGTGAGGTCACCAAACCCGGAAGTGACGTCACTAAACCCGGAAGTGATGTCAGCAAACCCGGAAGTGAGGTCAGCAAACCCGGAAGTGAGGTCACCACACCCGGAAGTGATGTCAGCAAACCCGGAGGTGAGGTCACCACACCCGGAAGTGAGGTCACCAAACCCGGAAGTGACGTCACTAAACCCGGAAGTGAGGTCACCACACCCGGAAGTGCGGTCACCAAACCCGGAAGTGACGTCACTAAACCCGGAAGTGATGTCAGCAAACCCGGAAGTGAGGTCAGCAAACCCGGAAGTGAGGTCACCACACCCGGAAGTGAGGTCAGCAAACCCGGAAGTGAGGTCACCAAACCCGGAAGTGAGGTCAACAAACCCGGAAGTGAGGTAAGCTGACCAGGAAAGTGAGGTCTGCTAATTCGGAACTCAGGTCTGCAAACCCAGAAGTGACTTCAGCAGACCCAGAAGTGACTTCAGCAAACCCGGAAGTGAGGTCAGCAAACCCGGAAGTGAGGTCACCACACCCGGAAGTGAGGTCACCACACCCGGAAGTGAGGTCACCAAACCCAGAAGTGACGTCACTAAACCCGGAAGTGATGTCAGCAAACCCGGAAGTGAGGTCAGCAAACCCGTAAGTGAGGTCACCACACCCGGAAGTGAGGTCAGCAAACCCGGTAGTGAGGTCACTAAACCCGGAAGTGAGGTCACCAAACCCGGAAGTGACGTCACTAAACCCGGAAGTGAGGTCAGCAAACCCGAAAGTGAGGTCACCACACCCGGAAGTGAGGTCACCAAACCCGGAAGTGAGGTCACCACACCCGGAAGTGAGGTCACCAAACCTGGAAGTGACGTCACTAAACCCGGAAGTGAGGTCAGCATACCCGGAAGTGACGTCACCACACCCGGAAGTGATGTCAGCAAACCCGGAAGTGAGGTCACCAAACCCGGAAGTGACGTCACTAAACCCGGAAGTGATGTCAGCAAACCCGGAAGTGACGTCACTAAACCCGGAAGTGAGGTCAGCAAACCCGGAAGTGAGGTCAGCAAACCCGGAAGTGAGGTCACCACACCCGGAAGTGAGGTCACCAAACCCGGAAGTGAGGTCACCACACCCGGAAGTGAGGTCACCAAACCCGGAAGTGACGTCACTAAACCCGGAAGTGAGGTCAGCATACCCGGAAGTGAGGTCACTAAACCCGGAAGTGAGGTCAACACACCCGGAATTGACGTCACTAAACCCGGAAGTGAGGTCAGCATACCCGGAAGTGAGGTCAGCAAACCCGGAAGTGAGGTCACCACACCCGGAAGTGAGGTCACCAAACCCGGAAGTGAGGTCACCACACCCGGAAGTGAGGTCACCAAACCCGGAAGTGACGTCACTAAACCCGGAAGTGAGGTCAGCAAACCCGGAAGTGAGGTCACCACACCCGGAAGTGAGGTCACCAAACCCGGAAGTGACGTCACTAAACCCGGAAGTGAGGTCAGCAAACCCAGAAGTGACTTCAGCAGACCCAGAAGTGACTTCAGCAAACCCGGAAGTGAGGTCAGCAAACCCGGAAGTGAGGTCAGCAAACCCGGAAGTGAGGTCACCAAACCCGGAAGTGACGTCACTAAACCCGGAAGTGATGTCAGCAAACCCGGAAGTGAGGTCAGCAAACCCGGAAGTGAGGTCACCACACCCGGAAGTGAGGTCACCACACCCAGAAGTGAGGTCACCAAACCCGGAAGTGAGGTCACCACACCCGGAAGTGAGGTCAGCAAACCCGGAAGTGAGGTCAGCAAACCCGGAAGTGAGGTCACCACACCCGGAAGTGAGGTAACCAAACCCGGAAGTGAGGTCACCACACCCGGAAGTGAGGTCACCAAACCCGGAAGTGACGTCACTAAACCCGAAAGTGATGTCAGCAAACCCGGAAGTGAGGTCAGCAAACCCGGAAGTGAGGTCACCACACCCGGAAGTGATGTCAGCAAACCCGGAAGTGAGGTCACCACACCCGGAAGTGAGGTAACCAAACCCGGAAGTGAGGTCACCACACCCGGAAGTGAGGTCACCAAACCCGGAAGTGACGTCACTAAACCCGGAAGTGAGGTCAGCAAACCCGGAAGTGAGGTCAGCAAACCCGGAAGTGAGGTCACCACACCCGGAAGTGAGGTCACCAAACCCGGAAGTGACGTCACTAAACCCGGAAGTGAGGTCAGCAAACCCAGAAGTGACTTCAGCAGACCCAGATGTGACTTCAGCAAACCCGGAAGTGAGGTCAGCAAACCCGGAAGTGAGGTCAGCAAACCCGTAAGTGAGGTCACCAAACCCGGAAGTGACGTCACTAAACCCGGAAGTGATGTCAGCAAACCCGGAAGTGAGGTCAGCAAACCCGGAAGTGAGGTCACCACACCCGGAAGTGAGGTCAGCAAACCCGGAAGTGAGGTCAGCAAACGCGGAAGTGAGGTCACCACACCCGGAAGTGAGGTCACCAAACCCGGAAGTGACGTCACTAAACCCGGAAGTGATGTCAGCAAACCCGGAAGTGAGGTCAGCAAAACCGGAAGTGAGGTCACCACACCCGGAAGTGATGTCAGCAAACCCGGAAGTGAGGTCACCAAACCCGGAAGTGACGTCACTAAACCCGGAAGTGATGTCAGCAAACCCGGAAGTGAGGTCAGCAAACCCGTAAGTGAGGTCACCACACCCGGAAGTGAGGTCAGCAAACCCGGTAGTGAGGTCACTAAACCCGGAAGTGAGGTCACCAAACCCGGAAGTGAGGTCACCACACCCGGAAGTGAGGTCACCACACCCGGAAGTGACGTCACTAAACCCGGAAGTGAGGTCAGCATACCCGGAAGTGAGGTCACTAAACCCGGAAGTGAGGTCAACACACCCGGAATTGACGTCACCAAACCCGGAAGTGAGGTCAGCATACCCGGAAGTGAGGTAAGCAGACCAGGAAAGTGAGGTCTGCTAATTCGGAACTCAGGTCTGCAAACCCAGAAGTGACTTCAGCAGACCCAGAAGTGACTTCAGCAAACCCGGAAGTGAGGTCACCACACCCGGAAGTGAGGTCACCAAACCCGGAAGTGACGTCACTAAACCCGGAAGTGAGGTCACCACACCCAGAAGTGAGGTCACCAAACCCGGAAGTGAGGTCACCAAACCCGGAAGTGATGTCACTAAACTCGGAAGTGAGGTCAACACACCCGGAATTGACGTCACTAAACCCGGAAGTGAGGTCAGCATACCCGGAAGTGAGGTAAGCTGACCAGGAAAGTGAGGTCTGCTAATTCGGAACTCAGGTCTGCAAACCCAGAAGTGACTTCAGCAGACCCAGAAGTGACTTCAGCAAACCCGGAAGTGAGGTCAGCAAACCCGGAAGTGAGGTCACCACACCCGGAAGTAAGGTCAGCAAACCCGGAAGTGAGGTCACCACACCCGGAAGTGAGGTCACCAAACCCGGAAGTGACGTCACTAAACCCGGAAGTGATGTCAGCAAACCCGGAAGTGAGGTCAGCAAACCCGGAAGTGAGGTCACCACATCCGGAAGTGAGGTCAGCAAACCCGGGAGTGAGGTCACCACACCCGGAAGTGAGGTCAGCAAACCCGGAAGTGAGGTCACCACACCCGGAAGTGAGGTCACCAAACCCGGAAGTGACGTCACTAAACCCGGAAGTGATGTCAGCAAACCCGGAAGTGAGGTCAGCAAACCCGGAAGTGAGGTCACCACACCCGGAAGTGATGTCAGCAAACCCGGAAGTGAGGTCACCACACCCGGAAGTGAGGTCACCAAACCCGGAAGTGACGTCACTAAACCCGGAAGTGAGGTCACCACACCCGGAAGTGCGGTCACCAAACCCGGAAGTGACGTCACTAAACCCGGAAGTGATGTCAGCAAACCCGGAAGTGAGGTCAGCAAACCCGGAAGTGAGGTCACCACACCCGGAAGTGAGGTCAGCAAACCCGGAAGTGAGGTCACCAAACCCGGAAGTGAGGTCAACAAACCCGGAAGTGAGGTAAGCAGACCAGGAAAGTGAGGTCTGCTAATTCGGAACTCAGGTCTGCAAACCCAGAAGTGACTTCAGCAGACCCAGAAGTGACTTCAGCAAACCAGGAAGTGAGGTCAGCAAACCCGGAAGTGAGGTCACCACACCCGGAAGTGAGGTCACCACACCCGGAAGTGAGGTCACCAAACCCGGAAGTGACGTCACTAAACCCGGAAGTGATGTCAGCAAACCCGGAAGTGAGGTCAGCAAACCCGTAATGAGGTCACCACACCCGGAAGTGAGGTCAGCAAACCCGGTAGTGAGGTCACTAAACCCGGAAGTGAGGTCACCAAACCCGGAAGTGACGTCACTAAACCCGGAAGTGAGGTCAGCAAACCCGGAAGTGAGGTCACCACACCCGGAAGTGAGGTCACCAAACCCGGAAGTGAGGTCACCACACCCGGAAGTGAGGTCACCAAACCTGGAAGTGACGTCACTAAACCCGGAAGTGAGGTCAGCATACCCGGAAGTGACGTCACCACACCCGGAAGTGATGTCAGCAAACCCGGAAGTGAGGTCACCAAACCCGGAAGTGACGTCACTAAACCCGGAAGTGATGTCAGCAAACCCGGAAGTGACGTCACTAAACCCGGAAGTGAGGTCAGCAAACCCGGAAGTGAGGTCAGCAAACCCGGAAGTGAGGTCACCACACCCGGAAGTGAGGTCACCAAACCCGGAAGTGAGGTCACCACACCCGGAAGTGAGGTCACCAAACCCGGAAGTGACGTCACTAAACCCGGAAGTGAGGTCAGCATACCCGGAAGTGAGGTCACTAAACCCGGAAGTGAGGTCAACACACCCGGAATTGACGTCACTAAACCCGGAAGTGAGGTCAGCATACCCGGAAGTGAGGTCAGCAAACCCGGAAGTGAGGTCACCACACCCGGAAGTGAGGTCACCAAACCCGGAAGTGAGGTCACCACACCCGGAAGTGAGGTCACCAAACCCGGAAGTGACGTCACTAAACCCGGAAGTGAGGTCAGCAAACCCGGAAGTGAGGTCACCACACCCGGAAGTGAGGTCACCAAACCCGGAAGTGACGTCACTAAACCCGGAAGTGAGGTCAGCAAACCCAGAAGTGACTTCAGCAGACCCAGAAGTGACTTCAGCAAACCCGGAAGTGAGGTCAGCAAACCCGGAAGTGAGGTCAGCAAACCCGGAAGTGAGGTCACCAAACCCGGAAGTGACGTCACTAAACCCGGAAGTGATGTCAGCAAACCCGGAAGTGAGGTCAGCAAACCCGGAAGTGAGGTCACCACACCCGGAAGTGAGGTCACCACACCCGGAAGTGAGGTCACCAAACCCGGAAGTGAGGTCACCACACCCGGAAGTGAGGTCAGCAAACCCGGAAGTGAGGTCAGCAAACCCGGAAGTGAGGTCACCACACCCGGAAGTGAGGTAACCAAACCCGGAAGTGAGGTCACCACACCCGGAAGTGAGGTCACCAAACCCGGAAGTGACGTCACTAAACCCGAAAGTGATGTCAGCAAACCCGGAAGTGAGGTCAGCAAACCCGGAAGTGAGGTCACCACACCCGGAAGTGATGTCAGCAAACCCGGAAGTGAGGTCACCACACCCGGAAGTGAGGTCACCAAACCCGGAAGTGAGGTCACCACACCCGGAAGTGAGGTCACCAAACCCGGAAGTGACGTCACTAAACCCGGAAGTGAGGTCAGCAAACCCGGAAGTGAGGTCAGCAAACCCGGAAGTGAGGTCACCACACCCGGAAGTGAGGTCACCAAACCCGGAAGTGACGTCACTAAACCCGGAAGTGAGGTCAGCAAACCCAGAAGTGACTTCAGCAGACCCAGATGTGACTTCAGCAAACCCGGAAGTGAGGTCAGCAAACCCGGAAGTGAGGTCAGCAAACCCGTAAGTGAGGTCACCAAACCCGGAAGTGACGTCACTAAACCCGGAAGTGATGTCAGCAAACCCGGAAGTGAGGTCAGCAAACCCGGAAGTGAGGTCACCACACCCGGAAGTGAGGTCACCACACCCGGAAGTGAGGTCACCAAACCCGGAAGTGAGGTCACCACACCCGGAAGTGAGGTCACCAAACCCGGAAGTGACGTCACTAAACCCGGAAGTGAGGTCAGCATACCCGGAAGTGACGTCACCACACCCGGAAGTGAGGTCACCACACCCGGAAGTGAGGTCATCAAACCCGGAAGTGACGTCACTAAACCCGGAAGTGATGTCAGCAAACCCGGAAGTGAGGTCAGCAAACCCGGAAGTGAGGTCACCACACCCGGAAGTGAGGTCAGCAAACCCGGAAGTGAGGTCACCACACCCGGAAGTGAGGTCAGCAAACCCGGAAGTGAGGTCAGCAAACCCGGAAGTGAGGTCACCACACCCGGAAGTGAGGTCACCAAACCCGGAAGTGAGGTCACCACACCCGGAAGTGAGGTCACCACACCCGGAAGTGACGTCACTAAACCCGGAAGTGAGGTCAGCATACCCGGAAGTGACGTCACCACAACCGGAATTGAGGTCACCACACCCGGAAGTGAGGTCACCAAACCCGGAAGTGACGTCACTAAACCCGGAAGTGATGTCAGCAAACCCGGAAGTGAGGTCAGTAAACCCGGAAGTGAGGTCACCACATCCGGAAGTGAGGTCAGCAAACCCGGAAGTGAGGTCACCACACCCGGAAGTGAGGTCAGCAAACCCGGAAGTGAGGTCACCAAACCCGGAAGTGAGGTCACCAAACCCGGTAGTGAGCTAAGCAGACCAGGAAAGTGAGGTCTGCTAATTCGGAACTCAGGTCTGCAAACCCAGAAGTGACTTCAGCAGACCCAGAAGTGACTTCAGCAAACCCGGAAGTGAGGTCAGCAAACCCGGAAGTGAGGTCACCACACCCGGAAGTGAGGTCAGCAAACCCGGAAGTGAGGTCAGCAAACGCGGAAGTGAGGTCACCACACCCGGAAGTGAGGTCACCAAACCCGGAAGTGACGTCACTAAACCCGGAAGTGATGTCAGCAAACCCGGAAGTGAGGTCAGCAAACCCGGAAGTGAGGTCACCACACCCGGAAGTGATGTCAGCAAACCCGGAAGTGAGGTCACCACACCCAGAAGTGAGGTCACCAAACCCGGAAGTGACGTCACTAAACCCGGAAGTGAGGTCAGCAAACCCGGAAGTGAGGTCACCAAACCCGGAAGTGACGTCACTAAACCCGGAAGTGAGGTCACCAAACCCGGAAGTGACGTCACTAAACCCGGAAGTGAGGTCAGCAAACCCGGAAGTGATGTCACCACACCCGGAAGTGAGGTCACCAAACCCGGAAGTGAGGTCACCACACCCGGAAGTGAGGTCACCAAACCTGGAAGTGACGTCACTAAACCCGGAAGTGAGGTCAGCATACCCGGAAGTGAGGTCAGCAAACCCGGAAGTGAGGTCACCACACCCGGAAGTGAGGTCACCAAACCCGGAAGTGAGGTCACCACACCCGGAAGTGAGGTCACCAAACCCGGAAGTGACGTCACTAAACCCGGAAGTGAGGTCAGCAAACCCGGAAGTGAGGTCAGCAAACCCGGAAGTGAGGTCACCACACCCGGAAGTGAGGTCACCAAACCCGGAAGTGAGGTCACTAAACCCGGAAGTGAGGTCAGCAAACCCAGAAGTGACTTCAGCAGACCCAGAAGTCACTTCAGCAAACCCGGAAGTGAGGTCAGCAAACCCGGAAGTGAGGTCAGCAAACCCGGAAGTGAGGTCACCAAACCCGGAAGTGACGTCACTAAACCCGGAAGTGATGTCAGCAAACCCGGACGTGAGGTCAGCAAACCCGGAAGTGAGGTCACCACACCCGGAAGTGAGGTCACCACACCCGGAAGTGAGGTCACCAAACCCGGAAGTGAGGTCACCACACCCGGAAGTGAGGTCAGCAAACCCGGAAGTGAGTTCAGCAAACCCGGAAGTGAGGTCACCACACCCGGAAGTGAGGTCACCAAACCCGGAAGTGAGGTCACCACACCCGGAAGTGAGGTCACCAAACCCGGAAGTGAGGTCACTAAACCCGGAAGTGACGTCACTAAACCCGGAAGTGAGGTCAGCAAACCCAGAAGTGACTTCAGCAAACCCGGAAGTGAGGTCAGCAAACCCGGAAGTGAGGTCAGCAAACCCGGAAGTGAGGTCACCACACCCGGAAGTGACGTCACTAAACCCGGAAGTGATGTCAGCAAACCCGGAAGTGAGGTCAGCAAACCCGGAAGTGAGGTCACCACACCCGGAAGTGAGGTCACCAAACCCGGAAGTGAGGTCACCACACCCGGAAGTGAGGTCACCAAACCCGGAAGTGACGTTACTAAACCCGGAAGTGAGGTCAGCATACCCGGAAGTGACGTCACCACACCCGGAAGTGAGGTCACCACACCCGGAAGTGAGGTCACCAAACCCGGAAGTGACGTCACTAAACCCGGAAGTGATGTCAGCAAACCCGGAAGTGAGGTCAGCAAACCCGGAAGTGAGGTCACCACACCCGGAAGTGAGGTCAGCAAACCCGGAAGTGAGGTCACCACACCCGGAAGTGAGGTTAGCAAACCCGGAAGTGAGGTCAGCAAACCCGGAAGTGAGGTCACCACACCCGGAAGTGAGGTCACCAAACCCGGAAGTGAGGTCACCACACCCGGAAGTGAGGTCACCACACCCGGAAGTGACGTCACTAAACCCGGAAGTGAGGTCAGCATACCCGGAAGTGAGGTCAGCAAACCCGGAAGTGAGGTCACCACACCCGGAAGTGAGGTCACCAAACCCGGAAGTGAGGTCACCACACCCGGAAGTGAGGTCACCAAACCCGGAAGTGACGTCACTAAACCCGGAAGTGAGGTCAGCAAACCCGGAAGTGAGGTCACCACACCCGGAAGTGAGGTCACCAAACCCGGAAGTGACGTCACTAAACCCGGAAGTGAGGTCAGCAAACCCAGAAGTGACTTCAGCAGACCCAGAAGTGACTTCAGCAAACCCGGAAGTGAGGTCAGCAAACCCGGAAGTGAGGTCAGCAAACCCGGAAGTGAGGTCACCAAACCCGGAAGTGACGTCACTAAACCCGGAAGTGATGTCAGCAAACCCGGAAGTGAGGTCAGCAAACCCGGAAGTGAGGTCACCACACCCGGAAGTGAGGTCACCACACCCGGAAGTGAGGTCACCAAACCCGGAAGTGAGGTCACCACACCCGGAAGTGAAGTCAGCAAACCCGGAAGTGAGGTCAGCAAACCCGGAAGTGAGGTCACCACACCCGGAAGTGAGGTAACCAAACCCGGAAGTGAGGTCACCACACCCGGAAGTGAGGTCACCAAACCCGGAAGTGACGTCACTAAACCCGAAAGTGATGTCAGCAAACCCGGAAGTGAGGTCAGCAAACCCGGAAGTGAGGTCACCACACCCGGAAGTGATGTCAGCAAACCCGGAAGTGAGGTCACCACACCCGGAAGTGAGGTCACCAAACCCGGAAGTGAGGTCACCACACCCGGAAGTGAGGTCACCAAACCCGGAAGTGACGTCACTAAACCCGGAAGTGAGGTCAGCAAACCCGGAAGTGAGGTCAGCAAACCCGGAAGTGAGGTCACCACACCCGGAAGTGAGGTCACCAAACCCGGAAGTGACGTCACTAAACCCGGAAGTGAGGTCAGCAAACCCAGAAGTGACTTCAGCAGACCCAGATGTGACTTCAGCAAACCCGGAAGTGAGGTCAGCAAACCCGGAAGTGAGGTCAGCAAACCCGTAAGTGAGGTCACCAAACCCGGAAGTGACGTCACTAAACCCGGAAGTGATGTCAGCAAACCCGGAAGTGAGGTCAGCAAACCCGGAAGTGAGGTCACCACACCCGGAAGTGAGGTCACCACACCCGGAAGTGAGGTCACCAAACCCGGAAGTGAGGTCACCACACCCGGAAGTGAGGTCACCAAACCCGGAAGTGACGTCACTAAACCCGGAAGTGAGGTCAGCATACCCGGAAGTGACGTCACCACACCCGGAAGTGAGGTCACCACACCCGGAAGTGAGGTCATCAAACCCGGAAGTGACGTCACTAAACCCGGAAGTGATGTCAGCAAACCCGGAAGTGAGGTCAGCAAACCCGGAAGTGAGGTCACCACACCCGGAAGTGAGGTCAGCAAACCCGGAAGTGAGGTCACCACACCCGGAAGTGAGGTCAGCAAACCCGGAAGTGAGGTCAGCAAACCCGGAAGTGAGGTCACCACACCCGGAAGTGAGGTCACCAAACCCGGAAGTGAGGTCACCACACCCGGAAGTGAGGTCACCACACCCGGAAGTGACGTCACTAAACCCGGAAGTGAGGTCAGCATACCCGGAAGTGAGGTCAGCAAACCCGGAAGTGAGGTCACCACACCCGGAAGTGAGGTCACCAAACCCGGAAGTGACGTCACTAAACCCGGAAGTGATGTCAGCAAACCCGGAAGTGAGGTCAGTAAACCCGGAAGTGAGGTCACCACATCCGGAAGTGAGGTCAGCAAACCCGGAAGTGAGGTCACCACACCCGGAAGTGAGGTCAGCAAACCCGGAAGTGAGGTCACCAAACCCGGAAGTGAGGTCACCAAACCCGGTAGTGAGCTAAGCAGACCAGGAAAGTGAGGTCTGCTAATTCGGAACTCAGGTCTGCAAACCCAGAAGTGACTTCAGCAGACCCAGAAGTGACTTCAGCAAACCCGGAAGTGAGGTCAGCAAACCCGGAAGTGAGGTCACCACACCCGGAAGTGAGGTCAGCAAACCCGGAAGTGAGGTCAGCAAACGCGGAAGTGAGGTCACCACACCCGGAAGTGAGGTCACCAAACCCGGAAGTGACGTCACTAAACCCGGAAGTGATGTCAGCAAACCCGGAAGTGAGGTCAGCAAACCCGGAAGTGAGGTCACCACACCCGGAAGTGATGTCAGCAAACCCGGAAGTGAGGTCACCACACCCAGAAGTGAGGTCACCAAACCCGGAAGTGACGTCACTAAACCCGGAAGTGAGGTCAGCAAACCCGGAAGTGAGGTCACCAAACCCGGAAGTGACGTCACTAAACCCGGAAGTGAGGTCACCAAACCCGGAAGTGACGTCACTAAACCCGGAAGTGAGGTCAGCAAACCCGGAAGTGAGGTCACCACACCCGGAAGTGAGGTCACCAAACCCGGAAGTGAGGTCACCACACCCGGAAGTGAGGTCACCAAACCTGGAAGTGACGTCACTAAACCCGGAAGTGAGGTCAGCATACCCGGAAGTGAGTTCAGCAAACCCGGAAGTGAGGTCACCACACCCGGAAGTGAGGTCACCAAACCCGGAAGTGAGGTCAGCAAACCCGGAAGTGAGGTCAGCAAACCCGGAAGTGAGGTCACCAAACCCGGAAGTGACGTCACTAAACCCGGAAGTGATGTCAGCAAACCCGGAAGTGAGGTCAGCAAACCCGGAAGTGAGGTCACCACACCCGGAAGTGAGGTCACCACACCCGGAAGTGAGGTCACCAAACCCGGAAGTGAGGTCACCACACCCGGAAGTGAAGTCAGCAAACCCGGAAGTGAGGTCAGCAAACCCGGAAGTGAGGTCACCACACCCGGAAGTGAGGTAACCAAACCCGGAAGTGAGGTCACCACACCCGGAAGTGAGGTCACCAAACCCGGAAGTGACGTCACTAAACCCGAAAGTGATGTCAGCAAACCCGGAAGTGAGGTCAGCAAACCCGGAAGTGAGGTCACCACACCCGGAAGTGATGTCAGCAAACCCGGAAGTGAGGTCACCACACCCGGAAGTGAGGTCACCAAACCCGGAAGTGAGGTCACCACACCCGGAAGTGAGGTCACCAAACCCGGAAGTGACGTCACTAAACCCGGAAGTGAGGTCAGCAAACCCGGAAGTGAGGTCAGCAAACCCGGAAGTGAGGTCACCACACCCGGAAGTGAGGTCACCAAACCCGGAAGTGACGTCACTAAACCCGGAAGTGAGGTCAGCAAACCCAGAAGTGACTTCAGCAGACCCAGATGTGACTTCAGCAAACCCGGAAGTGAGGTCAGCAAACCCGGAAGTGAGGTCAGCAAACCCGTAAGTGAGGTCACCAAACCCGGAAGTGACGTCACTAAACCCGGAAGTGATGTCAGCAAACCCGGAAGTGAGGTCAGCAAACCCGGAAGTGAGGTCACCACACCCGGAAGTGAGGTCACCACACCCGGAAGTGAGGTCACCAAACCCGGAAGTGAGGTCACCACACCCGGAAGTGAGGTCACCAAACCCGGAAGTGACGTCACTAAACCCGGAAGTGAGGTCAGCATACCCGGAAGTGACGTCACCACACCCGGAAGTGAGGTCACCACACCCGGAAGTGAGGTCATCAAACCCGGAAGTGACGTCACTAAACCCGGAAGTGATGTCAGCAAACCCGGAAGTGAGGTCAGCAAACCCGGAAGTGAGGTCACCACACCCGGAAGTGAGGTCAGCAAACCCGGAAGTGAGGTCACCACACCCGGAAGTGAGGTCAGCAAACCCGGAAGTGAGGTCAGCAAACCCGGAAGTGAGGTCACCACACCCGGAAGTGAGGTCACCAAACCCGGAAGTGAGGTCACCACACCCGGAAGTGAGGTCACCACACCCGGAAGTGACGTCACTAAACCCGGAAGTGAGGTCAGCATACCCGGAAGTGAGGTCAGCAAACCCGGAAGTGAGGTCACCACACCCGGAAGTGAGGTCACCAAACCCGGAAGTGACGTCACTAAACCCGGAAGTGATGTCAGCAAACCCGGAAGTGAGGTCAGTAAACCCGGAAGTGAGGTCACCACATCCGGAAGTGAGGTCAGCAAACCCGGAAGTGAGGTCACCACACCCGGAAGTGAGGTCAGCAAACCCGGAAGTGAGGTCACCAAACCCGGAAGTGAGGTCACCAAACCCGGTAGTGAGCTAAGCAGACCAGGAAAGTGAGGTCTGCTAATTCGGAACTCAGGTCTGCAAACCCAGAAGTGACTTCAGCAGACCCAGAAGTGACTTCAGCAAACCCGGAAGTGAGGTCAGCAAACCCGGAAGTGAGGTCACCACACCCGGAAGTGAGGTCAGCAAACCCGGAAGTGAGGTCAGCAAACGCGGAAGTGAGGTCACCACACCCGGAAGTGAGGTCACCAAACCCGGAAGTGACGTCACTAAACCCGGAAGTGATGTCAGCAAACCCGGAAGTGAGGTCAGCAAACCCGGAAGTGAGGTCACCACACCCGGAAGTGATGTCAGCAAACCCGGAAGTGAGGTCACCACACCCAGAAGTGAGGTCACCAAACCCGGAAGTGACGTCACTAAACCCGGAAGTGAGGTCAGCAAACCCGGAAGTGAGGTCACCAAACCCGGAAGTGACGTCACTAAACCCGGAAGTGAGGTCACCAAACCCGGAAGTGACGTCACTAAACCCGGAAGTGAGGTCAGCAAACCCGGAAGTGAGGTCACCACACCCGGAAGTGAGGTCACCAAACCCGGAAGTGAGGTCACCACACCCGGAAGTGAGGTCACCAAACCTGGAAGTGACGTCACTAAACCCGGAAGTGAGGTCAGCATACCCGGAAGTGAGTTCAGCAAACCCGGAAGTGAGGTCACCACACCCGGAAGTGAGGTCACCAAACCCGGAAGTGAGGTCACCACACCCGGAAGTGAGGTCACCAAACCCGGAAGTGACGTCACTAAACCCGGAAGTGAGGTCAGCAAACCCGGAAGTGAGGTCAGCAAACCCGGAAGTGAGGTCACCACACCCGGAAGTGAGGTCACCAAACCCGGAAGTGAGGTCACTAAACCCGGAAGTGAGGTCAGCAAACCCAGAAGTGACTTCAGCAGACCCAGAAGTCACTTCAGCAAACCCGGAAGTGAGGTCAGCAAACCCGGAAGTGAGGTCAGCAAACCCGGAAGTGAGGTCACCAAACCCGGAAGTGACGTCACTAAACCCGGAAGTGATGTCAGCAAACCCGGACGTGAGGTCATCAAACCCGGAAGTGAGGTCACCACACCCGGAAGTGAGGTCACCACACCCGGAAGTGAGGTCACCAAACCCGGAAGTGAGGTCACCACACCCGGAAGTGAGGTCAGCAAACCCGGAAGTGAGTTCAGCAAACCCGGAAGTGAGGTCACCACACCCGGAAGTGAGGTCACCAAACCCGGAAGTGAGGTCACCACACCCGGAAGTGAGGTCACCAAACCCGGAAGTGACGTCACTAAACCCGAAAGTGATGTCAGCAAACCCGGAAGTGAGGTCAGCAAACCCGGAAGTGAGGTCACCACACCCGGAAGTGATGTCAGCAAACCCGGAAGTGAGGTCACCACACCCGGAAGTGAGGTCACCAAACCCGGAAGTGAGGTCACCACACCCGGAAGTGAGGTCACCAAACCCGGAAGTGACGTCACTAAACCCGGAAGTGAGGTCAGCAAACCCGGAAGTGAGGTCACCACACCCGGAAGTGAGGTCACCAAACCCGGAAGTGACGTCACTAAACCCGGAAGTGAGGTCACCACACCCAGAAGTGAGGTCACCACACCCGGAAGTGAGGTCAGCAAACCCGGAAGTGAGGTCACCACACCCGGAAGTGAGGTCACCAAACCCGGTAGTGAGCTAAGCAGACCAGGAAAGTGAGGTCTGCTAATTCGGAACTCAGGTCTGCAAACCCAGAAGTGACTTCAGCAGACCCAGAAGTGACTTCAGCAAACCCGGAAGTGAGGTCAGCAAACCCGGAAGTGAGGTCACCACACCCGGAAGTGAGGTCAGCAAACCCGGAAGTGAGGTCAGCAAACGCGGAAGTGAGGTCACCACACCCGGAAGTGATGTCAGCAAACCCGGAAGTGAGGTCAGCAAACCCGGAAGTGATGTCAGCAAACCCGGAAGTGAGGTCAGCAAACCCGGAAGTGAGGTCACCACACCCGGAAGTGAGGTCACCAAACCCGGAAGTGACGTCACTAAACCCGGAAGTGAGGTCAGCAAACCCGGAAGTGAGGTCAGCAAACCCGGAAGTGACGTCACTAAACCCGGAAGTGAGGTCACCAAACCCGGAAGTGACGTCACTAAACCCGGAAGTGAGGTCACCACACCCGGAAGTGAGGTCACCAAACCCGGAAGTGACGTCACTAAACCCGGAAGTGATGTCAGCAAACCCGGAAGTGAGGTCAGCAAACCCGGAAGTGAGGTCACCACACCCGGAAGTGAGGTCAGCAAACCCGGAAGTGAGGTCACCAAACCCGGAAGTGAGGTCAACAAACCCGGAAGTGAGGTAAGCAGACCAGGAAAGTGAGGTCTGCTAATTCGGAACTCAGGTCTGCAAACCCAGAAGTGACTTCAGCAGACCCAGAAGTGACTTCTGCAAACCCGGAAGTGAGGTCAGCAAACCCGGAAGTGAGGTCACCACACCCGGAAGTGAGGTCACCACACCCGGAAGTGAGGTCACCAAACCCGGAAGTGACGTCACTAAACCCGGAAGTGATGTCAGCAAACCCGGAAGTGAGGTCAGCAAACCCGTAAGTGAGGTCACCACACCCGGAAGTGAGGTCAGCAAACCCGGTAGTGAGGTCACTAAACCCGGAAGTGAGGTCACCAAACCCGGAAGTGACGTCACTAAACCCGGAAGTGAGGTCAACAAACCCGGAAGTGAGGTCACCACACCCAGAAGTGAGGTCACCAAACCCGGAAGTGAGGTCACCACACCCGGAAGTGAGGTCACCAAACCTGGAAGTGACGTCACTAAACCCGGAAGTAAAGTCAACAGACCCGGAAGTGAGGTCACCACACCCGGAAGTGAGGTCAGCAGACCCGGAAGTGAGGTCACCAAAGCCGGAAGTGAGGTCAGCAAACCCGGAAGTGAAGTCAGCAGACCCAGAAAGTGAGGTCACCACACCCGGAAATGAGGTCAGCAAACCCGGAAGTGACGTCACTAAACCCGGAAGTGAGGTCACCACACCCAGAAGTGAGGTCACCAAACCCGGAAGTGAGGTCACCAAACCCGGAAGTGACGTCACTAAACCCGGAAGTGAGGTCAACACACCCGGAATTGACGTCACTAAACCCGGAAGTGAGGTCAGCATACCCGGAAGTGAGGTAAGCAGACCCGGAAGTGATATCAGCAAACCCGGAAGTGAGGTCAGCAAACCCGGAAGTGAGGTCACCACACCCGGAAGTGAGGTCAGCAAACCCGGAAGTGAGGTCACCACACCCGGAAGTGAGGTCACCAAACCCGGAAGTGACGTCACTAAACCCGGAAGTGAGGTCAGCAAACCCGGAAGTGAGGTCAGCAAACCCGGAAGTGAGGTCACCATACCCGGAAGTGAGGTCACCAAACCCGGAAGTGACGTCACTAAACCCGGAAGTGAGGTCAGCAAACCCGGAAGTGAGGTAAGCAGACCTGGAAAGTGAGGTCTGCTAATTCGGAACTCAGGTCTGCAAACCCAGAAGTGACTTCAGCAGACCCAGAAGTGACTTCAGCAAACCCGGAAGTGAGGTCAGCAAACCCGGAAGTGAGGTCACCACACCCGGAAGTGAGGTCAGCAAACCCGGAAGTGAGGTCAGCAAACCCGGAAGTGAGGTCACCACACCCGGAAGTGAGGTCAGCAAACCCGGAAGTGAGGTCACCACACCCGGAAGTTAGGTCACCACACCCGGAAGTGACGTCACTAAACCCGGAAGTGAGGTCAGCATACCCGGAAGTGACGTCACCACACCCGGAAGTGAGGTCACCACACCCGGAAGTGAGGTCACCAAACCCGGAAGTGAGGTCACCACACCCGGAAGTGAGGTCACCAAACCCGGAAGTGACGTCACTAAACCCGGAAGTGATGTCAGCAAACCCGGAAGTGAGGTCAGCAAACCCGGAAGTGAGGTCACCACACCCGGAAGTGAGGTCACCAAACCCGGAAGTGACGTCACTAAACCCGGAAGTGATGTCAGCAAACCCGGAAGTGAGGTCAGTAAACCCGGAAGTGAGGTCACCACACCCGGAAGTGAGGTCACCACACCCGGAAGTGAGGTCACCACACCCGGAAGTGAGGTCAGCAAACCCGGAAGTGAGGTCACCAAACCCGGAAGTGATGTCAGCAAACCCGGAAGTGAGGTCAGCAAACCCGTAAGTGAGGTCACCACACCCGGAAGTGAGGTCAGCAAACCCGGAAGTGAGGTCACCACACCCGGAAGTGAGGTCAGCAAACCCGGAAGTGAGGTCAGCAAACGCGGAAGTGAGGTCACCACACCCGGAAGTGAGGTCACCAAACCCGGAAGTGACGTCACTAAACCCGGAAGTGATGTCAGCAAACCCGGAAGTGAGGTCAGCAAACCCGGAAGTGAGGTCACCACACCCGGAAGTGATGTCAGCAAACCCGGAAGTGAGGTCACCACACCCAGAAGTGAGGTCACCAAACCCGGAAGTGACGTCACTAAACCCGGAAGTGAGGTCAGCAAACCCGGAAGTGAGGTCAGCAAACCCGGAAGTGAGGTCACCAAACCCGGAAGTGACGTCACTAAACCCGGAAGTGAGGTCACCAAACCCGGAAGTGACGTCACTAAACCCGGAAGTGAGGTCACCACACCCGGAAGTGCGGTCACCAAACCCGGAAGTGACGTCACTAAACCCGGAAGTGATGTCAGCAAACCCGGAAGTGAGGTCAGCAAACCCGGAAGTGAGGTCACCACACCCGGAAGTGAGGTCAGCAAACCCGGAAGTGAGGTCACCAAACCCGGAAGTGAGGTCAACAAACCCGGAAGTGAGGTAAGCAGACCAGGAAAGTGAGGTCTGCTAATTCGGAACTCAGGTCTGCAAACCCAGAAGTGACTTCAGCAAACCCAGAAGTGACTTCAGC
This sequence comes from Coturnix japonica, assembly GCF_054131305.1. Classification (NCBI taxonomy): domain Eukaryota; kingdom Metazoa; phylum Chordata; class Aves; order Galliformes; family Phasianidae; genus Coturnix; species Coturnix japonica. The sequence goes on from NW_028188980.1 coordinate 163,001, forward strand.
AAACCCGGAAGTGAGGTCACCACACCCGGAAGTGAGGTCACCACACCCGGAAGTGAGGTCACCACACCCGGAAGTGAGGTCAGCAAACCCGGAAGTGACGTCACTAAACCCGGAAGTGATGTCAGCAAACCCGGAAGTGAGGTCAGCAAACCCGTAAGTGAGGTCACCACACCCGGAAGTGAGGTCAGCAAACCCGGTAGTGAGGTCACTAAACCCGGAAGTGAGGTCACCAAACCCGGAAGTGACGTCACTAAACCCGGAAGTGAGGTCAGCAAACCCGGAAGTGAGGTCACCACACCCGGAAGTGAGGTCACCAAACCCGGAAGTGAGGTCACCACACCCGGAAGTGAGGTCACCAAACCTGGAAGTGACGTCACTAAACCCGGAAGTGAGGTCAGCATACCCGGAAGTGACGTCACCACACCCGGAAGTGAGGTCAGCAAACCCGGAAGTGAGGTCACCACACCCGGAAGTGATGTCAGCAAACCCGGAAGTGAGGTCACCACACCCAGAAGTGAGGTCACCAAACCCGGAAGTGACGTCACTAAACCCGGAAGTGAGGTCAGCAAACCCGGAAGTGAGGTCAGCAAACCCGGAAGTGAGGTCACCAAACCCGGAAGTGACGTCACTAAACCCGGAAGTGAGGTCACCAAACCCGGAAGTGACGTCACTAAACCCGGAAGTGAGGTCACCACACCCGGAAGTGCGGTCACCAAACCCGGAAGTGACGTCACTAAACCCGGAAGTGATGTCAGCAAACCCGGAAGTGAGGTCAGCAAACCCGGAAGTGAGGTCACCACACCCGGAAGTGAGGTCAGCAAACCCGGAAGTGAGGTCACCAAACCCGGAAGTGAGGTCAACAAACCCGGAAGTGAGGTAAGCAGACCAGGAAAGTGAGGTCTGCTAATTCGGAACTCAGGTCTGCAAACCCAGAAGTGACTTCAGCAAACCCAGAAGTGACTTCAGCAAACCCGGAAGTGAGGTCACCACACCCGGAAGTGAGGTCACCACACCTGGAAGTGAGGTCACCACACCCGGAAGTGAGGTCAGCAAACCCGGAAGTGACGTCACTAAACCCGGAAGTGATGTCAGCAAACCCGGAAGTGAGGTCAGCAAACCCGTAAGTGAGGTCACCACACCCGGAAGTGAGGTCAGCAAACCCGGTAGTGAGGTCACTAAACCCGGAAGTGAGGTCACCAAACCCGGAAGTGACGTCACTAAACCCGGAAGTGAGGTCAGCAAACCCGGAAGTGAGGTCACCACACCCGAAAGTGAGGTCACCAAACCCGGAAGTGAGGTCACCACACCCGGAAGTGAGGTCACCAAACCTGGAAGTGACGTCACTAAACCCGGAAGTGAGGTCAGCATACCCGGAAGTGACGTCACCACACCCGGAAGTGAGGTCAGCAAACCCGGAAGTGAGGTCACCACACCCGGAAGTGAGGTCAGCAAACCCGGAAGTGAGGTCACCACACCCGGAAGTGAGGTCAGCAAACCCGGAAGTGAGGTCAGCAAACCCGGAAGTGAGGTCACCACACCCGGAAGTGAGGTCACCAAACCCGGAAGTGAGGTCACCACACCCGGAAGTGACGTCACTAAACCCGGAAGTGAGGTCAGCATACCCGGAAGTGACGTCACCACAACCGGAAGTGAGGTCACCACACCCGGAAGTGAGGTCACCAAACCCGGAAGTGACGTCACTAAATCCGGAAGTGAGGTCAGCAAACCCGGAAGTGAGGTCACCAAACCCGGAAGTGAGGTCACCAAACCCGGTAGTGAGCTAAGCAGACCAGGAAAGTGAGGTCTACTAATTCGGAACTCAGGTCTGCAAACCCAGAAGTGACTTCAGCAGACCCAGAAGTGACTTCAGCAAACCCGGAAGTGAGGTCAGCAAACCCGGAAGTGAGGTCACCGCACCCGGAAGTGAGGTCAGCAAACCCGGAAGTGAGGTCAGCAAACGCGGAAGTGAGGTCACCACACCCGGAAGTGAGGTCACCAAAACCGGAAGTGACGTCACTAAACCCGGAAGTGATGTCAGCAAACCCGGAAGTGAGGTCAGCAAACCCGGAAGTGAGGTCACCACACCCGGAAGTGATGTCAGCAAACCCGGAAGTGAGGTCACCACACCCAGAAGTGAGGTCACCAAACCCGGAAGTGACGTCACTAAACCCGGAAGTGAGGTCAGCAAACCCGGAAGTGAGGTCAGCAAACCCGGAAGTGAGGTCACCAAACCCGGAAGTGCCGTCACTAAACCCGGAAGTGAGGTCACCAAACCCGGAAGTGACGTCACTAAACCCGGAAGTGAGGTCACCACACCCGGAAGTGCGGTCACCAAACCCGGAAGTGACGTCACTAAACCCGGAAGTGATGTCAGCAAACCCGGAAGTGAGGTCAGCAAACCCGGAAGTGAGGTCACCACACCCGGAAGTGAGGTCACCAAACCCGGAAGTGAGGTCAACAAACCCGGAAGTGAGGTCAACAAACCCGGAAGTGAGGTAAGCAGACCAGGAAAGTGAGGTCTGCTAATTCGGAACTCAGGTCTGCAAACCCAGAAGTGACTTCAGCAGACCCAGAAGTGACTTCAGCAAACCCGGAAGTGAGGTCAGCAAACCCGGAAGTGAGGTCACCACACCCGGAAGTGAGGTCAGCAAACCCGGAAGTGAGGTCACCAAACCCGGAAGTGACGTCACTAAACCCGGAAGTGATGTCAGCAAACCCGGAAGTGAGGTCAGCAAACCCGTAAGTGAGGTCACCACACCCGGAAGTGAGGTCAGCAAACCCGGTAGTGAGGTCACTAAACCCGGAAGTGAGGTCACCAAACCCGGAAGTGACGTCACTAAACCCGGAAGTGAGGTCAGCAAACCCGGAAGTGAGGTCACCACACCCGGAAGTGAGGTCACCAAACCCGGAAGTGAGGTCACCACACCCGGAAGTGAGGTCACCAAACCTGGAAGTGACGTCACTAAACCCGGAAGTGAGGTCAGCATACCCGGAAGTGACGTCACCACACCCGGAAGTGATGTCAGCAAACCCGGAAGTGAGGTCACCAAACCCGGAAGTGACGTCACTAAACCCGGAAGTGATGTCAGCAAACCCGGAAGTGACGTCACTAAACCCGGAAGTGAGGTCAGCAAACACGGAAGTGAGGTCAGCAAACCCGGAAGTGAGGTCACCACACCCGGAAGTGAGGTCACCAAACCCGGAAGTGAGGTCACCACACCCGGAAGTGAGGTCACCAAACCCGGAAGTGACGTCACTAAACCCGGAAGTGAGGTCAGCATACCCGGAAGTGAGGTCACTAAACCCGGAAGTGAGGTCAACACACCCGGAATTGACGTCACTAAACCCGGAAGTGAGGTCAGCATACCCGGAAGTGAGGTCAGCAAACCCGGAAGTGAGGTCACCACACCCGGAAGTGAGGTCACCAAACCCGGAAGTGAGGTCACCACACCCGGAAGTGAGGTCACCAAACCCGGAAGTGACGTCACTAAACCCGGAAGAGAGGTCAGCAAACCCAGAAGTGACTTCAGCAGACCCAGAAGTGACTTCAGCAAACCCGGAAGTGAGGTCAGCAAACCCGGAAGTGAGGTCACCACACCCGGAAGTGAGGTCACCACACCCGGAAGTGAGGTCAGCAAACCCGGAAGTGACGTCACTAAACCCGGAAGTGATGTCAGCAAACCCGGAAGTGAGGTCAGCAAACCCGTAAGTGAGGTCACCACACCCGGAAGTGAGGTCAGCAAACCCGGTAGTGAGGTCACTAAACCCGGAAGTGAGGTCACCAAACCCGGAAGTGACGTCACTAAACCCGGAAGTGAGGTCAGCATACCCGGAAGTGACGTCACCACACCCGGAAGTGAGGTCAGCAAACCCGGAAGTGAGGTCACCACACCCGGAAGTGATGTCAGCAAACCCGGAAGTGAGGTCACCACACCCAGAAGTGAGGTCACCAAACCCGGAAGTGACGTCACTAAACCCGGAAGTGAGGTCAGCAAACCCGGAAGTGAGGTCAGCAAACCCGGAAGTGAGGTCACCAAACCCGGAAGTGACGTCACTAAACCCGGAAGTGAGGTCACCAAACCCGGAAGTGACGTCACTAAACCCGGAAGTGAGGTCACCACACCCGGAAGTGCGGTCACCAAACCCGGAAGTGACGTCACTAAACCCGGAAGTGATGTCAGCAAACCCGGAAGTGAGGTCAGCAAACCCGGAAGTGAGGTCACCACACCCGGAAGTGAGGTCAGCAAACCCGGAAGTGAGGTCACCAAACCCGGAAGTGAGGTCAACAAACCCGGAAGTGAGGTAAGCAGACCAGGAAAGTGAGGTCTGCTAATTCGGAACTCAGGTCTGCAAACCCAGAAGTGACTTCAGCAAACCCAGAAGTGACTTCAGCAAACCCGGAAGTGAGGTCACCACACCCGGAAGTGAGGTCACCACACCTGGAAGTGAGGTCACCACACCCGGAAGTGAGGTCAGCAAACCCGGAAGTGACGTCACTAAACCCGGAAGTGATGTCAGCAAACCCGGAAGTGAGGTCAGCAAACCCGTAAGTGAGGTCACCACACCCGGAAGTGAGGTCAGCAAACCCGGTAGTGAGGTCACTAAACCCGGAAGTGAGGTCACCAAACCCGGAAGTGACGTCACTAAACCCGGAAGTGAGGTCAGCAAACCCGGAAGTGAGGTCACCACACCCGAAAGTGAGGTCACCAAACCCGGAAGTGAGGTCACCACACCCGGAAGTGAGGTCACCAAACCTGGAAGTGACGTCACTAAACCCGGAAGTGAGGTCAGCATACCCGGAAGTGACGTCACCACACCCGGAAGTGAGGTCAGCAAACCCGGAAGTGAGGTCACCACACCCGGAAGTGAGGTCAGCAAACCCGGAAGTGAGGTCACCACACCCGGAAGTGAGGTCAGCAAACCCGGAAGTGAGGTCAGCAAACCCGGAAGTGAGGTCACCACACCCGGAAGTGAGGTCACCAAACCCGGAAGTGAGGTCACCACACCCGGAAGTGACGTCACTAAACCCGGAAGTGAGGTCAGCATACCCGGAAGTGACGTCACCACAACCGGAAGTGAGGTCACCACACCCGGAAGTGAGGTCACCAAACCCGGAAGTGACGTCACTAAATCCGGAAGTGAGGTCAGCAAACCCGGAAGTGAGGTCACCAAACCCGGAAGTGAGGTCACCAAACCCGGTAGTGAGCTAAGCAGACCAGGAAAGTGAGGTCTACTAATTCGGAACTCAGGTCTGCAAACCCAGAAGTGACTTCAGCAGACCCAGAAGTGACTTCAGCAAACCCGGAAGTGAGGTCAGCAAACCCGGAAGTGAGGTCACCGCACCCGGAAGTGAGGTCAGCAAACCCGGAAGTGAGGTCAGCAAACGCGGAAGTGAGGTCACCACACCCGGAAGTGAGGTCACCAAAACCGGAAGTGACGTCACTAAACCCGGAAGTGATGTCAGCAAACCCGGAAGTGAGGTCAGCAAACCCGGAAGTGAGGTCACCACACCCGGAAGTGATGTCAGCAAACCCGGAAGTGAGGTCACCACACCCAGAAGTGAGGTCACCAAACCCGGAAGTGACGTCACTAAACCCGGAAGTGAGGTCAGCAAACCCGGAAGTGAGGTCAGCAAACCCGGAAGTGAGGTCACCAAACCCGGAAGTGACGTCACTAAACCCGGAAGTGAGGTCACCAAACCCGGAAGTGACGTCACTAAACCCGGAAGTGAGGTCACCACACCCGGAAGTGCGGTCACCAAACCCGGAAGTGACGTCACTAAACCCGGAAGTGATGTCAGCAAACCCGGAAGTGAGGTCAGCAAACCCGGAAGTGAGGTCACCACACCCGGAAGTGAGGTCACCAAACCCGGAAGTGAGGTCAACAAACCCGGAAGTGAGGTCAACAAACCCGGAAGTGAGGTAAGCAGACCAGGAAAGTGAGGTCTGCTAATTCGGAACTCAGGTCTGCAAACCCAGAAGTGACTTCAGCAGACCCAGAAGTGACTTCAGCAAACCCGGAAGTGAGGTCAGCAAACCCGGAAGTGAGGTCACCACACCCGGAAGTGAGGTCAGCAAACCCGGAAGTGAGGTCACCAAACCCGGAAGTGACGTCACTAAACCCGGAAGTGATGTCAGCAAACCCGGAAGTGAGGTCAGCAAACCCGTAAGTGAGGTCACCACACCCGGAAGTGAGGTCAGCAAACCCGGTAGTGAGGTCACTAAACCCGGAAGTGAGGTCACCAAACCCGGAAGTGACGTCACTAAACCCGGAAGTGAGGTCAGCAAACCCGGAAGTGAGGTCACCACACCCGGAAGTGAGGTCACCAAACCCGGAAGTGAGGTCACCACACCCGGAAGTGAGGTCACCAAACCTGGAAGTGACGTCACTAAACCCGGAAGTGAGGTCAGCATACCCGGAAGTGACGTCACCACACCCGGAAGTGATGTCAGCAAACCCGGAAGTGAGGTCACCAAACCCGGAAGTGACGTCACTAAACCCGGAAGTGATGTCAGCAAACCCGGAAGTGACGTCACTAAACCCGGAAGTGAGGTCAGCAAACACGGAACTGAGGTCAGCAAACCCGGAAGTGAGGTCACCACACCCGGAAGTGAGGTCACCAAACCCGGAAGTGAGGTCACCACACCCGGAAGTGAGGTCACCAAACCCGGAAGTGACGTCACTAAACCCGGAAGTGAGGTCAGCATACCCGGAAGTGAGGTCACTAAACCCGGAAGTGAGGTCAACACACCCGGAATTGACGTCACTAAACCCGGAAGTGAGGTCAGCATACCCGGAAGTGAGGTCAGCAAACCCGGAAGTGAGGTCACCACACCCGGAAGTGAGGTCACCAAACCCGGAAGTGAGGTCACCACACCCGGAAGTGAGGTCACCAAACCCGGAAGTGACGTCACTAAACCCGTAAGTGAGGTCAGCAAACCCGGAAGTGAGGTCAGCAAACCCGGAAGTGAGGTCACCACACCCGGAAGTGCGGTCACCAAACCCGGAAGTGACGTCACTAAACCCGGAAGTGAGGTCAGCAAACCCAGAAGTGACTTCAGCAGACCCAGAAGTGACTTCAGCAAACCCGGAAGTGAGGTCAGCAAACCCGGAAGTGAGGTCAGCAAACCCGGAAGTGAGGTCACCAAACCCGGAAGTGACGTCACTAAACCCGGAAGTGATGTCAGCAAACCCGGAAGTGAGGTCAGCAAACCCGGAAGTGAGGTCACCACACCCGGAAGTGAGGTCACCACACCCGGAAGTGAGGTCACCAAACCCGGAAGTGAGGTCACCACACCCGGAAATGAGGTCAGCAAACCCGGAAGTGAGGTCAGCAAACCCGGAAGTGAGGTCACCACACCCGGAAGTGAGGTAACCAAACCCGGAAGTGAGGTCACCACACCCGGAAGTGAGGTCAGCAAACCCGGAAGTGACGTCACTAAACCCGAAAGTGATGTCAGCAAACCCGGAAGTGAGGTCAGCAAACCCGGAAGTGAGGTCACCACACCCGGAAGTGATGTCAGCAAACCCGGAAGTGAGGTCACCACACCCGGAAGTGAGGTCACCAAACCCGGAAGTGACGTCACTAAACCCGGAAGTGAGGTCAGCAAACCCAGAAGTGACTTCAGCAGACCCAGAAGTGACTTCAGCAAACCCGGAAGTGAGGTCAGCAAACCCGGAAGTGAGGTCAGCAAACCCGGAAGTGAGGTCACCACACCCGGAAGTGACGTCACTAAACCCGGAAGTGATGTCAGCAAACCCGGAAGTGAGGTCAGCAAACCCGGAAGTGAGGTCACCACACCCGGAAGTGAGGTCACCACACCCGGAAGTGAGGTCACCAAACCCGGAAGTGAGGTCACCACACCCGGAAGTGAGGTCACCAAACCCGGAAGTGACGTCACTAAACCCGGAAGTGAGGTCAGCATACCCGGAAGTGACGTCACCACACCCGGAAGTGAGGTCACCACACCCGGAAGTGAGGTCACCAAACCCGGAAGTGACGTCACTAAACCCGGAAGTGATGTCAGCAAACCCGGAAGTGAGGTCAGCAAACCCGGAAGTGAGGTCACCACACCCGGAAGTGAGGTCAGCAAACCCGGAAGTGAGGTCACCACACCCGGAAGTGAGGTCAGCAAACCCGGAAGTGAGGTCACCACACCCGGAAGTGAGGTCACCAAACCCGGAAGTGAGGTCACCACACCCGGAAGTGAGGTCACCACACCCGGAAGTGACGTCACTAAACCCGGAAGTGAGGTCAGCATACCCGGAAGTGACGTCACCACACCCGGAAGTGAGGTCACCACACCCGGAAGTGAGGTCACCAAACCCGGAAGTGACGTCACTAAACCTGGAAGTGATGTCAGCAAACCCGGAAGTGAGGTCAGTAAACCCGGAAGTGAGGTCACCACACCCGGAAGTGAGGTCACCACACCCAGAAGTGAGGTCACCACACCCGGAAGTGAGGTCAGCAAACCCGGAAGTGAGGTCACCAAACCCGGAAGTGAGGTCACCAAACCCGGTAGTGAGCTAAGCAGACCAGGAAAGTGAGGTCTGCTAATTCGGAACTCAGGTCTGCAAACCCAGAAGTGACTTCAGCAGACCCAGAAGTGACTTCAGCAAACCCGGAAGTGAGGTCAGCAAACCCGGAAGTGAGGTCACCACACCCGGAAGTGAGGTCAGCAAACCCGGAAGTGAGGTCAGCAAACGCGGAAGTGAGGTCACCACACCCGGAAGTGAGGTCACCAAACCCGGAAGTGACGTCACTAAACCCGGAAGTGATGTCAGCAAACCCGGAAGTGAGGTCAGCAAACCCGGAAGTGACGTCACTAAACCCGGAAGTGATGTCAGCAAACCCGGAAGTGAGGTCACCACACCCGGAAGTGAGGTCACCAAACCCGGAAGTGACGTCACTAAACCCGGAAGTGAGGTCACCAAACCCGGAAGTGAGGTCACCAAACCCGGTAGTGAGCTAAGCAGACCAGGAAAGTGAGGTCTGCTAATTCGGAACTCAGGTCTGCAAACCCAGAAGTGACTTCAGCAGACCCAGAAGTGACTTCAGCAAACCCGGAAGTGAGGTCAGCAAACCCGGAAGTGAGGTCACCACACCCGGAAGTGAGGTCAGCAAACCCGGAAGTGAGGTCAGCAAACGCGGAAGTGAGGTCACCACACCCGGAAGTGAGGTCACCAAACCCGGAAGTGACGACACTAAACCCGGAAGTGATGTCAGCAAACCCGGAAGTGAGGTCAGCAAACCCGGAAGTGACGTCACTAAACCCGGAAGTGATGTCAGCAAACCCGGAAGTGAGGTCACCACACCCGGAAGTGAGGTCACCAAACCCGGAAGTGACGTCACTAAACCCGGAAGTGAGGTCAGCAAACCCGGAAGTGAGGTCAGCAAACCCGGAAGTGAGGTCACCAAACCCGGAAGTGACGTCACTAAACCCGGAAGTGAGGTCACCAAACCCGGAAGTGACGTCACTAAACCCGGAAGTGAGGTCACCACACCCGGAAGTGAGGTCACCAAACCCGGAAGTGACGTCACTAAACCCGGAAGTGAGGTCAGCAAACCCGGAAGTGAGGTCAGCAAACCCGGAAGTGAGGTCACCACACCCGGAAGTGAGGTCAGCAAACCCGGAAGTGAGGTCACCAAACCCGGAAGTGAGGTCAACAAACCCGGAAGTGAGGTAAGCAGACCAGGAAAGTGAGGTCTGCTAATTCGGAACTCAGGTCTGCAAACCCAGAAGTGACTTCAGCAGACCCAGAAGTGACTTCAGCAAACCCGGAAGTGAGGTCACCACACCCGGAAGTGAGGTCACCAAACCTGGAAGTGACGTCACTAAACCCGGAAGTGAGGTCAGCATACCCGGAAGTGACGTCACCACACCCGGAAGTGATGTCAGCAAACCCGGAAGTGAGGTCACCAAACCCGGAAGTGACGTCACTAAACCCGGAAGTGATGTCAGCAAACCCGGAAGTGACGTCACTAAACCCGGAAGTGAGGTCAGCAAACCCGGAAGTGAGGTCAGCAAACCCGGAAGTGAGGTCACCACACCCGGAAGTGAGGTCACCAAACCCGGAAGTGAGGTCACCACACCCGGAAGTGAGGTCACCAAACCCGGAAGTGACGTCACTAAACCCGGAAGTGAGGTCAGCATACCCGGAAGTGAGGTCACTAAACCCGGAAGTGAGGTCAACACACCCGGAATTGACGTCACTAAACCCGGAAGTGAGGTCAGCATACCCGGAAGTGAGGTCAGCAAACCCGGAAGTGAGGTCACCACACCCGGAAGTGAGGTCACCAAACCCGGAAGTGAGGTCACCACACCCGGAAGTGAGGTCACCAAACCCGGAAGTGACGTCACTAAACCCGTAAGTGAGGTCAGCAAACCCGGAAGTGAGGTCAGCAAACCCGGAAGTGAGGTCACCACACCCGGAAGTGTGGTCACCAAACCCGGAAGTTACGTCACTAAACCCGGAAGTGAGGTCAGCAAACCCAGAAGTGACTTCAGCAGACCCAGAAGTGACTTCAGCAAACCCGGAAGTGAGGTCAGCAAACCCGGAAGTGAGGTCAGCAAACCCGGAAGTGAGGTCACCAAACCCGGAAGTGACGTCACTAAACCCGGAAGTGATGTCAGCAAACCCGTAAGTGAGGTCAGCAAACCCGGAAGTGAGGTCACCACACCCGGAAGTGAGGTCACCACACCCGGAAGTGAGGTCACCAAACCCGGAAGTGAGGTCACCACACCCGGAAATGAGGTCAGCAAACCCGGAAGTGAGGTCAGCAAACCCGGAAGTGAGGTCACCACACCCGGAAGTGAGGTAACCAAACCCGGAAGTGAGGTCACCACACCCGGAAGTGAGGTCAGCAAACCCGGAAGTGACGTCACTAAACCCGAAAGTGATGTCAGCAAACCCGGAAGTGAGGTCAGCAAACCCGGAAGTGAGGTCACCACACCCGGAAGTGAGGTCACCACACCCGGAAGTGAGGTCACCAAACCCGGAAGTGAGGTCACCACACCCGGAAATGAGGTCAGCAAACCCGGAAGTGAGGTCACCACACCCGGAAGTGAGGTCACCAAACCCGGAAGTGACGTCACTAAACCCGGAAGTGAGGTCAGCATACCCGGAAGTGACGTCACCACACCCGGAAGTGAGGTCACCACACCCGGAAGTGAGGTCACCAAACCTGGAAGTGACGTCACTAAACCCGGAAGTGATGTCAGCAAACCCGGAAGTGAGGTCAGCAAACCCGGAAGTGAGGTCACCACACCCGGAAGTGAGGTCAGCAAACCCGGAAGTGAGGTCACCACACCCGGAAGTGAGGTCAGCAAACCCGGAAGTGAGGTCACCACACCCGGAAGTGAGGTCACCAAACCCGGAAGTGAGGTCACCACACCCGGAAGTGACGTCACTAAACCCGGAAGTGAGGTCAGCATACCCGGAAGTGAGGTCACTAAACCCGGAAGTGAGGTCAACACACCCGGAATTGACGTCACCAAACCCGGAAGTGAGGTCAGCATACCCGGAAGTGAGGTAAGCAGACCAGGAAAGTGAGGTCTGCTAATTCGGAACTCAGGTCTGCAAACCCAGAAGTGACTTCAGCAGACCCAGAAGTGACTTCAGCAAACCCGGAAGTGAGGTCACCACACCCGGAAGTGAGGTCACCAAACCCGGAAGTGACGTCACTAAACCCGGAAGTGAGGTCACCACACCCAGAAGTGAGGTCACCAAACCCGGAAGTGAGGTCACCAAACCCGGAAGTGATGTCACTAAACCCGGAAGTGAGGTCAACACACCCGGAATTGACGTCACTAAACCCGGAAGTGAGGTCAGCATACCCGGAAGTGAGGTAAGCTGACCAGGAAAGTGAGGTCTGCTAATTCGGAACTCAGGTCTGCAAACCCAGAAGTGACTTCAGCAGACCCAGAAGTGACTTCAGCAAACCCGGAAGTGAGGTCAGCAAACCCGGAAGTGAGGTCACCACACCCGGAAGTAAGGTCAGCAAACCCGGAAGTGAGGTCACCACACCCGGAAGTGAGGTCACCAAACCCGGAAGTGACGTCACTAAACCCGGAAGTGAGGTCAGCAAACCCGGAAGTGAGGTCAGCAAACCCGGAAGTGAGGTCACCACACCCGGAAGTGAGGTCACCAAACCCGGAAGTGAGGTCACCACACCCGGAAGTGAGGTCACCAAACCCGGAAGTGACGTCACTAAACCCGGAAGTGAGGTCACCAAACCCGGAAGTGACGTCACTAAACCCGGAAGTGATGTCAGCAAACCCGGAAGTGAGGTCAGCAAACCCGGAAGTGAGGTCACCACACGCGGAAGTGAGGTCAGCAAACCCGGAAGTGAGGTCACCACACCCGGAAGTGAGGTCACCAAACCCGGAAGTGACGTCACTAAACCCGGAAGTGAGGTCACCACACCCAGAAGTGAGGTCACCAAACCCGGAAGTGAGGTCACCAAACCCGGAAGTGACGTCACTAAACCCGGAAGTGAGGTCAGCATACCCGGAAGTGACGTCACCACACCCGGAAGTGAGGTCACCACACCCGGAAGTGAGGTCACCAAACCCGGAAGTGACGTCACTAAACCCGGAAGTGATGTCAGCAAACCCGGAAGTGAGGTCAGCAAACCCGGAAGTGAGGTCACCACATCCGGAAGTGAGGTCAGCAAACCCGGAAGTGAGGTCACCACACCCGGAAGTGAGGTCAGCAAACCCGGAAGTGAGGTCACCACACCCGGAAGTGAGGTCACCAAACCCGGAAGTGACGTCACTAAACCCGGAAGTGATGTCAGCAAACCCGGAAGTGAGGTCAGCAAACCCGGAAGTGAGGTCACCACACCCGGAAGTGATGTCAGCAAACCCGGAAGTGAGGTCACCACACCCGGAAGTGAGGTCACCAAACCCGGAAGTGACGTCACTAAACCCGGAAGTGAGGTCACCACACCCGGAAGTGCGGTCACCAAACCCGGAAGTGACGTCACTAAACCCGGAAGTGATGTCAGCAAACCCGGAAGTGAGGTCAGCAAACCCGGAAGTGAGGTCACCACACCCGGAAGTGAGGTCAGCAAACCCGGAAGTGAGGTCAACAAACCCGGAAGTGAGGTCAACAAACCCGGAAGTGAGGTAAGCTGACCAGGAAAGTGAGGTCTGCTAATTCGGAACTCAGGTCTGCAAACCCAGAAGTGACTTCAGCAGACCCAGAAGTGACTTCAGCAAACCCGGAAGTGAGGTCAGCAAACCCGGAAGTGAGGTCACCACACCCGGAAGTGAGGTCACCACACCCGGAAGTGAGGTCACCAAACCCGGAAGTGACGTCACTAAACCCGGAAGTGATGTCAGCAAACCCGGAAGTGAGGTCAGCAAACCCGTAAGTGAGGTCACCACACCCGGAAGTGAGGTCAGCAAACCCGGTAGTGAGGTCACTAAACCCGGAAGTGAGGTCACCAAACCCGGAAGTGACGTCACTAAACCCGGAAGTGAGGTCAGCAAACCCGAAAGTGAGGTCACCACACCCGGAAGTGAGGTCACCAAACCCGGAAGTGAGGTCACCACACCCGGAAGTGAGGTCACCAAACCTGGAAGTGACGTCACTAAACCCGGAAGTGAGGTCAGCATACCCGGAAGTGACGTCACCACACCCGGAAGTGATGTCAGCAAACCCGGAAGTGAGGTCACCAAACCCGGAAGTGACGTCACTAAACCCGGAAGTGATGTCAGCAAACCCGGAAGTGACGTCACTAAACCCGGAAGTGAGGTCAGCAAACCCGGAAGTGAGGTCAGCAAACCCGGAAGTGAGGTCACCACACCCGGAAGTGAGGTCACCAAACCCGGAAGTGAGGTCACCACACCCGGAAGTGAGGTCACCACACCCGGAAGTGACGTCACTAAACCCGGAAGTGAGGTCAGCATACCCGGAAGTGAGGTCACTAAACCCGGAAGTGAGGTCAACACACCCGGAATTGACGTCACCAAACCCGGAAGTGAGGTCAGCATACCCGGAAGTGAGGTAAGCAGACCAGGAAAGTGAGGTCTGCTAATTCGGAACTCAGGTCTGCAAACCCAGAAGTGACTTCAGCAGACCCAGAAGTGACTTCAGCAAACCCGGAAGTGAGGTCACCACACCCGGAAGTGAGGTCACCAAACCCGGAAGTGACGTCACTAAACCCGGAAGTGAGGTCACCACACCCAGAAGTGAGGTCACCAAACCCGGAAGTGAGGTCACCAAACCCGGAAGTGATGTCACTAAACCCGGAAGTGAGGTCAACACACCCGGAATTGACGTCACTAAACCCGGAAGTGAGGTCAGCATACCCGGAAGTGAGGTAAGCTGACCAGGAAAGTGAGGTCTGCTAATTCGGAACTCAGGTCTGCAAACCCAGAAGTGACTTCAGCAGACCCAGAAGTGACTTCAGCAAACCCGGAAGTGAGGTCAGCAAACCCGGAAGTGAGGTCACCACACCCGGAAGTGAGGTCAGCAAACCCGGAAGTGAGGTCAGCAAACCCGGAAGTGAGGTCACCACACCCGGAAGTGAGGTCACCAAACCCGGAAGTGAGGTCACCACACCCGGAAGTGACGTCACTAAACCCGGAAGTGAGGTCAGCATACCCGGAAGTGACGTCACCACAACCGGAAGTGAGGTCACCACACCCGGAAGTGAGGTCACCAAACCCGGAAGTGACGTCACTAAATCCGGAAGTGAGGTCAGCAAACCCGGAAGTGAGGTCACCAAACCCGGAAGTGAGGTCACCAAACCCGGTAGTGAGCTAAGCAGACCAGGAAAGTGAGGTCTACTAATTCGGAACTCAGGTCTGCAAACCCAGAAGTGACTTCAGCAGACCCAGAAGTGACTTCAGCAAACCCGGAAGTGAGGTCAGCAAACCCGGAAGTGAGGTCACCGCACCCGGAAGTGAGGTCAGCAAACCCGGAAGTGAGGTCAGCAAACGCGGAAGTGAGGTCACCACACCCGGAAGTGAGGTCACCAAAACCGGAAGTGACGTCACTAAACCCGGAAGTGATGTCAGCAAACCCGGAAGTGAGGTCAGCAAACCCGGAAGTGAGGTCACCACACCCGGAAGTGATGTCAGCAAACCCGGAAGTGAGGTCACCACACCCAGAAGTGAGGTCACCAAACCCGGAAGTGACGTCACTAAACCCGGAAGTGAGGTCAGCAAACCCGGAAGTGAGGTCAGCAAACCCGGAAGTGAGGTCACCAAACCCGGAAGTGCCGTCACTAAACCCGGAAGTGAGGTCACCAAACCCGGAAGTGACGTCACTAAACCCGGAAGTGAGGTCACCACACCCGGAAGTGCGGTCACCAAACCCGGAAGTGACGTCACTAAACCCGGAAGTGATGTCAGCAAACCCGGAAGTGAGGTCAGCTAACCCGGAAGTGAGGTCACCACACCCGGAAGTGAGGTCACCAAACCCGGAAGTGAGGTCAACAAACCCGGAAGTGAGGTCAACAAACCCGGAAGTGAGGTAAGCAGACCAGGAAAGTGAGGTCTGCTAATTCGGAACTCAGGTCTGCAAACCCAGAAGTGACTTCAGCAGACCCAGAAGTGACTTCAGCAAACCCGGAAGTGAGGTCAGCAAACCCGGAAGTGAGGTCACCACACCCGGAAGTGAGGTCAGCAAACCCGGAAGTGAGGTCACCAAACCCGGAAGTGACGTCACTAAACCCGGAAGTGATGTCAGCAAACCCGGAAGTGAGGTCAGCAAACCCGTAAGTGAGGTCACCACACCCGGAAGTGAGGTCAGCAAACCCGGTAGTGAGGTCACTAAACCCGGAAGTGAGGTCACCAAACCCGGAAGTGACGTCACTAAACCCGGAAGTGAGGTCAGCAAACCCGGAAGTGAGGTCACCACACCCGGAAGTGAGGTCACCAAACCCGGAAGTGAGGTCACCACACCCGGAAGTGAGGTCACCAAACCTGGAAGTGACGTCACTAAACCCGGAAGTGAGGTCAGCATACCCGGAAGTGACGTCACCACACCCGGAAGTGATGTCAGCAAACCCGGAAGTGAGGTCACCAAACCCGGAAGTGACGTCACTAAACCCGGAAGTGATGTCAGCAAACCCGGAAGTGACGTCACTAAACCCGGAAGTGAGGTCAGCAAACACGGAAGTGAGGTCAGCAAACCCGGAAGTGAGGTCACCACACCCGGAAGTGAGGTCACCAAACCCGGAAGTGAGGTCACCACACCCGGAAGTGAGGTCACCAAACCCGGAAGTGACGTCACTAAACCCGGAAGTGAGGTCAGCATACCCGGAAGTGAGGTCACTAAACCCGGAAGTGAGGTCAACACACCCGGAATTGACGTCACTAAACCCGGAAGTGAGGTCAGCATACCCGGAAGTGAGGTCAGCAAACCCGGAAGTGAGGTCACCACACCCGGAAGTGAGGTCACCAAACCCGGAAGTGAGGTCACCACACCCGGAAGTGAGGTCACCAAACCCGGAAGTGACGTCACTAAACCCGGAAGAGAGGTCAGCAAACCCAGAAGTGACTTCAGCAGACCCAGAAGTGACTTCAGCAAACCCGGAAGTGAGGTCAGCAAACCCGGAAGTGAGGTCACCACACCCGGAAGTGAGGTCACCACACCCGGAAGTGAGGTCAGCAAACCCGGAAGTGACGTCACTAAACCCGGAAGTGATGTCAGCAAACCCGGAAGTGAGGTCAGCAAACCCGTAAGTGAGGTCACCACACCCGGAAGTGAGGTCAGCAAACCCGGTAGTGAGGTCACTAAACCCGGAAGTGAGGTCACCAAACCCGGAAGTGACGTCACTAAACCCGGAAGTGAGGTCAGCATACCCGGAAGTGACGTCACCACACCCGGAAGTGAGGTCAGCAAACCCGGAAGTGAGGTCACCACACCCGGAAGTGATGTCAGCAAACCCGGAAGTGAGGTCACCACACCCAGAAGTGAGGTCACCAAACCCGGAAGTGACGTCACTAAACCCGGAAGTGAGGTCAGCAAACCCGGAAGTGAGGTCAGCAAACCCGGAAGTGAGGTCACCAAACCCGGAAGTGACGTCACTAAACCCGGAAGTGAGGTCACCAAACCCGGAAGTGACGTCACTAAACCCGGAAGTGAGGTCACCACACCCGGAAGTGCGGTCACCAAACCCGGAAGTGACGTCACTAAACCCGGAAGTGATGTCAGCAAACCCGGAAGTGAGGTCAGCAAACCCGGAAGTGAGGTCACCACACCCGGAAGTGAGGTCAGCAAACCCGGAAGTGAGGTCACCAAACCCGGAAGTGAGGTCAACAAACCCGGAAGTGAGGTAAGCAGACCAGGAAAGTGAGGTCTGCTAATTCGGAACTCAGGTCTGCAAACCCAGAAGTGACTTCAGCAAACCCAGAAGTGACTTCAGCAAACCCGGAAGTGAGGTCACCACACCCGGAAGTGAGGTCACCACACCTGGAAGTGAGGTCACCACACCCGGAAGTGAGGTCAGCAAACCCGGAAGTGACGTCACTAAACCCGGAAGTGATGTCAGCAAACCCGGAAGTGAGGTCAGCAAACCCGTAAGTGAGGTCACCACACCCGGAAGTGAGGTCAGCAAACCCGGTAGTGAGGTCACTAAACCCGGAAGTGAGGTCACCAAACCCGGAAGTGACGTCACTAAACCCGGAAGTGAGGTCAGCAAACCCGGAAGTGAGGTCACCACACCCGAAAGTGAGGTCACCAAACCCGGAAGTGAGGTCACCACACCCGGAAGTGAGGTCACCAAACCTGGAAGTGACGTCACTAAACCCGGAAGTGAGGTCAGCATACCCGGAAGTGACGTCACCACACCCGGAAGTGAGGTCAGCAAACCCGGAAGTGAGGTCACCACACCCGGAAGTGAGGTCAGCAAACCCGGAAGTGAGGTCACCACACCCGGAAGTGAGGTCAGCAAACCCGGAAGTGAGGTCAGCAAACCCGGAAGTGAGGTCACCACACCCGGAAGTGAGGTCACCAAACCCGGAAGTGAGGTCACCACACCCGGAAGTGACGTCACTAAACCCGGAAGTGAGGTCAGCATACCCGGAAGTGACGTCACCACAACCGGAAGTGAGGTCACCACACCCGGAAGTGAG
This sequence comes from Coturnix japonica, assembly GCF_054131305.1. Lineage (NCBI taxonomy): Eukaryota > Metazoa > Chordata > Aves > Galliformes > Phasianidae > Coturnix > Coturnix japonica. The sequence goes on from NW_028188980.1 coordinate 181,093, forward strand.
GTCACCAAACCCGGAAGTGACGTCACTAAATCCGGAAGTGAGGTCAGCAAACCCGGAAGTGAGGTCACCAAACCCGGAAGTGAGGTCACCAAACCCGGTAGTGAGCTAAGCAGACCAGGAAAGTGAGGTCTACTAATTCGGAACTCAGGTCTGCAAACCCAGAAGTGACTTCAGCAGACCCAGAAGTGACTTCAGCAAACCCGGAAGTGAGGTCAGCAAACCCGGAAGTGAGGTCACCGCACCCGGAAGTGAGGTCAGCAAACCCGGAAGTGAGGTCAGCAAACGCGGAAGTGAGGTCACCACACCCGGAAGTGAGGTCACCAAAACCGGAAGTGACGTCACTAAACCCGGAAGTGATGTCAGCAAACCCGGAAGTGAGGTCAGCAAACCCGGAAGTGAGGTCACCACACCCGGAAGTGATGTCAGCAAACCCGGAAGTGAGGTCACCACACCCAGAAGTGAGGTCACCAAACCCGGAAGTGACGTCACTAAACCCGGAAGTGAGGTCAGCAAACCCGGAAGTGAGGTCAGCAAACCCGGAAGTGAGGTCACCAAACCCGGAAGTGACGTCACTAAACCCGGAAGTGAGGTCACCAAACCCGGAAGTGACGTCACTAAACCCGGAAGTGAGGTCACCACACCCGGAAGTGCGGTCACCAAACCCGGAAGTGACGTCACTAAACCCGGAAGTGATGTCAGCAAACCCGGAAGTGAGGTCAGCAAACCCGGAAGTGAGGTCACCACACCCGGAAGTGAGGTCACCAAACCCGGAAGTGAGGTCAACAAACCCGGAAGTGAGGTCAACAAACCCGGAAGTGAGGTAAGCAGACCAGGAAAGTGAGGTCTGCTAATTCGGAACTCAGGTCTGCAAACCCAGAAGTGACTTCAGCAGACCCAGAAGTGACTTCAGCAAACCCGGAAGTGAGGTCAGCAAACCCGGAAGTGAGGTCACCACACCCGGAAGTGAGGTCAGCAAACCCGGAAGTGAGGTCACCAAACCCGGAAGTGACGTCACTAAACCCGGAAGTGATGTCAGCAAACCCGGAAGTGAGGTCAGCAAACCCGTAAGTGAGGTCACCACACCCGGAAGTGAGGTCAGCAAACCCGGTAGTGAGGTCACTAAACCCGGAAGTGAGGTCACCAAACCCGGAAGTGACGTCACTAAACCCGGAAGTGAGGTCAGCAAACCCGGAAGTGAGGTCACCACACCCGGAAGTGAGGTCACCAAACCCGGAAGTGAGGTCACCACACCCGGAAGTGAGGTCACCAAACCTGGAAGTGACGTCACTAAACCCGGAAGTGAGGTCAGCATACCCGGAAGTGACGTCACCACACCCGGAAGTGATGTCAGCAAACCCGGAAGTGAGGTCACCAAACCCGGAAGTGACGTCACTAAACCCGGAAGTGATGTCAGCAAACCCGGAAGTGACGTCACTAAACCCGGAAGTGAGGTCAGCAAACACGGAAGTGAGGTCAGCAAACCCGGAAGTGAGGTCACCACACCCGGAAGTGAGGTCACCAAACCCGGAAGTGAGGTCACCACACCCGGAAGTGAGGTCACCAAACCCGGAAGTGACGTCACTAAACCCGGAAGTGAGGTCAGCATACCCGGAAGTGAGGTCACTAAACCCGGAAGTGAGGTCAACACACCCGGAATTGACGTCACTAAACCCGGAAGTGAGGTCAGCATACCCGGAAGTGAGGTCAGCAAACCCGGAAGTGAGGTCACCACACCCGGAAGTGAGGTCACCAAACCCGGAAGTGAGGTCACCACACCCGGAAGTGAGGTCACCAAACCCGGAAGTGACGTCACTAAACCCGTAAGTGAGGTCAGCAAACCCGGAAGTGAGGTCAGCAAACCCGGAAGTGAGGTCACCACACCCGGAAGTGCGGTCACCAAACCCGGAAGTGACGTCACTAAACCCGGAAGTGAGGTCAGCAAACCCAGAAGTGACTTCAGCAGACCCAGAAGTGACTTCAGCAAACCCGGAAGTGAGGTCAGCAAACCCGGAAGTGAGGTCAGCAAACCCGGAAGTGAGGTCACCAAACCCGGAAGTGACGTCACTAAACCCGGAAGTGATGTCAGCAAACCCGGAAGTGAGGTCAGCAAACCCGGAAGTGAGGTCACCACACCCGGAAGTGAGGTCACCACACCCGGAAGTGAGGTCACCAAACCCGGAAGTGAGGTCACCACACCCGGAAATGAGGTCAGCAAACCCGGAAGTGAGGTCAGCAAACCCGGAAGTGAGGTCACCACACCCGGAAGTGAGGTAACCAAACCCGGAAGTGAGGTCACCACACCCGGAAGTGAGGTCAGCAAACCCGGAAGTGACGTCACTAAACCCGAAAGTGATGTCAGCAAACCCGGAAGTGAGGTCAGCAAACCCGGAAGTGAGGTCACCACACCCGGAAGTGATGTCAGCAAACCCGGAAGTGAGGTCACCACACCCGGAAGTGAGGTCACCAAACCCGGAAGTGACGTCACTAAACCCGGAAGTGAGGTCAGCAAACCCAGAAGTGACTTCAGCAGACCCAGAAGTGACTTCAGCAAACCCGGAAGTGAGGTCAGCAAACCCGGAAGTGAGGTCAGCAAACCCGGAAGTGAGGTCACCACACCCGGAAGTGACGTCACTAAACCCGGAAGTGATGTCAGCAAACCCGGAAGTGAGGTCAGCAAACCCGGAAGTGAGGTCACCACACCCGGAAGTGAGGTCACCACACCCGGAAGTGAGGTCACCAAACCCGGAAGTGAGGTCACCACACCCGGAAGTGAGGTCACCAAACCCGGAAGTGACGTCACTAAACCCGGAAGTGAGGTCAGCATACCCGGAAGTGACGTCACCACACCCGGAAGTGAGGTCACCACACCCGGAAGTGAGGTCACCAAACCCGGAAGTGACGTCACTAAACCCGGAAGTGATGTCAGCAAACCCGGAAGTGAGGTCAGCAAACCCGGAAGTGAGGTCACCACACCCGGAAGTGAGGTCAGCAAACCCGGAAGTGAGGTCACCACACCCGGAAGTGAGGTCAGCAAACCCGGAAGTGAGGTCACCACACCCGGAAGTGAGGTCACCAAACCCGGAAGTGAGGTCACCACACCCGGAAGTGAGGTCACCACACCCGGAAGTGACGTCACTAAACCCGGAAGTGAGGTCAGCATACCCGGAAGTGACGTCACCACACCCGGAAGTGAGGTCACCACACCCGGAAGTGAGGTCACCAAACCCGGAAGTGACGTCACTAAACCTGGAAGTGATGTCAGCAAACCCGGAAGTGAGGTCAGTAAACCCGGAAGTGAGGTCACCACACCCGGAAGTGAGGTCACCACACCCAGAAGTGAGGTCACCACACCCGGAAGTGAGGTCAGCAAACCCGGAAGTGAGGTCACCAAACCCGGAAGTGAGGTCACCAAACCCGGTAGTGAGCTAAGCAGACCAGGAAAGTGAGGTCTGCTAATTCGGAACTCAGGTCTGCAAACCCAGAAGTGACTTCAGCAGACCCAGAAGTGACTTCAGCAAACCCGGAAGTGAGGTCAGCAAACCCGGAAGTGAGGTCACCACACCCGGAAGTGAGGTCAGCAAACCCGGAAGTGAGGTCAGCAAACGCGGAAGTGAGGTCACCACACCCGGAAGTGAGGTCACCAAACCCGGAAGTGACGTCACTAAACCCGGAAGTGATGTCAGCAAACCCGGAAGTGAGGTCAGCAAACCCGGAAGTGACGTCACTAAACCCGGAAGTGATGTCAGCAAACCCGGAAGTGAGGTCACCACACCCGGAAGTGAGGTCACCAAACCCGGAAGTGACGTCACTAAACCCGGAAGTGAGGTCACCAAACCCGGAAGTGAGGTCACCAAACCCGGTAGTGAGCTAAGCAGACCAGGAAAGTGAGGTCTGCTAATTCGGAACTCAGGTCTGCAAACCCAGAAGTGACTTCAGCAGACCCAGAAGTGACTTCAGCAAACCCGGAAGTGAGGTCAGCAAACCCGGAAGTGAGGTCACCACACCCGGAAGTGAGGTCAGCAAACCCGGAAGTGAGGTCAGCAAACGCGGAAGTGAGGTCACCACACCCGGAAGTGAGGTCACCAAACCCGGAAGTGACGTCACTAAACCCGGAAGTGATGTCAGCAAACCCGGAAGTGAGGTCAGCAAACCCGGAAGTGACGTCACTAAACCCGGAAGTGATGTCAGCAAACCCGGAAGTGAGGTCACCACACCCGGAAGTGAGGTCACCAAACCCGGAAGTGACGTCACTAAACCCGGAAGTGAGGTCAGCAAACCCGGAAGTGAGGTCAGCAAACCCGGAAGTGAGGTCACCAAACCCGGAAGTGACGTCACTAAACCCGGAAGTGAGGTCACCAAACCCGGAAGTGACGTCACTAAACCCGGAAGTGAGGTCACCACACCCGGAAGTGAGGTCACCAAACCCGGAAGTGACGTCACTAAACCCGGAAGTGAGGTCAGCAAACCCGGAAGTGAGGTCAGCAAACCCGGAAGTGAGGTCACCACACCCGGAAGTGAGGTCAGCAAACCCGGAAGTGAGGTCACCAAACCCGGAAGTGAGGTCAACAAACCCGGAAGTGAGGTAAGCAGACCAGGAAAGTGAGGTCTGCTAATTCGGAACTCAGGTCTGCAAACCCAGAAGTGACTTCAGCAGACCCAGAAGTGACTTCAGCAAACCCGGAAGTGAGGTCACCACACCCGGAAGTGAGGTCACCAAACCTGGAAGTGACGTCACTAAACCCGGAAGTGAGGTCAGCATACCCGGAAGTGACGTCACCACACCCGGAAGTGATGTCAGCAAACCCGGAAGTGAGGTCACCAAACCCGGAAGTGACGTCACTAAACCCGGAAGTGATGTCAGCAAACCCGGAAGTGACGTCACTAAACCCGGAAGTGAGGTCAGCAAACCCGGAAGTGAGGTCAGCAAACCCGGAAGTGAGGTCACCACACCCGGAAGTGAGGTCACCAAACCCGGAAGTGAGGTCACCACACCCGGAAGTGAGGTCACCAAACCCGGAAGTGACGTCACTAAACCCGGAAGTGAGGTCAGCATACCCGGAAGTGAGGTCACTAAACCCGGAAGTGAGGTCAACACACCCGGAATTGACGTCACTAAACCCGGAAGTGAGGTCAGCATACCCGGAAGTGAGGTCAGCAAACCCGGAAGTGAGGTCACCACACCCGGAAGTGAGGTCACCAAACCCGGAAGTGAGGTCACCACACCCGGAAGTGAGGTCACCAAACCCGGAAGTGACGTCACTAAACCCGTAAGTGAGGTCAGCAAACCCGGAAGTGAGGTCAGCAAACCCGGAAGTGAGGTCACCACACCCGGAAGTGTGGTCACCAAACCCGGAAGTTACGTCACTAAACCCGGAAGTGAGGTCAGCAAACCCAGAAGTGACTTCAGCAGACCCAGAAGTGACTTCAGCAAACCCGGAAGTGAGGTCAGCAAACCCGGAAGTGAGGTCAGCAAACCCGGAAGTGAGGTCACCAAACCCGGAAGTGACGTCACTAAACCCGGAAGTGATGTCAGCAAACCCGTAAGTGAGGTCAGCAAACCCGGAAGTGAGGTCACCACACCCGGAAGTGAGGTCACCACACCCGGAAGTGAGGTCACCAAACCCGGAAGTGAGGTCACCACACCCGGAAATGAGGTCAGCAAACCCGGAAGTGAGGTCAGCAAACCCGGAAGTGAGGTCACCACACCCGGAAGTGAGGTAACCAAACCCGGAAGTGAGGTCACCACACCCGGAAGTGAGGTCAGCAAACCCGGAAGTGACGTCACTAAACCCGAAAGTGATGTCAGCAAACCCGGAAGTGAGGTCAGCAAACCCGGAAGTGAGGTCACCACACCCGGAAGTGAGGTCACCACACCCGGAAGTGAGGTCACCAAACCCGGAAGTGAGGTCACCACACCCGGAAATGAGGTCAGCAAACCCGGAAGTGAGGTCACCACACCCGGAAGTGAGGTCACCAAACCCGGAAGTGACGTCACTAAACCCGGAAGTGAGGTCAGCATACCCGGAAGTGACGTCACCACACCCGGAAGTGAGGTCACCACACCCGGAAGTGAGGTCACCAAACCTGGAAGTGACGTCACTAAACCCGGAAGTGATGTCAGCAAACCCGGAAGTGAGGTCAGCAAACCCGGAAGTGAGGTCACCACACCCGGAAGTGAGGTCAGCAAACCCGGAAGTGAGGTCACCACACCCGGAAGTGAGGTCAGCAAACCCGGAAGTGAGGTCACCACACCCGGAAGTGAGGTCACCAAACCCGGAAGTGAGGTCACCACACCCGGAAGTGACGTCACTAAACCCGGAAGTGAGGTCAGCATACCCGGAAGTGAGGTCACTAAACCCGGAAGTGAGGTCAACACACCCGGAATTGACGTCACCAAACCCGGAAGTGAGGTCAGCATACCCGGAAGTGAGGTAAGCAGACCAGGAAAGTGAGGTCTGCTAATTCGGAACTCAGGTCTGCAAACCCAGAAGTGACTTCAGCAGACCCAGAAGTGACTTCAGCAAACCCGGAAGTGAGGTCACCACACCCGGAAGTGAGGTCACCAAACCCGGAAGTGACGTCACTAAACCCGGAAGTGAGGTCACCACACCCAGAAGTGAGGTCACCAAACCCGGAAGTGAGGTCACCAAACCCGGAAGTGATGTCACTAAACCCGGAAGTGAGGTCAACACACCCGGAATTGACGTCACTAAACCCGGAAGTGAGGTCAGCATACCCGGAAGTGAGGTAAGCTGACCAGGAAAGTGAGGTCTGCTAATTCGGAACTCAGGTCTGCAAACCCAGAAGTGACTTCAGCAGACCCAGAAGTGACTTCAGCAAACCCGGAAGTGAGGTCAGCAAACCCGGAAGTGAGGTCACCACACCCGGAAGTAAGGTCAGCAAACCCGGAAGTGAGGTCACCACACCCGGAAGTGAGGTCACCAAACCCGGAAGTGACGTCACTAAACCCGGAAGTGAGGTCAGCAAACCCGGAAGTGAGGTCAGCAAACCCGGAAGTGAGGTCACCACACCCGGAAGTGAGGTCACCAAACCCGGAAGTGAGGTCACCACACCCGGAAGTGAGGTCACCAAACCCGGAAGTGACGTCACTAAACCCGGAAGTGAGGTCACCAAACCCGGAAGTGACGTCACTAAACCCGGAAGTGATGTCAGCAAACCCGGAAGTGAGGTCAGCAAACCCGGAAGTGAGGTCACCACACGCGGAAGTGAGGTCAGCAAACCCGGAAGTGAGGTCACCACACCCGGAAGTGAGGTCACCAAACCCGGAAGTGACGTCACTAAACCCGGAAGTGAGGTCACCACACCCAGAAGTGAGGTCACCAAACCCGGAAGTGAGGTCACCAAACCCGGAAGTGACGTCACTAAACCCGGAAGTGAGGTCAGCATACCCGGAAGTGACGTCACCACACCCGGAAGTGAGGTCACCACACCCGGAAGTGAGGTCACCAAACCCGGAAGTGACGTCACTAAACCCGGAAGTGATGTCAGCAAACCCGGAAGTGAGGTCAGCAAACCCGGAAGTGAGGTCACCACATCCGGAAGTGAGGTCAGCAAACCCGGAAGTGAGGTCACCACACCCGGAAGTGAGGTCAGCAAACCCGGAAGTGAGGTCACCACACCCGGAAGTGAGGTCACCAAACCCGGAAGTGACGTCACTAAACCCGGAAGTGATGTCAGCAAACCCGGAAGTGAGGTCAGCAAACCCGGAAGTGAGGTCACCACACCCGGAAGTGATGTCAGCAAACCCGGAAGTGAGGTCACCACACCCGGAAGTGAGGTCACCAAACCCGGAAGTGACGTCACTAAACCCGGAAGTGAGGTCACCACACCCGGAAGTGCGGTCACCAAACCCGGAAGTGACGTCACTAAACCCGGAAGTGATGTCAGCAAACCCGGAAGTGAGGTCAGCAAACCCGGAAGTGAGGTCACCACACCCGGAAGTGAGGTCAGCAAACCCGGAAGTGAGGTCAACAAACCCGGAAGTGAGGTCAACAAACCCGGAAGTGAGGTAAGCTGACCAGGAAAGTGAGGTCTGCTAATTCGGAACTCAGGTCTGCAAACCCAGAAGTGACTTCAGCAGACCCAGAAGTGACTTCAGCAAACCCGGAAGTGAGGTCAGCAAACCCGGAAGTGAGGTCACCACACCCGGAAGTGAGGTCACCACACCCGGAAGTGAGGTCACCAAACCCGGAAGTGACGTCACTAAACCCGGAAGTGATGTCAGCAAACCCGGAAGTGAGGTCAGCAAACCCGTAAGTGAGGTCACCACACCCGGAAGTGAGGTCAGCAAACCCGGTAGTGAGGTCACTAAACCCGGAAGTGAGGTCACCAAACCCGGAAGTGACGTCACTAAACCCGGAAGTGAGGTCAGCAAACCCGAAAGTGAGGTCACCACACCCGGAAGTGAGGTCACCAAACCCGGAAGTGAGGTCACCACACCCGGAAGTGAGGTCACCAAACCTGGAAGTGACGTCACTAAACCCGGAAGTGAGGTCAGCATACCCGGAAGTGACGTCACCACACCCGGAAGTGATGTCAGCAAACCCGGAAGTGAGGTCACCAAACCCGGAAGTGACGTCACTAAACCCGGAAGTGATGTCAGCAAACCCGGAAGTGACGTCACTAAACCCGGAAGTGAGGTCAGCAAACCCGGAAGTGAGGTCAGCAAACCCGGAAGTGAGGTCACCACACCCGGAAGTGAGGTCACCAAACCCGGAAGTGAGGTCACCACACCCGGAAGTGAGGTCACCACACCCGGAAGTGACGTCACTAAACCCGGAAGTGAGGTCAGCATACCCGGAAGTGAGGTCACTAAACCCGGAAGTGAGGTCAACACACCCGGAATTGACGTCACCAAACCCGGAAGTGAGGTCAGCATACCCGGAAGTGAGGTAAGCAGACCAGGAAAGTGAGGTCTGCTAATTCGGAACTCAGGTCTGCAAACCCAGAAGTGACTTCAGCAGACCCAGAAGTGACTTCAGCAAACCCGGAAGTGAGGTCACCACACCCGGAAGTGAGGTCACCAAACCCGGAAGTGACGTCACTAAACCCGGAAGTGAGGTCACCACACCCAGAAGTGAGGTCACCAAACCCGGAAGTGAGGTCACCAAACCCGGAAGTGATGTCACTAAACCCGGAAGTGAGGTCAACACACCCGGAATTGACGTCACTAAACCCGGAAGTGAGGTCAGCATACCCGGAAGTGAGGTAAGCTGACCAGGAAAGTGAGGTCTGCTAATTCGGAACTCAGGTCTGCAAACCCAGAAGTGACTTCAGCAGACCCAGAAGTGACTTCAGCAAACCCGGAAGTGAGGTCAGCAAACCCGGAAGTGAGGTCACCACACCCGGAAGTAAGGTCAGCAAACCCGGAAGTGAGGTCACCACACCCGGAAGTGAGGTCACCAAACCCGGAAGTGACGTCACTAAACCCGGAAGTGAGGTCAGCAAACCCGGAAGTGAGGTCAGCAAACCCGGAAGTGAGGTCACCACACCCGGAAGTGAGGTCACCAAACCCGGAAGTGAGGTCACCACACCCGGAAGTGAGGTCACCAAACCCGGAAGTGACGTCACTAAACCCGGAAGTGAGGTCACCAAACCCGGAAGTGACGTCACTAAACCCGGAAGTGATGTCAGCAAACCCGGAAGTGAGGTCAGCAAACCCGGAAGTGAGGTCACCACACGCGGAAGTGAGGTCAGCAAACCCGGAAGTGAGGTCACCACACCCGGAAGTGAGGTCACCAAACCCGGAAGTGACGTCACTAAACCCGGAAGTGAGGTCACCACACCCAGAAGTGAGGTCACCAAACCCGGAAGTGAGGTCACCAAACCCGGAAGTGACGTCACTAAACCCGGAAGTGAGGTCAGCATACCCGGAAGTGACGTCACCACACCCGGAAGTGAGGTCACCACACCCGGAAGTGAGGTCACCAAACCCGGAAGTGACGTCACTAAACCCGGAAGTGATGTCAGCAAACCCGGAAGTGAGGTCAGCAAACCCGGAAGTGAGGTCACCACATCCGGAAGTGAGGTCAGCAAACCCGGAAGTGAGGTCACCACACCCGGAAGTGAGGTCAGCAAACCCGGAAGTGAGGTCACCACACCCGGAAGTGAGGTCACCAAACCCGGAAGTGACGTCACTAAACCCGGAAGTGATGTCAGCAAACCCGGAAGTGAGGTCAGCAAACCCGGAAGTGAGGTCACCACACCCGGAAGTGATGTCAGCAAACCCGGAAGTGAGGTCACCACACCCGGAAGTGAGGTCACCAAACCCGGAAGTGACGTCACTAAACCCGGAAGTGAGGTCACCACACCCGGAAGTGCGGTCACCAAACCCGGAAGTGACGTCACTAAACCCGGAAGTGATGTCAGCAAACCCGGAAGTGAGGTCAGCAAACCCGGAAGTGAGGTCACCACACCCGGAAGTGAGGTCAGCAAACCCGGAAGTGAGGTCACCAAACCCGGAAGTGAGGTCAACAAACCCGGAAGTGAGGTAAGCTGACCAGGAAAGTGAGGTCTGCTAATTCGGAACTCAGGTCTGCAAACCCAGAAGTGACTTCAGCAGACCCAGAAGTGACTTCAGCAAACCCGGAAGTGAGGTCAGCAAACCCGGAAGTGAGGTCACCACACCCGGAAGTGAGGTCACCACACCCGGAAGTGAGGTCACCAAACCCGGAAGTGACGTCACTAAACCCGGAAGTGATGTCAGCAAACCCGGAAGTGAGGTCAGCAAACCCGTAAGTGAGGTCACCACACCCGGAAGTGAGGTCAGCAAACCCGGTAGTGAGGTCACTAAACCCGGAAGTGAGGTCACCAAACCCGGAAGTGACGTCACTAAACCCGGAAGTGAGGTCAGCAAACCCGAAAGTGAGGTCACCACACCCGGAAGTGAGGTCACCAAACCCGGAAGTGAGGTCACCACACCCGGAAGTGAGGTCACCAAACCTGGAAGTGACGTCACTAAACCCGGAAGTGAGGTCAGCATACCCGGAAGTGACGTCACCACACCCGGAAGTGATGTCAGCAAACCCGGAAGTGAGGTCACCAAACCCGGAAGTGACGTCACTAAACCCGGAAGTGATGTCAGCAAACCCGGAAGTGACGTCACTAAACCCGGAAGTGAGGTCAGCAAACCCGGAAGTGAGGTCAGCAAACCCGGAAGTGAGGTCACCACACCCGGAAGTGAGGTCACCAAACCCGGAAGTGAGGTCACCACACCCGGAAGTGAGGTCACCACACCCGGAAGTGACGTCACTAAACCCGGAAGTGAGGTCAGCATACCCGGAAGTGAGGTCACTAAACCCGGAAGTGAGGTCAACACACCCGGAATTGACGTCACCAAACCCGGAAGTGAGGTCAGCATACCCGGAAGTGAGGTAAGCAGACCAGGAAAGTGAGGTCTGCTAATTCGGAACTCAGGTCTGCAAACCCAGAAGTGACTTCAGCAGACCCAGAAGTGACTTCAGCAAACCCGGAAGTGAGGTCACCACACCCGGAAGTGAGGTCACCAAACCCGGAAGTGACGTCACTAAACCCGGAAGTGAGGTCACCACACCCAGAAGTGAGGTCACCAAACCCGGAAGTGAGGTCACCAAACCCGGAAGTGATGTCACTAAACCCGGAAGTGAGGTCAACACACCCGGAATTGACGTCACTAAACCCGGAAGTGAGGTCAGCATACCCGGAAGTGAGGTAAGCTGACCAGGAAAGTGAGGTCTGCTAATTCGGAACTCAGGTCTGCAAACCCAGAAGTGACTTCAGCAGACCCAGAAGTGACTTCAGCAAACCCGGAAGTGAGGTCAGCAAACCCGGAAGTGAGGTCACCACACCCGGAAGTAAGGTCAGCAAACCCGGAAGTGAGGTCACCACACCCGGAAGTGAGGTCACCAAACCCGGAAGTGACGTCACTAAACCCGGAAGTGAGGTCAGCAAACCCGGAAGTGAGGTCAGCAAACCCGGAAGTGAGGTCACCACACCCGGAAGTGAGGTCACCAAACCCGGAAGTGAGGTCACCACACCCGGAAGTGAGGTCACCAAACCCGGAAGTGACGTCACTAAACCCGGAAGTGAGGTCACCAAACCCGGAAGTGACGTCACTAAACCCGGAAGTGATGTCAGCAAACCCGGAAGTGAGGTCAGCAAACCCGGAAGTGAGGTCACCACACGCGGAAGTGAGGTCAGCAAACCCGGAAGTGAGGTCACCACACCCGGAAGTGAGGTCACCAAACCCGGAAGTGACGTCACTAAACCCGGAAGTGAGGTCACCACACCCAGAAGTGAGGTCACCAAACCCGGAAGTGAGGTCACCAAACCCGGAAGTGACGTCACTAAACCCGGAAGTGAGGTCAGCATACCCGGAAGTGACGTCACCACACCCGGAAGTGAGGTCACCACACCCGGAAGTGAGGTCACCAAACCCGGAAGTGACGTCACTAAACCCGGAAGTGATGTCAGCAAACCCGGAAGTGAGGTCAGCAAACCCGGAAGTGAGGTCACCACATCCGGAAGTGAGGTCAGCAAACCCGGAAGTGAGGTCACCACACCCGGAAGTGAGGTCAGCAAACCCGGAAGTGAGGTCCCCACACCCGGAAGTGAGGTCACCAAACCCGGAAGTGACGTCACTAAACCCGGAAGTGATGTCAGCAAACCCGGAAGTGAGGTCAGCAAACCCGGAAGTGAGGTCACCACACCCGGAAGTGATGTCAGCAAACCCGGAAGTGAGGTCACCACACCCGGAAGTGAGGTCACCAAACCCGGAAGTGACGTCACTAAACCCGGAAGTGAGGTCACCACACCCGGAAGTGCGGTCACCAAACCCGGAAGTGACGTCACTAAACCCGGAAGTGATGTCAGCAAACCCGGAAGTGAGGTCACCACATCCGGAAGTGAGGTCAGCAAACCCGGAAGTGAGGTCACCACACCCGGAAGTGAGGTCAGCAAACCCGGAAGTGAGGTCACCACACCCGGAAGTGAGGTCACCAAACCCGGAAGTGACGTCACTAAACCCGGAAGTGATGTCAGCAAACCCGGAAGTGAGGTCAGCAAACCCGGAAGTGAGGTCACCACACCCGGAAGTGATGTCAGCAAACCCGGAAGTGAGGTCACCACACCCGGAAGTGAGGTCACCAAACCCGGAAGTGACGTCACTAAACCCGGAAGTGAGGTCACCACACCCGGAAGTGCGGTCACCAAACCCGGAAGTGACGTCACTAAACCCGGAAGTGATGTCAGCAAACCCGGAAGTGAGGTCAGCAAACCCGGAAGTGAGGTCACCACACCCGGAAGTGAGGTCAGCAAACCCGGAAGTGAGGTCACCAAACCCGGAAGTGAGGTCAACAAACCCGGAAGTGAGGTAAGCTGACCAGGAAAGTGAGGTCTGCTAATTCGGAACTCAGGTCTGCAAACCCAGAAGTGACTTCAGCAGACCCAGAAGTGACTTCAGCAAACCCGGAAGTGAGGTCAGCAAACCCGGAAGTGAGGTCACCACACCCGGAAGTGAGGTCACCACACCCGGAAGTGAGGTCACCAAACCCGGAAGTGACGTCACTAAACCCGGAAGTGATGTCAGCAAACCCGGAAGTGAGGTCAGCAAACCCGTAAGTGAGGTCACCACACCCGGAAGTGAGGTCAGCAAACCCGGTAGTGAGGTCACTAAACCCGGAAGTGAGGTCACCAAACCCGGAAGTGACGTCACTAAACCCGGAAGTGAGGTCAGCAAACCCGAAAGTGAGGTCACCACACCCGGAAGTGAGGTCACCAAACCCGGAAGTGAGGTCACCACACCCGGAAGTGAGGTCACCAAACCTGGAAGTGACGTCACTAAACCCGGAAGTGAGGTCAGCATACCCGGAAGTGACGTCACCACACCCGGAAGTGATGTCAGCAAACCCGGAAGTGAGGTCACCAAACCCGGAAGTGACGTCACTAAACCCGGAAGTGATGTCAGCAAACCCGGAAGTGACGTCACTAAACCCGGAAGTGAGGTCAGCAAACCCGGAAGTGAGGTCAGCAAACCCGGAAGTGAGGTCACCACACCCGGAAGTGAGGTCACCAAACCCGGAAGTGAGGTCACCACACCCGGAAGTGAGGTCACCAAACCCGGAAGTGACGTCACTAAACCCGGAAGTGAGGTCAGCATACCCGGAAGTGAGGTCACTAAACCCGGAAGTGAGGTCAACACACCCGGAATTGACGTCACTAAACCCGGAAGTGAGGTCAGCATACCCGGAAGTGAGGTCAGCAAACCCGGAAGTGAGGTCACCACACCCGGAAGTGAGGTCACCAAACCCGGAAGTGAGGTCACCACACCCGGAAGTGAGGTCACCAAACCCGGAAGTGACGTCACTAAACCCGGAAGTGAGGTCAGCAAACCCGGAAGTGAGGTCACCACACCCGGAAGTGAGGTCACCAAACCCGGAAGTGACGTCACTAAACCCGGAAGTGAGGTCAGCAAACCCAGAAGTGACTTCAGCAGACCCAGAAGTGACTTCAGCAAACCCGGAAGTGAGGTCAGCAAACCCGGAAGTGAGGTCAGCAAACCCGGAAGTGAGGTCACCAAACCCGGAAGTGACGTCACTAAACCCGGAAGTGATGTCAGCAAACCCGGAAGTGATGTCAGCAAACCCGGAAGTGAGGTCACCACACCCGGAAGTGAGGTCACCACACCCGGAAGTGAGGTCACCAAACCCGGAAGTGAGGTCACCACACCCGGAAGTGAGGTCAGCAAACCCGGAAGTGAGGTCAGCAAACCCGGAAGTGAGGTCACCACACCCGGAAGTGAGGTAACCAAACCCGGAAGTGAGGTCACCACACCCGGAAGTGAGGTCACCAAACCCGGAAGTGACGTCACTAAACCCGAAAGTGATGTCAGCAAACCCGGAAGTGAGGTCAGCAAACCCGGAAGTGAGGTCACCACACCCGGAAGTGATGTCAGCAAACCCGGAAGTGAGGTCACCACACCGGGAAGTGAGGTAACCAAACCCGGAAGTGAGGTCACCACACCCGGAAGTGAGGTCACCAAACCCGGAAGTGACGTCACTAAACCCGGAAGTGAGGTCAGCAAACCCGGAAGTGAGGTCAGCAAACCCGGAAGTGAGGTCACCACACCCGGAAGTGAGGTCACCAAACCCGGAAGTGACGTCACTAAACCCGGAAGTGAGGTCAGCAAACCCAGAAGTGACTTCAGCAGACCCAGATGTGACTTCAGCAAACCCGGAAGTGAGGTCAGCAAACCCGGAAGTGAGGTCTGCAAACCCGTAAGTGAGGTCACCAAACCCGGAAGTGACGTCACTAAACCCGGAAGTGATGTCAGCAAACCCGGAAGTGAGGTCAGCAAACCCGGAAGTGAGGTCACCACACCCGGAAGTGAGGTCAGCAAACCCGGAAGTGAGGTCAGCAAACGCGGAAGTGAGGTCACCACACCCGGAAGTGAGGTCACCAAACCCGGAAGTGACGTCACTAAACCCGGAAGTGATGTCAGCAAACCCGGAAGTGAGGTCAGCAAAACCGGAAGTGAGGTCACCACACCCGGAAGTGATGTCAGCAAACCCGGAAGTGAGGTCACCAAACCCGGAAGTGACGTCACTAAACCCGGAAGTGATGTCAGCAAACCCGGAAGTGAGGTCAGCAAACCCGTAAGTGAGGTCACCACACCCGGAAGTGAGGTCAGCAAACCCGGTAGTGAGGTCACTAAACCCGGAAGTGAGGTCACCAAACCCGGAAGTGAGGTCACCACACCCGGAAGTGAGGTCACCACACCCGGAAGTGACGTCACTAAACCCGGAAGTGAGGTCAGCAAACCCAGAAGTGACTTCAGCAGACCCAGATGTGACTTCAGCAAACCCGGAAGTGAGGTCAGCAAACCCGGAAGTGAGGTCAGCAAACCCGTAAGTGAGGTCACCAAACCCGGAAGTGACGTCACTAAACCCGGAAGTGATGTCAGCAAACCCGGAAGTGAGGTCAGCAAACCCGGAAGTGAGGTCACCACACCCGGAAGTGAGGTCAGCAAACCCGGAAGTGAGGTCAGCAAACGCGGAAGTGAGGTCACCACACCCGGAAGTGAGGTCACCAAACCCGGAAGTGACGTCACTAAACCCGGAAGTGATGTCAGCAAACCCGGAAGTGAGGTCAGCAAAACCGGAAGTGAGGTCACCACACCCGGAAGTGATGTCAGCAAACCCGGAAGTGAGGTCACCAAACCCGGAAGTGACGTCACTAAACCCGGAAGTGATGTCAGCAAACCCGGAAGTGAGGTCAGCAAACCCGTAAGTGAGGTCACCACACCCGGAAGTGAGGTCAGCAAACCCGGTAGTGAGGTCACTAAACCCGGAAGTGAGGTCACCAAACCCGGAAGTGAGGTCACCACACCCGGAAGTGAGGTCACCACACCCGGAAGTGACGTCACTAAACCCGGAAGTGAGGTCAGCATACCCGGAAGTGAGGTCACTAAACCCGGAAGTGAGGTCAACACACCCGGAATTGACGTCACCAAACCCGGAAGTGAGGTCAGCATACCCGGAAGTGAGGTAAGCAGACCAGGAAAGTGAGGTCTGCTAATTCGGAACTCAGGTCTGCAAACCCAGAAGTGACTTCAGCAGACCCAGAAGTGACTTCAGCAAACCCGGAAGTGAGGTCAGCAAACCCGGAAGTGAGGTCACCACACCCGGAAGTGAGGTCACCACACCCGGAAGTGAGGTCACCAAACCCGGAAGTGACGTCACTAAACCCGGAAGTGATGTCAGCAAACCCGGAAGTGAGGTCAGCAAACCCGTAAGTGAGGTCACCACACCCGTAAGTGAGGTCAGCAAACCCGGTAGTGAGGTCACTAAACCCGGAAGTGAGGTCACCAAACCCGGAAGTGAGGTCACCACACCCGGAAGTGAGGTCACCACACCCGGAAGTGAGGTCACCACACCCGGAAGTGAGGTCACCAAACCCGGAAGTGACGTCACTAAACCCGAAAGTGATGTCAGCAAACCCGGAAGTGAGGTCAGCAAACCCGGAAGTGAGGTCACCACACCCGGAAGTGATGTCAGCAAACCCGGAAGTGAGGTCACCACACCCGGAAGTGAGGTCACCAAACCCGGAAGTGAGGTCACCACACCCGGAAGTGAGGTCACCAAACCCGGAAGTGACGTCACTAAACCCGGAAGTGAGGTCAGCAAACCCGGAAGTGAGGTCACCACACCCGGAAGTGAGGTCACCAAACCCGGAAGTGACGTCACTAAACCCGGAAGTGAGGTCACCACACCCAGAAGTGAGGTCACCACACCCGGAAGTGAGGTCAGCAAACCCGGAAGTGAGGTCACCACACCCGGAAGTGAGGTCACCAAACCCGGTAGTGAGCTAAGCAGACCAGGAAAGTGAGGTCTGCTAATTCGGAACTCAGGTCTGCAAACCCAGAAGTGACTTCAGCAGACCCAGAAGTGACTTCAGCAAACCCGGAAGTGAGGTCAGCAAACCCGGAAGTGAGGTCACCACACCCGGAAGTGAGGTCAGCAAACCCGGAAGTGAGGTCAGCAAACGCGGAAGTGAGGTCACCACACCCGGAAGTGATGTCAGCAAACCCGGAATTGAGGTCAGCAAACCCGGAAGTGATGTCAGCAAACCCGGAAGTGAGGTCAGCAAACCCGGAAGTGAGGTCACCACACCCGGAAGTGAGGTCACCAAACCCGGAAGTGACGTCACTAAACCCGGAAGTGAGGTCAGCAAACCCGGAAGTGAGGTCAGCAAACCCGGAAGTGACGTCACTAAACCCGGAAGTGAGGTCACCAAACCCGGAAGTGACGTCACTAAACCCGGAAGTGAGGTCACCACACCCGGAAGTGAGGTCACCAAACCCGGAAGTGACGTCACTAAACCCGGAAGTGATGTCAGCAAACCCGGAAGTGAGGTCAGCAAACCCGGAAGTGAGGTCACCACACCCGGAAGTGAGGTCAGCAAACCCGGAAGTGAGGTCACCAAACCCGGAAGTGAGGTCAACAAACCCGGAAGTGAGGTAAGCAGACCAGGAAAGTGAGGTCTGCTAATTCGGAACTCAGGTCTGCAAACCCAGAAGTGACTTCAGCAGACCCAGAAGTGACTTCTGCAAACCCGGAAGTGAGGTCAGCAAACCCGGAAGTGAGGTCACCACACCCGGAAGTGAGGTCACCACACCCGGAAGTGAGGTCACCAAACCCGGAAGTGACGTCACTAAACCCGGAAGTGATGTCAGCAAACCCGGAAGTGAGGTCAGCAAACCCGTAAGTGAGGTCACCACACCCGGAAGTGAGGTCAGCAAACCCGGTAGTGAGGTCACTAAACCCGGAAGTGAGGTCACCAAACCCGGAAGTGACGTCACTAAACCCGGAAGTGAGGTCAACAAACCCGGAAGTGAGGTCACCACACCCAGAAGTGAGGTCACCAAACCCGGAAGTGAGGTCACCACACCCGGAAGTGAGGTCACCAAACCTGGAAGTGACGTCACTAAACCCGGAAGTAAAGTCAACAGACCCGGAAGTGAGGTCACCACACCCGGAAGTGAGGTCAGCAGACCCGGAAGTGAGGTCACCAAAGCCGGAAGTGAGGTCAGCAAACCCGGAAGTGAAGTCAGCAGACCCAGAAAGTGAGGTCACCACACCCGGAAATGAGGTCAGCAAACCCGGAAGTGACGTCACTAAACCCGGAAGTGAGGTCACCACACCCAGAAGTGAGGTCACCAAACCCGGAAGTGAGGTCACCAAACCCGGAAGTGACGTCACTAAACCCGGAAGTGAGGTCAACACACCCGGAATTGACGTCACTAAACCCGGAAGTGAGGTCAGCATACCCGGAAGTGAGGTAAGCAGACCCGGAAGTGATATCAGCAAACCCGGAAGTGAGGTCAGCAAACCCGGAAGTGAGGTCACCACACCCGGAAGTGAGGTCAGCAAACCCGGAAGTGAGGTCACCACACCCGGAAGTGAGGTCACCAAACCCGGAAGTGACGTCACTAAACCCGGAAGTGAGGTCAGCAAACCCGGAAGTGAGGTCAGCAAACCCGGAAGTGAGGTCACCATACCCGGAAGTGAGGTCACCAAACCCGGAAGTGACGTCACTAAACCCGGAAGTGAGGTCAGCAAACCCGGAAGTGAGGTAAGCAGACCTGGAAAGTGAGGTCTGCTAATTCGGAACTCAGGTCTGCAAACCCAGAAGTGACTTCAGCAGACCCAGAAGTGACTTCAGCAAACCCGGAAGTGAGGTCAGCAAACCCGGAAGTGAGGTCACCACACCCGGAAGTGAGGTCAGCAAACCCGGAAGTGAGGTCAGCAAACCCGGAAGTGAGGTCACCACACCCGGAAGTGAGGTCAGCAAACCCGGAAGTGAGGTCACCACACCCGGAAGTTAGGTCACCACACCCGGAAGTGACGTCACTAAACCCGGAAGTGAGGTCAGCATACCCGGAAGTGACGTCACCACACCCGGAAGTGAGGTCACCACACCCGGAAGTGAGGTCACCAAACCCGGAAGTGAGGTCACCACACCCGGAAGTGAGGTCACCAAACCCGGAAGTGACGTCACTAAACCCGGAAGTGATGTCAGCAAACCCGGAAGTGAGGTCAGCAAACCCGGAAGTGAGGTCACCACACCCGGAAGTGAGGTCACCAAACCCGGAAGTGACGTCACTAAACCCGGAAGTGATGTCAGCAAACCCGGAAGTGAGGTCAGTAAACCCGGAAGTGAGGTCACCACACCCGGAAGTGAGGTCACCACACCCGGAAGTGAGGTCACCACACCCGGAAGTGAGGTCAGCAAACCCGGAAGTGAGGTCACCAAACCCGGAAGTGATGTCAGCAAACCCGGAAGTGAGGTCAGCAAACCCGTAAGTGAGGTCACCACACCCGGAAGTGAGGTCAGCAAACCCGGAAGTGAGGTCACCACACCCGGAAGTGAGGTCAGCAAACCCGGAAGTGAGGTCAGCAAACGCGGAAGTGAGGTCACCACACCCGGAAGTGAGGTCACCAAACCCGGAAGTGACGTCACTAAACCCGGAAGTGATGTCAGCAAACCCGGAAGTGAGGTCAGCAAACCCGGAAGTGAGGTCACCACACCCGGAAGTGATGTCAGCAAACCCGGAAGTGAGGTCACCACACCCAGAAGTGAGGTCACCAAACCCGGAAGTGACGTCACTAAACCCGGAAGTGAGGTCAGCAAACCCGGAAGTGAGGTCAGCAAACCCGGAAGTGAGGTCACCAAACCCGGAAGTGACGTCACTAAACCCGGAAGTGAGGTCACCAAACCCGGAAGTGACGTCACTAAACCCGGAAGTGAGGTCACCACACCCGGAAGTGCGGTCACCAAACCCGGAAGTGACGTCACTAAACCCGGAAGTGATGTCAGCAAACCCGGAAGTGAGGTCAGCAAACCCGGAAGTGAGGTCACCACACCCGGAAGTGAGGTCAGCAAACCCGGAAGTGAGGTCACCAAACCCGGAAGTGAGGTCAACAAACCCGGAAGTGAGGTAAGCAGACCAGGAAAGTGAGGTCTGCTAATTCGGAACTCAGGTCTGCAAACCCAGAAGTGACTTCAGCAAACCCAGAAGTGACTTCAGCAAACCCGGAAGTGAGGTCACCACACCCGGAAGTGAGGTCACCACACCCGGAAGTGAGGTCACCACACCCGGAAGTGAGGTCAGCAAACCCGGAAGTGACGTCACTAAACCCGGAAGTGATGTCAGCAAACCCGGAAGTGAGGTCAGCAAACCCGTAAGTGAGGTCACCACACCCGGAAGTGAGGTCAGCAAACCCGGTAGTGAGGTCACTAAACCCGGAAGTGAGGTCACCAAACCCGGAAGTGACGTCACTAAACCCGGAAGTGAGGTCAGCAAACCCGGAAGTGAGGTCACCACACCCGGAAGTGAGGTCACCAAACCCGGAAGTGAGGTCACCACACCCGGAAGTGAGGTCACCAAACCTGGAAGTGACGTCACTAAACCCGGAAGTGAGGTCAGCATACCCGGAAGTGACGTCACCACACCCGGAAGTGAGGTCAGCAAACCCGGAAGTGAGGTCACCACACCCGGAAGTGATGTCAGCAAACCCGGAAGTGAGGTCACCACACCCAGAAGTGAGGTCACCAAACCCGGAAGTGACGTCACTAAACCCGGAAGTGAGGTCAGCAAACCCGGAAGTGAGGTCAGCAAACCCGGAAGTGAGGTCACCAAACCCGGAAGTGACGTCACTAAACCCGGAAGTGAGGTCACCAAACCCGGAAGTGACGTCACTAAACCCGGAAGTGAGGTCACCACACCCGGAAGTGCGGTCACCAAACCCGGAAGTGACGTCACTAAACCCGGAAGTGATGTCAGCAAACCCGGAAGTGAGGTCAGCAAACCCGGAAGTGAGGTCACCACACCCGGAAGTGAGGTCAGCAAACCCGGAAGTGAGGTCACCAAACCCGGAAGTGAGGTCAACAAACCCGGAAGTGAGGTAAGCAGACCAGGAAAGTGAGGTCTGCTAATTCGGAACTCAGGTCTGCAAACCCAGAAGTGACTTCAGCAAACCCAGAAGTGACTTCAGCAAACCCGGAAGTGAGGTCACCACACCCGGAAGTGAGGTCACCACACCTGGAAGTGAGGTCACCACACCCGGAAGTGAGGTCAGCAAACCCGGAAGTGACGTCACTAAACCCGGAAGTGATGTCAGCAAACCCGGAAGTGAGGTCAGCAAACCCGTAAGTGAGGTCACCACACCCGGAAGTGAGGTCAGCAAACCCGGTAGTGAGGTCACTAAACCCGGAAGTGAGGTCACCAAACCCGGAAGTGACGTCACTAAACCCGGAAGTGAGGTCAGCAAACCCGGAAGTGAGGTCACCACACCCGAAAGTGAGGTCACCAAACCCGGAAGTGAGGTCACCACACCCGGAAGTGAGGTCACCAAACCTGGAAGTGACGTCACTAAACCCGGAAGTGAGGTCAGCATACCCGGAAGTGACGTCACCACACCCGGAAGTGAGGTCAGCAAACCCGGAAGTGAGGTCACCACACCCGGAAGTGAGGTCAGCAAACCCGGAAGTGAGGTCACCACACCCGGAAGTGAGGTCAGCAAACCCGGAAGTGAGGTCAGCAAACCCGGAAGTGAGGTCACCACACCCGGAAGTGAGGTCACCAAACCCGGAAGTGAGGTCACCACACCCGGAAGTGACGTCACTAAACCCGGAAGTGAGGTCAGCATACCCGGAAGTGACGTCACCACAACCGGAAGTGAGGTCACCACACCCGGAAGTGAGGTCACCAAACCCGGAAGTGACGTCACTAAATCCGGAAGTGAGGTCAGCAAACCCGGAAGTGAGGTCACCAAACCCGGAAGTGAGGTCACCAAACCCGGTAGTGAGCTAAGCAGACCAGGAAAGTGAGGTCTACTAATTCGGAACTCAGGTCTGCAAACCCAGAAGTGACTTCAGCAGACCCAGAAGTGACTTCAGCAAACCCGGAAGTGAGGTCAGCAAACCCGGAAGTGAGGTCACCGCACCCGGAAGTGAGGTCAGCAAACCCGGAAGTGAGGTCAGCAAACGCGGAAGTGAGGTCACCACACCCGGAAGTGAGGTCACCAAAACCGGAAGTGACGTCACTAAACCCGGAAGTGATGTCAGCAAACCCGGAAGTGAGGTCAGCAAACCCGGAAGTGAGGTCACCACACCCGGAAGTGATGTCAGCAAACCCGGAAGTGAGGTCACCACACCCAGAAGTGAGGTCACCAAACCCGGAAGTGACGTCACTAAACCCGGAAGTGAGGTCAGCAAACCCGGAAGTGAGGTCAGCAAACCCGGAAGTGAGGTCACCAAACCCGGAAGTGCCGTCACTAAACCCGGAAGTGAGGTCACCAAACCCGGAAGTGACGTCACTAAACCCGGAAGTGAGGTCACCACACCCGGAAGTGCGGTCACCAAACCCGGAAGTGACGTCACTAAACCCGGAAGTGATGTCAGCAAACCCGGAAGTGAGGTCAGCAAACCCGGAAGTGAGGTCACCACACCCGGAAGTGAGGTCACCAAACCCGGAAGTGAGGTCAACAAACCCGGAAGTGAGGTCAACAAACCCGGAAGTGAGGTAAGCAGACCAGGAAAGTGAGGTCTGCTAATTCGGAACTCAGGTCTGCAAACCCAGAAGTGACTTCAGCAGACCCAGAAGTGACTTCAGCAAACCCGGAAGTGAGGTCAGCAAACCCGGAAGTGAGGTCACCACACCCGGAAGTGAGGTCAGCAAACCCGGAAGTGAGGTCACCAAACCCGGAAGTGACGTCACTAAACCCGGAAGTGATGTCAGCAAACCCGGAAGTGAGGTCAGCAAACCCGTAAGTGAGGTCACCACACCCGGAAGTGAGGTCAGCAAACCCGGTAGTGAGGTCACTAAACCCGGAAGTGAGGTCACCAAACCCGGAAGTGACGTCACTAAACCCGGAAGTGAGGTCAGCAAACCCGGAAGTGAGGTCACCACACCCGGAAGTGAGGTCACCAAACCCGGAAGTGAGGTCACCACACCCGGAAGTGAGGTCACCAAACCTGGAAGTGACGTCACTAAACCCGGAAGTGAGGTCAGCATACCCGGAAGTGACGTCACCACACCCGGAAGTGATGTCAGCAAACCCGGAAGTGAGGTCACCAAACCCGGAAGTGACGTCACTAAACCCGGAAGTGATGTCAGCAAACCCGGAAGTGACGTCACTAAACCCGGAAGTGAGGTCAGCAAACACGGAAGTGAGGTCAGCAAACCCGGAAGTGAGGTCACCACACCCGGAAGTGAGGTCACCAAACCCGGAAGTGAGGTCACCACACCCGGAAGTGAGGTCACCAAACCCGGAAGTGACGTCACTAAACCCGGAAGTGAGGTCAGCATACCCGGAAGTGAGGTCACTAAACCCGGAAGTGAGGTCAACACACCCGGAATTGACGTCACTAAACCCGGAAGTGAGGTCAGCATACCCGGAAGTGAGGTCAGCAAACCCGGAAGTGAGGTCACCACACCCGGAAGTGAGGTCACCAAACCCGGAAGTGAGGTCACCACACCCGGAAGTGAGGTCACCAAACCCGGAAGTGACGTCACTAAACCCGGAAGAGAGGTCAGCAAACCCAGAAGTGACTTCAGCAGACCCAGAAGTGACTTCAGCAAACCCGGAAGTGAGGTCAGCAAACCCGGAAGTGAGGTCACCACACCCGGAAGTGAGGTCACCACACCCGGAAGTGAGGTCAGCAAACCCGGAAGTGACGTCACTAAACCCGGAAGTGATGTCAGCAAACCCGGAAGTGAGGTCAGCAAACCCGTAAGTGAGGTCACCACACCCGGAAGTGAGGTCAGCAAACCCGGTAGTGAGGTCACTAAACCCGGAAGTGAGGTCACCAAACCCGGAAGTGACGTCACTAAACCCGGAAGTGAGGTCAGCATACCCGGAAGTGACGTCACCACACCCGGAAGTGAGGTCAGCAAACCCGGAAGTGAGGTCACCACACCCGGAAGTGATGTCAGCAAACCCGGAAGTGAGGTCACCACACCCAGAAGTGAGGTCACCAAACCCGGAAGTGACGTCACTAAACCCGGAAGTGAGGTCAGCAAACCCGGAAGTGAGGTCAGCAAACCCGGAAGTGAGGTCACCAAACCCGGAAGTGACGTCACTAAACCCGGAAGTGAGGTCACCAAACCCGGAAGTGACGTCACTAAACCCGGAAGTGAGGTCACCACACCCGGAAGTGCGGTCACCAAACCCGGAAGTGACGTCACTAAACCCGGAAGTGATGTCAGCAAACCCGGAAGTGAGGTCAGCAAACCCGGAAGTGAGGTCACCACACCCGGAAGTGAGGTCAGCAAACCCGGAAGTGAGGTCACCAAACCCGGAAGTGAGGTCAACAAACCCGGAAGTGAGGTAAGCAGACCAGGAAAGTGAGGTCTGCTAATTCGGAACTCAGGTCTGCAAACCCAGAAGTGACTTCAGCAAACCCAGAAGTGACTTCAGCAAACCCGGAAGTGAGGTCACCACACCCGGAAGTGAGGTCACCACACCTGGAAGTGAGGTCACCACACCCGGAAGTGAGGTCAGCAAACCCGGAAGTGACGTCACTAAACCCGGAAGTGATGTCAGCAAACCCGGAAGTGAGGTCAGCAAACCCGTAAGTGAGGTCACCACACCCGGAAGTGAGGTCAGCAAACCCGGTAGTGAGGTCACTAAACCCGGAAGTGAGGTCACCAAACCCGGAAGTGACGTCACTAAACCCGGAAGTGAGGTCAGCAAACCCGGAAGTGAGGTCACCACACCCGAAAGTGAGGTCACCAAACCCGGAAGTGAGGTCACCACACCCGGAAGTGAGGTCACCAAACCTGGAAGTGACGTCACTAAACCCGGAAGTGAGGTCAGCATACCCGGAAGTGACGTCACCACACCCGGAAGTGAGGTCAGCAAACCCGGAAGTGAGGTCACCACACCCGGAAGTGAGGTCAGCAAACCCGGAAGTGAGGTCACCACACCCGGAAGTGAGGTCAGCAAACCCGGAAGTGAGGTCAGCAAACCCGGAAGTGAGGTCACCACACCCGGAAGTGAGGTCACCAAACCCGGAAGTGAGGTCACCACACCCGGAAGTGACGTCACTAAACCCGGAAGTGAGGTCAGCATACCCGGAAGTGACGTCACCACAACCGGAAGTGAGGTCACCACACCCGGAAGTGAGGTCACCAAACCCGGAAGTGACGTCACTAAATCCGGAAGTGAGGTCAGCAAACCCGGAAGTGAGGTCACCAAACCCGGAAGTGAGGTCACCAAACCCGGTAGTGAGCTAAGCAGACCAGGAAAGTGAGGTCTACTAATTCGGAACTCAGGTCTGCAAACCCAGAAGTGACTTCAGCAGACCCAGAAGTGACTTCAGCAAACCCGGAAGTGAGGTCAGCAAACCCGGAAGTGAGGTCACCGCACCCGGAAGTGAGGTCAGCAAACCCGGAAGTGAGGTCAGCAAACGCGGAAGTGAGGTCACCACACCCGGAAGTGAGGTCACCAAAACCGGAAGTGACGTCACTAAACCCGGAAGTGATGTCAGCAAACCCGGAAGTGAGGTCAGCAAACCCGGAAGTGAGGTCACCACACCCGGAAGTGATGTCAGCAAACCCGGAAGTGAGGTCACCACACCCAGAAGTGAGGTCACCAAACCCGGAAGTGACGTCACTAAACCCGGAAGTGAGGTCAGCAAACCCGGAAGTGAGGTCAGCAAACCCGGAAGTGAGGTCACCAAACCCGGAAGTGACGTCACTAAACCCGGAAGTGAGGTCACCAAACCCGGAAGTGACGTCACTAAACCCGGAAGTGAGGTCACCACACCCGGAAGTGCGGTCACCAAACCCGGAAGTGACGTCACTAAACCCGGAAGTGATGTCAGCAAACCCGGAAGTGAGGTCAGCAAACCCGGAAGTGAGGTCACCACACCCGGAAGTGAGGTCACCAAACCCGGAAGTGAGGTCAACAAACCCGGAAGTGAGGTCAACAAACCCGGAAGTGAGGTAAGCAGACCAGGAAAGTGAGGTCTGCTAATTCGGAACTCAGGTCTGCAAACCCAGAAGTGACTTCAGCAGACCCAGAAGTGACTTCAGCAAACCCGGAAGTGAGGTCAGCAAACCCGGAAGTGAGGTCACCACACCCGGAAGTGAGGTCAGCAAACCCGGAAGTGAGGTCACCAAACCCGGAAGTGACGTCACTAAACCCGGAAGTGATGTCAGCAAACCCGGAAGTGAGGTCAGCAAACCCGTAAGTGAGGTCACCACACCCGGAAGTGAGGTCAGCAAACCCGGTAGTGAGGTCACTAAACCCGGAAGTGAGGTCACCAAACCCGGAAGTGACGTCACTAAACCCGGAAGTGAGGTCAGCAAACCCGGAAGTGAGGTCACCACACCCGGAAGTGAGGTCACCAAACCCGGAAGTGAGGTCACCACACCCGGAAGTGAGGTCACCAAACCTGGAAGTGACGTCACTAAACCCGGAAGTGAGGTCAGCATACCCGGAAGTGACGTCACCACACCCGGAAGTGATGTCAGCAAACCCGGAAGTGAGGTCACCAAACCCGGAAGTGACGTCACTAAACCCGGAAGTGATGTCAGCAAACCCGGAAGTGACGTCACTAAACCCGGAAGTGAGGTCAGCAAACACGGAAGTGAGGTCAGCAAACCCGGAAGTGAGGTCACCACACCCGGAAGTGAGGTCACCAAACCCGGAAGTGAGGTCACCACACCCGGAAGTGAGGTCACCAAACCCGGAAGTGACGTCACTAAACCCGGAAGTGAGGTCAGCATACCCGGAAGTGAGGTCACTAAACCCGGAAGTGAGGTCAACACACCCGGAATTGACGTCACTAAACCCGGAAGTGAGGTCAGCATACCCGGAAGTGAGGTCAGCAAACCCGGAAGTGAGGTCACCACACCCGGAAGTGAGGTCACCAAACCCGGAAGTGAGGTCACCACACCCGGAAGTGAGGTCACCAAACCCGGAAGTGACGTCACTAAACCCGTAAGTGAGGTCAGCAAACCCGGAAGTGAGGTCAGCAAACCCGGAAGTGAGGTCACCACACCCGGAAGTGCGGTCACCAAACCCGGAAGTGACGTCACTAAACCCGGAAGTGAGGTCAGCAAACCCAGAAGTGACTTCAGCAGACCCAGAAGTGACTTCAGCAAACCCGGAAGTGAGGTCAGCAAACCCGGAAGTGAGGTCAGCAAACCCGGAAGTGAGGTCACCAAACCCGGAAGTGACGTCACTAAACCCGGAAGTGATGTCAGCAAACCCGGAAGTGAGGTCAGCAAACCCGGAAGTGAGGTCACCACACCCGGAAGTGAGGTCACCACACCCGGAAGTGAGGTCACCAAACCCGGAAGTGAGGTCACCACACCCGGAAATGAGGTCAGCAAACCCGGAAGTGAGGTCAGCAAACCCGGAAGTGAGGTCACCACACCCGGAAGTGAGGTAACCAAACCCGGAAGTGAGGTCACCACACCCGGAAGTGAGGTCAGCAAACCCGGAAGTGACGTCACTAAACCCGAAAGTGATGTCAGCAAACCCGGAAGTGAGGTCAGCAAACCCGGAAGTGAGGTCACCACACCCGGAAGTGATGTCAGCAAACCCGGAAGTGAGGTCACCACACCCGGAAGTGAGGTCACCAAACCCGGAAGTGACGTCACTAAACCCGGAAGTGAGGTCAGCAAACCCAGAAGTGACTTCAGCAGACCCAGAAGTGACTTCAGCAAACCCGGAAGTGAGGTCAGCAAACCCGGAAGTGAGGTCAGCAAACCCGGAAGTGAGGTCACCACACCCGGAAGTGACGTCACTAAACCCGGAAGTGATGTCAGCAAACCCGGAAGTGAGGTCAGCAAACCCGGAAGTGAGGTCACCACACCCGGAAGTGAGGTCACCACACCCGGAAGTGAGGTCACCAAACCCGGAAGTGAGGTCACCACACCCGGAAGTGAGGTCACCAAACCCGGAAGTGACGTCACTAAACCCGGAAGTGAGGTCAGCATACCCGGAAGTGACGTCACCACACCCGGAAGTGAGGTCACCACACCCGGAAGTGAGGTCACCAAACCCGGAAGTGACGTCACTAAACCCGGAAGTGATGTCAGCAAACCCGGAAGTGAGGTCAGCAAACCCGGAAGTGAGGTCACCACACCCGGAAGTGAGGTCAGCAAACCCGGAAGTGAGGTCACCACACCCGGAAGTGAGGTCAGCAAACCCGGAAGTGAGGTCACCACACCCGGAAGTGAGGTCACCAAACCCGGAAGTGAGGTCACCACACCCGGAAGTGAGGTCACCACACCCGGAAGTGACGTCACTAAACCCGGAAGTGAGGTCAGCATACCCGGAAGTGACGTCACCACACCCGGAAGTGAGGTCACCACACCCGGAAGTGAGGTCACCAAACCCGGAAGTGACGTCACTAAACCTGGAAGTGATGTCAGCAAACCCGGAAGTGAGGTCAGTAAACCCGGAAGTGAGGTCACCACACCCGGAAGTGAGGTCACCACACCCAGAAGTGAGGTCACCACACCCGGAAGTGAGGTCAGCAAACCCGGAAGTGAGGTCACCAAACCCGGAAGTGAGGTCACCAAACCCGGTAGTGAGCTAAGCAGACCAGGAAAGTGAGGTCTGCTAATTCGGAACTCAGGTCTGCAAACCCAGAAGTGACTTCAGCAGACCCAGAAGTGACTTCAGCAAACCCGGAAGTGAGGTCAGCAAACCCGGAAGTGAGGTCACCACACCCGGAAGTGAGGTCAGCAAACCCGGAAGTGAGGTCAGCAAACGCGGAAGTGAGGTCACCACACCCGGAAGTGAGGTCACCAAACCCGGAAGTGACGTCACTAAACCCGGAAGTGATGTCAGCAAACCCGGAAGTGAGGTCAGCAAACCCGGAAGTGACGTCACTAAACCCGGAAGTGATGTCAGCAAACCCGGAAGTGAGGTCACCACACCCGGAAGTGAGGTCACCAAACCCGGAAGTGACGTCACTAAACCCGGAAGTGAGGTCACCAAACCCGGAAGTGAGGTCACCAAACCCGGTAGTGAGCTAAGCAGACCAGGAAAGTGAGGTCTGCTAATTCGGAACTCAGGTCTGCAAACCCAGAAGTGACTTCAGCAGACCCAGAAGTGACTTCAGCAAACCCGGAAGTGAGGTCAGCAAACCCGGAAGTGAGGTCACCACACCCGGAAGTGAGGTCAGCAAACCCGGAAGTGAGGTCAGCAAACGCGGAAGTGAGGTCACCACACCCGGAAGTGAGGTCACCAAACCCGGAAGTGACGTCACTAAACCCGGAAGTGATGTCAGCAAACCCGGAAGTGAGGTCAGCAAACCCGGAAGTGACGTCACTAAACCCGGAAGTGATGTCAGCAAACCCGGAAGTGAGGTCACCACACCCGGAAGTGAGGTCACCAAACCCGGAAGTGACGTCACTAAACCCGGAAGTGAGGTCAGCAAACCCGGAAGTGAGGTCAGCAAACCCGGAAGTGAGGTCACCAAACCCGGAAGTGACGTCACTAAACCCGGAAGTGAGGTCACCAAACCCGGAAGTGACGTCACTAAACCCGGAAGTGAGGTCACCACACCCGGAAGTGAGGTCACCAAACCCGGAAGTGACGTCACTAAACCCGGAAGTGAGGTCAGCAAACCCGGAAGTGAGGTCAGCAAACCCGGAAGTGAGGTCACCACACCCGGAAGTGAGGTCAGCAAACCCGGAAGTGAGGTCACCAAACCCGGAAGTGAGGTCAACAAACCCGGAAGTGAGGTAAGCAGACCAGGAAAGTGAGGTCTGCTAATTCGGAACTCAGGTCTGCAAACCCAGAAGTGACTTCAGCAGACCCAGAAGTGACTTCAGCAAACCCGGAAGTGAGGTCACCACACCCGGAAGTGAGGTCACCAAACCTGGAAGTGACGTCACTAAACCCGGAAGTGAGGTCAGCATACCCGGAAGTGACGTCACCACACCCGGAAGTGATGTCAGCAAACCCGGAAGTGAGGTCACCAAACCCGGAAGTGACGTCACTAAACCCGGAAGTGATGTCAGCAAACCCGGAAGTGACGTCACTAAACCCGGAAGTGAGGTCAGCAAACCCGGAAGTGAGGTCAGCAAACCCGGAAGTGAGGTCACCACACCCGGAAGTGAGGTCACCAAACCCGGAAGTGAGGTCACCACACCCGGAAGTGAGGTCACCAAACCCGGAAGTGACGTCACTAAACCCGGAAGTGAGGTCAGCATACCCGGAAGTGAGGTCACTAAACCCGGAAGTGAGGTCAACACACCCGGAATTGACGTCACTAAACCCGGAAGTGAGGTCAGCATACCCGGAAGTGAGGTCAGCAAACCCGGAAGTGAGGTCACCACACCCGGAAGTGAGGTCACCAAACCCGGAAGTGAGGTCACCACACCCGGAAGTGAGGTCACCAAACCCGGAAGTGACGTCACTAAACCCGTAAGTGAGGTCAGCAAACCCGGAAGTGAGGTCAGCAAACCCGGAAGTGAGGTCACCACACCCGGAAGTGTGGTCACCAAACCCGGAAGTTACGTCACTAAACCCGGAAGTGAGGTCAGCAAACCCAGAAGTGACTTCAGCAGACCCAGAAGTGACTTCAGCAAACCCGGAAGTGAGGTCAGCAAACCCGGAAGTGAGGTCAGCAAACCCGGAAGTGAGGTCACCAAACCCGGAAGTGACGTCACTAAACCCGGAAGTGATGTCAGCAAACCCGTAAGTGAGGTCAGCAAACCCGGAAGTGAGGTCACCACACCCGGAAGTGAGGTCACCACACCCGGAAGTGAGGTCACCAAACCCGGAAGTGAGGTCACCACACCCGGAAATGAGGTCAGCAAACCCGGAAGTGAGGTCAGCAAACCCGGAAGTGAGGTCACCACACCCGGAAGTGAGGTAACCAAACCCGGAAGTGAGGTCACCACACCCGGAAGTGAGGTCAGCAAACCCGGAAGTGACGTCACTAAACCCGAAAGTGATGTCAGCAAACCCGGAAGTGAGGTCAGCAAACCCGGAAGTGAGGTCACCACACCCGGAAGTGAGGTCACCACACCCGGAAGTGAGGTCACCAAACCCGGAAGTGAGGTCACCACACCCGGAAATGAGGTCAGCAAACCCGGAAGTGAGGTCACCACACCCGGAAGTGAGGTCACCAAACCCGGAAGTGACGTCACTAAACCCGGAAGTGAGGTCAGCATACCCGGAAGTGACGTCACCACACCCGGAAGTGAGGTCACCACACCCGGAAGTGAGGTCACCAAACCTGGAAGTGACGTCACTAAACCCGGAAGTGATGTCAGCAAACCCGGAAGTGAGGTCAGCAAACCCGGAAGTGAGGTCACCACACCCGGAAGTGAGGTCAGCAAACCCGGAAGTGAGGTCACCACACCCGGAAGTGAGGTCAGCAAACCCGGAAGTGAGGTCACCACACCCGGAAGTGAGGTCACCAAACCCGGAAGTGAGGTCACCACACCCGGAAGTGACGTCACTAAACCCGGAAGTGAGGTCAGCATACCCGGAAGTGAGGTCACTAAACCCGGAAGTGAGGTCAACACACCCGGAATTGACGTCACCAAACCCGGAAGTGAGGTCAGCATACCCGGAAGTGAGGTAAGCAGACCAGGAAAGTGAGGTCTGCTAATTCGGAACTCAGGTCTGCAAACCCAGAAGTGACTTCAGCAGACCCAGAAGTGACTTCAGCAAACCCGGAAGTGAGGTCACCACACCCGGAAGTGAGGTCACCAAACCCGGAAGTGACGTCACTAAACCCGGAAGTGAGGTCACCACACCCAGAAGTGAGGTCACCAAACCCGGAAGTGAGGTCACCAAACCCGGAAGTGATGTCACTAAACCCGGAAGTGAGGTCAACACACCCGGAATTGACGTCACTAAACCCGGAAGTGAGGTCAGCATACCCGGAAGTGAGGTAAGCTGACCAGGAAAGTGAGGTCTGCTAATTCGGAACTCAGGTCTGCAAACCCAGAAGTGACTTCAGCAGACCCAGAAGTGACTTCAGCAAACCCGGAAGTGAGGTCAGCAAACCCGGAAGTGAGGTCACCACACCCGGAAGTAAGGTCAGCAAACCCGGAAGTGAGGTCACCACACCCGGAAGTGAGGTCACCAAACCCGGAAGTGACGTCACTAAACCCGGAAGTGAGGTCAGCAAACCCGGAAGTGAGGTCAGCAAACCCGGAAGTGAGGTCACCACACCCGGAAGTGAGGTCACCAAACCCGGAAGTGAGGTCACCACACCCGGAAGTGAGGTCACCAAACCCGGAAGTGACGTCACTAAACCCGGAAGTGAGGTCACCAAACCCGGAAGTGACGTCACTAAACCCGGAAGTGATGTCAGCAAACCCGGAAGTGAGGTCAGCAAACCCGGAAGTGAGGTCACCACACGCGGAAGTGAGGTCAGCAAACCCGGAAGTGAGGTCACCACACCCGGAAGTGAGGTCACCAAACCCGGAAGTGACGTCACTAAACCCGGAAGTGAGGTCACCACACCCAGAAGTGAGGTCACCAAACCCGGAAGTGAGGTCACCAAACCCGGAAGTGACGTCACTAAACCCGGAAGTGAGGTCAGCATACCCGGAAGTGACGTCACCACACCCGGAAGTGAGGTCACCACACCCGGAAGTGAGGTCACCAAACCCGGAAGTGACGTCACTAAACCCGGAAGTGATGTCAGCAAACCCGGAAGTGAGGTCAGCAAACCCGGAAGTGAGGTCACCACATCCGGAAGTGAGGTCAGCAAACCCGGAAGTGAGGTCACCACACCCGGAAGTGAGGTCAGCAAACCCGGAAGTGAGGTCACCACACCCGGAAGTGAGGTCACCAAACCCGGAAGTGACGTCACTAAACCCGGAAGTGATGTCAGCAAACCCGGAAGTGAGGTCAGCAAACCCGGAAGTGAGGTCACCACACCCGGAAGTGATGTCAGCAAACCCGGAAGTGAGGTCACCACACCCGGAAGTGAGGTCACCAAACCCGGAAGTGACGTCACTAAACCCGGAAGTGAGGTCACCACACCCGGAAGTGCGGTCACCAAACCCGGAAGTGACGTCACTAAACCCGGAAGTGATGTCAGCAAACCCGGAAGTGAGGTCAGCAAACCCGGAAGTGAGGTCACCACACCCGGAAGTGAGGTCAGCAAACCCGGAAGTGAGGTCAACAAACCCGGAAGTGAGGTCAACAAACCCGGAAGTGAGGTAAGCTGACCAGGAAAGTGAGGTCTGCTAATTCGGAACTCAGGTCTGCAAACCCAGAAGTGACTTCAGCAGACCCAGAAGTGACTTCAGCAAACCCGGAAGTGAGGTCAGCAAACCCGGAAGTGAGGTCACCACACCCGGAAGTGAGGTCACCACACCCGGAAGTGAGGTCACCAAACCCGGAAGTGACGTCACTAAACCCGGAAGTGATGTCAGCAAACCCGGAAGTGAGGTCAGCAAACCCGTAAGTGAGGTCACCACACCCGGAAGTGAGGTCAGCAAACCCGGTAGTGAGGTCACTAAACCCGGAAGTGAGGTCACCAAACCCGGAAGTGACGTCACTAAACCCGGAAGTGAGGTCAGCAAACCCGAAAGTGAGGTCACCACACCCGGAAGTGAGGTCACCAAACCCGGAAGTGAGGTCACCACACCCGGAAGTGAGGTCACCAAACCTGGAAGTGACGTCACTAAACCCGGAAGTGAGGTCAGCATACCCGGAAGTGACGTCACCACACCCGGAAGTGATGTCAGCAAACCCGGAAGTGAGGTCACCAAACCCGGAAGTGACGTCACTAAACCCGGAAGTGATGTCAGCAAACCCGGAAGTGACGTCACTAAACCCGGAAGTGAGGTCAGCAAACCCGGAAGTGAGGTCAGCAAACCCGGAAGTGAGGTCACCACACCCGGAAGTGAGGTCACCAAACCCGGAAGTGAGGTCACCACACCCGGAAGTGAGGTCACCACACCCGGAAGTGACGTCACTAAACCCGGAAGTGAGGTCAGCATACCCGGAAGTGAGGTCACTAAACCCGGAAGTGAGGTCAACACACCCGGAATTGACGTCACCAAACCCGGAAGTGAGGTCAGCATACCCGGAAGTGAGGTAAGCAGACCAGGAAAGTGAGGTCTGCTAATTCGGAACTCAGGTCTGCAAACCCAGAAGTGACTTCAGCAGACCCAGAAGTGACTTCAGCAAACCCGGAAGTGAGGTCACCACACCCGGAAGTGAGGTCACCAAACCCGGAAGTGACGTCACTAAACCCGGAAGTGAGGTCACCACACCCAGAAGTGAGGTCACCAAACCCGGAAGTGAGGTCACCAAACCCGGAAGTGATGTCACTAAACCCGGAAGTGAGGTCAACACACCCGGAATTGACGTCACTAAACCCGGAAGTGAGGTCAGCATACCCGGAAGTGAGGTAAGCTGACCAGGAAAGTGAGGTCTGCTAATTCGGAACTCAGGTCTGCAAACCCAGAAGTGACTTCAGCAGACCCAGAAGTGACTTCAGCAAACCCGGAAGTGAGGTCAGCAAACCCGGAAGTGAGGTCACCACACCCGGAAGTAAGGTCAGCAAACCCGGAAGTGAGGTCACCACACCCGGAAGTGAGGTCACCAAACCCGGAAGTGACGTCACTAAACCCGGAAGTGAGGTCAGCAAACCCGGAAGTGAGGTCAGCAAACCCGGAAGTGAGGTCACCACACCCGGAAGTGAGGTCACCAAACCCGGAAGTGAGGTCACCACACCCGGAAGTGAGGTCACCAAACCCGGAAGTGACGTCACTAAACCCGGAAGTGAGGTCACCAAACCCGGAAGTGACGTCACTAAACCCGGAAGTGATGTCAGCAAACCCGGAAGTGAGGTCAGCAAACCCGGAAGTGAGGTCACCACACGCGGAAGTGAGGTCAGCAAACCCGGAAGTGAGGTCACCACACCCGGAAGTGAGGTCACCAAACCCGGAAGTGACGTCACTAAACCCGGAAGTGAGGTCACCACACCCAGAAGTGAGGTCACCAAACCCGGAAGTGAGGTCACCAAACCCGGAAGTGACGTCACTAAACCCGGAAGTGAGGTCAGCATACCCGGAAGTGACGTCACCACACCCGGAAGTGAGGTCACCACACCCGGAAGTGAGGTCACCAAACCCGGAAGTGACGTCACTAAACCCGGAAGTGATGTCAGCAAACCCGGAAGTGAGGTCAGCAAACCCGGAAGTGAGGTCACCACATCCGGAAGTGAGGTCAGCAAACCCGGAAGTGAGGTCACCACACCCGGAAGTGAGGTCAGCAAACCCGGAAGTGAGGTCACCACACCCGGAAGTGAGGTCACCAAACCCGGAAGTGACGTCACTAAACCCGGAAGTGATGTCAGCAAACCCGGAAGTGAGGTCAGCAAACCCGGAAGTGAGGTCACCACACCCGGAAGTGATGTCAGCAAACCCGGAAGTGAGGTCACCACACCCGGAAGTGAGGTCACCAAACCCGGAAGTGACGTCACTAAACCCGGAAGTGAGGTCACCACACCCGGAAGTGCGGTCACCAAACCCGGAAGTGACGTCACTAAACCCGGAAGTGATGTCAGCAAACCCGGAAGTGAGGTCAGCAAACCCGGAAGTGAGGTCACCACACCCGGAAGTGAGGTCAGCAAACCCGGAAGTGAGGTCACCAAACCCGGAAGTGAGGTCAACAAACCCGGAAGTGAGGTAAGCTGACCAGGAAAGTGAGGTCTGCTAATTCGGAACTCAGGTCTGCAAACCCAGAAGTGACTTCAGCAGACCCAGAAGTGACTTCAGCAAACCCGGAAGTGAGGTCAGCAAACCCGGAAGTGAGGTCACCACACCCGGAAGTGAGGTCACCACACCCGGAAGTGAGGTCACCAAACCCGGAAGTGACGTCACTAAACCCGGAAGTGATGTCAGCAAACCCGGAAGTGAGGTCAGCAAACCCGTAAGTGAGGTCACCACACCCGGAAGTGAGGTCAGCAAACCCGGTAGTGAGGTCACTAAACCCGGAAGTGAGGTCACCAAACCCGGAAGTGACGTCACTAAACCCGGAAGTGAGGTCAGCAAACCCGAAAGTGAGGTCACCACACCCGGAAGTGAGGTCACCAAACCCGGAAGTGAGGTCACCACACCCGGAAGTGAGGTCACCAAACCTGGAAGTGACGTCACTAAACCCGGAAGTGAGGTCAGCATACCCGGAAGTGACGTCACCACACCCGGAAGTGATGTCAGCAAACCCGGAAGTGAGGTCACCAAACCCGGAAGTGACGTCACTAAACCCGGAAGTGATGTCAGCAAACCCGGAAGTGACGTCACTAAACCCGGAAGTGAGGTCAGCAAACCCGGAAGTGAGGTCAGCAAACCCGGAAGTGAGGTCACCACACCCGGAAGTGAGGTCACCAAACCCGGAAGTGAGGTCACCACACCCGGAAGTGAGGTCACCACACCCGGAAGTGACGTCACTAAACCCGGAAGTGAGGTCAGCATACCCGGAAGTGAGGTCACTAAACCCGGAAGTGAGGTCAACACACCCGGAATTGACGTCACCAAACCCGGAAGTGAGGTCAGCATACCCGGAAGTGAGGTAAGCAGACCAGGAAAGTGAGGTCTGCTAATTCGGAACTCAGGTCTGCAAACCCAGAAGTGACTTCAGCAGACCCAGAAGTGACTTCAGCAAACCCGGAAGTGAGGTCACCACACCCGGAAGTGAGGTCACCAAACCCGGAAGTGACGTCACTAAACCCGGAAGTGAGGTCACCACACCCAGAAGTGAGGTCACCAAACCCGGAAGTGAGGTCACCAAACCCGGAAGTGATGTCACTAAACCCGGAAGTGAGGTCAACACACCCGGAATTGACGTCACTAAACCCGGAAGTGAGGTCAGCATACCCGGAAGTGAGGTAAGCTGACCAGGAAAGTGAGGTCTGCTAATTCGGAACTCAGGTCTGCAAACCCAGAAGTGACTTCAGCAGACCCAGAAGTGACTTCAGCAAACCCGGAAGTGAGGTCAGCAAACCCGGAAGTGAGGTCACCACACCCGGAAGTAAGGTCAGCAAACCCGGAAGTGAGGTCACCACACCCGGAAGTGAGGTCACCAAACCCGGAAGTGACGTCACTAAACCCGGAAGTGAGGTCAGCAAACCCGGAAGTGAGGTCAGCAAACCCGGAAGTGAGGTCACCACACCCGGAAGTGAGGTCACCAAACCCGGAAGTGAGGTCACCACACCCGGAAGTGAGGTCACCAAACCCGGAAGTGACGTCACTAAACCCGGAAGTGAGGTCACCAAACCCGGAAGTGACGTCACTAAACCCGGAAGTGATGTCAGCAAACCCGGAAGTGAGGTCAGCAAACCCGGAAGTGAGGTCACCACACGCGGAAGTGAGGTCAGCAAACCCGGAAGTGAGGTCACCACACCCGGAAGTGAGGTCACCAAACCCGGAAGTGACGTCACTAAACCCGGAAGTGAGGTCACCACACCCAGAAGTGAGGTCACCAAACCCGGAAGTGAGGTCACCAAACCCGGAAGTGACGTCACTAAACCCGGAAGTGAGGTCAGCATACCCGGAAGTGACGTCACCACACCCGGAAGTGAGGTCACCACACCCGGAAGTGAGGTCACCAAACCCGGAAGTGACGTCACTAAACCCGGAAGTGATGTCAGCAAACCCGGAAGTGAGGTCAGCAAACCCGGAAGTGAGGTCACCACATCCGGAAGTGAGGTCAGCAAACCCGGAAGTGAGGTCACCACACCCGGAAGTGAGGTCAGCAAACCCGGAAGTGAGGTCCCCACACCCGGAAGTGAGGTCACCAAACCCGGAAGTGACGTCACTAAACCCGGAAGTGATGTCAGCAAACCCGGAAGTGAGGTCAGCAAACCCGGAAGTGAGGTCACCACACCCGGAAGTGATGTCAGCAAACCCGGAAGTGAGGTCACCACACCCGGAAGTGAGGTCACCAAACCCGGAAGTGACGTCACTAAACCCGGAAGTGAGGTCACCACACCCGGAAGTGCGGTCACCAAACCCGGAAGTGACGTCACTAAACCCGGAAGTGATGTCAGCAAACCCGGAAGTGAGGTCACCACATCCGGAAGTGAGGTCAGCAAACCCGGAAGTGAGGTCACCACACCCGGAAGTGAGGTCAGCAAACCCGGAAGTGAGGTCACCACACCCGGAAGTGAGGTCACCAAACCCGGAAGTGACGTCACTAAACCCGGAAGTGATGTCAGCAAACCCGGAAGTGAGGTCAGCAAACCCGGAAGTGAGGTCACCACACCCGGAAGTGATGTCAGCAAACCCGGAAGTGAGGTCACCACACCCGGAAGTGAGGTCACCAAACCCGGAAGTGACGTCACTAAACCCGGAAGTGAGGTCACCACACCCGGAAGTGCGGTCACCAAACCCGGAAGTGACGTCACTAAACCCGGAAGTGATGTCAGCAAACCCGGAAGTGAGGTCAGCAAACCCGGAAGTGAGGTCACCACACCCGGAAGTGAGGTCAGCAAACCCGGAAGTGAGGTCACCAAACCCGGAAGTGAGGTCAACAAACCCGGAAGTGAGGTAAGCTGACCAGGAAAGTGAGGTCTGCTAATTCGGAACTCAGGTCTGCAAACCCAGAAGTGACTTCAGCAGACCCAGAAGTGACTTCAGCAAACCCGGAAGTGAGGTCAGCAAACCCGGAAGTGAGGTCACCACACCCGGAAGTGAGGTCACCACACCCGGAAGTGAGGTCACCAAACCCGGAAGTGACGTCACTAAACCCGGAAGTGATGTCAGCAAACCCGGAAGTGAGGTCAGCAAACCCGTAAGTGAGGTCACCACACCCGGAAGTGAGGTCAGCAAACCCGGTAGTGAGGTCACTAAACCCGGAAGTGAGGTCACCAAACCCGGAAGTGACGTCACTAAACCCGGAAGTGAGGTCAGCAAACCCGAAAGTGAGGTCACCACACCCGGAAGTGAGGTCACCAAACCCGGAAGTGAGGTCACCACACCCGGAAGTGAGGTCACCAAACCTGGAAGTGACGTCACTAAACCCGGAAGTGAGGTCAGCATACCCGGAAGTGACGTCACCACACCCGGAAGTGATGTCAGCAAACCCGGAAGTGAGGTCACCAAACCCGGAAGTGACGTCACTAAACCCGGAAGTGATGTCAGCAAACCCGGAAGTGACGTCACTAAACCCGGAAGTGAGGTCAGCAAACCCGGAAGTGAGGTCAGCAAACCCGGAAGTGAGGTCACCACACCCGGAAGTGAGGTCACCAAACCCGGAAGTG
Source organism: Coturnix japonica (assembly GCF_054131305.1). Taxonomy (NCBI): domain Eukaryota; kingdom Metazoa; phylum Chordata; class Aves; order Galliformes; family Phasianidae; genus Coturnix; species Coturnix japonica. The sequence continues at coordinate 220,861 of NW_028188980.1, forward strand.
AGGTCACCACACCCGGAAGTGAGGTCACCAAACCCGGAAGTGACGTCACTAAACCCGGAAGTGAGGTCAGCATACCCGGAAGTGAGGTCACTAAACCCGGAAGTGAGGTCAACACACCCGGAATTGACGTCACTAAACCCGGAAGTGAGGTCAGCATACCCGGAAGTGAGGTCAGCAAACCCGGAAGTGAGGTCACCACACCCGGAAGTGAGGTCACCAAACCCGGAAGTGAGGTCACCACACCCGGAAGTGAGGTCACCAAACCCGGAAGTGACGTCACTAAACCCGGAAGTGAGGTCAGCAAACCCGGAAGTGAGGTCACCACACCCGGAAGTGAGGTCACCAAACCCGGAAGTGACGTCACTAAACCCGGAAGTGAGGTCAGCAAACCCAGAAGTGACTTCAGCAGACCCAGAAGTGACTTCAGCAAACCCGGAAGTGAGGTCAGCAAACCCGGAAGTGAGGTCAGCAAACCCGGAAGTGAGGTCACCAAACCCGGAAGTGACGTCACTAAACCCGGAAGTGATGTCAGCAAACCCGGAAGTGAGGTCAGAAAACCCGGAAGTGAGGTCACCACACCCGGAAGTGAGGTCACCACACCCGGAAGTGAGGTCACCAAACCCGGAAGTGAGGTCACCACACCCGGAAGTGAGGTCAGCAAACCCGGAAGTGAGGTCAGCAAACCCGGAAGTGAGGTCACCACACCCGGAAGTGAGGTAACCAAACCCGGAAGTGAGGTCACCACACCCGGAAGTGAGGTCACCAAACCCGGAAGTGACGTCACTAAACCCGAAAGTGATGTCAGCAAACCCGGAAGTGAGGTCAGCAAACCCGGAAGTGAGGTCACCACACCCGGAAGTGATGTCAGCAAACCCGGAAGTGAGGTCACCACACCGGGAAGTGAGGTAACCAAACCCGGAAGTGAGGTCACCACACCCGGAAGTGAGGTCACCAAACCCGGAAGTGACGTCACTAAACCCGGAAGTGAGGTCAGCAAACCCGGAAGTGAGGTCAGCAAACCCGGAAGTGAGGTCACCACACCCGGAAGTGAGGTCACCAAACCCGGAAGTGACGTCACTAAACCCGGAAGTGAGGTCAGCAAACCCAGAAGTGACTTCAGCAGACCCAGATGTGACTTCAGCAAACCCGGAAGTGAGGTCAGCAAACCCGGAAGTGAGGTCAGCAAACCCGTAAGTGAGGTCACCAAACCCGGAAGTGACGTCACTAAACCCGGAAGTGATGTCAGCAAACCCGGAAGTGAGGTCAGCAAACCCGGAAGTGAGGTCACCACACCCGGAAGTGAGGTCAGCAAACCCGGAAGTGAGGTCAGCAAACGCGGAAGTGAGGTCACCACACCCGGAAGTGAGGTCACCAAACCCGGAAGTGACGTCACTAAACCCGGAAGTGATGTCAGCAAACCCGGAAGTGAGGTCAGCAAAACCGGAAGTGAGGTCACCACACCCGGAAGTGATGTCAGCAAACCCGGAAGTGAGGTCACCAAACCCGGAAGTGACGTCACTAAACCCGGAAGTGATGTCAGCAAACCCGGAAGTGAGGTCAGCAAACCCGTAAGTGAGGTCACCACACCCGGAAGTGAGGTCAGCAAACCCGGTAGTGAGGTCACTAAACCCGGAAGTGAGGTCACCAAACCCGGAAGTGAGGTCACCACACCCGGAAGTGAGGTCACCACACCCGGAAGTGACGTCACTAAACCCGGAAGTGAGGTCAGCAAACCCAGAAGTGACTTCAGCAGACCCAGATGTGACTTCAGCAAACCCGGAAGTGAGGTCAGCAAACCCGGAAGTGAGGTCAGCAAACCCGTAAGTGAGGTCACCAAACCCGGAAGTGACGTCACTAAACCCGGAAGTGATGTCAGCAAACCCGGAAGTGAGGTCAGCAAACCCGGAAGTGAGGTCACCACACCCGGAAGTGAGGTCAGCAAACCCGGAAGTGAGGTCAGCAAACGCGGAAGTGAGGTCACCACACCCGGAAGTGAGGTCACCAAACCCGGAAGTGACGTCACTAAACCCGGAAGTGATGTCAGCAAACCCGGAAGTGAGGTCAGCAAAACCGGAAGTGAGGTCACCACACCCGGAAGTGATGTCAGCAAACCCGGAAGTGAGGTCACCAAACCCGGAAGTGACGTCACTAAACCCGGAAGTGATGTCAGCAAACCCGGAAGTGAGGTCAGCAAACCCGTAAGTGAGGTCACCACACCCGGAAGTGAGGTCAGCAAACCCGGTAGTGAGGTCACTAAACCCGGAAGTGAGGTCACCAAACCCGGAAGTGAGGTCACCACACCCGGAAGTGAGGTCACCACACCCGGAAGTGACGTCACTAAACCCGGAAGTGAGGTCAGCATACCCGGAAGTGAGGTCACTAAACCCGGAAGTGAGGTCAACACACCCGGAATTGACGTCACCAAACCCGGAAGTGAGGTCAGCATACCCGGAAGTGAGGTAAGCAGACCAGGAAAGTGAGGTCTGCTAATTCGGAACTCAGGTCTGCAAACCCAGAAGTGACTTCAGCAGACCCAGAAGTGACTTCAGCAAACCCGGAAGTGAGGTCACCACACCCGGAAGTGAGGTCACCAAACCCGGAAGTGACGTCACTAAACCCGGAAGTGAGGTCACCACACCCAGAAGTGAGGTCACCAAACCCGGAAGTGAGGTCACCAAACCCGGAAGTGATGTCACTAAACCCGGAAGTGAGGTCAACACACCCGGAATTGACGTCACTAAACCCGGAAGTGAGGTCAGCATACCCGGAAGTGAGGTAAGCTGACCAGGAAAGTGAGGTCTGCTAATTCGGAACTCAGGTCTGCAAACCCAGAAGTGACTTCAGCAGACCCAGAAGTGACTTCAGCAAACCCGGAAGTGAGGTCAGCAAACCCGGAAGTGAGGTCACCACACCCGGAAGTAAGGTCAGCAAACCCGGAAGTGAGGTCACCACACCCGGAAGTGAGGTCACCAAACCCGGAAGTGACGTCACTAAACCCGGAAGTGAGGTCAGCAAACCCGGAAGTGAGGTCAGCAAACCCGGAAGTGAGGTCACCACACCCGGAAGTGAGGTCACCAAACCCGGAAGTGAGGTCACCACACCCGGAAGTGAGGTCACCAAACCCGGAAGTGACGTCACTAAACCCGGAAGTGAGGTCACCAAACCCGGAAGTGACGTCACTAAACCCGGAAGTGATGTCAGCAAACCCGGAAGTGAGGTCACTAAACCCGGAAGTGAGGTCACCACACGCGGAAGTGAGGTCACCACACCCGGAAGTGAGGTCACCACACCCGGAAGTGAGGTCACCAAACCCGGAAGTGACGTCACTAAACCCGGAAGTGAGGTCACCACACCCAGAAGTGAGGTCACCAAACCCGGAAGTGAGGTCACCAAACCCGGAAGTGACGTCACTAAACCCGGAAGTGAGGTCAGCATACCCGGAAGTGACGTCACCACACCCGGAAGTGAGGTCACCACACCCGGAAGTGAGGTCACCAAACCCGGAAGTGACGTCACTAAACCCGGAAGTGATGTCAGCAAACCCGGAAGTGAGGTCAGCAAACCCGGAAGTGAGGTCACCACATCCGGAAGTGAGGTCAGCAAACCCGGGAGTGAGGTCACCACACCCGGAAGTGAGGTCAGCAAACCCGGAAGTGAGGTCACCACACCCGGAAGTGAGGTCACCAAACCCGGAAGTGACGTCACTAAACCCGGAAGTGATGTCAGCAAACCCGGAAGTGAGGTCAGCAAACCCGGAAGTGAGGTCACCACACCCGGAAGTGATGTCAGCAAACCCGGAAGTGAGGTCACCACACCCGGAAGTGAGGTCACCAAACCCGGAAGTGACGTCACTAAACCCGGAAGTGAGGTCACCACACCCGGAAGTGCGGTCACCAAACCCGGAAGTGACGTCACTAAACCCGGAAGTGATGTCAGCAAACCCGGAAGTGAGGTCAGCAAACCCGGAAGTGAGGTCACCACACCCGGAAGTGAGGTCAGCAAACCCGGAAGTGAGGTCACCAAACCCGGAAGTGAGGTCAACAAACCCGGAAGTGAGGTAAGCAGACCAGGAAAGTGAGGTCTGCTAATTCGGAACTCAGGTCTGCAAACCCAGAAGTGACTTCAGCAGACCCAGAAGTGACTTCAGCAAACCCGGAAGTGAGGTCAGCAAACCCGGAAGTGAGGTCACCACACCCGGAAGTGAGGTCACCACACCCGGAAGTGAGGTCACCAAACCCGGAAGTGACGTCACTAAACCCGGAAGTGATGTCAGCAAACCCGGAAGTGAGGTCAGCAAACCCGTAATGAGGTCACCACACCCGGAAGTGAGGTCAGCAAACCCGGTAGTGAGGTCACTAAACCCGGAAGTGAGGTCACCAAACCCGGAAGTGACGTCACTAAACCCGGAAGTGAGGTCAGCAAACCCGGAAGTGAGGTCACCACACCCGGAAGTGAGGTCACCAAACCCGGAAGTGAGGTCACCACACCCGGAAGTGAGGTCACCAAACCTGGAAGTGACGTCACTAAACCCGGAAGTGAGGTCAGCATACCCGGAAGTGACGTCACCACACCCGGAAGTGATGTCAGCAAACCCGGAAGTGAGGTCACCAAACCCGGAAGTGACGTCACTAAACCCGGAAGTGATGTCAGCAAACCCGGAAGTGACGTCACTAAACCCGGAAGTGAGGTCAGCAAACCCGGAAGTGAGGTCAGCAAACCCGGAAGTGAGGTCACCACACCCGGAAGTGAGGTCACCAAACCCGGAAGTGAGGTCACCACACCCGGAAGTGAGGTCACCAAACCCGGAAGTGACGTCACTAAACCCGGAAGTGAGGTCAGCATACCCGGAAGTGAGGTCACTAAACCCGGAAGTGAGGTCAACACACCCGGAATTGACGTCACTAAACCCGGAAGTGAGGTCAGCATACCCGGAAGTGAGGTCAGCAAACCCGGAAGTGAGGTCACCACACCCGGAAGTGAGGTCACCAAACCCGGAAGTGAGGTCACCACACCCGGAAGTGAGGTCACCAAACCCGGAAGTGACGTCACTAAACCCGGAAGTGAGGTCAGCAAACCCGGAAGTGAGGTCACCACACCCGGAAGTGAGGTCACCAAACCCGGAAGTGACGTCACTAAACCCGGAAGTGAGGTCAGCAAACCCAGAAGTGACTTCAGCAGACCCAGAAGTGACTTCAGCAAACCCGGAAGTGAGGTCAGCAAACCCGGAAGTGAGGTCAGCAAACCCGGAAGTGAGGTCACCAAACCCGGAAGTGACGTCACTAAACCCGGAAGTGATGTCAGCAAACCCGGAAGTGAGGTCAGCAAACCCGGAAGTGAGGTCACCACACCCGGAAGTGAGGTCACCACACCCGGAAGTGAGGTCACCAAACCCGGAAGTGAGGTCACCACACCCGGAAGTGAGGTCAGCAAACCCGGAAGTGAGGTCAGCAAACCCGGAAGTGAGGTCACCACACCCGGAAGTGAGGTAACCAAACCCGGAAGTGAGGTCACCACACCCGGAAGTGAGGTCACCAAACCCGGAAGTGACGTCACTAAACCCGAAAGTGATGTCAGCAAACCCGGAAGTGAGGTCAGCAAACCCGGAAGTGAGGTCACCACACCCGGAAGTGATGTCAGCAAACCCGGAAGTGAGGTCACCACACCCGGAAGTGAGGTCACCAAACCCGGAAGTGAGGTCACCACACCCGGAAGTGAGGTCACCAAACCCGGAAGTGACGTCACTAAACCCGGAAGTGAGGTCAGCAAACCCGGAAGTGAGGTCAGCAAACCCGGAAGTGAGGTCACCACACCCGGAAGTGAGGTCACCAAACCCGGAAGTGACGTCACTAAACCCGGAAGTGAGGTCAGCAAACCCAGAAGTGACTTCAGCAGACCCAGATGTGACTTCAGCAAACCCGGAAGTGAGGTCAGCAAACCCGGAAGTGAGGTCAGCAAACCCGTAAGTGAGGTCACCAAACCCGGAAGTGACGTCACTAAACCCGGAAGTGATGTCAGCAAACCCGGAAGTGAGGTCAGCAAACCCGGAAGTGAGGTCACCACACCCGGAAGTGAGGTCACCACACCCGGAAGTGAGGTCACCAAACCCGGAAGTGAGGTCACCACACCCGGAAGTGAGGTCACCAAACCCGGAAGTGACGTCACTAAACCCGGAAGTGAGGTCAGCATACCCGGAAGTGACGTCACCACACCCGGAAGTGAGGTCACCACACCCGGAAGTGAGGTCATCAAACCCGGAAGTGACGTCACTAAACCCGGAAGTGATGTCAGCAAACCCGGAAGTGAGGTCAGCAAACCCGGAAGTGAGGTCACCACACCCGGAAGTGAGGTCAGCAAACCCGGAAGTGAGGTCACCACACCCGGAAGTGAGGTCAGCAAACCCGGAAGTGAGGTCAGCAAACCCGGAAGTGAGGTCACCACACCCGGAAGTGAGGTCACCAAACCCGGAAGTGAGGTCACCACACCCGGAAGTGAGGTCACCACACCCGGAAGTGACGTCACTAAACCCGGAAGTGAGGTCAGCATACCCGGAAGTGACGTCACCACAACCGGAAGTGAGGTCACCACACCCGGAAGTGAGGTCACCAAACCCGGAAGTGACGTCACTAAACCCGGAAGTGATGTCAGCAAACCCGGAAGTGAGGTCAGTAAACCCGGAAGTGAGGTCACCACATCCGGAAGTGAGGTCAGCAAACCCGGAAGTGAGGTCACCACACCCGGAAGTGAGGTCAGCAAACCCGGAAGTGAGGTCACCAAACCCGGAAGTGAGGTCACCAAACCCGGTAGTGAGCTAAGCAGACCAGGAAAGTGAGGTCTGCTAATTCGGAACTCAGGTCTGCAAACCCAGAAGTGACTTCAGCAGACCCAGAAGTGACTTCAGCAAACCCGGAAGTGAGGTCAGCAAACCCGGAAGTGAGGTCACCACACCCGGAAGTGAGGTCAGCAAACCCGGAAGTGAGGTCAGCAAACGCGGAAGTGAGGTCACCACACCCGGAAGTGAGGTCACCAAACCCGGAAGTGACGTCACTAAACCCGGAAGTGATGTCAGCAAACCCGGAAGTGAGGTCAGCAAACCCGGAAGTGAGGTCACCACACCCGGAAGTGATGTCAGCAAACCCGGAAGTGAGGTCACCACACCCAGAAGTGAGGTCACCAAACCCGGAAGTGACGTCACTAAACCCGGAAGTGAGGTCAGCAAACCCGGAAGTGAGGTCACCAAACCCGGAAGTGACGTCACTAAACCCGGAAGTGAGGTCACCAAACCCGGAAGTGACGTCACTAAACCCGGAAGTGAGGTCACCACACCCGGAAGTGAGGTCACCAAACCCGGAAGTGAGGTCACCACACCCGGAAGTGAGGTTACCAAACCTGGAAGTGACGTCACTAAACCCGGAAGTGAGGTCAGCATACCCGGAAGTGAGGTCAGCAAACCCGGAAGTGAGGTCACCACACCCGGAAGTGAGGTCACCAAACCCGGAAGTGAGGTCACCACACCCGGAAGTGAGGTCACCAAACCCGGAAGTGACGTCACTAAACCCGGAAGTGAGGTCAGCAAACCCGGAAGTGAGGTCAGCAAACCCGGAAGTGAGGTCAGCAAACCCGTAAGTGAGGTCACCACACCCGGAAGTGAGGTCAGCAAACCCGGTAGTGAGGTCACTAAACCCGGAAGTGAGGTCACCACACCCGGAAGTGACGTCACTAAACCCGGAAGTGAGGTCTGCAAACCCGGAAGTGAGGTCACCACACCCGGAAGTGAGGTCACCAAACCCGGAAGTGAGGTCACCACACCCGGAAGTGAGGTCACCAAACTTGGAAGTGACGTCACTAAACCCGGAAGTGAGGTCAGCATACCCGGAAGTGACGTCACCACACCCGGAAGTGATGTCAGCAAACCCGGAAGTGAGATCACCAAACCCGGAAGTGACGTCACTAAACCCGGAAGTGATGTCAGCAAACCCGGAAGTGACGTCACTAAACCCGGAAGTGAGGTCAGCAAACCCGGAAGTGAGGTCAGCAAACCCGGAAGTGAGGTCACCACACCCGGAAGTGAGGTCACCAAACCCGGAAGTGAGGTCACCACACCCGGAAGTGAGGTCACCAAACCCGGAAGTGACGTCACTAAACCCGGAAGTGAGGTCAGCATACCCGGAAGTGAGGTCACTAAACCCGGAAGTGAGGTCAACACACCCGGAATTGACGTCACTAAACCCGGAAGTGAGGTCAGCATACCCGGAAGTGAGGTCAGCAAACCCGGAAGTGAGGTCACCACACCCGGAAGTGAGGTCAGCAAACCCGGAAGTGAGGTCACCACACCCGGAAGTGAGGTCAGCAAACCCGGAAGTGAGGTCACCAAACCCGGAAGTGAGGTCACCAAACCCGGAAGTGACGTCACTAAACCCGGAAGTGAGGTCACCAAACCCGGAAGTGAGGTCACCAAACCCGGAAGTGAGGTCACCAAACCCGGAAGTGACGTCACTAAACCCGGAAGTGAGGTCAGCAAACCCGGAAGTGAGGTCAGCAAACCCGGAAGTGAGGTCACCAAACCCGGAAGTGACGTCACTAAACCCGGAAGTGAGGTCACCAAACCCAGAAGTGACTTCAGCAGACCCAGAAGTGACTTCAGCAAACCCGGAAGTGAGGTCAGCAAACCCGGAAGTGAGGTCAGCAAACCCGGAAGTGAGGTCACCAAACCCGGAAGTGACGTCACTAAACCCGGAAGTGATGTCAGCAAACCCGGAAGTGAGGTCAGCAAACCCGGAAGTGAGGTCACCACACCCGGAAGTGAGGTCACCACACCCGGAAGTGAGGTCACCAAACCCGGAAGTGAGGTCACCACACCCGGAAGTGAGGTCAGCAAACCCGGAAGTGAGGTCAGCAAACCCGGAAGTGAGGTCACCACACCCGGAAGTGAGGTAACCAAACCCGGAAGTGAGGTCACCACACCCGGAAGTGAGGTCACCAAACCCGGAAGTGACGTCCCTAAACCCGAAAGTGATGTCAGCAAACCCGGAAGTGAGGTCACCAAACCCGGAAGTGAGGTCACCACACCCGGAAGTGATGTCAGCAAACCCGGAAGTGAGGTCACCACACCCGGAAGTGAGGTCACCAAACCCGGAAGTGACGTCACTAAACCCGGAAGTGAGGTCAGCAAACCCGGAAGTGAGGTCAGCAAACCCGGAAGTGAGGTCACCACACCCGGAAGTGAGGTCACCAAACCCGGAAGTGACATCACTAAACCCGGAAGTGAGGTCAGCAAACCCAGAAGTGACATCAGCAGACCCAGAAGTGACTTCAGCAAACCCGGAAGTGAGGTCAGCAAACCCGGAAGTGAGGTCAGCAAACCCGGAAGTGAGGTCACCACACCCGGAAGTGACGTCACTAAACCCGGAAGTGATGTCAGCAAACCCGGAAGTGAGGTCAGCAAACCCGGAAGTGAGGTCACCACACCCGGAAGTGAGGTCACCACACCCGAAAGTGAGGTCACCAAACCCGGAAGTGAGGTCACCACACCCGGAAGTGAGGTCACCAAACCCGGAAGTGACGTCACTAAACCCGGAAGTGAGGTCAGCATACCCGGAAGTGACGTCACCACACCCGGAAGTGAGGTCACCACACCCGGAAGTGAGGTCACCAAGCAAACCCGGAAGTGAGGTCACCACACCCGGAAGTGAGGTCACCAAACCCGGAAGTGAGGTCACCACACCCGGAAGTGAGGTCACCACACCCGGAAGTGACGTCACTAAACCCGGAAGTGAGGTCAGCATACCCGGAAGTGACGTCACCACACCCGGAAGTGAGGTCACCACACCCGGAAGTGATGTCACCAAACCCGGAAGTGAGGTCACCACACCCGGAAGTGAGGTCACCAAACCCGGAAGTGACGTCACTAAACCCGGAAGTGATGTCAGCAAACCCGGAAGTGAGGTCACCAAACCCGGAAGTGAGGTCACCACACCCGGAAGTGATGTCAGCAAACCCGGAAGTGAGGTCACCACACACAGAAGTGAGGTCACCAAACCCGGAAGTGACGTCACTAAACCCGGAAGTGAGGTCAGCAAACCCGGAAGTGAGGTCACCAAACCCGGAAGTGACGTCACTAAACCCGGAAGTGAGGTCACCAAACCCGGAAGTGACGTCACTAAACCCGGAAGTGAGGTCACCACACCCGGAAGTGAGGTCACCAAACCCGGAAGTGAGGTCACCACACCCGGAAGTGAGGTCACCAAACCTGGAAGTGACGTCACTAAACCCGGAAGTGAGGTCAGCATACCCGGAAGTGAGGTCAGCAAACCCGGAAGTGAGGTCACCACACCCGGAAGTGAGGTCACCAAACCCGGAAGTGAGGTCACCACACCCGGAAGTGAGGTCACCAAACCCGGAAGTGACGTCACTAAACCCGGAAGTGAGGTCAGCAAACCCGGAAGTGAGGTCAGCAAACCCGGAAGTGAGGTCAGCAAACCCGTAAGTGAGGTCACCACACCCGGAAGTGAGGTCAGCAAACCCGGTAGTGAGGTCACTAAACCCGGAAGTGAGGTCACCACACCCGGAAGTGACGTCACTAAACCCGGAAGTGAGGTCAGCAAACCCGGAAGTGAGGTCACCACACCCGGAAGTGAGGTCACCAAACCCGGAAGTGAGGTCACCACACCCGGAAGTGAGGTCACCAAACTTGGAAGTGACGTCACTAAACCCGGAAGTGAGGTCAGCATACCCGGAAGTGACGTCACCACACCCGGAAGTGATGTCAGCAAACCCGGAAGTGAGATCACCAAACCCGGAAGTGACGTCACTAAACCCGGAAGTGATGTCAGCAAACCCGGAAGTGACGTCACTAAACCCGGAAGTGAGGTCAGCAAACCCGGAAGTGAGGTCAGCAAACCCGGAAGTGAGGTCACCACACCCGGAAGTGAGGTCACCAAACCCGGAAGTGAGGTCACCACACCCGGAAGTGAGGTCACCAAACCCGGAAGTGACGTCACTAAACCCGGAAGTGAGGTCAGCATACCCGGAAGTGAGGTCACTAAACCCGGAAGTGAGGTCAACACACCCGGAATTGACGTCACTAAACCCGGAAGTGAGGTCAGCATACCCGGAAGTGAGGTCAGCAAACCCGGAAGTGAGGTCACCACACCCGGAAGTGAGGTCAGCAAACCCGGAAGTGAGGTCACCACACCCGGAAGTGAGGTCACCAAACCCGGAAGTGACGTCACTAAACCCGGAAGTGAGGTCAGCAAACCCGGAAGTGAGGTCACCAAACCCGGAAGTGAGGTCACCAAACCCGGAAGTGACGTCACTAAACCCGGAAGTGAGGTCACCAAACCCAGAAGTGACTTCAGCAGACCCAGAAGTGACTTCAGCAAACCCGGAAGTGAGGTCAGCAAACCCGGAAGTGAGGTCAGCAAACCCGGAAGTGAGGTCACCAAACCCGGAAGTGACGTCACTAAACCCGGAAGTGATGTCAGCAAACCCGGAAGTGAGGTCAGCAAACCCGGAAGTGAGGTCACCACACCCGGAAGTGAGGTCACCACACCCGGAAGTGAGGTCACCAAACCCGGAAGTGAGGTCACCACACCCGGAAGTGAGGTCAGCAAACCCGGAAGTGAGGTCAGCAAACCCGGAAGTGAGGTCACCACACCCGGAAGTGAGGTAACCAAACCCGGAAGTGAGGTCACCACACCCGGAAGTGAGGTCACCAAACCCGGAAGTGACGTCCCTAAACCCGAAAGTGATGTCAGCAAACCCGGAAGTGAGGTCACCAAACCCGGAAGTGAGGTCACCACACCCGGAAGTGATGTCAGCAAACCCGGAAGTGAGGTCACCACACCCGGAAGTGAGGTCACCAAACCCGGAAGTGACGTCACTAAACCCGGAAGTGAGGTCAGCAAACCCGGAAGTGAGGTCAGCAAACCCGGAAGTGAGGTCACCACACCCGGAAGTGAGGTCACCAAACCCGGAAGTGACGTCACTAAACCCGGAAGTGAGGTCAGCAAACCCAGAAGTGACATCAGCAGACCCAGAAGTGACTTCAGCAAACCCGGAAGTGAGGTCAGCAAACCCGGAAGTGAGGTCAGCAAACCCGGAAGTGAGGTCACCACACCCGGAAGTGACGTCACTAAACCCGGAAGTGATGTCAGCAAACCCGGAAGTGAGGTCAGCAAACCCGGAAGTGAGGTCACCACACCCGGAAGTGAGGTCACCACACCCGAAAGTGAGGTCACCAAACCCGGAAGTGAGGTCACCACACCCGGAAGTGAGGTCACCAAACCCGGAAGTGACGTCACTAAACCCGGAAGTGAGGTCAGCATACCCGGAAGTGACGTCACCACACCCGGAAGTGAGGTCACCACACCCGGAAGTGAGGTCACCAAGCAAACCCGGAAGTGAGGTCACCACACCCGGAAGTGAGGTCACCAAACCCGGAAGTGAGGTCACCACACCCGGAAGTGAGGTCACCACACCCGGAAGTGACGTCACTAAACCCGGAAGTGAGGTCAGCATACCCGGAAGTGACGTCACCACACCCGGAAGTGAGGTCACCACACCCGGAAGTGAGGTCACCAAACCCGGAAGTGACGTCACTAAACCCGGAAGTGATGTCAGCAAACCCGGAAGTGAGGTCAGTAAACCCGGAAGTGAGGTCACCACACCCGGAAGTGAGGTCACCACACCCAGAAGTGAGGTCACCACACCCGGAAGTGAGGTCAGCAAACCCGGAAGTGAGGTCACCAAACCCGGAAGTGAGGTCACCAAACCCGGTAGTGAGCTAAGCAGACCAGGAAAGTGAGGTCTGCTAATTCGGAACTCAGGTCTGCAAACCCAGAAGTGACTTCAGCAGACCCAGAAGTGACTTCAGCAAACCCGGAAGTGAGGTCAGCAAACCCGGAAGTGAGGTCACCACACCCGGAAGTGAGGTCAGCAAACCCGGAAGTGAGGTCAGCAAACCCGGAAGTGAGGTCACCACACCCGGAAGTGAGGTCACCAAACCCGGAAGTGAGGTCACCACACCCGGAAGTGAGGTCACCACACCCGGAAGTGACGTCACTAAACCCGGAAGTGAGGTCAGCATACCCGGAAGTGACGTCACCACACCCGGAAGTGAGGTCACCAAACCCGGAAGTGACGTCACTAAACCCGGAAGTGAGGTCACCAAACCCGGAAGTGACGTCACTAAACCCGGAAGTGAGGTCACCACACCCGGAAGTGCGGTCACCAAACCCGGAAGTGACGTCACTAAACCCGGAAGTGATGTCAGCAAACCCGGAAGTGAGGTCAGCAAACCCGGAAGTGAGGTCACCACACCCGGAAGTGAGGTCAGCAAACCCGGAAGTGAGGTCACCAAACCCGGAAGTGAGGTCAACAAACCCGGAAGTGAGGTAAGCAGACCAGGAAAGTGAGGTCTGCTAATTCGGAACTCAGGTCTGCAAACCCAGAAGTGACTTCAGCAGACCCAGAAGTGACTTCAGCAAACCCGGAAGTGAGGTCAGCAAACCCGGAAGTGAGGTCACCACACCCGGAAGTGAGGTCACCACACCCGGAAGTGAGGTCACCAAACCCGGAAGTGACGTCACTAAACCCGGAAGTGATGTCAGCAGACCCGGAAGTGAGGTCAGCAAACCCGGAAGTGAGGTCACCACATCCGGAAGTGAGGTCAGCAAACCCGGAAGTGACGTCACTAAACCCGGAAGTGATGTCAGCAAACCCGGAAGTGAGGTCAGCAAACCCGGAAGTGAGGTCACCACACCCGGAAGTGATGTCAGCAAACCCGGAAGTGAGGTCACCACACCCGGAAGTGAGGTCACCAAACCCGGAAGTGACGTCACTAAACCCGGAAGTGAGGTCAGCAAACCCGGAAGTGAGGTCACCACACCCGGAAGTGAGGTCACCAAACCCGGAAGTGAGGTCACCACACCCGGAAGTGAGGTCACCAAACCTGGAAGTGACGTCACTAAACCCGGAAGTGAGGTCAGCATACCCGGAAGTGACGTCACCACACCCGGAAGTGATGTAAGCAAACCCGGAAGTGAGGTCACCAAACCCGGAAGTGACGTCACTAAACCCGGAAGTGATGTCAGCAAACCCGGAAGTGACGTCACTAAACCCGGAAGTGAGGTCAGCAAACCCGGAAGTGAGGTCAGCAAACCCGGAAGTGAGGTCACCACACCCGGAAGTGAGGTCACCAAACCCGGAAGTGAGGTCACCACACCCGGAAGTGAGGTCACCAAACCCGGAAGTGACGTCACTAAACCTGGAAGTGAGGTCAGCATACCCGGAAGTGAGGTCACTAAACCCGGAAGTGAGGTCAACACACCCGGAATTGACGTCACTAAACCCGGAAGTGAGGTCAGCATACCCGGAAGTGAGGTCAGCAAACCCGGAAGTGAGGTCACCACACCCGGAAGTGAGGTCAGCAAACCCGGAAGTGAGGTCACCACACCCGGAAGTGAGGTCACCAAACCCGGAAGTGACGTCACTAAACCCGGAAGTGAGGTCAGCAAACCCGGAAGTGAGGTCAGCAAACCCGGAAGTGAGGTCACCAAACCCGGAAGTGAGGTCACCAAACCCGGAAGTGACGTCACTAAACCCGGAAGTGAGGTCACCACACCCGGAAGTGAGGTCACCACACCCGGAAGTGACTTCAGCAAACCCGGAAGTGAGGTCAGCAAACCCGGAAGTGAGGTCAGCAAACCCGGAAGTGAGGTCAGCAAACCCGGAAGTGAGGTCAGCAAACGCGGAAGTGTAGTCACCACACCCGGAAGTGAGGTCACCAAACCCGGAAGTGACGTCACTAAACCCGGAAGTGATGTCAGCAAACCCGGAAGTGACATCACTAAACCCGAAAGTGATGTCAGCAAACCCGGAAGTGAGGTCACCAAACCCGGAAGTGAGGTCACCACACCCGGAAGTGATGTCAGCAAACCCGGAAGTGAGGTCACCACACCCGGAAGTGAGGTCACCAAACCCGGAAGTGACGTCACTAAACCCGGAAGTGAGGTCAGCAAACCCGGAAGTGAGGTCACCACACCCGGAAGTGAGGTCACCAAACCCGGAAGTGACGTCACTAAACCCGGAAGTGAGGTCAGCAAACCCAGAAGTGACTTCAGCAGACCCAGAAGTGACTTCAGCAAACCCGGAAGTGAGGTCAGCAAACCCGGAAGTGAGGTCAGCAAACCCGGAAGTGAGGTCACCACACCCGGAAGTGACGTCACTAAGACCGGAAGTGATGTCAGCAAACCCGGAAGTGAGGTCAGCAAACCCGGAAGTGAGGTCACCACACCCGGAAGTGAGGTCACCACACCCGGAAGTGAGGTCACCAAACCCGGAAGTGAGGTCACCACACCCGGAAGTGAGGTCACCAAACCCGGAAGTGAGGTCACTAAACCCGGAAGTGAGGTCAGCATACCCGGAAGTGACGTCACCACACCCGGAAGTGAGGTCACCACACCCGGAAGTGAGGTCACCAAACCCGGAAGTGACGTCACTAAACCCGGAAGTGATGTCAGCAAACCCGGAAGTGAGGTCAGCAAACCCGGAAGTGAGGTCACCACACCCGGAAGTGAGGTCAGCAAACCCGGAAGTGAGGTCACCACACCCGGAAGTGAGGTCAGGAAACCCGGAAGTGAGGTCAGCAAACCCGGAAGTGAGGTCACCACACCCGGAAGTGAGGTCACCAAACCCGGAAGTGAGGTCACCACACCCGGAAGTGAGGTCACCACACCCGGAAGTGACGTCACTAAACCCGGAAGTGAGGTCAGCATACCCGGAAGTGACGTCACCACACCCGGAAGTGAGGTCACCACACCCGGAAGTGAGGTCACCAAACCCGGAAGTGACGTCACTAAACCCGGAAGTGATGTCAGCAAACCCGGAAGTGAGGTCAGTAAACCCGGAAGTGAGGTCACCACACCCGGAAGTGAGGTCACCACACCCAGAAGTGAGGTCACCACACCCGGAAGTGAGGTCAGCAAACCCGGAAGTGAGGTCACCACACCCAGAAGTGAGGTCACCAAACCCGGAAGTGAGGTCACCAAACCCGGTAGTGAGCTAAGCAGACCAGGAAAGTGAGGTCTGCTAATTCGGAACTCAGGTCTGCAAACCCAGAAGTGACTTCAGCAGACCCAGAAGTGACTTCAGCAAACCCGGAAGTGAGGTCAGCAAACCCGGAAGTGAGGTCACCACACCCGGAAGTGAGGTCAGCAAACCCGGAAGTGAGGTCAGCAAACGCGGAAGTGAGGTCACCACACCCGGAAGTGATGTCAGCAAACCCGGAAGTGAGGTCAGCAAACCCGGAAGTGATGTCAGCAAACCCGGAAGTGAGGTCAGCAAACCCGGAAGTGAGGTCACCACACCCGGAAGTGATGTCAGCAAACCCGGAAGTGAGGTCACCACACCCGGAAGTGAGGTCACCAAACCCGGAAGTGACGTCACTAAACCCGGAAGTGAGGTCAGCAAACCCGGAAGTGAGGTCAGCAAACCCGGAAGTGAGGTCACCAAACCCGGAAGTGACGTCACTAAACCCGGAAGTGAGGTCACCACACCCGGAAGTGAGGTCACCACACCCGGAAGTGAGGTCAACACACCCGGAATTGACGTCACTAAACCCGGAAGTGAGGTCAGCATACCCGGAAGTGAGGTAAGCAGACCCGGAAGTGATGTCAGCAAACCCGGAAGTGAGGTCAGCAAACCCGGAAGTGAGGTCACCACACCCGGAAGTGAGGTCAGCAAACCCGGAAGTGAGGTCACCACACCCGGAAGTGAGGTCACCAAACCCGGAAGTGACGTCACTAAACCCGGAAGTGATGTCAGCAAACCCGGAAGTGAGGTCAGCAAACCCGGAAGTGAGGTCACCACACCCGGAAGTGAGGTCACCAAACCCGGAAGTGACGTCACTAAACCCGGAAGTGAGGTCAGCAAACCCGGAAGTGAGGTAAGCAGACCAGGAAAGTGAGGTCTGCTAATTCGGAACTCAGGTCTGCAAACCCAGAAGTGACTTCAGCAGACCCAGAAGTGACTTCAGCAAACCCGGAAGTGAGGTCAGCAAACCCGGAAGTGAGGTCACCACACCCGGAAGTGAGGTCAGCAAACCTGGAAGTGAGGTCAGCAAACCCGGAAGTGAGGTCACCACACCCGGAAGTGAGGTCACCAAACCCGGAAGTGAGGTCACCACACCCGGAAGTGAGGTCACCACACCCGGAAGTGACGTCACTAAACCCGGAAGTGAGGTCAGCATACCCGGAAGTGACGTCACCACACCCGGAAGTGAGGTCACCACACCAGGAAGTGAGGTCACCAAGCCCGGAAGTGACGTCACTAAACCCGGAAGTGATGTCAGCAAACCCGGAAGTGAGGTCAGTAAACCCGGAAGTGAGGTCACCACACCCGGAAGTGAGGTCACCACACCCGGAAGTGAGGTCAGCAAACCCGGAAGTGAGGTCACCAAACCCGGAAGTGAGGTCACCAAACCCGGTAGTGAGCTAAGCAGAGCAGGAAAGTGAGGTCTGCTAATTCGGAACTCAGGTCTGCAAACCCAGAAGTGACTTCAGCTGACCCAGAAGTGACTTCAGCAAACCCGGAAGTGAGGTCAGCAAACCCGGAAGTGAGGTCAGCAAACGCGGAAGTGTAGTCACCACACCCGGAAGTGAGGTCACCAAACCCGGAAGTGACGTCACTAAACCCGGAAGTGATGTCAGCAAACCCGGAAGTGAGGTCACCACACCCGGAAGTGACGTCACTAAACCCGGAAGTGAGGTCAGCATACCCGGAAGTGACGTCACCACACCCGGAAGTGAGGTCACCACACCAGGAAGTGAGGTCACCAAGCCCGGAAGTGACGTCACTAAACCCGGAAGTGATGTCAGCAAACCCGGAAGTGAGGTCAGTAAACCCGGAAGTGAGGTCACCACACCCGGAAGTGAGGTCACCACACCCGGAAGTGAGGTCAGCAAACCCGGAAGTGAGGTCACCAAACCCGGAAGTGAGGTCACCAAACCCGGTAGTGAGCTAAGCAGAGCAGGAAAGTGAGGTCTGCTAATTCGGAACTCAGGTCTGCAAACCCAGAAGTGACTTCAGCTGACCCAGAAGTGACTTCAGCAAACCCGGAAGTGAGGTCAGCAAACCCGGAAGTGAGGTCAGCAAACGCGGAAGTGTAGTCACCACACCCGGAAGTGAGGTCACCAAACCCGGAAGTGACGTCACTAAACCCGGAAGTGATGTCAGCAAACCCGGAAGTGAGGTCACCACACCCGGAAGTGAGGTCACCAAACCCGGAAGTGACGTCACTAAACCCGGAAGTGAGGTCACCAAACCCGGAAGTGAGGTCACCAAACCCGGTAGTGAGCTAAGCAGACCAGGAAAGTGAGGTCTGCTAATTCGGAACTCAGGTCTGCAAACCCAGAAGTGACTTCAGCAGACCCAGAAGTGACTTCAGCAAACCCGGAAGTGAGGTCAGCAAACCCGGAAGTGAGGTCACCACACCCGGAAGTGAGGTCAGCAAACCCGGAAGTGAGGTCAGCAAACGCGGAAGTGAGGTCACCACACCCGGAAGTGAGGTCACCAAACCCGGAAGTGACGTCACTAAACCCGGAAGTGATGTCAGCAAACCCGGAAGTGAGGTCAGCAAACCCGGAAGTGACGTCACTAAACCCGGAAGTGATGTCAGCAAACCCGGAAGTGAGGTCACCACACCCGGAAGTGAGGTCACCAAACCCGGAAGTGACGTCACTAAACCCGGAAGTGATGTCAGCAAACCCGGAAGTGAGGTCAGTAAACCCGGAAGTGAGGTCACCACACCCGGAAGTGAGGTCACCACACCCAGAAGTGAGGTCACCACACCCGGAAGTGAGGTCAGCAAACCCGGAAGTGAGGTCACCAAACCCGGAAGTGAGGTCACCAAACCCGGTAGTGAGCTAAGCAGACCAGGAAAGTGAGGTCTGCTAATTCGGAACTCAGGTCTGCAAACCCAGAAGTGACTTCAGCAGACCCAGAAGTGACTTCAGCAAACCCGGAAGTGAGGTCAGCAAACCCGGAAGTGAGGTCACCACACCCGGAAGTGAGGTCACCAAACCCGGAAGTGACGTCACTAAACCCGGAAGTGAGGTCAGCAAACCCAGAAGTGACATCAGCAGACCCAGAAGTGACTTCAGCAAACCCGGAAGTGAGGTCAGCAAACCCGGAAGTGAGGTCAGCAAACCCGGAAGTGAGGTCACCACACCCGGAAGTGACGTCACTAAACCCGGAAGTGATGTCAGCAAACCCGGAAGTGAGGTCAGCAAACCCGGAAGTGAGGTCACCACACCCGGAAGTGAGGTCACCACACCCGAAAGTGAGGTCACCAAACCCGGAAGTGAGGTCACCACACCCGGAAGTGAGGTCACCAAACCCGGAAGTGACGTCACTAAACCCGGAAGTGAGGTCAGCATACCCGGAAGTGACGTCACCACACCCGGAAGTGAGGTCACCACACCCGGAAGTGAGGTCACCAAGCAAACCCGGAAGTGAGGTCACCACACCCGGAAGTGAGGTCACCAAACCCGGAAGTGAGGTCACCACACCCGGAAGTGAGGTCACCACACCCGGAAGTGACGTCACTAAACCCGGAAGTGAGGTCAGCATACCCGGAAGTGACGTCACCACACCCGGAAGTGAGGTCACCACACCCGGAAGTGAGGTCACCAAACCCGGAAGTGACGTCACTAAACCCGGAAGTGATGTCAGCAAACCCGGAAGTGAGGTCAGTAAACCCGGAAGTGAGGTCACCACACCCGGAAGTGAGGTCACCACACCCAGAAGTGAGGTCACCACACCCGGAAGTGAGGTCAGCAAACCCGGAAGTGAGGTCACCAAACCCGGAAGTGAGGTCACCAAACCCGGTAGTGAGCTAAGCAGACCAGGAAAGTGAGGTCTGCTAATTCGGAACTCAGGTCTGCAAACCCAGAAGTGACTTCAGCAGACCCAGAAGTGACTTCAGCAAACCCGGAAGTGAGGTCAGCAAACCCGGAAGTGAGGTCACCACACCCGGAAGTGAGGTCAGCAAACCCGGAAGTGAGGTCAGCAAACCCGGAAGTGAGGTCACCACACCCGGAAGTGAGGTCACCAAACCCGGAAGTGAGGTCACCACACCCGGAAGTGAGGTCACCACACCCGGAAGTGACGTCACTAAACCCGGAAGTGAGGTCAGCATACCCGGAAGTGACGTCACCACACCCGGAAGTGAGGTCACCAAACCCGGAAGTGACGTCACTAAACCCGGAAGTGAGGTCACCAAACCCGGAAGTGACGTCACTAAACCCGGAAGTGAGGTCACCACACCCGGAAGTGCGGTCACCAAACCCGGAAGTGACGTCACTAAACCCGGAAGTGATGTCAGCAAACCCGGAAGTGAGGTCAGCAAACCCGGAAGTGAGGTCACCACACCCGGAAGTGAGGTCAGCAAACCCGGAAGTGAGGTCACCAAACCCGGAAGTGAGGTCAACAAACCCGGAAGTGAGGTAAGCAGACCAGGAAAGTGAGGTCTGCTAATTCGGAACTCAGGTCTGCAAACCCAGAAGTGACTTCAGCAGACCCAGAAGTGACTTCAGCAAACCCGGAATTGAGGTCAGCAAACCCGGAAGTGAGGTCACCACACCCGGAAGTGAGGTCACCACACCCGGAAGTGAGGTCACCAAACCCGGAAGTGACGTCACTAAACCCGGAAGTGATGTCAGCAGACCCGGAAGTGAGGTCAGCAAACCCGGAAGTGAGGTCACCACATCCGGAAGTGAGGTCAGCAAACCCGGAAGTGACGTCACTAAACCCGGAAGTGATGTCAGCAAACCCGGAAGTGAGGTCAGCAAACCCGGAAGTGAGGTCACCACACCCGGAAGTGATGTCAGCAAACCCGGAAGTGAGGTCACCACACCCGGAAGTGAGGTCACCAAACCCGGAAGTGACGTCACTAAACCCGGAAGTGAGGTCAGCAAACCCGGAAGTGAGGTCACCACACCCGGAAGTGAGGTCACCAAACCCGGAAGTGAGGTCACCACACCCGGAAGTGAGGTCACCAAACCTGGAAGTGACGTCACTAAACCCGGAAGTGAGGTCAGCATACCCGGAAGTGACGTCACCACACCCGGAAGTGATGTAAGCAAACCCGGAAGTGAGGTCACCAAACCCGGAAGTGACGTCACTAAACCCGGAAGTGATGTCAGCAAACCCGGAAGTGACGTCACTAAACCCGGAAGTGAGGTCAGCAAACCCGGAAGTGAGGTCAGCAAACCCGGAAGTGAGGTCACCACACCCGGAAGTGAGGTCACCAAACCCGGAAGTGAGGTCACCACACCCGGAAGTGAGGTCACCAAACCCGGAAGTGACGTCACTAAACCTGGAAGTGAGGTCAGCATACCCGGAAGTGAGGTCACTAAACCCGGAAGTGAGGTCAACACACCCGGAATTGACGTCACTAAACCCGGAAGTGAGGTCAGCATACCCGGAAGTGAGGTCAGCAAACCCGGAAGTGAGGTCACCACACCCGGAAGTGAGGTCAGCAAACCCGGAAGTGAGGTCACCACACCCGGAAGTGAGGTCACCAAACCCGGAAGTGACGTCACTAAACCCGGAAGTGAGGTCAGCAAACCCGGAAGTGAGGTCAGCAAACCCGGAAGTGAGGTCACCAAACCCGGAAGTGAGGTCACCAAACCCGGAAGTGACGTCACTAAACCCGGAAGTGAGGTCACCACACCCGGAAGTGAGGTCACCACACCCGGAAGTGACTTCAGCAAACCCGGAAGTGAGGTCAGCAAACCCGGAAGTGAGGTCAGCAAACCCGGAAGTGAGGTCAGCAAACCCGGAAGTGAGGTCAGCAAACGCGGAAGTGTAGTCACCACACCCGGAAGTGAGGTCACCAAACCCGGAAGTGACGTCACTAAACCCGGAAGTGATGTCAGCAAACCCGGAAGTGACATCACTAAACCCGAAAGTGATGTCAGCAAACCCGGAAGTGAGGTCACCAAACCCGGAAGTGAGGTCACCACACCCGGAAGTGATGTCAGCAAACCCGGAAGTGAGGTCACCACACCCGGAAGTGAGGTCACCAAACCCGGAAGTGACGTCACTAAACCCGGAAGTGAGGTCAGCAAACCCGGAAGTGAGGTCACCACACCCGGAAGTGAGGTCACCAAACCCGGAAGTGACGTCACTAAACCCGGAAGTGAGGTCAGCAAACCCAGAAGTGACTTCAGCAGACCCAGAAGTGACTTCAGCAAACCCGGAAGTGAGGTCAGCAAACCCGGAAGTGAGGTCAGCAAACCCGGAAGTGAGGTCACCACACCCGGAAGTGACGTCACTAAGACCGGAAGTGATGTCAGCAAACCCGGAAGTGAGGTCAGCAAACCCGGAAGTGAGGTCACCACACCCGGAAGTGAGGTCACCACACCCGGAAGTGAGGTCACCAAACCCGGAAGTGAGGTCACCACACCCGGAAGTGAGGTCACCAAACCCGGAAGTGAGGTCACTAAACCCGGAAGTGAGGTCAGCATACCCGGAAGTGACGTCACCACACCCGGAAGTGAGGTCACCACACCCGGAAGTGAGGTCACCAAACCCGGAAGTGACGTCACTAAACCCGGAAGTGATGTCAGCAAACCCGGAAGTGAGGTCAGCAAACCCGGAAGTGAGGTCACCACACCCGGAAGTGAGGTCAGCAAACCCGGAAGTGAGGTCACCACACCCGGAAGTGAGGTCAGGAAACCCGGAAGTGAGGTCAGCAAACCCGGAAGTGAGGTCACCACACCCGGAAGTGAGGTCACCAAACCCGGAAGTGAGGTCACCACACCCGGAAGTGAGGTCACCACACCCGGAAGTGACGTCACTAAACCCGGAAGTGAGGTCAGCATACCCGGAAGTGACGTCACCACACCCGGAAGTGAGGTCACCACACCCGGAAGTGAGGTCACCAAACCCGGAAGTGACGTCACTAAACCCGGAAGTGATGTCAGCAAACCCGGAAGTGAGGTCAGTAAACCCGGAAGTGAGGTCACCACACCCGGAAGTGAGGTCACCACACCCAGAAGTGAGGTCACCACACCCGGAAGTGAGGTCAGCAAACCCGGAAGTGAGGTCACCACACCCAGAAGTGAGGTCACCAAACCCGGAAGTGAGGTCACCAAACCCGGTAGTGAGCTAAGCAGACCAGGAAAGTGAGGTCTGCTAATTCGGAACTCAGGTCTGCAAACCCAGAAGTGACTTCAGCAGACCCAGAAGTGACTTCAGCAAACCCGGAAGTGAGGTCAGCAAACCCGGAAGTGAGGTCACCACACCCGGAAGTGAGGTCAGCAAACCCGGAAGTGAGGTCAGCAAACGCGGAAGTGAGGTCACCACACCCGGAAGTGATGTCAGCAAACCCGGAAGTGAGGTCAGCAAACCCGGAAGTGATGTCAGCAAACCCGGAAGTGAGGTCAGCAAACCCGGAAGTGAGGTCACCACACCCGGAAGTGATGTCAGCAAACCCGGAAGTGAGGTCACCACACCCGGAAGTGAGGTCACCAAACCCGGAAGTGACGTCACTAAACCCGGAAGTGAGGTCAGCAAACCCGGAAGTGAGGTCAGCAAACCCGGAAGTGAGGTCACCAAACCCGGAAGTGACGTCACTAAACCCGGAAGTGAGGTCACCACACCCGGAAGTGAGGTCACCACACCCGGAAGTGAGGTCAACACACCCGGAATTGACGTCACTAAACCCGGAAGTGAGGTCAGCATACCCGGAAGTGAGGTAAGCAGACCCGGAAGTGATGTCAGCAAACCCGGAAGTGAGGTCAGCAAACCCGGAAGTGAGGTCACCACACCCGGAAGTGAGGTCAGCAAACCCGGAAGTGATGTCAGCAAACCCGGAAGTGAGGTCAGCAAACCCGGAAGTGAGGTCACCACACCCGGAAGTGAGGTCAGCAAACCCGGAAGTGAGGTCACCACACCCGGAAGTGAGGTCACCAAACCCGGAAGTGACGTCACTAAACCCGGAAGTGATGTCAGCAAACCCGGAAGTGAGGTCAGCAAACCCGGAAGTGAGGTCACCACACCCGGAAGTGAGGTCACCAAACCCGGAAGTGACGTCACTAAACCCGGAAGTGAGGTCAGCAAACCCGGAAGTGAGGTAAGCAGACCAGGAAAGTGAGGTCTGCTAATTCGGAACTCAGGTCTGCAAACCCAGAAGTGACTTCAGCAGACCCAGAAGTGACTTCAGCAAACCCGGAAGTGAGGTCAGCAAACCCGGAAGTGAGGTCACCACACCCGGAAGTGAGGTCAGCAAACCTGGAAGTGAGGTCAGCAAACCCGGAAGTGAGGTCACCACACCCGGAAGTGAGGTCACCAAACCCGGAAGTGAGGTCACCACACCCGGAAGTGAGGTCACCACACCCGGAAGTGACGTCACTAAACCCGGAAGTGAGGTCAGCATACCCGGAAGTGACGTCACCACACCCGGAAGTGAGGTCACCACACCAGGAAGTGAGGTCACCAAGCCCGGAAGTGACGTCACTAAACCCGGAAGTGATGTCAGCAAACCCGGAAGTGAGGTCAGTAAACCCGGAAGTGAGGTCACCACACCCGGAAGTGAGGTCACCACACCCGGAAGTGAGGTCAGCAAACCCGGAAGTGAGGTCACCAAACCCGGAAGTGAGGTCACCAAACCCGGTAGTGAGCTAAGCAGAGCAGGAAAGTGAGGTCTGCTAATTCGGAACTCAGGTCTGCAAACCCAGAAGTGACTTCAGCTGACCCAGAAGTGACTTCAGCAAACCCGGAAGTGAGGTCAGCAAACCCGGAAGTGAGGTCAGCAAACGCGGAAGTGTAGTCACCACACCCGGAAGTGAGGTCACCAAACCCGGAAGTGACGTCACTAAACCCGGAAGTGATGTCAGCAAACCCGGAAGTGAGGTCACCACACCCGGAAGTGACGTCACTAAACCCGGAAGTGAGGTCAGCATACCCGGAAGTGACGTCACCACACCCGGAAGTGAGGTCACCACACCAGGAAGTGAGGTCACCAAGCCCGGAAGTGACGTCACTAAACCCGGAAGTGATGTCAGCAAACCCGGAAGTGAGGTCAGTAAACCCGGAAGTGAGGTCACCACACCCGGAAGTGAGGTCACCACACCCGGAAGTGAGGTCAGCAAACCCGGAAGTGAGGTCACCAAACCCGGAAGTGAGGTCACCAAACCCGGTAGTGAGCTAAGCAGAGCAGGAAAGTGAGGTCTGCTAATTCGGAACTCAGGTCTGCAAACCCAGAAGTGACTTCAGCTGACCCAGAAGTGACTTCAGCAAACCCGGAAGTGAGGTCAGCAAACCCGGAAGTGAGGTCAGCAAACGCGGAAGTGTAGTCACCACACCCGGAAGTGAGGTCACCAAACCCGGAAGTGACGTCACCACACCCGGAAGTGATGTCAGCAAACCCGGAAGTGAGGTCACCAAACCCGGAAGTGACGTCACTAAACCCGGAAGTGATGTCAGCAAACCCGGAAGTGAGGTCAGCAAACCCGTAAGTGAGGTCACCACACCCGGAAGTGAGGTCAGCAAACCCGGTAGTGAGGTCACTAAACCCGGAAGTGAGGTCACCAAACCCGGAAGTGAGGTCACCACACCCGGAAGTGAGGTCACCACACCCGGAAGTGACGTCACTAAACCCGGAAGTGAGGTCAGCATACCCGGAAGTGAGGTCACTAAACACGGAAGTGAGGTCAACACACCCGGAATTGACGTCACCAAACCCGGAAGTGAGGTCAGCATACCCGGAAGTGAGGTAAGCAGACCAGGAAAGTGAGGTCTGCTAATTCGGAACTCAGGTCTGCAAACCCAGAAGTGACTTCAGCAGACCCAGAAGTGACTTCAGCAAACCCGGAAGTGAGGTCACCACACCCGGAAGTGAGGTCACCAAACCCGGAAGTGACGTCACTAAACCCGGAAGTGAGGTCACCACACCCAGAAGTGAGGTCACCAAACCCGGAAGTGAGGTCACCAAACCCGG
Organism: Coturnix japonica; assembly: GCF_054131305.1. Taxonomy (NCBI): domain Eukaryota; kingdom Metazoa; phylum Chordata; class Aves; order Galliformes; family Phasianidae; genus Coturnix; species Coturnix japonica. The sequence continues at coordinate 246,863 of NW_028188980.1, forward strand.
AAGTGATGTCACTAAACCCGGAAGTGAGGTCAACACACCCGGAATTGACGTCACTAAACCCGGAAGTGAGGTCAGCATACCCGGAAGTGAGGTAAGCTGACCAGGAAAGTGAGGTCTGCTAATTCGGAACTCAGGTCTGCAAACCCAGAAGTGACTTCAGCAGACCCAGAAGTGACTTCAGCAAACCCGGAAGTGAGGTCAGCAAACCCGGAAGTGAGGTCACCACACCCGGAAGTAAGGTCAGCAAACCCGGAAGTGAGGTCACCACACCCGGAAGTGAGGTCACCAAACCCGGAAGTGACGTCACTAAACCCGGAAGTGAGGTCAGCAAACCCGGAAGTGAGGTCAGCAAACCCGGAAGTGAGGTCACCACACCCGGAAGTGAGGTCACCAAACCCGGAAGTGAGGTCACCACACCCGGAAGTGAGGTCACCAAACCCGGAATTGACGTCACTAAACCCGGAAGTGAGGTCACCAAACCCGGAAGTGACGTCACTAAACCCGGAAGTGATGTCAGCAAACCCGGAAGTGAGGTCAGCAAACCCGGAAGTGAGGTCACCACACGCGGAAGTGAGGTCAGCAAACCCGGAAGTGAGGTCACCACACCCGGAAGTGAGGTCACCAAACCCGGAAGTGACGTCACTAAACCCGGAAGTGAGGTCACCACACCCAGAAGTGAGGTCACCAAACCCGGAAGTGAGGTCACCAAACCCGGAAGTGACGTCACTAAACCCGGAAGTGAGGTCAGCATACCCGGAAGTGACGTCACCACACCCGGAAGTGAGGTCACCACACCCGGAAGTGAGGTCACCAAACCCGGAAGTGACGTCACTAAACCCGGAAGTGATGTCAGCAAACCCGGAAGTGAGGTCAGCAAACCCGGAAGTGAGGTCACCACATCCGGAAGTGAGGTCAGCAAACCCGGAAGTGAGGTCACCACACCCGGAAGTGAGGTCAGCAAACCCGGAAGTGAGGTCACCACACCCGGAAGTGAGGTCACCAAACCGGGAAGTGACGTCACTAAACCCGGAAGTGATGTCAGCAAACCCGGAAGTGAGGTCAGCAAACCCGGAAGTGAGGTCACCACACCCGGAAGTGATGTCAGCAAACCCGGAAGTGAGGTCACCACACCCGGAAGTGAGGTCACCAAACCCGGAAGTGACGTCACTAAACCCGGAAGTGAGGTCACCACACCCGGAAGTGCGGTCACCAAACCCGGAAGTGACGTCACTAAACCCGGAAGTGATGTCAGCAAACCCGGAAGTGAGGTCAGCAAACCCGGAAGTGAGGTCACCACACCCGGAAGTGAGGTCAGCAAACCCGGAAGTGAGGTCACCAAACCCGGAAGTGAGGTCAACAAACCCGGAAGTGAGGTAAGCTGACCAGGAAAGTGAGGTCTGCTAATTCGGAACTCAGGTCTGCAAACCCAGAAGTGACTTCAGCAGACCCAGAAGTGACTTCAGCAAACCCGGAAGTGAGGTCAGCAAACCCGGAAGTGAGGTCACCACACCCGGAAGTGAGGTCACCACACCCGGAAGTGAGGTCACCAAACCCGGAAGTGACGTCACTAAACCCGGAAGTGATGTCAGCAAACCCGGAAGTGAGGTCAGCAAACCCGTAAGTGAGGTCACCACACCCGGAAGTGAGGTCAGCAAACCCGGTAGTGAGGTCACTAAACCCGGAAGTGAGGTCACCAAACCCGGAAGTGACGTCACTAAACCCGGAAGTGAGGTCAGCAAACCCGAAAGTGAGGTCACCACACCCGGAAGTGAGGTCACCAAACCCGGAAGTGAGGACACCACACCCGGAAGTGAGGTCACCAAACCTGGAAGTGACGTCACTAAACCCGGAAGTGAGGTCAGCATACCCGGAAGTGACGTCACCACACCCGGAAGTGATGTCAGCAAACCCGGAAGTGAGGTCACCAAACCCGGAAGTGACGTCACTAAACCCGGAAGTGATGTCAGCAAACCCGGAAGTGACGTCACTAAACCCGGAAGTGAGGTCAGCAAACCCGGAAGTGAGGTCAGCAAACCCGGAAGTGAGGTCACCACACCCGGAAGTGAGGTCACCAAACCCGGAAGTGAGGTCACCACACCCGGAAGTGAGGTCACCAAACCCGGAAGTGACGTCACTAAACCCGGAAGTGAGGTCAGCATACCCGGAAGTGAGGTCACTAAACCCGGAAGTGAGGTCAACACACCCGGAATTGACGTCACTAAACCCGGAAGTGAGGTCAGCATACCCGGAAGTGAGGTCAGCAAACCCGGAAGTGAGGTCACCACACCCGGAAGTGAGGTCACCAAACCCGGAAGTGAGGTCACCACACCCGGAAGTGAGGTCACCAAACCCGGAAGTGACGTCACTAAACCCGGAAGTGAGGTCAGCAAACCCGGAAGTGAGGTCACCACACCCGGAAGTGAGGTCACCAAACCCGGAAGTGACGTCACTAAACCCGGAAGTGAGGTCAGCAAACCCAGAAGTGACTTCAGCAGACCCAGAAGTGACTTCAGCAAACCCGGAAGTGAGGTCAGCAAACCCGGAAGTGAGGTCAGCAAACCCGGAAGTGAGGTCACTAAACCCGGAAGTGATGTCAGCAAACCCGGAAGTGAGGTCAGAAAACCCGGAAGTGAGGTCACCACACCCGGAAGTGAGGTCACCACACCCGGAAGTGAGGTCACCAAACCCGGAAGTGAGGTCACCACACCCGGAAGTGAGGTCAGCAAACCCGGAAGTGAGGTCAGCAAACCCGGAAGTGAGGTCACCACACCCGGAAGTGAGGTAACCAAACCCGGAAGTGAGGTCACCACACCCGGAAGTGAGGTCACCAAACCCGGAAGTGACGTCACTAAACCCGAAAGTGATGTCAGCAAACCCGGAAGTGAGGTCAGCAAACCCGGAAGTGAGGTCACCACACCCGGAAGTGATGTCAGCAAACCCGGAAGTGAGGTCACCACACCGGGAAGTGAGGTAACCAAACCCGGAAGTGAGGTCACCACACCCGGAAGTGAGGTCACCAAACCCGGAAGTGACGTCACTAAACCCGGAAGTGAGGTCAGCAAACCCGGAAGTGAGGTCAGCAAACCCGGAAGTGAGGTCACCACACCCGGAAGTGAGGTCACCAAACCCGGAAGTGACGTCACTAAACCCGGAAGTGAGGTCAGCAAACCCAGAAGTGACTTCAGCAGACCCAGATGTGACTTCAGCAAACCCGGAAGTGAGGTCAGCAAACCCGGAAGTGAGGTCAGCAAACCCGTAAGTGAGGTCACCAAACCCGGAAGTGACGTCACTAAACCCGGAAGTGATGTCAGCAAACCCGGAAGTGAGGTCAGCAAACCCGGAAGTGAGGTCACCACACCCGGAAGTGAGGTCAGCAAACCCGGAAGTGAGGTCAGCAAACGCGGAAGTGAGGTCACCACACCCGGAAGTGAGGTCACCAAACCCGGAAGTGACGTCACTAAACCCGGAAGTGATGTCAGCAAACCCGGAAGTGAGGTCAGCAAAACCGGAAGTGAGGTCACCACACCCGGAAGTGATGTCAGCAAACCCGGAAGTGAGGTCACCAAACCCGGAAGTGACGTCACTAAACCCGGAAGTGATGTCAGCAAACCCGGAAGTGAGGTCAGCAAACCCGTAAGTGAGGTCACCACACCCGGAAGTGAGGTCACCAAACCCGGTAGTGAGGTCACTAAACCCGGAAGTGAGGTCACCAAACCCGGAAGTGAGGTCACCACACCCGGAAGTGAGGTCACCACACCCGGAAGTGACGTCACTAAACCCGGAAGTGAGGTCAGCAAACCCAGAAGTGACTTCAGCAGACCCAGATGTGACTTCAGCAAACCCGGAAGTGAGGTCAGCAAACCCGGAAGTGAGGTCAGCAAACCCGTAAGTGAGGTCACCAAACCCGGAAGTGACGTCACTAAACCCGGAAGTGATGTCAGCAAACCCGGAAGTGAGGTCAGCAAACCCGGAAGTGAGGTCACCACACCCGGAAGTGAGGTCAGCAAACCCGGAAGTGAGGTCAGCAAACGCGGAAGTGAGGTCACCACACCCGGAAGTGAGGTCACCAAACCCGGAAGTGACGTCACTAAACCCGGAAGTGATGTCAGCAAACCCGGAAGTGAGGTCAGCAAAACCGGAAGTGAGGTCACCACACCCGGAAGTGATGTCAGCAAACCCGGAAGTGAGGTCACCAAACCCGGAAGTGACGACACTAAACCCGGAAGTGATGTCAGCAAACCCGGAAGTGAGGTCAGCAAACCCGTCAGTGAGGTCACCACACCCGGAAGTGAGGTCAGCAAACCCGGTAGTGAGGTCACTAAACCCGGAAGTGAGGTCACCAAACCCGGAAGTGAGGTCACCACACCCGGAAGTGAGGTCACCACACCCGGAAGTGACGTCACTAAACCCGGAAGTGAGGTCAGCATACCCGGAAGTGAGGTCACTAAACCCGGAAGTGAGGTCAACACACCCGGAATTGACGTCACCAAACCCGGAAGTGAGGTCAGCATACCCGGAAGTGAGGTAAGCAGACCAGGAAAGTGAGGTCTGCTAATTCGGAACTCAGGTCTGCAAACCCAGAAGTGACTTCAGCAGACCCAGAAGTGACTTCAGCAAACCCGGAAGTGAGGTCACCACACCCGGAAGTGAGGTCACCAAACCCGGAAGTGACGTCACTAAACCCGGAAGTGAGGTCACCACACCCAGAAGTGAGGTCACCAAACCCGGAAGTGAGGTCACCAAACCCGGAAGTGATGTCACTAAACCCGGAAGTGAGGTCAACACACCCGGAATTGACGTCACTAAACCCGGAAGTGAGGTCAGCATACCCGGAAGTGAGGTAAGCTGACCAGGAAAGTGAGGTCTGCTAATTCGGAACTCAGGTCTGCAAACCCAGAAGTGACTTCAGCAGACCCAGAAGTGACTTCAGCAAACCCGGAAGTGAGGTCAGCAAACCCGGAAGTGAGGTCACCACACCCGGAAGTAAGGTCAGCAAACCCGGAAGTGAGGTCACCACACCCGGAAGTGAGGTCACCAAACCCGGAAGTGACGTCACTAAACCCGGAAGTGAGGTCAGCAAACCCGGAAGTGAGGTCAGCAAACCCGGAAGTGAGGTCACCACACCCGGAAGTGAGGTCACCAAACCCGGAAGTGAGGTCACCACACCCGGAAGTGAGGTCACCAAACCCGGAAGTGACGTCACTAAACCCGGAAGTGAGGTCACCAAAACCGGAAGTGACGTCACTAAACCCGGAAGTGATGTCAGCAAACCCGGAAGTGAGGTCACTAAACCCGGAAGTGAGGTCACCACACGCGGAAGTGAGGTCACCACACCCGGAAGTGAGGTCACCACACCCGGAAGTGAGGTCACCAAACCCGGAAGTGACGTCACTAAACCCGGAAGTGAGGTCACCACACCCAGAAGTGAGGTCACCAAACCCGGAAGTGAGGTCACCAAACCCGGAAGTGACGTCACTAAACCCGGAAGTGAGGTCAGCATACCCGGAAGTGACGTCACCACACCCGGAAGTGAGGTCACCACACCCGGAAGTGAGGTCACCAAACCCGGAAGTGACGTCACTAAACCCGGAAGTGATGTCAGCAAACCCGGAAGTGAGGTCAGCAAACCCGGAAGTGAGGTCACCACATCCGGAAGTGAGGTCAGCAAACCCGGGAGTGAGGTCACCACACCCGGAAGTGAGGTCAGCAAACCCGGAAGTGAGGTCACCACACCCGGAAGTGAGGTCACCAAACCCGGAAGTGACGTCACTAAACCCGGAAGTGATGTCAGCAAACCCAAAAGTGAGGTCAGCAAACCCGGAAGTGAGGTCACCACACCCGGAAGTGATGTCAGCAAACCCGGAAGTGAGGTCACCACACCCGGAAGTGAGGTCACCAAACCCGGAAGTGACGTCACTAAACCCGGAAGTGAGGTCACCACACCCGGAAGTGCGGTCACCAAACCCGGAAGTGACGTCACTAAACCCGGAAGTGATGTCAGCAAACCCGGAAGTGAGGTCAGCAAACCCGGAAGTGAGGTCACCACACCCGGAAGTGAGGTCAGCAAACCCGGAAGTGAGGTCACCAAACCCGGAAGTGAGGTCAACAAACCCGGAAGTGAGGTAAGCAGACCAGGAAAGTGAGGTCTGCTAATTCGGAACTCAGGTCTGCAAACCCAGAAGTGACTTCAGCAGACCCAGAAGTGACTTCAGCAAACCCGGAAGTGAGGTCAGCAAACCCGGAAGTGAGGTCACCACACCCGGAAGTGAGGTCACCACACCCGGAAGTGAGGTCACCAAACCCGGAAGTGACGTCACTAAACCCGGAAGTGATGTCAGCAAACCCGGAAGTGAGGTCAGCAAACCCGTAATGAGGTCACCACACCCGGAAGTGAGGTCAGCAAACCCGGTAGTGAGGTCACTAAACCCGGAAGTGAGGTCACCAAACCCGGAAGTGACGTCACTAAACCCGGAAGTGAGGTCAGCAAACCCGGAAGTGAGGTCACCACACCCGGAAGTGAGGTCACCAAACCCGGAAGTGAGGTCACCACACCCGGAAGTGAGGTCACCAAACCCGGAAGTGACGTCACTAAACCCGGAAGTGAGGTCAGCAAACCCGGAAGTGAGGTCACCACACCCGGAAGTGAGGTCACCAAACCCGGAAGTGACGTCACTAAACCCGGAAGTGAGGTCAGCAAACCCAGAAGTGACTTCAGCAGACCCAGAAGTGACTTCAGCAAACCCGGAAGTGAGGTCAGCAAACCCGGAAGTGAGGTCAGCAAACCCGGAAGTGAGGTCACCAAACCCGGAAGTGACGTCACTAAACCCGGAAGTGATGTCAGCAAACCCGGAAGTGAGGTCAGCAAACCCGGAAGTGAGGTCACCACACCCGGAAGTGAGGTCACCACACCCGGAAGTGAGGTCACCAAACCCGGAAGTGAGGTCACCACACCCGGAAGTGAGGTCAGCAAACCCGGAAGTGAGGTCAGCAAACCCGGAAGTGAGGTCACCACACCCGGAAGTGAGGTAACCAAACCCGGAAGTGAGGTCACCACACCCGGAAGTGAGGTCACCAAACCCGGAAGTGACGTCACTAAACCCGAAAGTGATGTCAGCAAACCCGGAAGTGAGGTCAGCAAACCCGGAAGTGAGGTCACCACACCCGGAAGTGATGTCAGCAAACCCGGAAGTGAGGTCACCACACCCGGAAGTGAGGTCACCAAACCCGGAAGTGAGGTCACCACACCCGGAAGTGAGGTCACCAAACCCGGAAGTGACGTCACTAAACCCGGAAGTGAGGTCAGCAAACCCGGAAGTGAGGTCAGCAAACCCGGAAGTGAGGTCACCACACCCGGAAGTGACGTCACTAAACCCGGAAGTGAGGTCAGCATACCCGGAAGTGACGTCACCACAACCGGAAGTGAGGTCACCACACCCGGAAGTGAGGTCACCAAACCCGGAAGTGACGTCACTAAACCCGGAAGTGATGTCAGCAAACCCGGAAGTGAGGTCAGTAAACCCGGAAGTGAGGTCACCACATCCGGAAGTGAGGTCAGCAAACCCGGAAGTGAGGTCACCACACCCGGAAGTGAGGTCAGCAAACCCGGAAGTGAGGTCACCAAACCCGGAAGTGAGGTCACCAAACCCGGTAGTGAGCTAAGCAGACCAGGAAAGTGAGGTCTGCTAATTCGGAACTCAGGTCTGCAAACCCAGAAGTGACTTCAGCAGACCCAGAAGTGACTTCAGCAAACCCGGAAGTGAGGTCAGCAAACCCGGAAGTGAGGTCACCACACCCGGAAGTGAGGTCAGCAAACCCGGAAGTGAGGTCAGCAAACGCGGAAGTGAGGTCACCACACCCGGAAGTGAGGTCACCAAACCCGGAAGTGACGTCACTAAACCCGGAAGTGATGTCAGCAAACCCGGAAGTGAGGTCAGCAAACCCGGAAGTGAGGTCACCACACCCGGAAGTGATGTCAGCAAACCCGGAAGTGAGGTCACCACACCCAGAAGTGAGGTCACCAAACCCGGAAGTGACGTCACTAAACCCGGAAGTGAGGTCAGCAAACCCGGAAGTGAGGTCACCAAACCCGGAAGTGACGTCACTAAACCCGGAAGTGAGGTCACCAAACCCGGAAGTGACGTCACTAAACCCGGAAGTGAGGTCAGCAAACCCGGAAGTGAGGTCACCACACCCGGAAGTGAGGTCACCAAACCCGGAAGTGAGGTCACCACACCCGGAAGTGAGGTCACCAAACCTGGAAGTGACGTCACTAAACCCGGAAGTGAGGTCAGCATACCCGGAAGTGAGGTCAGCAAACCCGGAAGTGAGGTCACCACACCCGGAAGTGAGGTCACCAAACCCGGAAGTGAGGTCACCACACCCGGAAGTGAGGTCACCAAACCCGGAAGTGACGTCACTAAACCCGGAAGTGAGGTCAGCAAACCCGGAAGTGAGGTCAGCAAACCCGGAAGTGAGGTCAGCAAACCCGTAAGTGAGGTCACCACACCCGGAAGTGAGGTCAGCAAACCCGGTAGTGAGGTCACTAAACCCGGAAGTGAGGTCACCACACCCGGAAGTGACGTCACTAAACCCGGAAGTGAGGTCAGCAAACCCGGAAGTGAGGTCACCACACCCGGAAGTGAGGTCACCAAACCCGGAAGTGAGGTCACCACACCCGGAAGTGAGGTCACCAAACTTGGAAGTGACGTCACTAAACCCGGAAGTGAGGTCAGCATACCCGGAAGTGACGTCACCACACCCGGAAGTGATGTCAGCAAACCCGGAAGTGAGATCACCAAACCCGGAAGTGACGTCACTAAACCCGGAAGTGATGTCAGCAAACCCGGAAGTGACGTCACTAAACCCGGAAGTGAGGTCAGCAAACCCGGAAGTGAGGTCAGCAAACCCGGAAGTGAGGTCACCACACCCGGAAGTGAGGTCACCAAACCCGGAAGTGAGGTCACCACACCCGGAAGTGAGGTCACCAAACCCGGAAGTGACGTCACTAAACCCGGAAGTGAGGTCAGCATACCCGGAAGTGAGGTCACTAAACCCGGAAGTGAGGTCAACACACCCGGAATTGACGTCACTAAACCCGGAAGTGAGGTCAGCATACCCGGAAGTGAGGTCAGCAAACCCGGAAGTGAGGTCACCACACCCGGAAGTGAGGTCAGCAAACCCGGAAGTGAGGTCACCACACCCGGAAGTGAGGTCACCAAACCCGGAAGTGACGTCACTAAACCCGGAAGTGAGGTCAGCAAACCCGGAAGTGAGGTCAGCAAACCCGGAAGTGAGGTCACCAAACCCGGAAGTGAGGTCACCAAACCCGGAAGTGACGTCACTAAACCCGGAAGTGAGGTCACCAAACCCAGAAGTGACTTCAGCAGACCCAGAAGTGACTTCAGCAAACCCGGAAGTGAGGTCAGCAAACCCGGAAGTGAGGTCAGCAAACCCGGAAGTGAGGTCACCAAACCCGGAAGTGACGTCACTAAACCCGGAAGTGATGTCAGCAAACCCGGAAGTGAGGTCAGCAAACCCGGAAGTGAGGTCACCACACCCGGAAGTGAGGTCACCACACCCGGAAGTGAGGTCACCAAACCCGGAAGTGAGGTCACCACACCCGGAAGTGAGGTCAGCAAACCCGGAAGTGAGGTCAGCAAACCCGGAAGTGAGGTCACCACACCCGGAAGTGAGGTAACCAAACCCGGAAGTGAGGTCACCACACCCGGAAGTGAGGTCACCAAACCCGGAAGTGACGTCCCTAAACCCGAAAGTGATGTCAGCAAACCCGGAAGTGAGGTCACCAAACCCGGAAGTGAGGTCACCACACCCGGAAGTGATGTCAGCAAACCCGGAAGTGAGGTCACCACACCCGGAAGTGAGGTCACCAAACCCGGAAGTGACGTCACTAAACCCGGAAGTGAGGTCAGCAAACCCGGAAGTGAGGTCAGCAAACCCGGAAGTGAGGTCACCACACCCGGAAGTGAGGTCACCAAACCCGGAAGTGACGTCACTAAACCCGGAAGTGAGGTCAGCAAACCCAGAAGTGACATCAGCAGACCCAGAAGTGACTTCAGCAAACCCGGAAGTGAGGTCAGCAAACCCGGAAGTGAGGTCAGCAAACCCGGAAGTGAGGTCACCACACCCGGAAGTGACGTCACTAAACCCGGAAGTGATGTCAGCAAACCCGGAAGTGAGGTCAGCAAACCCGGAAGTGAGGTCACCACACCCGGAAGTGAGGTCACCACACCCGAAAGTGAGGTCACCAAACCCGGAAGTGAGGTCACCACACCCGGAAGTGAGGTCACCAAACCCGGAAGTGACGTCACTAAACCCGGAATTGAGGTCAGCATACCCGGAAGTGAGGTCACCAAACCCGGAAGTGATGTCAGCAAACCCGGAAGTGAGGTCACCAAACCCGGAAGTGACGTCACTAAACCCGGAAGTGATGTCAGCAAACCCGGAAGTGAGGTCAGTAAACCCGGAAGTGAGGTCACCACACCCGGAAGTGAGGTCACCACACCCAGAAGTGAGGTCACCACACCCGGAAGTGAGGTCAGCAAACCCGGAAGTGAGGTCACCAAACCCGGAAGTGAGGTCACCAAACCCGGTAGTGAGCTAAGCAGACCAGGAAAGTGAGGTCTGCTAATTCGGAACTCAGGTCTGCAAACCCAGAAGTGACTTCAGCAGACCCAGAAGTGACTTCAGCAAACCCGGAAGTGAGGTCAGCAAACCCGGAAGTGAGGTCACCACACCCGGAAGTGAGGTCAGCAAACCCGGAAGTGAGGTCAGCAAACCCGGAAGTGAGGTCACCACACCCGGAAGTGAGGTCACCAAACCCGGAAGTGAGGTCACCACACCCGGAAGTGAGGTCACCACACCCGGAAGTGACGTCACTAAACCCGGAAGTGAGGTCAGCATACCCGGAAGTGACGTCACCACACCCGGAAGTGAGGTCACCAAACCCGGAAGTGACGTCACTAAACCCGGAAGTGAGGTCACCAAACCCGGAAGTGACGTCACTAAACCCGGAAGTGAGGTCACCACATTCGGAAGTGCGGTCACCAAACCCGGAAGTGACGTCACTAAACCCGGAAGTGATGTCAGCAAACCCGGAAGTGAGGTCAGCAAACCCGGAAGTGAGGTCACCACACCCGGAAGTGAGGTCAGCAAACCCGGAAGTGAGGTAAGCAGACCAGGAAAGTGAGGTCTGCTAATTCGGAACTCAGGTCTGCAAACCCAGAAGTGACTTCAGCAGACCCAGAAGTGACTTCAGCAAACCCGGAAGTGAGGTCAGCAAACCCGGAAGTGAGGTCACCACACCCGGAAGTGAGGTCACCACACCCGGAAGTGAGGTCACCAAACCCGGAAGTGACGTCACTAAACCCGGAAGTGATGTCAGCAGACCCGGAAGTGAGGTCAGCAAACCCGGAAGTGAGGTCACCACATCCGGAAGTGAGGTCAGCAAACCCGGAAGTGACGTCACTAAACCCGGAAGTGATGTCAGCAAACCCGGAAGTGAGGTCAGCAAACCCGGAAGTGAGGTCACCACACCCGGAAGTGATGTCAGCAAACCCGGAAGTGAGGTCACCACACCCGGAAGTGAGGTCACCAAACCCGGAAGTGACGTCACTAAACCCGGAAGTGAGGTCAGCAAACCCGGAAGTGAGGTCACCACACCCGGAAGTGAGGTCACCAAACCCGGAAGTGAGGTCACCACACCCGGAAGTGAGGTCACCAAACCTGGAAGTGACGTCACTAAACCCGGAAGTGAGGTCAGCATACCCGGAAGTGACGTCACCACACCCGGAAGTGATGTAAGCAAACCCGGAAGTGAGGTCACCAAACCCGGAAGTGACGTCACTAAACCCGGAAGTGATGTCAGCAAACCCGGAAGTGACGTCACTAAACCCGGAAGTGAGGTCAGCAAACCCGGAAGTGAGGTCAGCAAACCCGGAAGTGAGGTCACCACACCCGGAAGTGAGGTCACCAAACCCGGAAGTGAGGTCACCACACCCGGAAGTGAGGTCACCAAACCCGGAAGTGACGTCACTAAACCTGGAAGTGAGGTCAGCATACCCGGAAGTGAGGTCACTAAACCCGGAAGTGAGGTCAACACACCCGGAATTGACGTCACTAAACCCGGAAGTGAGGTCAGCATACCCGGAAGTGAGGTCAGCAAACCCGGAAGTGAGGTCACCACACCCGGAAGTGAGGTCAGCAAACCCGGAAGTGAGGTCACCACACCCGGAAGTGAGGTCACCAAACCCGGAAGTGACGTCACTAAACCCGGAAGTGAGGTCAGCAAACCCGGAAGTGAGGTCAGCAAACCCGGAAGTGAGGTCACCAAACCCGGAAGTGAGGTCACCAAACCCGGAAGTGACGTCACTAAACCCGGAAGTGAGGTCACCACACCCGGAAGTGAGGTCACCACACCCGGAAGTGACTTCAGCAAACCCGGAAGTGAGGTCAGCAAACCCGGAAGTGAGGTCAGCAAACCCGGAAGTGAGGTCAGCAAACGCGGAAGTGTAGTCACCACACCCGGAAGTGAGGTCACCAAACCCGGAAGTGACGTCACTAAACCCGGAAGTGATGTCAGCAAACCCGGAAGTGACATCACTAAACCCGAAAGTGATGTCAGCAAACCCGGAAGTGAGGTCACCAAACCCGGAAGTGAGGTCACCACACCCGGAAGTGATGTCAGCAAACCCGGAAGTGAGGTCACCACACCCGGAAGTGAGGTCACCAAACCCGGAAGTGACGTCACTAAACCCGGAAGTGAGGTCAGCAAACCCGGAAGTGAGGTCACCACACCCGGAAGTGAGGTCACCAAACCCGGAAGTGACGTCACTAAACCCGGAAGTGAGGTCAGCAAACCCAGAAGTGACTTCAGCAGACCCAGAAGTGACTTCAGCAAACCCGGAAGTGAGGTCAGCAAACCCGGAAGTGAGGTCAGCAAACCCGGAAGTGAGGTCACCACACCCGGAAGTGACGTCACTAAGACCGGAAGTGATGTCAGCAAACCCGGAAGTGAGGTCAGCAAACCCGGAAGTGAGGTCACCACACCCGGAAGTGAGGTCACCACACCCGGAAGTGAGGTCACCAAACCCGGAAGTGAGGTCACCACACCCGGAAGTGAGGTCACCAAACCCGGAAGTGAGGTCACTAAACCCGGAAGTGAGGTCAGCATACCCGGAAGTGACGTCACCACACCCGGAAGTGAGGTCACCACACCCGGAAGTGAGGTCACCAAACCCGGAAGTGACGTCACTAAACCCGGAAGTGATGTCAGCAAACCCGGAAGTGAGGTCAGCAAACCCGGAAGTGAGGTCACCACACCCGGAAGTGAGGTCAGCAAACCCGGAAGTGAGGTCACCACACCCGGAAGTGAGGTCAGGAAACCCGGAAGTGAGGTCAGCAAACCCGGAAGTGAGGTCACCACACCCGGAAGTGAGGTCACCAAACCCGGAAGTGAGGTCACCACACCCGGAAGTGAGGTCACCACACCCGGAAGTGACGTCACTAAACCCGGAAGTGAGGTCAGCATACCCGGAAGTGACGTCACCACACCCGGAAGTGAGGTCACCACACCCGGAAGTGAGGTCACCAAACCCGGAAGTGACGTCACTAAACCCGGAAGTGATGTCAGCAAACCCGGAAGTGAGGTCAGTAAACCCGGAAGTGAGGTCACCACACCCGGAAGTGAGGTCACCACACCCAGAAGTGAGGTCACCACACCCGGAAGTGAGGTCAGCAAACCCGGAAGTGAGGTCACCACACCCAGAAGTGAGGTCACCAAACCCGGAAGTGAGGTCACCAAACCCGGTAGTGAGCTAAGCAGACCAGGAAAGTGAGGTCTGCTAATTCGGAACTCAGGTCTGCAAAGCCAGAAGTGACTTCAGCAGACCCAGAAGTGACTTCAGCAAACCCGGAAGTGAGGTCAGCAAACCCGGAAGTGAGGTCACCACACCCGGAAGTGAGGTCAGCAAACCCGGAAGTGAGGTCAGCAAACGCGGAAGTGAGGTCACCACACCCGGAAGTGATGTCAGCAAACCCGGAAGTGAGGTCAGCAAACCCGGAAGTGATGTCAGCAAACCCGGAAGTGATGTCAGCAAACCCGGAAGTGAGGTCACCACACCCGGAAGTGATGTCAGCAAACCCGGAAGTGAGGTCACCACACCCGGAAGTGAGGTCACCAAACCCGGAAGTGACGTCACTAAACCCGGAAGTGAGGTCAGCAAACCCGGAAGTGAGGTCAGCAAACCCGGAAGTGAGGTCACCAAACCCGGAAGTGACGTCACTAAACCCGGAAGTGAGGTCACCACACCCGGAAGTGAGGTCACCACACCCGGAAGTGAGGTCAACACACCCGGAATTGACGTCACTAAACCCGGAAGTGAGGTCAGCATACCCGGAAGTGAGGTAAGCAGACCCGGAAGTGATGTCAGCAAACCCGGAAGTGAGGTCAGCAAACCCGGAAGTGAGGTCACCACACCCGGAAGTGAGGTCAGCAAACCCGGAAGTGAGGTCACCACACCCGGAAGTGAGGTCACCAAACCCGGAAGTGACGTCACTAAACCCGGAAGTGATGTCAGCAAACCCGGAAGTGAGGTCAGCAAACCCGGAAGTGAGGTCACCACACCCGGAAGTGAGGTCACCAAACCCGGAAGTGACGTCACTAAACCCGGAAGTGAGGTCAGCAAACCCGGAAGTGAGGTAAGCAGACCAGGAAAGTGAGGTCTGCTAATTCGGAACTCAGGTCTGCAAACCCAGAAGTGACTTCAGCAGACCCAGAAGTGACTTCAGCAAACCCGGAAGTGAGGTCAGCAAACCCGGAAGTGAGGTCACCACACCCGGAAGTGAGGTCAGCAAACCTGGAAGTGAGGTCAGCAAACCCGGAAGTGAGGTCACCACACCCGGAAGTGAGGTCACCAAACCCGGAAGTGAGGTCACCACACCCGGAAGTGAGGTCACCACACCCGGAAGTGACGTCACTAAACCCGGAAGTGAGGTCAGCATACCCGGAAGTGACGTCACCACACCCGGAAGTGAGGTCACCACACCAGGAAGTGAGGTCACCAAGCCCGGAAGTGACGTCACTAAACCCGGAAGTGATGTCAGCAAACCCGGAAGTGAGGTCAGTAAACCCGGAAGTGAGGTCACCACACCCGGAAGTGAGGTCACCACACCCGGAAGTGAGGTCAGCAAACCCGGAAGTGAGGTCACCAAACCCGGAAGTGAGGTCACCAAACCCGGTAGTGAGCTAAGCAGAGCAGGAAAGTGAGGTCTGCTAATTCGGAACTCAGGTCTGCAAACCCAGAAGTGACTTCAGCTGACCCAGAAGTGACTTCAGCAAACCCGGAAGTGAGGTCAGCAAACCCGGAAGTGAGGTCAGCAAACGCGGAAGTGTAGTCACCACACCCGGAAGTGAGGTCACCAAACCCGGAAGTGACGTCACTAAACCCGGAAGTGATGTCAGCAAACCCGGAAGTGAGGTCAGCAAACCCGGAAGTGAGGTCACCACACCCGGAAGTGATGTCAGCAAACCCGGAAGTGAGGTCACCACACCCGGAATTGAGGTCACCAAACCCGGAAGTGACGTCACTAAACCCGGAAGTGAGGTCAGCAAACCCGGAAGTGAGGTCAGCAAACCCGGAAGTGAGGTCACCAAACCCGGAAGTGACGTCACTAAACCCGGAAGTGAGGTCACCAAACCCGGAAGTGACGTCACTAAACCCGGAAGTGACGTCACCACACCCGGAAGTGAGGTCACCAAACCCGGAAGTGACGTCACTAAACCCGGAAGTGATGTCAGCAAACCCGGAAGTGAGGTCAGCAAACCCGGAAGTGAGGTCACCACACCCGGAAGTGAGGTCAGCAAACCCGGAAGTGAGGTCACCAAACCCGGAAGTGAGGTCAACAAACCCGGAAGTGAGGTAAGCAGACCAGGAAAGTGAGGTCTGCTAATTCGGAACTCAGGTCTGCAAACCCAGAAGTGACTTCAGCAGACCCAGAAGTGACTTCAGCAAACCCGGAAGTGAGGTCAGCAAACCCGGAAGTGAGGTCACCACACCCGGAAGTGAGGTCACCACACCCGGAAGTGAGGTCACCAAACCCGGAAGTGACGTCACTAAACCCGGAAGTGATGTCAGCAAACCCGGAAGTGAGGTCAGCAAACCCGTAAGTGAGGTCACCACACCCGGAAGTGAGGTCAGCAAACCCGGTAGTGAGGTCACTAAACCCGGAAGTGAGGTCACCAAACCCGGAAGTGAGGTCACCACACCCGGAAGTGAGGTCACCACACCCGGAAGTGAGGTCACCAAACCTGGAAGTGACGTCACTAAACCCGGAAGTGAGGTCAGCAAACCCGGAAGTGACGTCACCACACCCGGAAGTGATGTCAGCAAACCTGGAAGTGACGTCACCACACCCGGAAGTGATGTCAGCAAACCCGGAAGTGAGGTCACCAAACCCGGAAGTGAGGTCACCACACCCGGAAGTGAGGTCACCACACCCGGAAGTGAGGTCAGCAAACCCGGAAGTGAGGTCACCACACCTGGAAGTGAGGTCACCAAACCCGGAAGTGACGTCACTAAACCCGGAAGTGAGGTCACCACACCCAGAAGTGAGGTCACCAAACCCGGAAGTGAGGTCACCAAACCCGGAAGTGATGTCACTAAACCCGGAAGTGAGGTCAACACACCCGGAATTGACGTCACTAAACCCGGAAGTGAGGTCAGCATACCCGGAAGTGAGGTCAGCAAACCCGGAAGTGAGGTCACTAAACCCGGAAGTGATGTCAGCAAACCCGGAAGTGAGGTCAGCAAACCCGGAAGTGAGGTCACCACACCCGGAAGTGAGGTCAGCAAACCCGGAAGTGAGGTCACCAAACCCGGAAGTGAGGTCAACAAACCCGGAAGTGAGGTAAGCAGACCAGGAAAGTGAGGTCTGCTAATTCGGAACTCAGGTCTGCAAACCCAGAAGTGACTTCAGCAGACCCAGAAGTGACTTCAGCAAACCCGGAAGTGAGGTCAGCAAACCCGGAAGTGAGGTCACCACACCCGGAAGTGAGGTCACCACACCCGGAAGTGAGGTCACCAAACCCGGAAGTGACGTCACTAAACCCGGAAGTGATGTCAGCAAACCCGGAAGTGAGGTCAGCAAACCCGTAAGTGAGGTCACCACACCCGGAAGTGAGGTCAGCAAACCCGGTAGTGAGGTCACTAAACCCGGAAGTGAGGTCACCAAACCCGGAAGTGAGGTCACCACACCCGGAAGTGAGGTCACCACACCCGGAAGTGAGGTCACCAAACCTGGAAGTGACGTCACTAAACCCGGAAGTGAGGTCAGCATACCCGGAAGTGACGTCACCACACCCGGAAGTGATGTCAGCAAACCCGGAAGTGACGTCACCACACCCGGAAGTGATGTCAGCAAACCCGGAAGTGAGGTCACCAAACCCGGAAGTGAGGTCACCACACCCGGAAGTGAGGTCACCACACCCGGAAGTGAGGTCAGCAAACCCGGAAGTGAGGTCACCACACCTGGAAGTGAGGTCACCAAACCCGGAAGTGACGTCACTAAACCCGGAAGTGAGGTCACCACACCCAGAAGTGAGGTCACCAAACCCGGAAGTGAGGTCACCAAACCCGGAAGTGATGTCACTAAACCCGGAAGTGAGGTCAACACACCCGGAATTGACGTCACTAAACCCGGAAGTGAGGTCAGCATACCCGGAAGTGAGGTAAGCTGACCAGGAAAGTGAGGTCTGCTAATTCGGAACTCAGGTCTGAAGTGAGGTCAGCAAACCCGGAAGTGAGGTCAGCAAACCCGGAAGTGAGGTCACCACACCCGGAAGTGAGGTCACCAAACCCGGAAGTGAGGTCACCACACCCGGAAGTGAGGTCACCAAACCCGGAAGTGACGTCACTAAACCCGGAAGTTACGTCACCAAACCCGGAAGTTACGTCACTAAACCCGGAAGTGATGTCAGCAAACCCGGAAGTGAGGTCAGCAAACCCGGAAGTGAGGTCACCACACGCGGAAGTGAGGTCAGCAAACCCGGAAGTGAGGTCACCACACCCGGAAGTGAGGTCACCAAACCCGGAAGTGACGTCACTAAACCCGGAAGTGAGGTCACCACACCCAGAAGTGAGGTCACCAAACCCGGAAGTGAGGTCACCAAACCCGGAAGTGACGTCACTAAACCCGGAAGTGAGGTCAACACACCCGGAATTGACGTCACTAAACCCGGAAGTGATGTCAGCATACCCGGAAGTGAGGTAAGCAGACCCGGAAGTGATGTCAGCAAACCCGGAAGTGAGGTCAGCAAACCCGGAAGTGAGGTCACCACACCCGGAAGTGAGGTCAACAAACCCGGAAGTGAGGTCACCACACCCGGAAGTGAGGTCACCAAACCCGGAAGTGACGTCACTAAACCCGGAAGTGAGGTCAGCAAACCCGGAAGTGAGGTCAGCAAACCCGGAAGTGAGGTCACCACACCCGGAAGTGAGGTCACCAAACCTGGAAGTGACGTCACTAAACCCGGAAGTGAGGTCAGCATACCCGGAAGTGACGTCACCACACCCGGAAGTGATGTCAGCAAACCCGGAAGTGAGGTCACCAAACCCGGAAGTGACGTCACTAAACCCGGAAGTGATGTCAGCAAACCCGGAAGTGAGGTCAGCAAACCCGGAAGTGAGGTCACCACACCCGGAAGTGAGGTCAGCAAACCCGGAAGTGAGGTCACCACACCCGGAAGTGAGGTCTCCAAACCCGGAAGTGACGTCACTAAACCCGGAAGTGAGTTCAGCAAACCCGGAAGTGAGGTCACTAAACCCGGAAGTGAGGTCACCAAACCCGGAAGTGACGTCACTAAACCCGGAAGTGACGTCACCACACCCGGAAGTGAGGTCACCAAACCCGGAAGTGACGTCACTAAACCCGGAAGTGATGTCAGCAAACCCGGAAGTGAGGTCAGCAAACCCGGAAGTGAGGTCACCACACCCGGAAGTGAGGTCAGCAAACCCGGAAGTGAGGTCACCAAACCCGGAAGTGAGGTCAACAAACCCGGAAGTGAGGTAAGCAGACCAGGAAAGTGAGGTCTGCTAATTCGGAACTCAGGTCTGCAAACCCAGAAGTGACTTCAGCAGACCCAGAAGTGACTTCAGCAAACCCGGAAGTGAGGTCAGCAAACCCGGAAGTGAGGTCACCACACCCGGAAGTGAGGTCACCACACCCGGAAGTGAGGTCACCAAACCCGGAAGTGACGTCACTAAACCCGGAAGTGATGTCAGCAAACCCGGAAGTGAGGTCAGCAAACCCGTAAGTGAGGTCACCACACCCGGAAGTGAGGTCAGCAAACCCGGTAGTGAGGTCACTAAACCCGGAAGTGAGGTCACCAAACCCGGAAGTGAGGTCACCACACCCGGAAGTGAGGTCACCACACCCGGAAGTGAGGTCACCAAACCTGGAAGTGACGTCACTAAACCCGGAAGTGAGGTCACCACACCCGGAAGTGATGTCAGCAAACCCGGAAGTGAGGTCACCAAACCCGGAAGTGACGTCACTAAACCCGGAAGTGATGTCAGCAAACCCGGAAGTGAGGTCAGCAAACCCGGAAGTGATGTCAGCAAACCCGGAAGTGAGGTCAGCAAACCCGGAAGTGAGGTCACCACACCCGGAAGTGAGGTCACCAAACCCGGAAGTGAGGTCACCACACCCGGAAGTGAGGTCACTAAACCCGGAAGTGAGGTCAACACACCCGGAATTGACGTCACTAAACCCGGAAGTGAGGTCAGCATACCCGGAAGTGAGGTCAGCAAACCCGGAAGTGAGGTCACCACACCCGGAAGTGAGGTCACCAAACCCGGAAGTGAGGTCACCACACCCGGAAGTGAGGTCACCAAACCCGGAAGTGACGTCACTAAACCCGTAAGTGAGGTCAGCAAACCCGGAAGTGAGGTCAGCAAACCCGGAAGTGAGGTCACCACACCCGGAAGTGCGGTCACCAAACCCGGAAGTGACGTCACTAAACCCGGAAGTGAGGTCAGCAAACCCAGAAGTGACTTCAGCAGACCCAGAAGTGACTTCAGCAAACCCGGAAGTGAGGTCAGCAAACCCGGAAGTGAGGTCACCAAACCCGGAAGTGACGTCACTAAACCCGGAAGTGATGTCAGCAAACCCGGAAGTGAGGTCAGCAAACCCGGAAGTGAGGTCACCACACCCGGAAGTGAGGTCACCACACCCGGAAGTGAGGTCACCAAACCCGGAAGTGAGGTCACCACACCCGGAAATGAGGTCAGCAAACCCGGAAGTGAGGTCAGCAAACCCGGAAGTGAGGTCACCACACCCGGAAGTGAGGTAACCAAACCCGGAAGTGAGGTCACCACACCCGGAAGTGAGGTCAGCAAACCCGGAAGTGACGTCACTAAACCCGAAAGTGATGTCAGCAAACCCGGAAGTGAGGTCAGCAAACCCGGAAGTGAGGTCACCACACCCGGAAGTGATGTCAGCAAACCCGGAAGTGAGGTCACCACACCCGGAAGTGAGGTCACCAAACCCGGAAGTGACGTCACTAAACCCGGAAGTGAGGTCAGCAAACCCAGAAGTGACTTCAGCAGACCCAGAAGTGACTTCAGCAAACCCGGAAGTGAGGTCAGCAAACCCGGAAGTGAGGTCAGCAAACCCGGAAGTGAGGTCACCACACCCGGAAGTGACGTCACTAAACCCGGAAGTGATGTCAGCAAACCCGGAAGTGAGGTCAGCAAACCCGGAAGTGAGGTCACCACACCCGGAAGTGAGGTCACCACACCCGGAAGTGAGGTCACCACACCCGGAAGTGAGGTCACCACACCCGGAAGTGAGGTCACCACACCCGGAAGTGACGTCACTAAACCCGGAAGTGAGGTCAGCATACCCGGAAGTGACGTCACCACACCCGGAAGTGAGGTCACCACACCCGGAAGTGAGGTCACCAAACCCGGAAGTGACGTCACTAAACCCGGAAGTGATGTCAGCAAACCCGGAAGTGAGGTCAGCAAACCCGGAAGTGAGGTCACCACACCCGGAAGTGAGGTCAGCAAACCCGGAAGTGAGGTCACCACACCCGGAAGTGAGGTCAGCAAACCCGGAAGTGAGGTCACCACACCCGGAAGTGAGGTCACCAAACCCGGAAGTGAGGTCACCACACCCGGAAGTGAGGTCACCACACCCGGAAGTGACGTCACTAAACCCGGAAGTGAGGTCAGCATACCCGGAAGTGACGTCACCACACCCGGAAGTGAGGTCACCACACCCGGAAGTGAGGTCACCAAACCCGGAAGTGACGTCACTAAACCTGGAAGTGATGTCAGCAAACCCGGAAGTGAGGTCAGTAAACCCGGAAGTGAGGTCACCACACCCGGAAGTGAGGTCACCACACCCAGAAGTGAGGTCACCACACCCGGAAGTGAGGTCAGCAAACCCGGAAGTGAGGTCACCAAACCCGGAAGTGAGGTCACCAAACCCGGTAGTGAGCTAAGCAGACCAGGAAAGTGAGGTCTGCTAATTCGGAACTCAGGTCTGCAAACCCAGAAGTGACTTCAGCAGACCCAGAAGTGACTTCAGCAAACCCGGAAGTGAGGTCAGCAAACCCGGAAGTGAGGTCACCACACCCGGAAGTGAGGTCAGCAAACCCGGAAGTGAGGTCAGCAAACGCGGAAGTGAGGTCACCACACCCGGAAGTGAGGTCACCAAACCCGGAAGTGACGTCACTAAACCCGGAAGTGATGTCAGCAAACCCGGAAGTGAGGTCAGCAAACCCGGAAGTGACGTCACTAAACCCGGAAGTGATGTCAGAAAACCCGGAAGTGAGGTCACCACACCCGGAAGTGAGGTCACCAAACCCGGAAGTGACGTCACTAAACCCGGAAGTGAGGTCACCAAACCCGGAAGTGAGGTCACCAAACCCGGTAGTGAGCTAAGCAGACCAGGAAAGTGAGGTCTGCTAATTCGGAACTCAGGTCTGCAAACCCAGAAGTGACTTCAGCAGACCCAGAAGTGACTTCAGCAAACCCGGAAGTGAGGTCAGCAAACCCGGAAGTGAGGTCACCACACCCGGAAGTGAGGTCAGCAAACCCGGAAGTGAGGTCAGCAAACGCGGAAGTGAGGTCACCACACCCGGAAGTGAGGTCACCAAACCCGGAAGTGACGTCACTAAACCCGGAAGTGATGTCAGCAAACCCGGAAGTGAGGTCAGCAAACCCGGAAGTGACGTCACTAAACCCGGAAGTGATGTCAGCAAACCCGGAAGTGAGGTCACCACACCCGGAAGTGAGGTCACCAAACCCGGAAGTGACGTCACTAAACCCGGAAGTGAGGTCAGCAAACCCGGAAGTGAGGTCAGCAAACCCGGAAGTGAGGTCACCAAACCCGGAAGTGACGTCACTAAACCCGGAAGTGAGGTCACCAAACCCGGAAGTGACGTCACTAAACCCGGAAGTGAGGTCACCACACCCGGAAGTGAGGTCACCAAACCCGGAAGTGACGTCACTAAACCCGGAAGTGATGTCAGCAAACACGGAAGTGAGGTCAGCAAACCCGGAAGTGAGGTCACCACACCCGGAAGTGAGGTCAGCAAACCCGGAAGTGAGGTCACCAAACCCGGAAGTGAGGTCAACAAACCCGGAAGTGAGGTAAGCAGACCAGGAAAGTGAGGTCTGCTAATTCGGAACTCAGGTCTGCAAACCCAGAAGTGACTTCAGCAGACCCAGAAGTGACTTCAGCAAACCCGGAAGTGAGGTCAGCAAACCCGGAAGTGAGGTCACCACACCCGGAAGTGAGGTCACCACACCCGGAAGTGAGGTCACCAAACCCGGAAGTGACGTCACTAAACCCGGAAGTGATGTCAGCAAACCCGGAAGTGAGGTCAGCAAACCCGTAAGTGAGGTCACCACACCCGGAAGTGAGGTCAGCAAACCCGGTAGTGAGGTCACTAAACCCGGAAGTGAGGTCACCAAACCCGGAAGTGACGTCACTAAACCCGGAAGTGAGGTCAACAAACCTGGAAGTGAGGTCACCACACCCGGAAGTGAGGTCACCAAACCCGGAAGTGAGGTCACCACACCCGGAAGTGAGGTCACCAAACCTGGAAGTGACGTCACTAAACCCGGAAGTGAGGTCAGCATACCCGGAAGTGACGTCACCACACACGGAAGTGATGTCAGCAAACCCGGAAGTGAGGTCACCAAACCCGGAAGTGACGTCACTAAACCCGGAAGTGATGTCAGCAAACCCGGAAGTGAGGTCAGCAAACCCGTAAGTGAGGTCACCACACCCGGAAGTGAGGTCAGCAAACCCGGTAGTGAGGTCACTAAACCCGGAAGTGAGGTCACCAAACCCGGAAGTGAGGTCACCACACCCGGAAGTGAGGTCACCACACCCGGAAGTGACGTCACTAAACCCGGAAGTGAGGTCACTAAACCCGGAAGTGAGGTCACTAAACCCGGAAGTGAGGTCAACACACCCGGAATTGACGTCACCAAACCCGGAAGTGAGGTCAGCATACCCGGAAGTGAGGTAAGCAGACCAGGAAAGTGAGGTCTGCTAATTCGGAACTCAGGTCTGCAAACCCAGAAGTGACTTCAGCAGACCCAGAAGTGACTTCAGCAAACCCGGAAGTGAGGTCACCACACCCGGAAGTGAGGTCACCAAACCCGGAAGTGACGTCACTAAACCCGGAAGTGAGGTCACCACACCCAGAAGTGAGGTCACCAAACCCGGAAGTGAGGTCACCAAACCCGGAAGTGATGTCACTAAACCCGGAAGTGAGGTCAACACACCCGGAATTGACGTCACTAAACCCGGAAGTGAGGTCAGCATACCCGGAAGTGAGGTAAGCTGACCAGGAAAGTGAGGTCTGCTAATTCGGAACTCAGGTCTGCAAACCCAGAAGTGACTTCAGCAGACCCAGAAGTGACTTCAGCAAACCCGGAAGTGAGGTCAGCAAACCTGGAAGTGAGGTCACCACACCCGGAAGTAAGGTCAGCAAACCCGGAAGTGAGGTCACCACACCCGGAAGTGAGGTCACCAAACCCGGAAGTGACGTCACTAAACCCGGAAGTGAGGTCAGCAAACCCGGAAGTGAGGTCAGCAAACCCGGAAGTGAGGTCACCACACCCGGAAGTGAGGTCACCAAACCCGGAAGTGAGGTCACCACACCCGGAAGTGAGGTCGCCAAACCCGGAAGTGACGTCACTAAACCCGGAAGTGAGGTCACCAAACCCGGAAGTGACGTCACTAAACCCGGAAGTGATGTCAGCAAACCCGGAAGTGAGGTCAGCAAACCCGGTAGTGAGGTCACTAAACCCGGAAGTGAGGTCACCAAACCCGGAAGTGACGTCACTAAACCCGGAAGTGAGGTCAACAAACCTGGAAGTGAGGTCACCACACCCGGAAGTGAGGTCACCAAACCCGGAAGTGAGGTCACCACACCCGGAAGTGAGGTCACCAAACCTGGAAGTGACGTCACTAAACCCGGAAGTGAGGTCAGCATACCCGGAAGTGACGTCACCACACCCGGAAGTGATGTCAGCAAACCCGGAAGTGAGGTCACCAAACCCGGAAGTGACGTCACTAAACCCGGAAGTGATGTCAGCAAACCCGGAAGTGAGGTCAGCAAACCCGTAAGTGAGGTCACCACACCCGGAAGTGAGGTCAGCAAACCCGGTAGTGAGGTCACTAAACCCGGAAGTGAGGTCACCAAACCCGGAAGTGAGGTCACCACACCCGGAAGTGAGGTCACCACACCCGGAAGTGACGTCACTAAACCCGGAAGTGAGGTCAGCATACCCGGAAGTGAGGTCACTAAACCCGGAAGTGAGGTCAACACACCCGGAATTGACGTCACCAAACCCGGAAGTGAGGTCAGCATACCCGGAAGTGAGGTAAGCAGACCAGGAAAGTGAGGTCTGCTAATTCGGAACTCAGGTCTGCAAACCCAGAAGTGACTTCAGCAGACCCAGAAGTGACTTCAGCAAACCCGGAAGTGAGGTCACCACACCCGGAAGTGAGGTCACCAAACCCGGAAGTGACGTCACTAAACCCGGAAGTGAGGTCACCACACCCAGAAGTGAGGTCACCAAACCCGGAAGTGAGGTCACCAAACCCGGAAGTGATGTCACTAAACCCGGAAGTGAGGTCAAAACACCCGGAATTGACGTCACTAAACCCGGAAGTGAGGTCAGCATACCCGGAAGTGAGGTAAGCTGACCAGGAAAGTGAGGTCTGCTAATTCGGAACTCAGGTCTGCAAACCCAGAAGTGACTTCAGCAGACCCAGAAGTGACTTCAGCAAACCCGGAAGAGAGGTCAGCAAACCTGGAAGTGAGGTCACCACACCCGGAAGTAAGGTCAGCAAACCCGGAAGTGAGGTCACCACACCCGGAAGTGAGGTCACCAAACCCGGAAGTGACGTCACTAAACCCGGAAGTGAGGTCAGCAAACCCGGAAGTGAGGTCAGCAAACCTGGAAGTGAGGTCACCACACCCGGAAGTGAGGTCACCAAACCCGGAAGTGAGGTCACCACACCCGGAAGTGAGGTCGCCAAACCCGGAAGTGACGTCACTAAACCCGGAAGTGAGGTCACCAAACCCGGAAGTGACGTCACTAAACCCGGAAGTGAGGTCAGCATACCCGGAAGTGACGTCACCACACCCGGAAGTGAGGTCACCACACCCGGAAGTGAGGTCACCAAACCCGGAAGTGACGTCACTAAACCCGGAAGTGATGTCAGCAAACCCGGAAGTGAGGTCACCACATCCGGAAGTGAGGTCAGCAAACCCGGAAGTGAGGTCACCACACCCGGAAGTGAGGTCAGCAAACCCGGAAGTGAGGTCACCACACCCGGAAGTGAGGTCACCAAACCCGGAAGTGACGTCACTAAACCCGGAAGTGATGTCAGCAAACCCGGAAGTGAGGTCAGCAAACCCGGAAGTGAGGTCACCACACCCGGAAGTGATGTCAGCAAACCCGGAAGTGAGGTCACCACACCCGGAAGTGAGGTCACCAAACCCGGAAGTGACGTCACTAAACCCGGAAGTGAGGTCACCACACCCGGAAGTGCGGTCACCAAACCCGGAAGTGACGTCACTAAACCCGGAAGTGATGTCAGCAAACCCGGAAGTGAGGTCAGCAAACCCGGAAGTGAGGTCACCACACCCGGAAGTGAGGTCAGCAAACCCGGAAGTGAGGTCAACAAACCCGGAAGTGAGGTCAACAAACCCGGAAGTGAGGTAAGCAGACCAGGAAAGTGAGGTCTGCTAATTCGGAACTCAGGTCTGCAAACCCAGAAGTGACTTCAGCAGACCCAGAAGTGACTTCAGCAAACCCGGAAGTGAGGTCAGCAAACCCGGAAGTGAGGTCACCACACCCGGAAGTGAGGTCACCACACCCGGAAGTGAGGTCACCAAACCCGGAAGTGACGTCACTAAACCCGGAAGTGATGTCACTAAACCCGGAAGTGAGGTCAACACACCCGGAATTGACGTCACCAAACCCGGAAGTGAGGTCAGCATACCCGGAAGTGAGGTAAGCAGACCAGGAAAGTGAGGTCTGCTAATTCGGAACTCAGGTCTGCAAACCCAGAAGTGACTTCAGCAGACCCAGAAGTGACTTCAGCAAACCCGGAAGTGAGGTCACCACACCCGGAAGTGAGGTCACCAAACCCGGAAGTGACGTCACTAAACCCGGAAGTGAGGTCACCACACCCAGAAGTGAGGTCACCAAACCCGGAAGTGAGGTCACCAAACCCGGAAGTGATGTCACTAAACCCGGAAGTGAGGTCAACACACCCGGAATTGACGTCACTAAACCCGGAAGTGAGGTCAGCATACCCGGAAGTGAGGTAAGCTGACCAGGAAAGTGAGGTCTGCTAATTCGGAACTCAGGTCTGCAAACCCAGAAGTGACTTCAGCAGACCCAGAAGTGACTTCAGCAAACCCGGAAGTGAGGTCAGCAAACCCGGAAGTGAGGTCACCACACCCGGAAGTAAGGTCAGCAAACCCGGAAGTGAGGTCACCACACCCGGAAGTGAGGTCACCAAACCCGGAAGTGACGTCACTAAACCCGGAAGTGAGGTCAGCAAACCCGGAAGTGAGGTCAGCAAACCCGGAAGTCAGGTCACCACACCCGGAAGTGAGGTCACCAAACCCGGAAGTGAGGTCACCACACCCGGAAGTGAGGTCACCAAACCCGGAAGTGACGTCACTAAACCCGGAAGTGAGGTCACCAAACCCGGAAGTGACGTCACTAAACCCGGAAGTGATGTCAGCAAACCCGGAAGTGAGGTCAGCAAACCCGGAAGTGAGGTCACCACACGCGGAAGTGAGGTCAGCAAACCCGGAAGTGAGGTCACCACACCCGGAAGTGAGGTCACCAAACCCGGAAGTGACGTCACTAAACCCGGAAGTGAGGTCACCACACCCAGAAGTGAGGTCACCAAACCCGGAAGTGAGGTCACCAAACCCGGAAGTGACGTCACTAAACCCGGAAGTGAGGTCAGCATACCCGGAAGTGACGTCACCACACCCGGAAGTGAGGTCACCACACCCGGAAGTGAGGTCACCAAACCCGGAAGTGACGTCACTAAACCCGGAAGTGATGTCAGCAAACCCGGAAGTGAGGTCAGCAAACCCGGAAGTGAGGTCACCACATCCGGAAGTGAGGTCAGCAAACCCGGAAGTGAGGTCACCACACCCGGAAGTGAGGTCAGCAAACCCGGAAGTGAGGTCACCACACCCGGAAGTGAGGTCACCAAACCCGGAAGTGACGTCACTAAACCCGGAAGTGATGTCAGCAAACCCGGAAGTGAGGTCAGCAAACCCGGAAGTGAGGTCACCACACCCGGAAGTGATGTCAGCAAACCCGGAAGTGAGGTCACCACACCCGGAAGTGAGGTCACCAAACCCGGAAGTGACGTCACTAAACCCGGAAGTGAGGTCACCACACCCGGAAGTGCGGTCACCAAACCCGGAAGTGACGTCACTAAACCCGGAAGTGATGTCAGCAAACCCGGAAGTGAGGTCAGCAAACCCGTAAGTGAGGTCACCACACCCGGAAGTGAGGTCAGCAAACCCGGTAGTGAGGTCACTAAACCCGGAAGTGAGGTCACCAAACCCGGAAGTGACGTCACTAAACCCGGAAGTGAGGTCAGCAAACCCGGAAGTGAGGTCACCACACCCGGAAGTGAGGTCACCAAACCCGGAAGTGAGGTCACCACACCCGGAAGTGAGGTCACCAAACCTGGAAGTGACGTCACTAAACCCGGAAGTGAGGTCAGCATACCCGGAAGTGACGTCACCACACCCGGAAGTGATGTCAGCAAACCCGGAAGTGAGGTCACCAAACCCGGAAGTGACGTCACTAAACCCGGAAGTGATGTCAGCAAACCCGGAAGTGACGTCACTAAACCCGGAAGTGAGGTCAGCAAACCCGGAAGTGAGGTCAGCAAACCCGGAAGTGAGGTCACCACACCCGGAAGTGAGGTCACCAAACCCGGAAGTGAGGTCACCACACCCGGAAGTGAGGTCACCAAACCCGGAAGTGACGTCACTAAACCCGGAAGTGAGGTCAGCATACCCGGAAGTGAGGTCACTAAACCCGGAAGTGAGGTCAACACACCCGGAATTGACGTCACTAAACCCGGAAGTGAGGTCAGCATACCCGGAAGTGAGGTCAGCAAACCCGGAAGTGAGGTCACCACACCCGGAAGTGAGGTCACCAAACCCGGAAGTGAGGTCACCACACCCGGAAGTGAGGTCACCAAACCCGGAAGTGACGTCACTAAACCCGTAAGTGAGGTCAGCAAACCCGGAAGTGAGGTCAGCAAACCCGGAAGTGAGGTCACCACACCCGGAAGTGCGGTCACCAAACCCGGAAGTTACGTCACTAAACCCGGAAGTGAGGTCAGCAAACCCAGAAGTGACTTCAGCAGACCCAGAAGTGACTTCAGCAAACCCGGAAGTGAGGTCAGCAAACCCGGAAGTGAGGTCAGCAAACCCGGAAGTGAGGTCACCAAACCCGGAAGTGAGGTCACCACACCCGGAAATGAGGTCAGCAAACCCGGAAGTGAGGTCAGCAAACCCGGAAGTGAGGTCACCACACCCGGAAGTGAGGTAACCAAACCCGGAAGTGAGGTCACCACACCCGGAAGTGAGGTCAGCAAACCCGGAAGTGACGTCACTAAACCCGAAAGTGATGTCAGCAAACCCGGAAGTGAGGTCAGCAAACCCGGAAGTGAGGTCACCACACCCGGAAGTGATGTCAGCAAACCCGGAAGTGAGGTCACCACACCCGGAAGTGAGGTCACCAAACCCGGAAGTGAGGTCACCACACCCGGAAGTGAGGTCACCAAACCCGGAAGTGACGTCACTAAACCCGGAAGTGAGGTCAGCAAACCCGGAAGTGAGGTCAGCAAACCCGGAAGTGAGGTCACCACACCCGGAAGTGAGGTCACCAAACCCGGAAGTGACGTCACTAAACCCGGAAGTGAGGTCAGCAAACCCAGAAGTGACTTCAGCAGACCCAGAAGTGACTTCAGCAAACCCGGAAGTGAGGTCAGCAAACCCGGAAGTGAGGTCAGCAAACCCGGAAGTGAGGTCACCACACCCGGAAGTGACGTCACTAAACCCGGAAGTGATGTCAGCAAACCCGGAAGTGAGGTCAGCAAACCCGGAAGTGAGGTCACCACACCCGGAAGTGAGGTCACCAAACCCGGAAGTGAGGTCACCACACCCGGAAGTGAGGTCACCAAACCCGGAAGTGACGTCACTAAACCCGGAAGTGAGGTCAGCATACCCGGAAGTGACGTCACCACACCCGGAAGTGAGGTCACCACACCCGGAAGTGAGGTCACCAAACCCGGAAGTGACGTCACTAAACCCGGAAGTG
Organism: Coturnix japonica; assembly: GCF_054131305.1. Classification (NCBI taxonomy): domain Eukaryota; kingdom Metazoa; phylum Chordata; class Aves; order Galliformes; family Phasianidae; genus Coturnix; species Coturnix japonica. Next base: position 276,787 of record NW_028188980.1, read on the forward strand.
ATGTCAGCAAACCCGGAAGTGAGGTCAGCAAACCCGGAAGTGAGGTCACCACACCCGGAAGTGAGGTCAGCAAACCCGGAAGTGAGGTCACCACACCCGGAAGTGAGGTCAGCAAACCCGGAAGTGAGGTCACCACACCCGGAAGTGAGGTCACCAAACCCGGAAGTGAGGTCACCACACCCGGAAGTGAGGTCACCACACCCGGAAGTGACGTCACTAAACCCGGAAGTGAGGTCAGCATACCCGGAAGTGACGTCACCACACCCGGAAGTGAGGTCACCACACCCGGAAGTGAGGTCACCAAACCCGGAAGTGACGTCACTAAACCCGGAAGTGATGTCAGCAAACCCGGAAGTGAGGTCAGTAAACCCGGAAGTGAGGTCACCACACCCGGAAGTGAGGTCACCACACCCAGAAGTGAGGTCACCACACCCGGAAGTGAGGTCAGCAAACCCGGAAGTGAGGTCACCAAACCCGGAAGTGAGGTCACCAAACCCGGTAGTGAGCTAAGCAGACCAGGAAAGTGAGGTCTGCTAATTCGGAACTCAGGTCTGCAAACCCAGAAGTGACTTCAGCAGACCCAGAAGTGACTTCAGCAAACCCGGAAGTGAGGTCAGCAAACCCGGAAGTGAGGTCACCACACCCGGAAGTGAGGTCAGCAAACCCGGAAGTGAGGTCAGCAAACGCGGAAGTGAGGTCACCACACCCGGAAGTGAGGTCACCAAACCCGGAAGTGACGTCACTAAACCCGGAAGTGATGTCAGCAAACCCGGAAGTGAGGTCAGCAAACCCGGAAGTGACGTCACTAAACCCGGAAGTGGTGTCAGCAAACCCGGAAGTGAGGTCACCACACCCGGAAGTGAGGTCACCAAACCCGGAAGTGACGTCACTAAACCCGGAAGTGAGGTCACCAAACCCGGAAGTGAGGTCACCAAACCCGGTAGTGAGCTAAGCAGACCAGGAAAGTGAGGTCTGCTAATTCGGAACTCAGGTCTGCAAACCCAGAAGTGACTTCTGCAGACCCAGAAGTGACTTCAGCAAACCCGGAAGTGAGGTCAGCAAACCCGGAAGTGAGGTCACCACACCCGGAAGTGAGGTCAGCAAACCCGGAAGTGAGGTCAGCAAACGCGGAAGTGAGGTCACCACACCCGGAAGTGAGGTCACCAAACCCGGAAGTGACGTCACTAAACCCGGAAGTGATGTCAGCAAACCCGGAAGTGAGGTCAGCAAACCCGGAAGTGACGTCACTAAACCCGGAAGTGATGTCAGCAAACCCGGAAGTGAGGTCACCACACCCGGAAGTGAGGTCACCAAACCCGGAAGTGACGTCACTAAACCCGGAAGTGAGGTCAGCAAACCCGGAAGTGAGGTCAGCAAACCCGGAAGTGAGGTCACCAAACCCGGAAGTGACGTCACTAAACCCGGAAGTGAGGTCACCAAACCCGGAAGTGACGTCACTAAACCCGGAAGTGAGGTCACCACACCCGGAAGAGAGGTCACCAAACCCGGAAGTGACGTCACTAAACCCGGAAGTGATGTCAGCAAACCCGGAAGTGAGGTCAGCAAACCCGGAAGTGAGGTCACCACACCCGGAAGTGAGGTCAGCAAACCCGGAAGAGAGGTCAGCAAACCCGGAAGTGAGGTCACCAAACCCGGAAGTGAGGTCAACAAACCCGGAAGTGAGGTAAGCAGACCAGGAAAGTGAGGTCTGCTAATTCGGAACTCAGGTCTGCAAACCCAGAAGTGACTTCAGCAGACCCAGAAGTGACTTCAGCAAACCCGGAAGTGAGGTCAGCAAACCCGGAAGTGAGGTCACCACACCCGGAAGTGAGGTCACCACACCCGGAAGTGAGGTCACCAAACCCGGAAGTGACGTCACTAAACCCGGAAGTGATGTCAGCAAACCCGGAAGTGAGGTCAGCAAACCCGTAAGTGAGGTCACCACACCCGGAAGTGAGGTCAGCAAACCCGGTAGTGAGGTCACTAAACCCGGAAGTGAGGTCACCAAACCCGGAAGTGACGTCACTAAACCCGGAAGTGAGGTCAACAAACCTGGAAGTGAGGTCACCACACCCGGAAGTGAGGTCACCAAACCCGGAAGTGAGGTCACCACACCCGGAAGTGAGGTCACCAAACCTGGAAGTGACGTCACTAAACCCGGAAGTGAGGTCAGCATACCCGGAAGTGACGTCACCACACCCGGAAGTGATGTCAGCAAACCCGGAAGTGAGGTCACCAAACCCGGAAGTGACGTCACTAAACCCGGAAGTGATGTCAGCAAACCCGGAAGTGAGGTCAGCAAACCCGTAAGTGAGGTCACCACACCCGGAAGTGAGGTCAGCAAACCCGGTAGTGAGGTCACTAAACCCGGAAGTGAGGTCACCAAACCCGGAAGTGAGGTCACCACACCCGGAAGTGAGGTCACCACACCCGGAAGTGACGTCACTAAACCCGGAAGTGAGGTCAGCATACCCGGAAGTGAGGTCACTAAACCCGGAAGTGAGGTCAACACACCCGGAATTGACGTCACCAAACCCGGAAGTGAGGTCAGCATACCCGGAAGTGAGGTAAGCAGACCAGGAAAGTGAGGTCTGCTAATTCGGAACTCAGGTCTGCAAACCCAGAAGTGACTTCAGCAGACCCAGAAGTGACTTCAGCAAACCCGGAAGTGAGGTCACCACACCCGGAAGTGAGGTCACCAAACCCGGAAGTGACGTCACTAAACCCGGAAGTGAGGTCACCACACCCAGAAGTGAGGTCACCAAACCCGGAAGTGAGGTCACCAAACCCGGAAGTGATGTCACTAAACCCGGAAGTGAGGTCAACACACCCGGAATTGACGTCACTAAACCCGGAAGTGAGGTCAGCATACCCGGAAGTGAGGTAAGCTGACCAGGAAAGTGAGGTCTGCTAATTCGGAACTCAGGTCTGCAAACCCAGAAGTGACTTCAGCAGACCCAGAAGTGACTTCAGCAAACCCGGAAGTGAGGTCAGCAAACCCGGAAGTGAGGTCACCACACCCGGAAGTAAGGTCAGCAAACCCGGAAGTGAGGTCACCACACCCGGAAGTGAGGTCACCAAACCCGGAAGTGACGTCACTAAACCCGGAAGTGAGGTCAGCAAACCCGGAAGTGAGGTCAGCAAACCCGGAAGTGAGGTCACCACACCCGGAAGTGAGGTCACCAAACCCGGAAGTGAGGTCACCACACCCGGAAGTGAGGTCACCAAACCCGGAAGTGACGTCACTAAACCCGGAAGTGAGGTCACCAAACCCGGAAGTGACGTCACTAAACCCGGAAGTGATGTCAGCAAACCCGGAAGTGAGGTCAGCAAACCCGGAAGTGAGGTCACCACACGCGGAAGTGAGGTCAGCAAACCCGGAAGTGAGGTCACCACACCCGGAAGTGAGGTCACCAAACCCGGAAGTGACGTCACTAAACCCGGAAGTGAGGTCACCACACCCAGAAGTGAGGTCACCAAACCCGGAAGTGAGGTCACCAAACCCGGAAGTGACGTCACTAAACCCGGAAGTGAGGTCAGCATACCCGGAAGTGACGTCACCACACCCGGAAGTGAGGTCACCACACCCGGAAGTGAGGTCACCAAACCCGGAAGTGACGTCACTAAACCCGGAAGTGATGTCAGCAAACCCGGAAGTGAGGTCAGCAAACCCGGAAGTGAGGTCACCACATCCGGAAGTGAGGTCAGCAAACCCGGAAGTGAGGTCACCACACCCGGAAGTGAGGTCAGCAAACCCGGAAGTGAGGTCACCACACCCGGAAGTGAGGTCACCAAACCCGGAAGTGACGTCACTAAACCCGGAAGTGATGTCAGCAAACCCGGAAGTGAGGTCAGCAAACCCGGAAGTGAGGTCACCACACCCGGAAGTGATGTCAGCAAACCCGGAAGTGAGGTCACCACACCCGGAAGTGAGGTCACCAAACCCGGAAGTGACGTCACTAAACCCGGAAGTGAGGTCACCACACCCGGAAGTGCGGTCACCAAACCCGGAAGTGACGTCACTAAACCCGGAAGTGATGTCAGCAAACCCGGAAGTGAGGTCAGCAAACCCGGAAGTGAGGTCACCACACCCGGAAGTGAGGTCAGCAAACCCGGAAGTGAGGTCACCAAACCCGGAAGTGAGGTCAACAAACCCGGAAGTGAGGTAAGCTGACCAGGAAAGTGAGGTCTGCTAATTCGGAACTCAGGTCTGCAAACCCAGAAGTGACTTCAGCAGACCCAGAAGTGACTTCAGCAAACCCGGAAGTGAGGTCAGCAAACCCGGAAGTGAGGTCACCACACCCGGAAGTGAGGTCACCACACCCGGAAGTGAGGTCACCAAACCCGGAAGTGACGTCACTAAACCCGGAAGTGATGTCAGCAAACCCGGAAGTGAGGTCAGCAAACCCGTAAGTGAGGTCACCACACCCGGAAGTGAGGTCAGCAAACCCGGTAGTGAGGTCACTAAACCCGGAAGTGAGGTCACCAAACCCGGAAGTGACGTCACTAAACCCGGAAGTGAGGTCAGCAAACCCGAAAGTGAGGTCACCACACCCGGAAGTGAGGTCACCAAACCCGGAAGTGAGGTCACCACACCCGGAAGTGAGGTCACCAAACCTGGAAGTGACGTCACTAAACCCGGAAGTGAGGTCAGCATACCCGGAAGTGACGTCACCACACCCGGAAGTGATGTCAGCAAACCCGGAAGTGAGGTCACCAAACCCGGAAGTGACGTCACTAAACCCGGAAGTGATGTCAGCAAACCCGGAAGTGACGTCACTAAACCCGGAAGTGAGGTCAGCAAACCCGGAAGTGAGGTCAGCAAACCCGGAAGTGAGGTCACCACACCCGGAAGTGAGGTCACCAAACCCGGAAGTGAGGTCACCACACCCGGAAGTGAGGTCACCAAACCCGGAAGTGACGTCACTAAACCCGGAAGTGAGGTCAGCATACCCGGAAGTGAGGTCACTAAACCCGGAAGTGAGGTCAACACACCCGGAATTGACGTCACTAAACCCGGAAGTGAGGTCAGCATACCCGGAAGTGAGGTCAGCAAACCCGGAAGTGAGGTCACCACACCCGGAAGTGAGGTCACCAAACCCGGAAGTGAGGTCACCACACCCGGAAGTGAGGTCACCAAACCCGGAAGTGACGTCACTAAACCCGGAAGTGAGGTCAGCAAACCCGGAAGTGAGGTCACCACACCCGGAAGTGAGGTCACCAAACCCGGAAGTGACGTCACTAAACCCGGAAGTGAGGTCAGCAAACCCAGAAGTGACTTCAGCAGACCCAGAAGTGACTTCAGCAAACCCGGAAGTGAGGTCAGCAAACCCGGAAGTGAGGTCAGCAAACCCGGAAGTGAGGTCACCAAACCCGGAAGTGACGTCACTAAACCCGGAAGTGATGTCAGCAAACCCGGAAGTGAGGTCAGCAAACCCGGAAGTGAGGTCACCACACCCGGAAGTGAGGTCACCACACCCAGAAGTGAGGTCACCAAACCCGGAAGTGAGGTCACCACACCCGGAAGTGAGGTCAGCAAACCCGGAAGTGAGGTCAGCAAACCCGGAAGTGAGGTCACCACACCCGGAAGTGAGGTAACCAAACCCGGAAGTGAGGTCACCACACCCGGAAGTGAGGTCACCAAACCCGGAAGTGACGTCACTAAACCCGAAAGTGATGTCAGCAAACCCGGAAGTGAGGTCAGCAAACCCGGAAGTGAGGTCACCACACCCGGAAGTGATGTCAGCAAACCCGGAAGTGAGGTCACCACACCCGGAAGTGAGGTAACCAAACCCGGAAGTGAGGTCACCACACCCGGAAGTGAGGTCACCAAACCCGGAAGTGACGTCACTAAACCCGGAAGTGAGGTCAGCAAACCCGGAAGTGAGGTCACTAAACCCGGAAGTGAGGTCAACACACCCGGAATTGACGTCACCAAACCCGGAAGTGAGGTCAGCATACCCGGAAGTGAGGTAAGCAGACCAGGAAAGTGAGGTCTGCTAATTCGGAACTCAGGTCTGCAAACCCAGAAGTGACTTCAGCAGACCCAGAAGTGACTTCAGCAAACCCGGAAGTGAGGTCACCACACCCGGAAGTGAGGTCACCAAACCCGGAAGTGACGTCACTAAACCCGGAAGTGAGGTCACCACACCCAGAAGTGAGGTCACCAAACCCGGAAGTGAGGTCACCAAACCCGGAAGTGATGTCACTAAACCCGGAAGTGAGGTCAACACACCCGGAATTGACGTCACTAAACCCGGAAGTGAGGTCAGCATACCCGGAAGTGAGGTAAGCTGACCAGGAAAGTGAGGTCTGCTAATTCGGAACTCAGGTCTGCAAACCCAGAAGTGACTTCAGCAGACCCAGAAGTGACTTCAGCAAACCCGGAAGTGAGGTCAGCAAACCCGGAAGTGAGGTCACCACACCCGGAAGTAAGGTCAGCAAACCCGGAAGTGAGGTCACCACACCCGGAAGTGAGGTCACCAAACCCGGAAGTGACGTCACTAAACCCGGAAGTGAGGTCAGCAAACCCGGAAGTGAGGTCAGCAAACCCGGAAGTGAGGTCACCACACCCGGAAGTGAGGTCACCAAACCCGGAAGTGAGGTCACCACACCCGGAAGTGAGGTCACCAAACCCGGAAGTGACGTCACTAAACCCGGAAGTGAGGTCACCAAACCCGGAAGTGACGTCACTAAACCCGGAAGTGAGGTCAGCAAACCCGGAAGTGAGGTCAGCAAACCCGGAAGTGAGGTCACCACACGCGGAAGTGAGGTCAGCAAACCCGGAAGTGAGGTCACCACACCCGGAAGTGAGGTCACCAAACCCGGAAGTGACGTCACTAAACCCGGAAGTGAGGTCACCACACCCAGAAGTGAGGTCACCAAACCCGGAAGTGAGGTCACCAAACCCGGAAGTGACGTCACTAAACCCGGAAGTGAGGTCAGCATACCCGGAAGTGACGTCACCACACCCGGAAGTGAGGTCACCACACCCGGAAGTGAGGTCACCAAACCCGGAAGTGACGTCACTAAACCCGGAAGTGATGTCAGCAAACCCGGAAGTGAGGTCAGCAAACCCGGAAGTGAGGTCACCACATCCGGAAGTGAGGTCAGCAAACCCGGAAGTGAGGTCACCACACCCGGAAGTGAGGTCAGCAAACCCGGAAGTGAGGTCACCACACCCGGAAGTGAGGTCACCAAACCCGGAAGTGACGTCACTAAACCCGGAAGTGATGTCAGCAAACCCGGAAGTGAGGTCACCAAACCCGGAAGTGAGGTCACCACACCCGGAAGTGATGTCAGCAAACCCGGAAGTGAGGTCACCACACCCGGAAGTGAGGTCACCAAACCCGGAAGTGACGTCACTAAACCCGGAAGTGAGGTCACCACACCCGGAAGTGCGGTCACCAAACCCGGAAGTGACGTCACTAAACCCGGAAGTGATGTCAGCAAACCCGGAAGTGAGGTCAGCAAACCCGGAAGTGAGGTCACCACACCCGGAAGTGAGGTCAGCAAACCCGGAAGTGAGGTCACCAAACCCGGAAGTGAGGTCAACAAACCCGGAAGTGAGGTAAGCTGACCAGGAAAGTGAGGTCTGCTAATTCGGAACTCAGGTCTGCAAACCCAGAAGTGACTTCAGCAGACCCAGAAGTGACTTCAGCAAACCCGGAAGTGAGGTCAGCAAACCCGGAAGTGAGGTCACCACACCCGGAAGTGAGGTCACCACACCCGGAAGTGAGGTCACCAAACCCGGAAGTGACGTCACTAAACCCGGAAGTGATGTCAGCAAACCCGGAAGTGAGGTCAGCAAACCCGTAAGTGAGGTCACCACACCCGGAAGTGAGGTCAGCAAACCCGGTAGTGAGGTCACTAAACCCGGAAGTGAGGTCACCAAACCCGGAAGTGACGTCACTAAACCCGGAAGTGAGGTCAGCAAACCCGAAAGTGAGGTCACCACACCCGGAAGTGAGGTCACCAAACCCGGAAGTGAGGTCACCACACCCGGAAGTGAGGTCACCAAACCTGGAAGTGACGTCACTAAACCCGGAAGTGAGGTCAGCATACCCGGAAGTGACGTCACCACACCCGGAAGTGATGTCAGCAAACCCGGAAGTGAGGTCACCAAACCCGGAAGTGACGTCACTAAACCCGGAAGTGATGTCAGCAAACCCGGAAGTGACGTCACTAAACCCGGAAGTGAGGTCAGCAAACCCGGAAGTGAGGTCAGCAAACCCGGAAGTGAGGTCACCACACCCGGAAGTGAGGTCACCAAACCCGGAAGTGAGGTCACCACACCCGGAAGTGAGGTCACCAAACCCGGAAGTGACGTCACTAAACCCGGAAGTGAGGTCAGCATACCCGGAAGTGAGGTCACTAAACCCGGAAGTGAGGTCAACACACCCGGAATTGACGTCACTAAACCCGGAAGTGAGGTCAGCATACCCGGAAGTGAGGTCAGCAAACCCGGAAGTGAGGTCACCACACCCGGAAGTGAGGTCACCAAACCCGGAAGTGAGGTCACCACACCCGGAAGTGAGGTCACCAAACCCGGAAGTGACGTCACTAAACCCGGAAGTGAGGTCAGCAAACCCGGAAGTGAGGTCACCACACCCGGAAGTGAGGTCACTAAACCCGGAAGTGAGGTCAGCAAACCCAGAAGTGACTTCAGCAGACCCAGAAGTGACTTCAGCAAACCCGGAAGTGAGGTCAGCAAACCCGGAAGTGAGGTCAGCAAACCCGGAAGTGAGGTCACCAAACCCGGAAGTGACGTCACTAAACCCGGAAGTGATGTCAGCAAACCCGGAAGTGAGGTCAGCAAACCCGGAAGTGAGGTCACCACACCCGGAAGTGAGGTCACCACACCCAGAAGTGAGGTCACCAAACCCGGAAGTGAGGTCACCACACCCGGAAGTGAGGTCAGCAAACCCGGAAGTGAGGTCAGCAAACCCGGAAGTGAGGTCACCACACCCGGAAGTGAGGTAACCAAACCCGGAAGTGAGGTCACCACACCCGGAAGTGAGGTCACCAAACCCGGAAGTGACGTCACTAAACCCGAAAGTGATGTCAGCAAACCCGGAAGTGAGGTCAGCAAACCCGGAAGTGAGGTCACCACACCCGGAAGTGATGTCAGCAAACCCGGAAGTGAGGTCACCACACCCGGAAGTGAGGTAACCAAACCCGGAAGTGAGGTCACCACACCCGGAAGTGAGGTCACCAAACCCGGAAGTGACGTCACTAAACCCGGAAGTGAGGTCAGCAAACCCGGAAGTGAGGTCAGCAAACCCGGAAGTGAGGTCACCACACCCGGAAGTGAGGTCACCAAACCCGGAAGTGACGTCACTAAACCCGGAAGTGAGGTCAGCAAACCCAGAAGTGACTTCAGCAGACCCAGATGTGACTTCAGCAAACCCGGAAGTGAGGTCAGCAAACCCGGAAGTGAGGTCAGCAAACCCGTAAGTGAGGTCACCAAACCCGGAAGTGACGTCACTAAACCCGGAAGTGATGTCAGCAAACCCGGAAGTGAGGTCAGCAAACCCGGAAGTGAGGTCACCACACCCGGAAGTGAGGTCAGCAAACCCGGAAGTGAGGTCAGCAAACGCGGAAGTGAGGTCACCACACCCGGAAGTGAGGTCACCAAACCCGGAAGTGACGTCACTAAACCCGGAAGTGATGTCAGCAAACCCGGAAGTGAGGTCAGCAAAACCGGAAGTGAGGTCACCACACCCGGAAGTGATGTCAGCAAACCCGGAAGTGAGGTCGCCAAACCCGGAAGTGACGTCACTAAACCCGGAAGTGATGTCAGCAAACCCGGAAGTGAGGTCAGCAAACCCGTAAGTGAGGTCACCACACCCGGAAGTGAGGTCAGCAAACCCGGTAGTGAGGTCACTAAACCCGGAAGTGAGGTCACCAAACCCGGAAGTGAGGTCACCACACCCGGAAGTGAGGTCACCACACCCGGAAGTGACGTCACTAAACCCGGAAGTGAGGTCAGCATACCCGGAAGTGAGGTCACTAAACCCGGAAGTGAGGTCAACACACCCGGAATTGACGTCACCAAACCCGGAAGTGAGGTCAGCATACCCGGAAGTGAGGTAAGCAGACCAGGAAAGTGAGGTCTGCTAATTCGGAACTCAGGTCTGCAAACCCAGAAGTGACTTCAGCAGACCCAGAAGTGACTTCAGCAAACCCGGAAGTGAGGTCACCACACCCGGAAGTGAGGTCACCAAACCCGGAAGTGACGTCACTAAACCCGGAAGTGAGGTCACCACACCCGGAAGTGAGGTCACCAAACCCGGAAGTGAGGTCACCAAACCCGGAAGTGATGTCACTAAACCCGGAAGTGAGGTCAACACACCCGGAATTGACGTCACTAAACCCGGAAGTGAGGTCAGCATACCCGGAAGTGAGGTAAGCTGACCAGGAAAGTGAGGTCTGCTAATTCGGAACTCAGGTCTGCAAACCCAGAAGTGACTTCAGCAGACCCAGAAGTGACTTCAGCAAACCCGGAAGTGAGGTCAGCAAACCCGGAAGTGAGGTCACCACACCCGGAAGTAAGGTCAGCAAACCCAGAAGTGAGGTCACCACACCCGGAAGTGAGGTCACCAAACCCGGAAGTGACGTCACTAAACCCGGAAGTGAGGTCAGCAAACCCGGAAGTGAGGTCAGCAAACCCGGAAGTGAGGTCACCACACCCGGAAGTGAGGTCACCAAACCCGGAAGTGAGGTCACCACACCCGGAAGTGAGGTCACCAAACCCGGAAGTGACGTCACTAAACCCGGAAGTGAGGTCACCAAACCCGGAAGTGACGTCACTAAACCCGGAAGTGATGTCAGCAAACCCGGAAGTGAGGTCACTAAACCCGGAAGTGAGGTCACCACACGCGGAAGTGAGGTCACCACACCCGGAAGTGAGGTCACCACACCCGGAAGTGAGGTCACCAAACCCGGAAGTGACGTCACTAAACCCGGAAGTGAGGGCACCACACCCAGAAGTGAGGTCACCAAACCCGGAAGTGAGGTCACCAAACCCGGAAGTGACGTCACTAAACCCGGAAGTGAGGTCAGCATACCCGGAAGTGACGTCACCACACCCGGAAGTGAGGTCACCACACCCGGAAGTGAGGTCACCAAACCCGGAAGTGACGTCACTAAACCCGGAAGTGATGTCAGCAAACCCGGAAGTGAGGTCAGCAAACCCGGAAGTGAGGTCACCACATCCGGAAGTGAGGTCAGCAAACCCGGAAGTGAGGTCACCACACCCGGAAGTGAGGTCAGCAAACCCGGAAGTGAGGTCACCACACCCGGAAGTGAGGTCACCAAACCCGGAAGTGACGTCACTAAACCCGGAAGTGATGTCAGCAAACCCGGAAGTGAGGTCAGCAAACCCGGAAGTGAGGTCACCACACCCGGAAGTGATGTCAGCAAACCCGGAAGTGAGGTCACCACACCCGGAAGTGAGGTCACCAAACCCGGAAGTGAGGTCACTAAACCCGGAAGTGAGGTCACCAAACCCGGAAGTGCGGTCACCAAACCCGGAAGTGACGTCACTAAACCCGGAAGTGATGTCAGCAAACCCGGAAGTGAGGTCAGCAAACCCGGAAGTGAGGTCACCACACCCGGAAGTGAGGTCAGCAAACCCGGAAGTGAGGTCAACAAACCCGGAAGTGAGGTCAACAAACCCGGAAGTGAGGTAAGCAGACCAGGAAAGTGAGGTCTGCTAATTCGGAACTCAGGTCTGCAAACCCAGAAGTGACTTCAGCAGACCCAGAAGTGACTTCAGCATACCAGGAAGTGAGGTCAGCAAACCCGGAAGTGAGGTCACCACACCCGGAAGTGAGGTCACCACACCCGGAAGTGAGGTCACCAAACCCGGAAGTGACGTCACTAAACCCGGAAGTGATGTCAGCAAACCCGGAAGTGAGGTCAGCAAACCCGTAATGAGGTCACCACACCCGGAAGTGAGGTCAGCAAACCCGGTAGTGAGGTCACTAAACCCGGAAGTGAGGTCACCAAACCCGGAAGTGACGTCACTAAACCCGGAAGTGAGGTCAGCAAACCCGGAAGTGAGGTCACCACACCCGGAAGTGAGGTCACCAAACCCGGAAGTGAGGTCACCACACCCGGAAGTGAGGTCACCAAACCTGGAAGTGACGTCACTAAACCCGGAAGTGAGGTCAGCATACCCGGAAGTGACGTCACCACACCCGGAAGTGATGTCAGCAAACCCGGAAGTGAGGTCACCAAACCCGGAAGTGACGTCACTAAACCCGGAAGTGATGTCAGCAAACCCGGAAGTGACGTCACTAAACCCGGAAGTGAGGTCAGCAAACCCGGAAGTGAGGTCAGCAAACCCGGAAGTGAGGTCACCACACCCGGAAGTGAGGTCACCAAACCCGGAAGTGAGGTCACCACACCCGGAAGTGAGGTCACCAAACCCGGAAGTGACGTCACTAAACCCGGAAGTGAGGTCAGCATACCCGGAAGTGAGGTCACTAAACCCGGAAGTGAGGTCAACACACCCGGAATTGACGTCACTAAACCCGGAAGTGAGGTCAGCATACCCGGAAGTGAGGTCAGCAAACCCGGAAGTGAGGTCACCACACCCGGAAGTGAGGTCACCAAACCCGGAAGTGAGGTCACCACACCCGGAAGTGAGGTCACCAAACCCGGAAGTGACGTCACTAAACCCGGAAGTGAGGTCAGCAAACCCGGAAGTGAGGTCACCACACCCGGAAGTGAGGTCACCAAACCCGGAAGTGACGTCACTAAACCCGGAAGTGAGGTCAGCAAACCCAGAAGTGACTTCAGCAGACCCAGAAGTGACTTCAGCAAACCCGGAAGTGAGGTCAGCAAACCCGGAAGTGAGGTCAGCAAACCCGGAAGTGAGGTCACCAAACCCGGAAGTGACGTCACTAAACCCGGAAGTGATGTCAGCAAACCCGGAAGTGAGGTCAGCAAACCCGGAAGTGAGGTCGCCACACCCGGAAGTGAGGTCACCACACCCGGAAGTGAGGTCACCAAACCCGGAAGTGAGGTCACCACACCCGGAAGTGAGGTCAGCAAACCCGGAAGTGAGGTCAGCAAACCCGGAAGTGATGTCACCACACCCGGAAGTGAGGTAACCAAACCCGGAAGTGAGGTCACCACACCCGGAAGTGAGGTCACCAAACCCGGAAGTGACGTCACTAAACCCGAAAGTGATGTCAGCAAACCCGGAAGTGAGGTCAGCAAACCCGGAAGTGAGGTCACCACACCCGGAAGTGATGTCAGCAAACCCGGAAGTGAGGTCACCACACCCGGAAGTGAGGTCACCAAACCCGGAAGTGAGGTCACCACACCCGGAAGTGAGGTCACCAAACCCGGAAGTGACGTCACTAAACCCGGAAGTGAGGTCAGCAAACCCGGAAGTGAGGTCAGCAAACCCGGAAGTGAGGTCACCACACCCGGAAGTGAGGTCACCAAACCCGGAAGTGACGTCACTAAACCCGGAAGTGAGGTCAGCAAACCCAGAAGTGACTTCAGCAGACCCAGATGTGACTTCAGCAAACCCGGAAGTGAGGTCAGCAAACCCGGAAGTGAGGTCAGCAAACCCGTAAGTGAGGTCACCAAACCCGGAAGTGACGTCACTAAACCCGGAAGTGATGTCAGCAAACCCGGAAGTGAGGTCAGCAAACCCGGAAGTGAGGTCACCACACCCGGAAGTGAGGTCACCACACCCGGAAGTGAGGTCACCAAACCCGGAAGTGAGGTCACCACACCCGGAAGTGAGGTCACCAAACCCGGAAGTGACGTCACTAAACCCGGAAGTGAGGTCAGCATACCCGGAAGTGACGTCACCACACCCGGAAGTGAGGTCACCACACCCGGAAGTGAGGTCATCAAACCCGGAAGTGACGTCACTAAACCCGGAAGTGATGTCAGCAAACCCGGAAGTGAGGTCAGCAAACCCGGAAGTGAGGTCACCACACCCGGAAGTGAGGTCAGCAAACCCGGAAGTGAGGTCACCACACCCGGAAGTGAGGTCAGCAAACCCGGAAGTGAGGTCAGCAAACCCGGAAGTGAGGTCACCACACCCGGAAGTGAGGTCACCAAACCCGGAAGTGAGGTCACCACACCCGGAAGTGAGGTCACCACACCCGGAAGTGACGTCACTAAACCCGGAAGTGAGGTCAGCATACCCGGAAGTGACGTCACCACAACCGGAATTGAGGTCACCACACCCGGAAGTGAGGTCACCAAACCCGGAAGTGACGTCACTAAACCCGGAAGTGATGTCAGCAAACCCGGAAGTGAGGTCAGTAAACCCGGAAGTGAGGTCACCACATCCGGAAGTGAGGTCAGCAAACCCGGAAGTGAGGTCACCACACCCGGAAGTGAGGTCAGCAAACCCGGAAGTGAGGTCACCAAACCCGGAAGTGAGGTCACCAAACCCGGTAGTGAGCTAAGCAGACCAGGAAAGTGAGGTCTGCTAATTCGGAACTCAGGTCTGCAAACCGAGAAGTGACTTCAGCAGACCCAGAAGTGACTTCAGCAAACCCGGAAGTGAGGTCAGCAAACCCGGAAGTGAGGTCACCACACCCGGAAGTGAGGTCAGCAAACCCGGAAGTGAGGTCAGCAAACGCGGAAGTGAGGTCACCACACCCGGAAGTGAGGTCACCAAACCCGGAAGTGACGTCACTAAACCCGGAAGTGATGTCAGCAAACCCGGAAGTGAGGTCAGCAAACCCGGAAGTGAGGTCACCACACCCGGAAGTGATGTCAGCAAACCCGGAAGTGAGGTCACCACACCCAGAAGTGAGGTCACCAAACCCGGAAGTGATGTCACTAAACCCGGAAGTGAGGTCAGCAAACCCGGAAGTGAGGTCACCAAACCCGGAAGTGACGTCACTAAACCCGGAAGTGAGGTCACCAAACCCGGAAGTGACGTCACTAAACCCGGAAGTGAGGTCAGCAAACCCGGAAGTGAGGTCACCACACCCGGAAGTGAGGTCACCAAACCCGGAAGTGAGGTCACCACACCCGGAAGTGAGGTCACCAAACCTGGAAGTGACGTCACTAAACCCGGAAGTGAGGTCAGCATACCCGGAAGTGAGGTCAGCAAAACCGGAAGTGAGGTCACCACACCCGGAAGTGAGGTCACCAAACCCGGAAGTGAGGTCACCACACCCGGAAGTGAGGTCACCAAACCCGGAAGTGACGTCACTAAACCCGGAAGTGAGGTCAGCAAACCCGGAAGTGAGGTCACCACACCCGGAAGTGAGGTCACCACACCCGGAAGTGAGGTCACCAAACCCGGAAGTGAGGTCACTAAACCCGGAAGTGAGGTCAGCAAACCCAGAAGTGACTTCAGCAGACCCAGAAGTCACTTCAGCAAACCCGGAAGTGAGGTCAGCAAACCCGGAAGTGAGGTCACCACACCCGGAAGTGAGGTCACCACACCCGGAAGTGAGGTCACCAAACCCGGAAGTGAGGTCACTAAACCCGGAAGTGAGGTCAGCAAACCCAGAAGTGACTTCAGCAGACCCAGAAGTCACTTCAGCAAACCCGGAAGTGAGGTCACCACACCCGGAAGTGATGTCAGCAAACCCGGAAGTGAGGTCACCACACCCGGAAGTGAGGTCACCAAACCCGGAAGTGAGGTCACCACACCCGGAAGTGAGGTCACCAAACCCGGAAGTGACGTCACTAAACCCGGAAGTGAGGTCAGCAAACCCGGAAGTGAGGTCACCACACCCGGAAGTGAGGTCACCAAACCCGGAAGTGACGTCACTAAACCCGGAAGTGAGGTCAGCAAACCCAGAAGTGACTTCAGCAAACCCGGAAGTGAGGTCAGCAAACCCGGAAGTGAGGTCAGCAAACCCGGAAGTGAGGTCACCACACCCGGAAGTGACGTCACTAAACCCGGAAGTGATGTCAGCAAACCCGGAAGTGAGGTCAGCAAACCCGGAAGTGAGGTCACCACACCCGGAAGTGAGGTCACCAAACCCGGAAGTGAGGTCACCACACCCGGAAGTGAGGTCACCAAACCCGGAAGTGACGTTACTAAACCCGGAAGTGAGGTCAGCATACCCGGAAGTGACGTCACCACACCCGGAAGTGAGGTCACCACACCCGGAAGTGAGGTCACCAAACCCGGAAGTGACGTCACTAAACCCGGAAGTGATGTCAGCAAACCCGGAAGTGAGGTCAGCAAACCCGGAAGTGAGGTCACCACACCCGGAAGTGAGGTCAGCAAACCCGGAAGTGAGGTCACCACACCCGGAAGTGAGGTTAGCAAACCCGGAAGTGAGGTCAGCAAACCCGGAAGTGAGGTCACCACACCCGGAAGTGAGGTCACCAAACCCGGAAGTGAGGTCACCACACCCGGAAGTGAGGTCACCACACCCGGAAGTGACGTCACTAAACCCGGAAGTGAGGTCAGCATACCCGGAAGTGACGTCACCACACCCGGAAGTGAGGTCACCACACCCGGAAGTGAGGTCACCAAACCCGGAAGTGACGTCACTAAACCCGGAAGTGATGTCAGCAAACCCGGAAGTGAGGTCAGTAAACCCGGAAGTGAGGTCACCACACCCGGAAGTGAGGTCACCACACCCAGAAGTGAGGTCACCACACCCGGAAGTGAGGTCAGCAAACCCGGAAGTGAGGTCACCACACCCGGAAGTGAGGTCACCAAACCCGGTAGTGAGCTAAGCAGACCAGGAAAGTGAGGTCTGCTAATTCGGAACTCAGGTCTGCAAACCCAGAAGTGACTTCAGCAGACCCAGAAGTGACTTCAGCAAACCCGGAAGTGAGGTCAGCAAACCCGGAAGTGAGGTCACCACACCCGGAAGTGAGGTCAGCAAACCCGGAAGTGAGGTCAGCAAACGCGGAAGTGAGGTCACCACACCCGGAAGTGATGTCAGCAAACCCGGAAGTGAGGTCAGCAAACCCGAAAGTGATGTCAGCAAACCCGGAAGTGAGGTCAGCAAACCCGGAAGTGAGGTCACCACACCCGGAAGTGATGTCAGCAAACCCGGAAGTGAGGTCACCACACCCGGAAGTGAGGTCACCAAACCCGGAAGTGACGTCACTAAACCCGGAAGTGAGGTCAGCAAACCCGGAAGTGAGGTCAGCAAACCCGGAAGTGACGTCACTAAACCCGGAAGTGAGGTCACCAAACCCGGAAGTGACGTCACTAAACCCGGAAGTGAGGTCACCACACCCGGAAGTGAGGTCACCAAACCCGGAAGTGACGTCACTAAACCCGGAAGTGATGTCAGCAAACCCGGAAGTGAGGTCAGCAAACCCGGAAGTGAGGTCACCACACCCGGAAGTGAGGTCAGCAAACCCGGAAGTGAGGTCACCAAACCCGGAAGTGAGGTCAACAAACCCGGAAGTGAGGTAAGCAGACCAGGAAAGTGAGGTCTGCTAATTCGGAACTCAGGTCTGCAAACCCAGAAGTGACTTCAGCAGACCCAGAAGTGACTTCTGCAAACCCGGAAGTGAGGTCAGCAAACCCGGAAGTGAGGTCACCACACCCGGAAGTGAGGTCACCACACCCGGAAGTGAGGTCACCAAACCCGGAAGTGACGTCACTAAACCCGGAAGTGATGTCAGCAAACCCGGAAGTGAGGTCAGCAAACCCGTAAGTGAGGTCACCACACCCGGAAGTGAGGTCAGCAAACCCGGTAGTGAGGTCACTAAACCCGGAAGTGAGGTCACCAAACCCGGAAGTGACGTCACTAAACCCGGAAGTGAGGTCAACAAACCCGGAAGTGAGGTCACCACACCCAGAAGTGAGGTCACCAAACCCGGAAGTGAGGTCACCACACCCGGAAGTGAGGTCACCAAACCTGGAAGTGACGTCACTAAACCCGGAAGTGAGGTCAGCATACCCGGAAGTGACGTCACCACACCCGGAAGTGATGTCAGCAAACCCGGAAGTGAGGTCACCAAACCCGGAAGTGACGTCACTGAACCCGGAAGTGATGTCAGCAAACCCGGAAGTGAGGTCAGCAAACCCGGAAGTGAGGTCACCACACCCGGAAGTGAGGTCAGCAAACCCGGAAGTGAGGTCACCACACCCGGAAGTGAGGTCACCAAACCCGGAAGTGAGGTCACCACACCCGGAAGTGAGGTCACCAAACCCGGAAGTGACGTCACTAAACCCGGAAGTGAGGTCAGCATACCCGGAA
The DNA here is from genome assembly GCF_054131305.1 of Coturnix japonica. Taxonomy (NCBI): domain Eukaryota; kingdom Metazoa; phylum Chordata; class Aves; order Galliformes; family Phasianidae; genus Coturnix; species Coturnix japonica. The sequence goes on from NW_028188980.1 coordinate 294,963, forward strand.
GTGACGTCACTAAACCCGGAAGTGAGGTCAGCATACCCGGAAGTGAGGTCACTAAACCCGGAAGTGAGGTCAACACACCCGGAATTGACGTCACTAAAACCGGAAGTGAGGTTAGCATACCCGGAAGTGAGGTAAGCAGACCAGGATAGTGAGGTCTGCTAATTCGGAACTCAGGTCTGCAAACCCAGAAGTGACTTCAGCAGACCCAGAAGTGACTTCAGCAAACCCGGAAGTGAGGTCACTAAACCCGGAAGTGAGGTCACCACACCCGGAAGTGAGGTCACCAAACCCGGAAGTGACGTCACTAAACCCGGAGGTGATGTCAGCAAACCCGGAAGTGAGGTCAGCAAACCCGTAAGTGAGGTCACCACACCCGGAAGTGAGGTCAGCAAACCCGGTAGTGAGGTCACTAAACCCGGAAGTGAGGTCACCAAACCCGGAAGTGACGTCACTAAACCCGGAAGTGAGGTCAACAAACCCGGAAGTGAGGTCACCACACCCAGAAGTGAGGTCACCAAACCCGGAAGTGAGGTCACCACACCCGGAAGTGAGGTCACCAAACCTGGAAGTGACGTCACTAAACCCGGAAGTGAGGTCAGCATACCCGGAAGTGACGTCACCACACCCGGAAGTGATGTCAGCAAACCCGGAAGTGAGGTCACCAAACCCGGAAGTGACGTCACTAAACCCGGAAGTGATGTCAGCAAACCCGGAAGTGAGGTCAGCAAACCCGGAAGTGAGGTCACCACACCCGGAAGTGAGGTCAGCAAACCCGGAAGTGAGGTCACCACACCCGGAAGTGAGGTCACCAAACCCGGAAGTGAGGTCACCACACCCGGAAGTGAGGTCACCAAACCCGGAAGTGACGTCACTAAACCCGGAAGTGATGTCAGCATACCCGGAAGTGAGGTCACTAAACCCGGAAGTGAGGTCAACACACCCGGAATTGACGTCACTAAAACCGGAAGTGAGGTCAGCATACCCGGAAGTGAGGTAAGCAGACCAGGAAAGTGAGGTCTGCTAATTCGGAACTCAGGTCTGCAAACCCAGAAGTGACTTCAGCAGACCCAGAAGTGACTTCAGCAAACCCGGAAGTGAGGTCACTAAACCCGGAAGTGAGGTCACCACACCCGGAAGTGAGGTCAGCAAACCCGGAAGTGGGGTCAGCAAACCCGGAAGTGACGTCACTAAACCCGGAAGTGATGTCAGCAAACCCGGAAGTGAGGTCAGCAAACCCGGAAGTGATGTCAGCAAACCCGGAAGTGAGGTCAGCAAACCCGGAAGTGAGGTCACCACACCCGGAAGTGAGGTCAGCAAACCCGGAAGTGAGGTCACCACACCCGGAAGTGAGGTCACCAAACCCGGAAGTGACGTCACTAAACCCGGAAGTGAGGTCAGCAAACCCGGAAGTGAGGTCAGCAAACCCGGAAGTGAGGTCACCACACCCGGAAGTGAGGTCACCAAACCCGGAAGTGAGGTCACCACACCCGGAAGTGAGGTCACCAAACCCGGAAGTGACGTCACTAAACCCGGAAGTGAGGTCACCAAACCCGGAAGTGACGTCACTAAACCCGGAAGTGATGTCAGCAAACCCGGAAGTGAGGTCAGCAAACCCGGAAGTGAGGTCACCACACGCGGAAGTGAGGTCAGCAAACCCGGAAGTGAGGTCACCACACCCGGAAGTGAGGTCACCAAACCCGGAAGTGACGTCACTAAACCCGGAAGTGAGGTCACCACACCCAGAAGTGAGGTCACCAAACCCGGAAGTGAGGTCACCAAACCCGGAAGTGACGTCACTAAACCCGGAAGTGAGGTCAACACACCCGGAATTGACGTCACTAAACCCGGAAGTGAGGTCAGCATACCCGGAAGTGAGGTAAGCAGACCCGGAAGTGATGTCAGCAAACCCGGAAGTGAGGTCAGCAAACCCGGAAGTGAGGTCACCACACCCGGAAGTGAGGTCAGCAAACCCGGAAGTGAGGTCACCACACCCGGAAGTGAGGTCACCAAACCCGGAAGTGACGTCACTAAACCCGGAAGTGAGGTCAGCAAACCCGGAAGTGAGGTCAGCAAACCCGGAAGTGAGGTCACCAAACCCGGAAGTGACGTCACTAAACCCGGAAGTGAGGTCAGCAAACCCGGAAGTGAGGTAAGCAGACCTGGAAAGTGAGGTCTGATAATTCGGAACTCAGGTCTGCAAACCCAGAAGTGACTTCAGCAGACCCAGAAGTGACTTCAGCAAACCCGGAAGTGAGGTCAGCAAACCCGGAAGTGAGGTCACCACACCCGGAAGTGAGGTCAGCAAACCCGGAAGTGAGGTCAGCAAACCCGGAAGTGAGGTCACCACACCCGGAAGTGAGGTCACCAAACCCGGAAGTGAGGTCACCACACCCGGAAGTTAGGTCACCACACCCGGAAGTGACGTCACTAAACCCGGAAGTGAGGTCAGCATACCCGGAAGTGACGTCACCACACCCGGAAGTGAGGTCACCACACCCGGAAGTGAGGTCACCAAACCCGGAAGTGAGGTCACCACACCCGGAAGTGAGGTCACCAAACCCGGAAGTGACGTCACTAAACCCGGAAGTGATGTCAGCAAACCCGGAAGTGAGGTCAGCATACCCGGAAGTGACGTCACCACACCCGGAAGTGATGTCAGCAAACCCGGAAGTGAGGTCACCAAACCCGGAAGTGACGTCACTGAACCCGGAAGTGATGTCAGCAAACCCGGAAGTGAGGTCAGCAAACCCGGAAGTGAGGTCACCACACCCGGAAGTGAGGTCAGCAAACCCGGAAGTGAGGTCACCACACCCGGAAGTGAGGTCACCAAACCCGGAAGTGAGGTCACCACACCCGGAAGTGAGGTCACCAAACCCGGAAGTGACGTCACTAAACCCGGAAGTGAGGTCAGCATACCCGGAAGTGACGTCACTAAACCCGGAAGTGAGGTCAGCATACCCGGAAGTGAGGTCACTAAACCCGGAAGTGAGGTCAACACACCCGGAATTGACGTCACTAAAACCGGAAGTGAGGTTAGCATACCCGGAAGTGAGGTAAGCAGACCAGGATAGTGAGGTCTGCTAATTCGGAACTCAGGTCTGCAAACCCAGAAGTGACTTCAGCAGACCCAGAAGTGACTTCAGCAAACCCGGAAGTGAGGTCACTAAACCCGGAAGTGAGGTCACCACACCCGGAAGTGAGGTCACCAAACCCGGAAGTGACGTCACTAAACCCGGAGGTGATGTCAGCAAACCCGGAAGTGAGGTCAGCAAACCCGTAAGTGAGGTCACCACACCCGGAAGTGAGGTCAGCAAACCCGGTAGTGAGGTCACTAAACCCGGAAGTGAGGTCACCAAACCCGGAAGTGACGTCACTAAACCCGGAAGTGAGGTCAACAAACCCGGAAGTGAGGTCACCACACCCAGAAGTGAGGTCACCAAACCCGGAAGTGAGGTCACCACACCCGGAAGTGAGGTCACCAAACCTGGAAGTGACGTCACTAAACCCGGAAGTGAGGTCAGCATACCCGGAAGTGACGTCACCACACCCGGAAGTGATGTCAGCAAACCCGGAAGTGAGGTCACCAAACCCGGAAGTGACGTCACTAAACCCGGAAGTGATGTCAGCAAACCCGGAAGTGAGGTCAGCAAACCCGGAAGTGAGGTCACCACACCCGGAAGTGAGGTCAGCAAACCCGGAAGTGAGGTCACCACACCCGGAAGTGAGGTCACCAAACCCGGAAGTGAGGTCACCACACCCGGAAGTGAGGTCACCAAACCCGGAAGTGACGTCACTAAACCCGGAAGTGATGTCAGCATACCCGGAAGTGAGGTCACTAAACCCGGAAGTGAGGTCAACACACCCGGAATTGACGTCACTAAAACCGGAAGTGAGGTCAGCATACCCGGAAGTGAGGTAAGCAGACCAGGAAAGTGAGGTCTGCTAATTCGGAACTCAGGTCTGCAAACCCAGAAGTGACTTCAGCAGACCCAGAAGTGACTTCAGCAAACCCGGAAGTGAGGTCACTAAACCCGGAAGTGAGGTCACCACACCCGGAAGTGAGGTCAGCAAACCCGGAAGTGGGGTCAGCAAACCCGGAAGTGACGTCACTAAACCCGGAAGTGATGTCAGCAAACCCGGAAGTGAGGTCAGCAAACCCGGAAGTGATGTCAGCAAACCCGGAAGTGAGGTCAGCAAACCCGGAAGTGAGGTCACCACACCCGGAAGTGAGGTCAGCAAACCCGGAAGTGAGGTCACCACACCCGGAAGTGAGGTCACCAAACCCGGAAGTGACGTCACTAAACCCGGAAGTGAGGTCAGCAAACCCGGAAGTGAGGTCAGCAAACCCGGAAGTGAGGTCACCACACCCGGAAGTGAGGTCACCAAACCCGGAAGTGAGGTCACCACACCCGGAAGTGAGGTCACCAAACCCGGAAGTGACGTCACTAAACCCGGAAGTGAGGTCACCAAACCCGGAAGTGACGTCACTAAACCCGGAAGTGATGTCAGCAAACCCGGAAGTGAGGTCAGCAAACCCGGAAGTGAGGTCACCACACGCGGAAGTGAGGTCAGCAAACCCGGAAGTGAGGTCACCACACCCGGAAGTGAGGTCACCAAACCCGGAAGTGACGTCACTAAACCCGGAAGTGAGGTCACCACACCCAGAAGTGAGGTCACCAAACCCGGAAGTGAGGTCACCAAACCCGGAAGTGACGTCACTAAACCCGGAAGTGAGGTCAACACACCCGGAATTGACGTCACTAAACCCGGAAGTGAGGTCAGCATACCCGGAAGTGAGGTAAGCAGACCCGGAAGTGATGTCAGCAAACCCGGAAGTGAGGTCAGCAAACCCGGAAGTGAGGTCACCACACCCGGAAGTGAGGTCAGCAAACCCGGAAGTGAGGTCACCACACCCGGAAGTGAGGTCACCAAACCCGGAAGTGACGTCACTAAACCCGGAAGTGAGGTCAGCAAACCCGGAAGTGAGGTCAGCAAACCCGGAAGTGAGGTCACCAAACCCGGAAGTGACGTCACTAAACCCGGAAGTGAGGTCAGCAAACCCGGAAGTGAGGTAAGCAGACCTGGAAAGTGAGGTCTGATAATTCGGAACTCAGGTCTGCAAACCCAGAAGTGACTTCAGCAGACCCAGAAGTGACTTCAGCAAACCCGGAAGTGAGGTCAGCAAACCCGGAAGTGAGGTCACCACACCCGGAAGTGAGGTCAGCAAACCCGGAAGTGAGGTCAGCAAACCCGGAAGTGAGGTCACCACACCCGGAAGTGAGGTCACCAAACCCGGAAGTGAGGTCACCACACCCGGAAGTTAGGTCACCACACCCGGAAGTGACGTCACTAAACCCGGAAGTGAGGTCAGCATACCCGGAAGTGACGTCACCACACCCGGAAGTGAGGTCACCACACCCGGAAGTGAGGTCACCAAACCCGGAAGTGAGGTCACCACACCCGGAAGTGAGGTCACCAAACCCGGAAGTGACGTCACTAAACCCGGAAGTGATGTCAGCAAACCCGGAAGTGAGGTCAGCAAACCCGGAAGTGAGGTCACCACACCCGGAAGTGAGGTCACCAAACCCGGAAGTGAGGTCACTAAACCCGGAAGTGATGTCAGCAAACCCGGAAGTGAGGTCAGTAAACCCGGACGTGAGGTCACCACACCCGGAAGTGAGGTCACCACACCCGGAAGTGAGGTCACCACACCCGGAAGTGAGGTCAGCAAACCCGGAAGTGAGGTCACCAAACCCGGAAGTGATGTCAGCAAACCCGGAAGTGAGGTCAGCAAACCCGTAAGTGAGGTCACCACACCCGGAAGTGAGGTCAGCAAACCCGGAAGTGAGGTCACCACACCCGGAAGTGAGGTCAGCAATCCCGGAAGTGAGGTCAGCAAACGCGGAAGTGAGGTCACCACACCCGGAAGTGAGGTCACCAAACCCGGAAGTGACGTCACTAAACCCGGAAGTGATGTCAGCAAACCCGGAAGTGAGGTCAGCAAACCCGGAAGTGAGGTCACCACACCCGGAAGTGATGTCAGCAAACCCGGAAGTGAGGTCACCACACCCAGAAGTGAGGTCACCAAACCCGGAAGTGACGTCACTAAACCCGGAAGTGACGTCAGCAAACCCGGAAGTGAGGTCAGCAAACCCGGAAGTGAGGTCACCAAACCCGGAAGTGACGTCACTAAACCCGGAAGTGAGGTCACCAAACCCGGAAGTGACGTCACTAAACCCGGAAGTGAGGTCACCACACCCGGAAGTGCGGTCACCAAACCCGGAAGTGACGTCACTAAACCCGGAAGTGATGTCAGCAAACCCGGAAGTGAGGTCAGCAAACCCGGAAGTGAGGTCACCACACCCGGAAGTGAGGTCAGCAAACCCGGAAGTGAGGTCACCAAACCCGGAAGTGAGGTCAACAAACCCGGAAGTGAGGTAAGCAGACCAGGAAAGTGAGGTCTGCTAATTCGGAACTCAGGTCTGCAAACCCAGAAGTGACTTCAGCAAACCCAGAAGTGACTTCAGCAAACCCGGAAGTGAGGTCACCACACCCGGAAGTGAGGTCACCACACCCGGAAGTGAGGTCACCACACCCGGAAGTGAGGTCAGCAAACCCGGAAGTGACGTCACTAAACCCGGAAGTGATGTCAGCAAACCCGGAAGTGAGGTCAGCAAACCCGTAAGTGAGGTCACCACACCCGGAAGTGAGGTCAGCAAACCCGGTAGTGAGGTCACTAAACCCGGAAGTGAGGTCACCAAACCCGGAAGTGACGTCACTAAACCCGGAAGTGAGGTCAGCAAACCCGGAAGTGAGGTCACCACACCCGGAAGTGAGGTCACCAAACCCGGAAGTGAGGTCACCACACCCGGAAGTGAGGTCACCAAACCTGGAAGTGACGTCACTAAACCCGGAAGTGAGGTCAGCATACCCGGAAGTGACGTCACCACACCCGGAAGTGAGGTCAGCAAACCCGGAAGTGAGGTCACCACACCCGGAAGTGAGGTCAGCAAACCCGGAAGTGAGGTCAGCAAACGCGGAAGTGAGGTCACCAAACCCGGAAGTGACGTCACTAAACCCGGAAGTGAGGTCAGCAAACCCGGAAGTGAGGTCAGCAAACCCGGAAGTGAGGTCACCAAACCCGGAAGTGACGTCACTAAACCCGGAAGTGAGGTCACCAAACCCGGAAGTGACGTCACTAAACCCGGAAGTGAGGTCACCACACCCGGAAGTGCGGTCACCAAACCCGGAAGTGACGTCACTAAACCCGGAAGTGATGTCAGCAAACCCGGAAGTGAGGTCAGCAAACCCGGAAGTGAGGTCACCACACCCGGAAGTGAGGTCAGCAAACCCGGAAGTGAGGTCACCAAACCCGGAAGTGAGGTCAACAAACCCGGAAGTGAGGTAAGCAGACCAGGAAAGTGAGGTCTGCTAATTCGGAACTCAGGTCTGCAAACCCAGAAGTGACTTCAGCAAACCCAGAAGTGACTTCAGCAAACCCGGAAGTGAGGTCACCACACCCGGAAGTGAGGTCACCACACCTGGAAGTGAGGTCACCACACCCGGAAGTGAGGTCAGCAAACCCGGAAGTGACGTCACTAAACCCGGAAGTGATGTCAGCAAACCCGGAAGTGAGGTCAGCAAACCCGTAAGTGAGGTCACCACACCCGGAAGTGAGGTCAGCAAACCCGGTAGTGAGGTCACTAAACCCGGAAGTGAGGTCACCACACCCGGAAGTGAGGTCACCACACCCAGAAGTGAGGTCACCACACCCGGAAGTGAGGTCAGCAAACCCGGAAGTGAGGTCACCAAACCCGGAAGTGAGGTCACCACACCCGGAAGTGAGGTCACCAAACCTGGAAGTGACGTCACTAAACCCGGAAGTGAGGTCAGCATACCCGGAAGTGACGTCACCACACCCGGAAGTGAGGTCAGCAAACCCGGAAGTGAGGTCACCACACCCGGAAGTGAGGTCAGCAAACCCGGAAGTGAGGTCACCACACCCGGAAGTGAGGTCAGCAAACCCGGAAGTGAGGTCAGCAAACCCGGAAGTGAGGTCACCACACCCGGAAGTGAGGTCACCAAACCCGGAAGTGAGGTCACCACACCCGGAAGTGACGTCACTAAACCCGGAAGTGAGGTCAGCATACCCGGAAGTGACGTCACCACAACCGGAAGTGAGGTCACCACACCCGGAAGTGAGGTCACCAAACCCGGAAGTGACGTCACTAAATCCGGAAGTGAGGTCAGCAAACCCGGAAGTGAGGTCACCAAACCCGGAAGTGAGGTCACCAAACCCGGTAGTGAGCTAAGCAGACCAGGAAAGTGAGGTCTACTAATTCGGAACTCAGGTCTGCAAACCCAGAAGTGACTTCAGCAGACCCAGAAGTGACTTCAGCAAACCCGGAAGTGAGGTCAGCAAACCCGGAAGTGAGGTCACCGCACCCGGAAGTGAGGTCAGCAAACCCGGAAGTGAGGTCAGCAAACGCGGAAGTGAGGTCACCACACCCGGAAGTGAGGTCACCAAACCCGGAAGTGACGTCACTAAACCCGGAAGTGATGTCAGCAAACCCGGAAGTGAGGTCAGCAAACCCGGAAGTGAGGTCACCACACCCGGAAGTGATGTCAGCAAACCCGGAAGTGAGGTCACCACACCCAGAAGTGAGGTCACCAAACCCGGAAGTGACGTCACTAAACCCGGAAGTGAGGTCAGCAAACCCGGAAGTGAGGTCAGCAAACCCGGAAGTGAGGTCACCAAACCCGGAAGTGACGTCACTAAACCCGGAAGTGAGGTCACCAAACCCGGAAGTGACGTCACTAAACCCGGAAGTGAGGTCACCACACCCGGAAGTGCGGTCACCAAACCCGGAAGTGACGTCACTAAACCCGGAAGTGATGTCAGCAAACCCGGAAGTGAGGTCAGCAAACCCGGAAGTGAGGTCAACAAACCCGGAAGTGAGGTCAACAAACCCGGAAGTGAGGTAAGCAGACCAGGAAAGTGAGGTCTGCTAATTCGGAACTCAGGTCTGCAAACCCAGAAGTGACTTCAGCAGACCCAGAAGTGACTTCAGCAAACCCGGAAGTGAGGTCAGCAAACCCGGAAGTGAGGTCACCACACCCGGAAGTGAGGTCACCACACCCGGAAGTGAGGTCACCAAACCCGGAAGTGACGTCACTAAACCCGGAAGTGATGTCAGCAAACCCGGAAGTGAGGTCAGCAAACCCGTAAGTGAGGTCACCACACCCGGAAGTGAGGTCAGCAAACCCGGTAGTGAGGTCACTAAACCCGGAAGTGAGGTCACCAAACCCGGAAGTGACGTCACTAAACCCGGAAGTGAGGTCAGCAAACCCGGAAGTGAGGTCACCACACCCGGAAGTGAGGTCACCAAACCCGGAAGTGAGGTCACCACACCCGGAAGTGAGGTCACCAAACCTGGAAGTGACGTCACTAAACCCGGAAGTGAGGTCAGCATACCCGGAAGTGACGTCACCACACCCGGAAGTGATGTCAGCAAACCCGGAAGTGAGGTCACCAAACCCGGAAGTGACGTCACTAAACCCGGAAGTGATGTCAGCAAACCCGGAAGTGACGTCACTAAACCCGGAAGTGAGGTCAGCAAACCCGGAAGTGAGGTCAGCAAACCCGGAAGTGAGGTCACCACACCCGGAAGTGAGGTCACCAAACCCGGAAGTGAGGTCACCACACCCGGAAGTGAGGTCACCAAACCCGGAAGTGACGTCACTAAACCTGGAAGTGAGGTCAGCATACCCGGAAGTGAGGTCACTAAACCCGGAAGTGAGGTCAACACACCCGGAATTGACGTCACTAAACCCGGAAGTGAGGTCAGCATACCCGGAAGTGAGGTCAGCAAACCCGGAAGTGAGGTCACCACACCCGGAAGTGAGGTCACCAAACCCGGAAGTGAGGTCACCACACCCGGAAGTGAGGTCACCAAACCCGGAAGTGACGTCACTAAACCCGTAAGTGAGGTCAGCAAACCCGGAAGTGAGGTCAGCAAACCCGGAAGTGAGGTCACCACACCCGGAAGTGCGGTCACCAAACCCGGAAGTGACGTCACTAAACCCGGAAGTGAGGTCAGCAAACCCAGAAGTGACTTCAGCAGACCCAGAAGTGACTTCAGCAAACCCGGAAGTGAGGTCAGCAAACCCGGAAGTGAGGTCAGCAAACCCGGAAGTGAGGTCACCAAACCCGGAAGTGACGTCACTAAACCCGGAAGTGATGTCAGCAAACCCGGAAGTGAGGTCAGCAAACCCGGAAGTGAGGTCACCACACCCGGAAGTGAGGTCACCACACCCGGAAGTGAGGTCACCAAACCCGGAAGTGAGGTCACCACACCCGGAAATGAGGTCAGCAAACCCGGAAGTGAGGTCAGCAAACCCGGAAGTGAGGTCACCACACCCGGAAGTGAGGTAACCAAACCCGGAAGTGAGGTCACCACACCCGGAAGTGAGGTCAGCAAACCCGGAAGTGACGTCACTAAACCCGAAAGTGATGTCAGCAAACCCGGAAGTGAGGTCAGCAAACCCGGAAGTGAGGTCACCACACCCGGAAGTGATGTCAGCAAACCCGGAAGTGAGGTCACCACACCCGGAAGTGAGGTCACCAAACCCGGAAGTGACGTCACTAAACCCGGAAGTGAGGTCAGCAAACCCAGAAGTGACTTCAGCAGACCCAGAAGTGACTTCAGCAAACCCGGAAGTGAGGTCAGCAAACCCGGAAGTGAGGTCAGCAAACCCGGAAGTGAGGTCACCACACCCGGAAGTGACGTCACTAAACCCGGAAGTGATGTCAGCAAACCCGGAAGTGAGGTCAGCAAACCCGGAAGTGAGGTCACCACACCCGGAAGTGAGGTCACCACACCCGGAAGTGAGGTCACCAAACCCGGAAGTGAGGTCACCACACCCGGAAGTGAGGTCACCAAACCCGGAAGTGACGTCACTAAACCCGGAAGTGAGGTCAGCATACCCGGAAGTGACGTCACCACACCCGGAAGTGAGGTCACCACACCCGGAAGTGAGGTCACCAAACCCGGAAGTGACGTCACTAAACCCGGAAGTGATGTCAGCAAACCCGGAAGTGAGGTCAGCAAACCCGGAAGTGAGGTCACCACACCCGGAAGTGAGGTCAGCAAACCCGGAAGTGAGGTCACCACACCCGGAAGTGAGGTCAGCAAACCCGGAAGTGAGGTCACCACACCCGGAAGTGAGGTCACCAAACCCGGAAGTGAGGTCACCACACCCGGAAGTGAGGTCACCACACCCGGAAGTGACATCACTAAACCCGGAAGTGAGGTCAGCATACCCGGAAGTGACGTCACCACACCCGGAAGTGAGGTCACCACACCCGGAAGTGAGGTCACCAAACCCGGAAGTGACGTCACTAAACCTGGAAGTGATGTCAGCAAACCCGGAAGTGAGGTCAGTAAACCCGGAAGTGAGGTCACCACACCCGGAAGTGAGGTCACCACACCCGGAAGTGAGGTCACCACACCCGGAAGTGAGGTCAGCAAACCCGGAAGTGAGGTCACCAAACCCGGAAGTGAGGTCACCAAACCCGGTAGTGAGCTAAGCAGACCAGGAAAGTGAGGTCTGCTAATTCGGAACTCAGGTCTGCAAACCCAGAAGTGACTTCAGCAGACCCAGAAGTGACTTCAGCAAACCCGGAAGTGAGGTCAGCAAACCCGGAAGTGAGGTCACCAAACCCGGAAGTGAGGTCAGCAAACCCGGAAGTGAGGTCAGCAAACGCGGAAGTGAGGTCACCACACCCGGAAGTGAGGTCACCAAACCCGGAAGTGACGTCACTAAACCCGGAAGTGATGTCAGCAAACCCGGAAGTGAGGTCAGCAAACCCGGAAGTGACGTCACTAAACCCGGAAGTGATGTCAGCAAACCCGGAAGTGAGGTCACCACACCCGGAAGTGAGGTCACCAAACCCGGAAGTGACGTCACTAAACCCGGAAGTGAGGTCACCAAACCCGGAAGTGAGGTCACCAAACCCGGTAGTGAGCTAAGCAGACCAGGAAAGTGAGGTCTGCTAATTCGGAACTCAGGTCTGCAAACCCAGAAGTGACTTCAGCAGACCCAGAAGTGACTTCAGCAAACCCGGAAGTGAGGTCAGCAAACCCGGAAGTGAGGTCACCACACCCGGAAGTGAGGTCAGCAAACCCGGAAGTGAGGTCAGCAAACGCGGAAGTGAGGTCACCACACCCGGAAGTGAGGTCACCAAACCCGGAAGTGACGTCACTAAACCCGGAAGTGATGTCAGCAAACCCGGAAGTGAGGTCAGCAAACCCGGAAGTGACGTCACTAAACCCGGAAGTGATGTCAGCAAACCCGGAAGTGAGGTCACCACACCCGGAAGTGAGGTCACCAAACCCGGAAGTGACGTCACTAAACCCGGAAGTGAGGTCAGCAAACCCGGAAGTGAGGTCAGCAAACCCGGAAGTGAGGTCACCAAACCCGGAAGTGACGTCACTAAACCCGGAAGTGAGGTCACCAAACCCGGAAGTGACGTCACTAAACCCGGAAGTGAGGTCACCACACCCGGAAGTGAGGTCACCAAACCCGGAAGTGACGTCACTAAACCCGGAAGTGAGGTCAGCAAACCCGGAAGTGAGGTCAGCAAACCCGGAAGTGAGGTCACCACACCCGGAAGTGAGGTCAGCAAACCCGGAAGTGAGGTCACCAAACCCGGAAGTGAGGTCAACAAACCCGGAAGTGAGGTAAGCAGACCAGGAAAGTGAGGTCTGCTAATTCGGAACTCAGGTCTGCAAACCCAGAAGTGACTTCAGCAGACCCAGAAGTGACTTCAGCAAACCCGGAAGTGAGGTCACCACACCCGGAAGTGAGGTCACCAAACCTGGAAGTGACGTCACTAAACCCGGAAGTGAGGTCAGCATACCCGGAAGTGACGTCACCACACCCGGAAGTGATGTCAGCAAACCCGGAAGTGAGGTCACCAAACCCGGAAGTGACGTCACTAAACCCGGAAGTGATGTCAGCAAACCCGGAAGTGACGTCACTAAACCCGGAAGTGAGGTCAGCAAACCCGGAAGTGAGGTCAGCAAACCCGGAAGTGAGGTCACCACACCCGGAAGTGAGGTCACCAAACCCGGAAGTGAGGTCACCACACCCGGAAGTGAGGTCACCAAACCCGGAAGTGACGTCACTAAACCCGGAAGTGAGGTCAGCATACCCGGAAGTGAGGTCACTAAACCCGGAAGTGAGGTCAACACACCCGGAATTGACGTCACTAAACCCGGAAGTGAGGTCAGCATACCCGGAAGTGAGGTCAGCAAACCCGGAAGTGAGGTCACCACACCCGGAAGTGAGGTCACCAAACCCGGAAGTGAGGTCACCACACCCGGAAGTGAGGTCACCAAACCCGGAAGTGACGTCACTAAACCCGTAAGTGAGGTCAGCAAACCCGGAAGTGAGGTCAGCAAACCCGGAAGTGAGGTCACCACACCCGGAAGTGCGGTCACCAAACCCGGAAGTTACGTCACTAAACCCGGAAGTGAGGTCAGCAAACCCAGAAGTGACTTCAGCAGACCCAGAAGTGACTTCAGCAAACCCGGAAGTGAGGTCAGCAAACCCGGAAGTGAGGTCAGCAAACCCGGAAGTGAGGTCACCAAACCCGGAAGTGACGTCACTAAACCCGGAAGTGATGTCAGCAAACCCGGAAGTGAGGTCAGCAAACCCGGAAGTGAGGTCACCACACCCGGAAGTGAGGTCACCACACCCGGAAGTGAGGTCACCAAACCCGGAAGTGAGGTCACCACACCCGGAAATGAGGTCAGCAAACCCGGAAGTGAGGTCAGCAAACCCGGAAGTGAGGTCACCACACCCGGAAGTGAGGTAACCAAACCCGGAAGTGAGGTCACCACACCCGGAAGTGAGGTCAGCAAACCCGGAAGTGACGTCACTAAACCCGAAAGTGATGTCAGCAAACCCGGAAGTGAGGTCAGCAAACCCGGAAGTGAGGTCACCACACCCGGAAGTGATGTCAGCAAACCCGGAAGTGAGGTCACCACACCCGGAAGTGAGGTCACCAAACCCGGAAGTGAGGTCACCACACCCGGAAGTGAGGTCACCAAACCCGGAAGTGACGTCACTAAACCCGGAAGTGAGGTCAGCAAACCCGGAAGTGAGGTCACCACACCCGGAAGTGAGGTCACCAAACCCGGAAGTGACGTCACTAAACCCGGAAGTGAGGTCAGCAAACCCAGAAGTGACTTCAGCAGACCCAGAAGTGACTTCAGCAAACCCGGAAGTGAGGTCAGCAAACCCGGAAGTGAGGTCAGCAAACCCGGAAGTGAGGTCACCACACCCGGAAGTGACGTCACTAAACCCGGAAGTGATGTCAGCAAACCCGGAAGTGACGTCAGCAAACCCGGAAGTGAGGTCACCACACCCGGAAGTGAGGTCACCACACCCGGAAGTGAGGTCACCAAACCCGGAAGTGAGGTCACCACACCCGGAAGTGAGGTCACCAAACCCGGAAGTGACGTCACTAAACCCGGAAGTGAGGTCAGCATACCCGGAAGTGACGTCACCACACCCGGAAGTGAGGTCACCACACCCGGAAGTGAGGTCACCAAACCCGGAAGTGACGTCACTAAACCCGGAAGTGATGTCAGCAAACCCGGAAGTGAGGTCAGCAAACCCGGAAGTGAGGTCACCACACCCGGAAGTGAGGTCAGCAAACCCGGAAGTGAGGTCACCACACCCGGAAGTGAGGTCAGCAAACCCGGAAGTGAGGTCACCACACCCGGAAGTGAGGTCACCAAACCCGGAAGTGAGGTCACCACACCCGGAAGTGAGGTCACCACACCCGGAAGTGACGTCACTAAACCCGGAAGTGAGGTCAGCATACCCGGAAGTGACGTCACCACACCCGGAAGTGAGGTCACCACACCCGGAAGTGAGGTCACCAAACCCGGAAGTGACGTCACTAAACCCGGAAGTGATGTCAGCAAACCCGGAAGTGAGGTCAGTAAACCCGGAAGTGAGGTCACCACACCCGGAAGTGAGGTCACCACACCCAGAAGTGAGGTCACCACACCCGGAAGTGAGGTCAGCAAACCCGGTAGTGAGCTAAGCAGACCAGGAAAGTGAGGTCTGCTAATTCGGAACTCAGGTCTGCAAACCCAGAAGTGACTTCAGCAGACCCAGAAGTGACTTCAGCAAACCCGGAAGTGAGGTCAGCAAACCCGGAAGTGAGGTCACCACACCCGGAAGTGAGGTCAGCAAACCCGGAAGTGAGGTCAGCAAACGCGGAAGTGAGGTCACCACACCCGGAAGTGAGGTCACCAAACCCGGAAGTGACGTCACTAAACCCGGAAGTGATGTCAGCAAACCCGGAAGTGAGGTCAGCAAACCCGGAAGTGACGTCACTAAACCCGGAAGTGATGTCAGCAAACCCGGAAGTGAGGTCACCACACCCGGAAGTGAGGTCACCAAACCCGGAAGTGACGTCACTAAACCCGGAAGTGAGGTCCCCAAACCCGGAAGTGAGGTCACCAAACCCGGTAGTGAGCTAAGCAGACCAGGAAAGTGAGGTCTGCTAATTCGGAACTCAGGTCTGCAAACCCAGAAGTGACTTCAGCAGACCCAGAAGTGACTTCAGCAAACCCGGAAGTGAGGTCAGCAAACCCGGAAGTGAGGTCACCACACCCGGAAGTGAGGTCAGCAAACCCGGAAGTGAGGTCAGCAAACGCGGAAGTGAGGTCACCACACCCGGAAGTGAGGTCACCAAACCCGGAAGTGACGTCACTAAACCCGGAAGTGATGTCAGCAAACCCGGAAGTGAGGTCAGCAAACCCGGAAGTGACGTCACTAAACCCGGAAGTGATGTCAGCAAACCCGGAAGTGAGGTCACCACACCCGGAAGTGAGGTCACCAAACCCGGAAGTGACGTCACTAAACCCGGAAGTGAGGTCAGCAAACCCGGAAGTGAGGTCAGCAAACCCGGAAGTGAGGTCACCAAACCCGGAAGTGACGTCACTAAACCCGGAAGTGAGGTCACCAAACCCGGAAGTGACGTCACTAAACCCGGAAGTGAGGTCACCACACCCGGAAGTGAGGTCACCAAACCCGGAAGTGACGTCACTAAACCCGGAATTGATGTCAGCAAACCCGGAAGTGAGGTCAGCAAACCCGGAAGTGAGGTCACCACACCCGGAAGTGAGGTCAGCAAACCCGGAAGTGAGGTCACCAAACCCGGAAGTGAGGTCACCAAACCCGGAAGTGAGGTCAACAAACCCGGAAGTGAGGTAAGCAGACCAGGAAAGTGAGGTCTGCTAATTCGGAACTCAGGTCTGCAAACCCAGAAGTGACTTCAGCAGACCCAGAAGTGACTTCAGCAAACCCGGAAGTGAGGTCAGCAAACCCGGAAGTGAGGTCACCACACCCGGAAGTGAGGTCACCACACCCGGAAGTGAGGTCACCAAACCCGGAAGTGACGTCACTAAACCCGGAAGTGATGTCAGCAAACCCGGAAGTGAGGTCAGCAAACCCGTAAGTGAGGTCACCACACCCGGAAGTGAGGTCAGCAAACCCGGTAGTGAGGTCACTAAACCTGGAAGTGAGGTCACCAAACCCGGAAGTGACGTCACTAAACCCGGAAGTGAGGTCAACAAACCTGGAAGTGAGGTCACCACACCCGGAAGTGAGGTCACCAAACCCGGAAGTGAGGTCACCACACCCGGAAGTGAGGTCACCAAACCTGGAAGTGACGTCACTAAACCCGGAAGTGAGGTCAGCATACCCGGAAGTGACGTCACCACACCCGGAAGTGATGTCAGCAAACCCGGAAGTGAGGTCACCAAACCCGGAAGTGACGTCACTAAACCCGGAAGTGATGTCAGCAAACCCGGAAGTGAGGTCAGCAAACCCGTAAGTGAGGTCACCACACCCGGAAGTGAGGTCAGCAAACCCGGTAGTGAGGTCACTAAACCCGGAAGTGAGGTCACCAAACCCGGAAGTGAGGTCACCACACCCGGAAGTGAGGTCACCACACCCGGAAGTGACGTCACTAAACCCGGAAGTGAGGTCAGCATACCCGGAAGTGAGGTCACTAAACCCGGAAGTGAGGTCAACACACCCGGAATTGACGTCACCAAACCCGGAAGTGAGGTCAGCATACCCGGAAGTGAGGTAAGCAGACCAGGAAAGTGAGGTCTGCTAATTCGGAACTCAGGTCTGCAAACCCAGAAGTGACTTCAGCAGACCCAGAAGTGACTTCAGCAAACCCGGAAGTGAGGTCACCACACCCGGAAGTGAGGTCACCAAACCCGGAAGTGACGTCACTAAACCCGGAAGTGAGGTCACCACACCCAGAAGTGAGGTCACCAAACCCGGAAGTGAGGTCACCAAACCCGGAAGTGATGTCACTGAACCCGGAAGTGAGGTCAACACACCCGGAATTGACGTCACTAAACCCGGAAGTGAGGTCAGCATACCCGGAAGTGAGGTAAGCTGACCAGGAAAGTGAGGTCTGCTAATTCGGAACTCAGGTCTGCAAACCCAGAAGTGACTTCAGCAGACCCAGAAGTGACTTCAGCAAACCCGGAAGTGAGGTCAGCAAACCCGGAAGTGAGGTCACCACACCCGGAAGTAAGGTCAGCAAACCCGGAAGTGAGGTCACCACACCCGGAAGTGAGGTCACCAAACCCGGAAGTGACGTCACTAAACCCGGAAGTGAGGTCAGCAAACCCGGAAGTGAGGTCAGCAAACCCGGAAGTGAGGTCACCACACCCGGAAGTGAGGTCACCAAACCCGGAAGTGAGGTCACCACACCCGGAAGTGAGGTCACCAAACCCGGAAGTGACGTCACTAAACCCGGAAGTGAGGTCACCAAACCCGGAAGTGACGTCACTAAACCCGGAAGTGATGTCAGCAAACCCGGAAGTGAGGTCAGCAAACCCGGAAGTGAGGTCACCACACGCGGAAGTGAGGTCAGCAAACCCGGAAGTGAGGTCACCACACCCGGAAGTGAGGTCACCAAACCCGGAAGTGACGTCACTAAACCCGGAAGTGAGGTCACCACACCCAGAAGTGAGGTCACCAAACCCGGAAGTGAGGTCACCAAACCCGGAAGTGACGTCACTAAACCCGGAAGTGAGGTCAGCATACCCGGAAGTGACGTCACCACACCCGGAAGTGAGGTCACCACACCCGGAAGTGAGGTCACCAAACCCGGAAGTGACGTCACTAAACCCGGAAGTGATGTCAGCAAACCCGGAAGTGAGGTCAGCAAACCCGGAAGTGAGGTCACCACATCCGGAAGTGAGGTCAGCAAACCCGGAAGTGAGGTCACCACACCCGGAAGTGAGGTCAGCAAACCCGGAAGTGAGGTCACCACACCCGGAAGTGAGGTCACCAAACCCGGAAGTGACGTCACTAAACCCGGAAGTGATGTCAGCAAACCCGGAAGTGAGGTCAGCAAACCCGGAAGTGAGGTCACCACACCCGGAAGTGATGTCAGCAAACCCGGAAGTGAGGTCACCACACCCGGAAGTGAGGTCACCAAACCCGGAAGTGACGTCACTAAACCCGGAAGTGAGGTCACCACACCCGGAAGTGCGGTCACCAAACCCGGAAGTGACGTCACTAAACCCGGAAGTGATGTCACCACACCCGGAAGTGAGGTCAGCAAACCCGGAAGTGAGGTCACCAAACCCGGAAGTGAGGTCAACAAACCCGGAAGTGAGGTAAGCTGACCAGGAAAGTGAGGTCTGCTAATTCGGAACTCAGGTCTGCAAACCCAGAAGTGACTTCAGCAGACCCAGAAGTGACTTCAGCAAACCCGGAAGTGAGGTCAGCAAACCCGGAAGTGAGGTCACCACACCCGGAAGTGAGGTCACCACACCCGGAAGTGAGGTCACCAAACCCGGAAGTGACGTCACTAAACCCGGAAGTGATGTCAGCAAACCCGGAAGTGAGGTCAGCAAACCCGTAAGTGAGGTCACCACACCCGGAAGTGAGGTCAGCAAACCCGGTAGTGAGGTCACTAAACCCGGAAGTGAGGTCACCAAACCCGGAAGTGACGTCACTAAACCCGGAAGTGAGGTCAGCAAACCCGAAAGTGAGGTCACCACACCCGGAAGTGAGGTCACCAAACCCGGAAGTGAGGTCACCACACCCGGAAGTGAGGTCACCAAACCTGGAAGTGACGTCACTAAACCCGGAAGTGAGGTCAGCATACCCGGAAGTGACGTCACCACACCCGGAAGTGATGTCAGCAAACCCGGAAGTGAGGTCACCAAACCCGGAAGTGACGTCACTAAACCCGGAAGTGATGTCAGCAAACCCGGAAGTGACGTCACTAAACCCGGAAGTGAGGTCAGCAAACCCGGAAGTGAGGTCAGCAAACCCGGAAGTGAGGTCACCACACCCGGAAGTGAGGTCACCAAACCCGGAAGTGAGGTCACCACACCCGGAAGTGAGGTCACCAAACCCGGAAGTGACGTCACTAAACCCGGAAGTGAGGTCAGCATACCCGGAAGTGAGGTCACTAAACCCGGAAGTGAGGTCAACACACCCGGAATTGACGTCACTAAACCCGGAAGTGAGGTCAGCATACCCGGAAGTGAGGTCAGCAAACCCGGAAGTGAGGTCACCACACCCGGAAGTGAGGTCACCAAACCCGGAAGTGAGGTCACCACACCCGGAAGTGAGGTCACCAAACCCGGAAGTGACGTCACTAAACCCGGAAGTGAGGTCAGCAAACCCGGAAGTGAGGTCACCACACCCGGAAGTGAGGTCACCAAACCCGGAAGTGACGTCACTAAACCCGGAAGTGAGGTCAGCAAACCCAGAAGTGACTTCAGCAGACCCAGAAGTGACTTCAGCAAACCCGGAAGTGAGGTCAGCAAACCCGGAAGTGAGGTCAGCAAACCCGGAAGTGAGGTCACCAAACCCGGAAGTGACGTCACTAAACCCGGAAGTGATGTCAGCAAACCCGGAAGTGAGGTCAGCAAACCCGGAAGTGAGGTCACCACACCCGGAAGTGAGGTCACCACACCCGGAAGTGAGGTCACCAAACCCGGAAGTGAGGTCACCACACCCGGAAGTGAGGTCAGCAAACCCGGAAGTGAGGTCAGCAAACCCGGAAGTGAGGTCACCACACCCGGAAGTGAGGTAACCAAACCCGGAAGTGAGGTCACCACACCCGGAAGTGAGGTCACCAAACCCGGAAGTGACGTCACTAAACCCGAAAGTGATGTCAGCAAACCCGGAAGTGAGGTCAGCAAACCCGGAAGTGAGGTCACCACACCCGGAAGTGATGTCAGCAAACCCGGAAGTGAGGTCACCACACCGGGAAGTGAGGTAACCAAACTCGGAAGTCAGGTCACCACACCCGGAAGTGAGGTCACCAAACCCGGAAGTGACGTCACTAAACCCGGAAGTGAGGTCAGCAAACCCGGAAGTGAGGTCACCACACCCGGAAGTGAGGTCACCAAACCCGGAAGTGACGTCACTAAACCCGGAAGTGAGGTCAGCAAACCCAGAAGTGACTTCAGCAGACCCAGATGTGACTTCAGCAAACCCGGAAGTGAGGTCAGCAAACCCGGAAGTGAGGTCAGCAAACCCGTAAGTGAGGTCACCAAACCCGGAAGTGACGTCACTAAACCCGGAAGTGATGTCAGCAAACCCGGAAGTGAGGTCAGCAAACCCGGAAGTGAGGTCACCACACCCGGAAGTGAGGTCAGCAAACCCGGAAGTGAGGTCAGCAAACGCGGAAGTGAGGTCACCACACCCGGAAGTGAGGTCACCAAACCCGGAAGTGACGTCACTAAACCCGGAAGTGATGTCAGCAAACCCGGAAGTGAGGTCAGCAAAACCGGAAGTGAGGTCACCACACCCGGAAGTGATGTCAGCAAACCCGGAAGTGAGGTCACCAAACCCGGAAGTGACGTCACTAAACCCGGAAGTGATGTCAGCAAACCCGGAAGTGAGGTCAGCAAACCCGTAAGTGAGGTCACCACACCCGGAAGTGAGGTCAGCAAACCCGGTAGTGAGGTCACTAAACCCGGAAGTGAGGTCACCAAACCCGGAAGTGAGGTCACCACACCCGGAAGTGAGGTCACCACACCCGGAAGTGACGTCACTAAACCCGGAAGTGAGGTCAGCAAACCCAGAAGTGACTTCAGCAGACCCAGATGTGACTTCAGCAAACCCGGAAGTGAGGTCAGCAAACCCGGAAGTGAGGTCAGCAAACCCGTAAGTGAGGTCACCAAGCCCGGAAGTGACGTCACTAAACCCGGAAGTGATGTCAGCAAACCCGGAAGTGAGGTCAGCAAACCCGGAAGTGAGGTCACCACACCCGGAAGTGAGGTCAGCAAACCCGGAAGTGAGGTCAGCAAACGCGGAAGTGAGGTCACCACACCCGGAAGTGAGGTCACCAAACCCGGAAGTGACGTCACTAAACCCGGAAGTGATGTCAGCAAACCCGGAAGTGAGGTCAGCAAAACCGGAAGTGAGGTCACCACACCCGGAAGTGATGTCAGCAAACCCGGAAGTGAGGTCACCAAACCCGGAAGTGACGTCACTAAACCCGGAAGTGATGTCAGCAAACCCGGAAGTGAGGTCAGCAAACCCGTAAGTGAGGTCACCACACCCGGAAGTGAGGTCAGCAAACCCGGTAGTGAGGTCACTAAACCCGGAAGTGAGGTCACCAAACCCGGAAGTGAGGTCATCACACCCGGAAGTGAGGTCACCACACCCGGAAGTGACGTCACTAAACCCGGAAGTGAGGTCAGCATACCCGGAAGTGAGGTCACTAAACCCGGAAGTGAGGTCAACACACCCGGAATTGACGTCACCAAACCCGGAAGTGAGGTCAGCATACCCGGAAGTGAGGTAAGCAGACCAGGAAAGTGAGGTCTGCTAATTCGGAACTCAGGTCTGCAAACCCAGAAGTGACTTCAGCAGACCCAGAAGTGACTTCAGCAAACCCGGAAGTGAGGTCACCACACCCGGAAGTGAGGTCACCAAACCCGGAAGTGACGTCACTAAACCCGGAAGTGAGGTCACCACACCCAGAAGTGAGGTCACCAAACCCGGAAGTGAGGTCACCAAACCCGGAAGTGATGTCACTAAACCCGGAAGTGAGGTCAGCAAACCCAGAAGTGACTTCAGCAGACCCAGAAGTCACTTCAGCAAACCTGGAAGTGAGGTCAGCAAACCCGGAAGTGAGGTCAGCAAACCCGGAAGTGAGGTCACCAAACCCGGAAGTGACGTCACTAAACCCGGAAGTGAGGTCAGCATACCCGGAAGTGAGGTCACCACACCCGGAAGTGAGGTCACCAAACCCGGAAGTGAGGTCACCACACCCGGAAGTGAGGTCACCACACCCGGAAGTGACGTCACTAAACCCGGAAGTGAGGTCAGCATACCCGGAAGTGACGTCACCACACCCGGAAGTGAGGTCACCACACCCGGAAGTGAGGTCACCAAACCCGGAAGTGACGTCACTAAACCCGGAAGTGATGTCAGCAAACCCGGAAGTGAGGTCAGTAAACCCGGAAGTGAGGTCACCACACCCGGAAGTGAGGTCACCACACCCAGAAGTGAGGTCACCACACCCGGAAGTGAGGTCAGCAAACCCGGTAGTGAGCTAAGCAGACCAGGAAAGTGAGGTCTGCTAATTCGGAACTCAGGTCTGCAAACCCAGAAGTGACTTCAGCAGACCCAGAAGTGACTTCAGCAAACCCGGAAGTGAGGTCAGCAAACCCGGAAGTGAGGTCACCACACCCGGAAGTGAGGTCAGCAAACCCGGAAGTGAGGTCAGCAAACGCGGAAGTGAGGTCACCACACCCGGAAGTGAGGTCACCAAACCCGGAAGTGACGTCACTAAACCCGGAAGTGATGTCAGCAAACCCGGAAGTGAGGTCAGCAAACCCGGAAGTGACGTCACTAAACCCGGAAGTGATGTCAGCAAACCCGGAAGTGAGGTCACCACACCCGGAAGTGAGGTCACCAAACCCGGAAGTGACGTCACTAAACCCGGAAGTGAGGTCCCCAAACCCGGAAGTGAGGTCACCAAACCCGGTAGTGAGCTAAGCAGACCAGGAAAGTGAGGTCTGCTAATTCGGAACTCAGGTCTGCAAACCCAGAAGTGACTTCAGCAGACCCAGAAGTGACTTCAGCAAACCCGGAAGTGAGGTCAGCAAACCCGGAAGTGAGGTCACCACACCCGGAAGTGAGGTCAGCAAACCCGGAAGTGAGGTCAGCAAACGCGGAAGTGAGGTCACCACACCCGGAAGTGAGGTCACCAAACCCGGAAGTGACGTCACTAAACCCGGAAGTGATGTCAGCAAACCCGGAAGTGAGGTCAGCAAACCCGGAAGTGACGTCACTAAACCCGGAAGTGATGTCAGCAAACCCGGAAGTGAGGTCACCACACCCGGAAGTGAGGTCACCAAACCCGGAAGTGACGTCACTAAACCCGGAAGTGAGGTCAGCAAACCCGGAAGTGAGGTCAGCAAACCCGGAAGTGAGGTCACCAAACCCGGAAGTGACGTCACTAAACCCGGAAGTGAGGTCACCAAACCCGGAAGTGACGTCACTAAACCCGGAAGTGAGGTCACCACACCCGGAAGTGAGGTCACCAAACCCGGAAGTGACGTCACTAAACCCGGAATTGATGTCAGCAAACCCGGAAGTGAGGTCAGCAAACCCGGAAGTGAGTTCACCACACCCGGAAGTGAGGTCAGCAAACCCGGAAGTGAGGTCACCAAACCCGGAAGTGAGGTCACCAAACCCGGAAGTGAGGTCAACAAACCCGGAAGTGAGGTAAGCAGACCAGGAAAGTGAGGTCTGCTAATTCGGAACTCAGGTCTGCAAACCCAGAAGTGACTTCAGCAGACCCAGAAGTGACTTCAGCAAACCCGGAAGTGAGGTCAGCAAACCCGGAAGTGAGGTCACCACACCCGGAAGTGAGGTCACCACACCCGGAAGTGAGGTCACCAAACCCGGAAGTGACGTCACTAAACCCGGAAGTGATGTCAGCAAACCCGGAAGTGAGGTCAGCAAACCCGTAAGTGAGGTCACCACACCCGGAAGTGAGGTCAGCAAACCCGGTAGTGAGGTCACTAAACCTGGAAGTGAGGTCACCAAACCCGGAAGTGACGTCACTAAACCCGGAAGTGAGGTCAACAAACCTGGAAGTGAGGTCACCACACCCGGAAGTGAGGTCACCAAACCCGGAAGTGAGGTCACCACACCCGGAAGTGAGGTCACCAAACCTGGAAGTGACGTCACTAAACCCGGAAGTGAGGTCAGCATACCCGGAAGTGACGTCACCACACCCGGAAGTGATGTCAGCAAACCCGGAAGTGAGGTCACCAAACCCGGAAGTGACGTCACTAAACCCGGAAGTGATGTCAGCAAACCCGGAAGTGAGGTCAGCAAACCCGTAAGTGAGGTCACCACACCCGGAAGTGAGGTCAGCAAACCCGGTAGTGAGGTCACTAAACCCGGAAGTGAGGTCACCAAACCCGGAAGTGAGGTCACCACACCCGGAAGTGAGGTCACCACACCCGGAAGTGACGTCACTAAACCCGGAAGTGAGGTCAGCATACCCGGAAGTGAGGTCACTAAACCCGGAAGTGAGGTCAACACACCCGGAATTGACGTCACCAAACCCGGAAGTGAGGTCAGCATACCCGGAAGTGAGGTAAGCAGACCAGGAAAGTGAGGTCTGCTAATTCGGAACTCAGGTCTGCAAACCCAGAAGTGACTTCAGCAGACCCAGAAGTGACTTCAGCAAACCCGGAAGTGAGGTCACCACACCCGGAAGTGAGGTCACCAAACCCGGAAGTGACGTCACTAAACCCGGAAGTGAGGTCACCACACCCAGAAGTGAGGTCACCAAACCCGGAAGTGAGGTCACCAAACCCGGAAGTGATGTCACTGAACCCGGAAGTGAGGTCAACACACCCGGAATTGACGTCACTAAACCCGGAAGTGAGGTCAGCATACCCGGAAGTGAGGTAAGCTGACCAGGAAAGTGAGGTCTGCTAATTCGGAACTCAGGTCTGCAAACCCAGAAGTGACTTCAGCAGACCCAGAAGTGACTTCAGCAAACCCGGAAGTGAGGTCAGCAAACCCGGAAGTGAGGTCACCACACCCGGAAGTAAGGTCAGCAAACCCGGAAGTGAGGTCACCACACCCGGAAGTGAGGTCACCAAACCCGGAAGTGACGTCACTAAACCCGGAAGTGAGGTCAGCAAACCCGGAAGTGAGGTCAGCAAACCCGGAAGTGAGGTCACCACACCCGGAAGTGAGGTCACCAAACCCGGAAGTGAGGTCACCACACCCGGAAGTGAGGTCACCAAACCCGGAAGTGACGTCACTAAACCCGGA
Organism: Coturnix japonica; assembly: GCF_054131305.1. Lineage (NCBI taxonomy): Eukaryota > Metazoa > Chordata > Aves > Galliformes > Phasianidae > Coturnix > Coturnix japonica. Next base: position 320,355 of record NW_028188980.1, read on the forward strand.
AGTGAGGTCACCAAACCCGGAAGTGACGTCACTAAACCCGGAAGTGATGTCAGCAAACCCGGAAGTGAGGTCAGCAAACCCGGAAGTGAGGTCACCACACGCGGAAGTGAGGTCAGCAAACCCGGAAGTGAGGTCACCACACCCGGAAGTGAGGTCACCAAACCCGGAAGTGACGTCACTAAACCCGGAAGTGAGGTCACCACACCCAGAAGTGAGGTCACCAAACCCGGAAGTGAGGTCACCAAACCCGGAAGTGACGTCACTAAACCCGGAAGTGAGGTCAGCATACCCGGAAGTGACGTCACCACACCCGGAAGTGAGGTCACCACACCCGGAAGTGAGGTCACCAAACCCGGAAGTGACGTCACTAAACCCGGAAGTGATGTCAGCAAACCCGGAAGTGAGGTCAGCAAACCCGGAAGTGAGGTCACCACATCCGGAAGTGAGGTCAGCAAACCCGGAAGTGAGGTCACCACACCCGGAAGTGAGGTCAGCAAACCCGGAAGTGAGGTCACCACACCCGGAAGTGAGGTCACCAAACCCGGAAGTGACGTCACTAAACCCGGAAGTGATGTCAGCAAACCCGGAAGTGAGGTCAGCAAACCCGGAAGTGAGGTCACCACACCCGGAAGTGATGTCAGCAAACCCGGAAGTGAGGTCACCACACCCGGAAGTGAGGTCACCAAACCCGGAAGTGACGTCACTAAACCCGGAAGTGAGGTCACCACACCCGGAAGTGCGGTCACCAAACCCGGAAGTGACGTCACTAAACCCGGAAGTGATGTCACCACACCCGGAAGTGAGGTCAGCAAACCCGGAAGTGAGGTCACCAAACCCGGAAGTGAGGTCAACAAACCCGGAAGTGAGGTAAGCTGACCAGGAAAGTGAGGTCTGCTAATTCGGAACTCAGGTCTGCAAACCCAGAAGTGACTTCAGCAGACCCAGAAGTGACTTCAGCAAACCCGGAAGTGAGGTCAGCAAACCCGGAAGTGAGGTCACCACACCCGGAAGTGAGGTCACCACACCCGGAAGTGAGGTCACCAAACCCGGAAGTGACGTCACTAAACCCGGAAGTGATGTCAGCAAACCCGGAAGTGAGGTCAGCAAACCCGTAAGTGAGGTCACCACACCCGGAAGTGAGGTCAGCAAACCCGGTAGTGAGGTCACTAAACCCGGAAGTGAGGTCACCAAACCCGGAAGTGACGTCACTAAACCCGGAAGTGAGGTCAGCAAACCCGAAAGTGAGGTCACCACACCCGGAAGTGAGGTCACCAAACCCGGAAGTGAGGTCACCACACCCGGAAGTGAGGTCACCAAACCTGGAAGTGACGTCACTAAACCCGGAAGTGAGGTCAGCATACCCGGAAGTGACGTCACCACACCCGGAAGTGATGTCAGCAAACCCGGAAGTGAGGTCACCAAACCCGGAAGTGACGTCACTAAACCCGGAAGTGATGTCAGCAAACCCGGAAGTGACGTCACTAAACCCGGAAGTGAGGTCAGCAAACCCGGAAGTGAGGTCAGCAAACCCGGAAGTGAGGTCACCACACCCGGAAGTGAGGTCACCAAACCCGGAAGTGAGGTCACCACACCCGGAAGTGAGGTCACCAAACCCGGAAGTGACGTCACTAAACCCGGAAGTGAGGTCAGCATACCCGGAAGTGAGGTCACTAAACCCGGAAGTGAGGTCAACACACCCGGAATTGACGTCACTAAACCCGGAAGTGAGGTCAGCATACCCGGAAGTGAGGTCAGCAAACCCGGAAGTGAGGTCACCACACCCGGAAGTGAGGTCACCAAACCCGGAAGTGAGGTCACCACACCCGGAAGTGAGGTCACCAAACCCGGAAGTGACGTCACTAAACCCGGAAGTGAGGTCAGCAAACCCGGAAGTGAGGTCACCACACCCGGAAGTGAGGTCACCAAACCCGGAAGTGACGTCACTAAACCCGGAAGTGAGGTCAGCAAACCCAGAAGTGACTTCAGCAGACCCAGAAGTGACTTCAGCAAACCCGGAAGTGAGGTCAGCAAACCCGGAAGTGAGGTCAGCAAACCCGGAAGTGAGGTCACCAAACCCGGAAGTGACGTCACTAAACCCGGAAGTGATGTCAGCAAACCCGGAAGTGAGGTCAGAAAACCCGGAAGTGAGGTCAGAAAACCCGGAAGTGAGGTCACCACACCCGGAAGTGAGGTCACCAAACCCGGAAGTGAGGTCACCACACCCGGAAGTGAGGTCAGCAAACCCGGAAGTGAGGTCAGCAAACCCGGAAGTGAGGTCACCACACCCGGAAGTGAGGTAACCAAACCCGGAAGTGAGGTCACCACACCCGGAAGTGAGGTCACCAAACCCGGAAGTGACGTCACTAAACCCGAAAGTGATGTCAGCAAACCCGGAAGTGAGGTCAGCAAACCCGGAAGTGAGGTCACCACACCCGGAAGTGATGTCAGCAAACCCGGAAGTGAGGTCACCACACCGGGAAGTGAGGTAACCAAACTCGGAAGTCAGGTCACCACACCCGGAAGTGAGGTCACCAAACCCGGAAGTGACGTCACTAAACCCGGAAGTGAGGTCAGCAAACCCGGAAGTGAGGTCACCACACCCGGAAGTGAGGTCACCAAACCCGGAAGTGACGTCACTAAACCCGGAAGTGAGGTCAGCAAACCCAGAAGTGACTTCAGCAGACCCAGATGTGACTTCAGCAAACCCGGAAGTGAGGTCAGCAAACCCGGAAGTGAGGTCAGCAAACCCGTAAGTGAGGTCACCAAACCCGGAAGTGACGTCACTAAACCCGGAAGTGATGTCAGCAAACCCGGAAGTGAGGTCAGCAAACCCGGAAGTGAGGTCACCACACCCGGAAGTGAGGTCAGCAAACCCGGAAGTGAGGTCAGCAAACGCGGAAGTGAGGTCACCACACCCGGAAGTGAGGTCACCAAACCCGGAAGTGACGTCACTAAACCCGGAAGTGATGTCAGCAAACCCGGAAGTGAGGTCAGCAAAACCGGAAGTGAGGTCACCACACCCGGAAGTGATGTCAGCAAACCCGGAAGTGAGGTCACCAAACCCGGAAGTGACGTCACTAAACCCGGAAGTGATGTCAGCAAACCCGGAAGTGAGGTCAGCAAACCCGTAAGTGAGGTCACCACACCCGGAAGTGAGGTCAGCAAACCCGGTAGTGAGGTCACTAAACCCGGAAGTGAGGTCACCAAACCCGGAAGTGAGGTCACCACACCCGGAAGTGAGGTCACCACACCCGGAAGTGACGTCACTAAACCCGGAAGTGAGGTCAGCAAACCCAGAAGTGACTTCAGCAGACCCAGATGTGACTTCAGCAAACCCGGAAGTGAGGTCAGCAAACCCGGAAGTGAGGTCAGCAAACCCGTAAGTGAGGTCACCAAACCCGGAAGTGACGTCACTAAACCCGGAAGTGATGTCAGCAAACCCGGAAGTGAGGTCAGCAAACCCGGAAGTGAGGTCACCACACCCGGAAGTGAGGTCAGCAAACCCGGAAGTGAGGTCAGCAAACGCGGAAGTGAGGTCACCACACCCGGAAGTGAGGTCACCAAACCCGGAAGTGACGTCACTAAACCCGGAAGTGATGTCAGCAAACCCGGAAGTGAGGTCAGCAAAACCGGAAGTGAGGTCACCACACCCGGAAGTGATGTCAGCAAACCCGGAAGTGAGGTCACCAAACCCGGAAGTGACGTCACTAAACCCGGAAGTGATGTCAGCAAACCCGGAAGTGAGGTCAGCAAACCCGTAAGTGAGGTCACCACACCCGGAAGTGAGGTCAGCAAACCCGGTAGTGAGGTCACTAAACCCGGAAGTGAGGTCACCAAACCCGGAAGTGAGGTCATCACACCCGGAAGTGAGGTCACCACACCCGGAAGTGACGTCACTAAACCCGGAAGTGAGGTCAGCATACCCGGAAGTGAGGTCACTAAACCCGGAAGTGAGGTCAACACACCCGGAATTGACGTCACCAAACCCGGAAGTGAGGTCAGCATACCCGGAAGTGAGGTAAGCAGACCAGGAAAGTGAGGTCTGCTAATTCGGAACTCAGGTCTGCAAACCCAGAAGTGACTTCAGCAGACCCAGAAGTGACTTCAGCAAACCCGGAAGTGAGGTCACCACACCCGGAAGTGAGGTCACCAAACCCGGAAGTGACGTCACTAAACCCGGAAGTGAGGTCACCACACCCAGAAGTGAGGTCACCAAACCCGGAAGTGAGGTCACCAAACCCGGAAGTGATGTCACTAAACCCGGAAGTGAGGTCAGCAAACCCAGAAGTGACTTCAGCAGACCCAGAAGTCACTTCAGCAAACCTGGAAGTGAGGTCAGCAAACCCGGAAGTGAGGTCAGCAAACCCGGAAGTGAGGTCACCAAACCCGGAAGTGACGTCACTAAACCCGGAAGTGAGGTCAGCATACCCGGAAGTGACGTCACCACACCCGGAAGTGAGGTCACCACACCCGGAAGTGAGGTCACCAAACCCGGAAGTGACGTCACTAAACCCGGAAGTGATGTCAGCAAACCCGGAAGTGAGGTCAGCAAACCCGGAAGTGAGGTCACCACATCCGGAAGTGAGGTCAGCAAACCCGGGAGTGAGGTCACCACACCCGGAAGTGAGGTCAGCAAACCCGGAAGTGAGGTCACCACACCCGGAAGTGAGGTCACCAAACCCGGAAGTGACGTCACTAAACCCGGAAGTGATGTCAGCAAACCCGGAAGTGAGGTCAGCAAACCCGGAAGTGAGGTCACCACACCCGGAAGTGATGTCAGCAAACCCGGAAGTGAGGTCACCACACCCGGAAGTGAGGTCACCAAACCCGGAAGTGACGTCACTAAACCCGGAAGTGAGGTCACCACACCCGGAAGTGAGGTCACCAAACCCGGAAGTGACGTCACTAAACCCGGAAGTGATGTCAGCAAACCCGGAAGTGAGGTCAGCAAACCCGGAAGTGAGGTCACCACACCCGGAAGTGAGGTCAGCAAACCCGGAAGTGAGGTCACCAAACCCGGAAGTGAGGTCAACAAACCCGGAAGTGAGGTAAGCAGACCAGGAAAGTGAGGTCTGCTAATTCGGAACTCAGGTCTGCAAACCCAGAAGTGACTTCAGCAGACCCAGAAGTGACTTCAGCAAACCCGGAAGTGAGGTCAGCAAACCCGGAAGTGAGGTCACCACACCCGGAAGTGAGGTCACCACACCCGGAAGTGAGGTCACCAAACCCGGAAGTGACGTCACTAAACCCGGAAGTGATGTCAGCAAACCCGGAAGTGAGGTCAGCAAACCCGTAATGAGGTCACCACACCCGGAAGTGAGGTCAGCAAACCCGGTAGTGAGGTCACTAAACCCGGAAGTGAGGTCACCAAACCCGGAAGTGACGTCACTAAACCCGGAAGTGAGGTCAGCAAACCCGGAAGTGAGGTCACCACACCCGGAAGTGAGGTCACCAAACCCGGAAGTGAGGTCACCACACCCGGAAGTGAGGTCACCAAACCTGGAAGTGACGTCACTAAACCCGGAAGTGAGGTCAGCATACCCGGAAGTGACGTCACCACACCCGGAAGTGATGTCAGCAAACCCGGAAGTGAGGTCACCAAACCCGGAAGTGACGTCACTAAACCCGGAAGTGATGTCAGCAAACCCGGAAGTGACGTCACTAAACCCGGAAGTGAGGTCAGCAAACCCGGAAGTGAGGTCAGCAAACCCGGAAGTGAGGTCACCACACCCGGAAGTGAGGTCACCAAACCCGGAAGTGAGGTCACCACACCCGGAAGTGAGGTCACCAAACCCGGAAGTGACGTCACTAAACCCGGAAGTGAGGTCAGCATACCCGGAAGTGAGGTCACTAAACCCGGAAGTGAGGTCAACACACCCGGAATTGACGTCACTAAACCCGGAAGTGAGGTCAGCATACCCGGAAGTGAGGTCAGCAAACCCGGAAGTGAGGTCACCACACCCGGAAGTGAGGTCACCAAACCCGGAAGTGAGGTCACCACACCCGGAAGTGAGGTCACCAAACCCGGAAGTGACGTCACTAAACCCGGAAGTGAGGTCAGCAAACCCGGAAGTGAGGTCACCACACCCGGAAGTGAGGTCACCAAACCCGGAAGTGACGTCACTAAACCCGGAAGTGAGGTCAGCAAACCCAGAAGTGACTTCAGCAGACCCAGAAGTGACTTCAGCAAACCCGGAAGTGAGGTCAGCAAACCCGGAAGTGAGGTCAGCAAACCCGGAAGTGAGGTCACCAAACCCGGAAGTGACGTCACTAAACCCGGAAGTGATGTCAGCAAACCCGGAAGTGAGGTCAGCAAACCCGGAAGTGAGGTCACCACACCCGGAAGTGAGGTCACCACACCCGGAAGTGAGGTCACCAAACCCGGAAGTGAGGTCACCACACCCGGAAGTGAGGTCAGCAAACCCGGAAGTGAGGTCAGCAAACCCGGAAGTGAGGTCACCACACCCGGAAGTGAGGTAACCAAACCCGGAAGTGAGGTCACCACACCCGGAAGTGAGGTCACCAAACCCGGAAGTGACGTCACTAAACCCGAAAGTGATGTCAGCAAACCCGGAAGTGAGGTCAGCAAACCCGGAAGTGAGGTCACCACACCCGGAAGTGATGTCAGCAAACCCGGAAGTGAGGTCACCACACCCGGAAGTGAGGTCACCAAACCCGGAAGTGAGGTCACCACACCCGGAAGTGAGGTCATCAAACCCGGAAGTGACGTCACTAAACCCGGAAGTGAGGTCAGCAAACCCGGAAGTGAGGTCAGCAAACCCGGAAGTGAGGTCACCACACCCGGAAGTGAGGTCACCAAACCCGGAAGTGACGTCACTAAACCCGGAAGTGAGGTCAGCAAACCCAGAAGTGACTTCAGCAGACCCAGATGTGACTTCAGCAAACCCGGAAGTGAGGTCAGCAAACCCGGAAGTGAGGTCAGCAAACCCGTAAGTGAGGTCACCAAACCCGGAAGTGACGTCACTAAACCCGGAAGTGAGGTCACCACACCCGGAAGTGAGGTCAGCAAACCCGGAAGTGAGGTCAGCAAACCCGGAAGTGAGGTCACCACACCCGGAAGTGAGGTCACCAAACCCGGAAGTGAGGTCACCACACCCGGAAGTGAGGTCACCACACCCGGAAGTGACGTCACTAAACCCGGAAGTGAGGTCAGCATACCCGGAAGTGACGTCACCACAACCGGAAGTGAGGTCACCACACCCGGAAGTGAGGTCACCAAACCCGGAAGTGACGTCACTAAACCCGGAAGTGATGTCAGCAAACCCGGAAGTGAGGTCAGTAAACCCGGAAGTGAGGTCACCACATCCGGAAGTGAGGTCAGCAAACCCGGAAGTGAGGTCACCACACCCGGAAGTGAGGTCAGCAAACCCGGAAGTGAGGTCACCAAACCCGGAAGTGAGGTCACCAAACCCGGTAGTGAGCTAAGCAGACCAGGAAAGTGAGGTCTGCTAATTCGGAACTCAGGTCTGCAAACCCAGAAGTGACTTCAGCAGACCCAGAAGTGACTTCAGCAAACCCGGAAGTGAGGTCAGCAAACCCGGAAGTGAGGTCACCACACCCGGAAGTGAGGTCAGCAAACCCGGAAGTGAGGTCAGCAAACGCGGAAGTGAGGTCACCACACCCGGAAGTGAGGTCACCAAACCCGGAAGTGACGTCACTAAACCCGGAAGTGATGTCAGCAAACCCGGAAGTGAGGTCAGCAAACCCGGAAGTGAGGTCACCACACCCGGAAGTGATGTCAGCAAACCCGGAAGTGAGGTCACCACACCCAGAAGTGAGGTCACCAAACCCGGAAGTGACGTCACTAAACCCGGAAGTGAGGTCAGCAAACCCGGAAGTGAGGTCACCAAACCCGGAAGTGACGTCACTAAACCCGGAAGTGAGGTCACCAAACCCGGAAGTGACGTCACTAAACCCGGAAGTGAGGTCAGCAAACCCGGAAGTGAGGTCACCACACCCGGAAGTGAGGTCACCAAACCCGGAAGTGAGGTCACCACACCCGGAAGTGAGGTCACCAAACCTGGAAGTGACGTCACTAAACCCGGAAGTGAGGTCAGCATACCCGGAAGTGAGGTCAGCAAACCCGGAAGTGAGGTCACCACACCCGGAAGTGAGGTCACCAAACCCGGAAGTGAGGTCACCACACCCGGAAGTGAGGTCACCAAACCCGGAAGTGACGTCACTAAACCCGGAAGTGAGGTCAGCAAACCCGGAAGTGAGGTCAGCAAACCCGGAAGTGAGGTCACCACACCCGGAAGTGAGGTCACCAAACCCGGAAGTGAGGTCACTAAACCCGGAAGTGAGGTCAGCAAACCCAGAAGTGACTTCAGCAGACCCAGAAGTCACTTCAGCAAACCTGGAAGTGAGGTCAGCAAACCCGGAAGTGAGGTCAGCAAACCCGGAAGTGAGGTCACCAAACCCGGAAGTGACGTCACTAAACCCGGAAGTGATGTCAGCAAACCCGGACGTGAGGTCAGCAAACCCGGAAGTGAGGTCACCACACCCGGAAGTGAGGTCACCACACCCGGAAGTGAGGTCACCAAACCCGGAAGTGAGGTCACCACACCCGGAAGTGAGGTCAGCAAACCCGGAAGTGAGTTCAGCAAACCCGGAAGTGAGGTCACCACACCCGGAAGTGAGGTCACCAAACCCGGAAGTGAGGTCACCACACCCGGAAGTGAGGTCACCAAACCCGGAAGTGACGTCACTAAACCCGAAAGTGATGTCAGCAAACCCGGAAGTGAGGTCAGCAAACCCGGAAGTGAGGTCACCACACCCGGAAGTGATGTCAGCAAACCCGGAAGTGAGGTCACCACACCCGGAAGTGAGGTCACCAAACCCGGAAGTGAGGTCACCACACCCGGAAGTGAGGTCACCAAACCCGGAAGTGACGTCACTAAACCCGGAAGTGAGGTCAGCAAACCCGGAAGTGAGGTCACCACACCCGGAAGTGAGGTCACCAAACCCGGAAGTGACGTCACTAAACCCGGAAGTGAGGTCAGCAAACCCAGAAGTGACTTCAGCAAACCCGGAAGTGAGGTCAGCAAACCCGGAAGTGAGGTCAGCAAACCCGGAAGTGAGGTCACCACACCCGGAAGTGACGTCACTAAACCCGGAAGTGATGTCAGCAAACCCGGAAGTGAGGTCAGCAAACCCGGAAGTGAGGTCACCACACCCGGAAGTGAGGTCACCAAACCCGGAAGTGAGGTCACCACACCCGGAAGTGAGGTCACCAAACCCGGAAGTGACGTTACTAAACCCGGAAGTGAGGTCAGCATACCCGGAAGTGACGTCACCACACCCGGAAGTGAGGTCACCACACCCGGAAGTGAGGTCACCAAACCCGGAAGTGACGTCACTAAACCCGGATGTGAGGTCACCACACCCGGAAGTGAGGTCACCAAACCCGGAAGTGACGTCACCAAACCCGGAAGTGACGTCACCAAACCCGGAAGTGAGGTCACCACACCCGGAAGTGAGGTCACCGAACCCGGAAGTGACGTCACTAAACCCGGAAGTGAGGTCAGCATACCCGGAAGTGAGGTAAGCAGACCAGGAAAGTGAGGTCTGCTAATTCGGAACTCAGGACAGCAAACCCAGAAGTGACTTCAGCAGACCCAGAAGTGACTTCAGCAAACCCGGAAGTGAGTTCAGCAAATTCGGAAGTGAGGTCAGCAAACCCGGAAGTGAGGTCCCCACACCCGGAAGTGAGGTCAGCAAACCCGGAAGTGAGGTCACCAAACCCGGAAGTGAGGTCACCACACCCGGAAGTGAGGTCAGCATACCCGGAAGTGAGGTCACCACACCCGGAAGTGAGGTCACCAAACCCGGAAGTGACGTCACCAAACCCGGAAGTGACGTCACTAAACCCGGAAGTGAGGTCACCAAACCCGGAAGTGACGTCACTAAACCCGGAAGTGAGGTCACCACACCCGGAAGTGAGGTCACCAAACCCGGAAGTGACGTCACTAAACCCGGAAGTGATGTCAGCAAACCCGGAAGTGAGGTCAGCAAACCCGGAAGTGAGGTCACCACACCCGGAAGTGAGGTCAGCAAACCCGGAAGTGAGTTCAGCAAACCCGGAAGTGAGGTCACCACACCCGGAAGTGAGGTCACCAAACCCGGAAGTGAGGTCACCACACCCGGAAGTGAGGTCACCAAACCCGGAAGTGACGTCACTAAACCCGAAAGTGATGTCAGCAAACCCGGAAGTGAGGTCAGCAAACCCGGAAGTGAGGTCACCACACCCGGAAGTGATGTCAGCAAACCCGGAAGTGAGGTCACCACACCCGGAAGTGAGGTCACCAAACCCGGAAGTGAGGTCACCACACCCGGAAGTGAGGTCACCAAACCCGGAAGTGACGTCACTAAACCCGGAAGTGAGGTCAGCAAACCCGGAAGTGAGGTCACCACACCCGGAAGTGAGGTCACCAAACCCGGAAGTGACGTCACTAAACCCGGAAGTGAGGTCAGCAAACCCAGAAGTGACTTCAGCAAACCCGGAAGTGAGGTCAGCAAACCCGGAAGTGAGGTCAGCAAACCCGGAAGTGAGGTCACCACACCCGGAAGTGACGTCACTAAACCCGGAAGTGATGTCAGCAAACCCGGAAGTGAGGTCAGCAAACCCGGAAGTGAGGTCACCACACCCGGAAGTGAGGTCACCAAACCCGGAAGTGAGGTCACCACACCCGGAAGTGAGGTCACCAAACCCGGAAGTGACGTTACTAAACCCGGAAGTGAGGTCAGCATACCCGGAAGTGACGTCACCACACCCGGAAGTGAGGTCACCACACCCGGAAGTGAGGTCACCAAACCCGGAAGTGACGTCACTAAACCCGGAAGTGATGTCAGCAAACCCGGAAGTGAGGTCAGCAAACCCGGAAGTGAGGTCACCACACCCGGAAGTGAGGTCAGCAAACCCGGAAGTGAGGTCACCACACCCGGAAGTGAGGTTAGCAAACCCGGAAGTGAGGTCAGCAAACCCGGAAGTGAGGTCACCACACCCGGAAGTGAGGTCACCAAACCCGGAAGTGAGGTCACCACACCCGGAAGTGAGGTCACCACACCCGGAAGTGACGTCACTAAACCCGGAAGTGAGGTCAGCATACCCGGAAGTGACGTCACTAAACCCGGAAGTGATGTCAGCAAACCCGGAAGTGAGGTCAGTAAACCCGGAAGTGAGGTCACCACACCCGGAAGTGAGGTCACCACACCCAGAAGTGAGGTCACCACACCCGGAAGTGAGGTCAGCAAACCCGGAAGTGAGGTCACCACACCCGGAAGTGAGGTCACCAAACCCGGTAGTGAGCTAAGCAGACCAGGAAAGTGAGGTCTGCTAATTCGGAACTCAGGTCTGCAAACCCAGAAGTGAGGTCAGCAAACCCGGAAGTGAGGTCACCACACCCGGAAGTGAGGTCAGCAAACCCGGAAGTGAGGTCACCACACCCGGAAGTGAGGTCAGCAAACCCGGAAGTGAGGTCAGCAAACGCGGAAGTGAGGTCACCACACCCGGAAGTGATGTCAGCAAACCCGGAAGTGAGGTCAGCAAACCCGGAAGTGATGTCAGCAAACCCGGAAGTGAGGTCAGCAAACCCGGAAGTGAGGTCACCACACCCGGAAGTGATGTCAGCAAACCCGGAAGTGAGGTCACCACACCCGGAAGTGAGGTCACCAAACCCGGAAGTGACGTCACTAAACCCGGAAGTGAGGTCAGCAAACCCGGAAGTGAGGTCAGCAAACCCGGAAGTGAGGTCAGCAAACCCGGAAGTGAGGTCACCACACCCGGAAGTGAGGTCAGCAAACCCGGAAGTGAGGTCACCAAACCCGGAAGTGAGGTCAACAAACCCGGAAGTGAGGTAAGCAGACCAGGAAAGTGAGGTCTGCTAATTCGGAACTCAGGTCTGCAAACCCAGAAGTGACTTCAGCAGACCCAGAAGTGACTTCTGCAAACCCGGAAGTGAGGTCAGCAAACCCGGAAGTGAGGTCACCACACCCGGAAGTGAGGTCACCACACCCGGAAGTGAGGTCACCAAACCCGGAAGTGACGTCACTAAACCCGGAAGTGATGTCAGCAAACCCGGAAGTGAGGTCAGCAAACCCGTAAGTGAGGTCACCACACCCGGAAGTGAGGTCAGCAAACCCGGTAGTGAGGTCACTAAACCCGGAAGTGAGGTCACCAAACCCGGAAGTGACGTCACTAAACCCGGAAGTGAGGTCAACAAACCCGGAAGTGAGGTCACCACACCCAGAAGTGAGGTCACCAAACCCGGAAGTGAGGTCACCACACCCGGAAGTGAGGTCACCAAACCTGGAAGTGACGTCACTAAACCCGGAAGTGAGGTCAGCATACCCGGAAGTGACGTCACCACACCCGGAAGTGATGTCAGCAAACCCGGAAGTGAGGTCACCAAACCCGGAAGTGACGTCACTAAACCCGGAAGTGATGTCAGCAAACCCGGAAGTGAGGTCAGCAAACCCGGAAGTGAGGTCACCACACCCGGAAGTGAGGTCAGCAAACCCGGAAGTGAGGTCACCACACCCGGAAGTGAGGTCACCAAACCCGGAAGTGAGGTCACCACACCCGGAAGTGAGGTCACCAAACCCGGAAGTGACGTCACTAAACCCGGAAGTGAGGTCAGCATACCCGGAAGTGACGTCACTAAACCCGGAAGTGAGGTCAGCATACCCGGAAGTGAGGTCACTAAACCCGGAAGTGAGGTCAACACACCCGGAATTGACGTCACTAAAACCGGAAGTGAGGTTAGCATACCCGGAAGTGAGGTAAGCAGACCAGGAAAGTGAGGTCTGCTAATTCGGAACTCAGGTCTGCAAACCCAGAAGTGACTTCAGCAGACCCAGAAGTGACTTCAGCAAACCCGGAAGTGAGGTCACTAAACCCGGAAGTGAGGTCACCACACCCGGAAGTGAGGTCACCAAACCCGGAAGTGACGTCACTAAACCCGGATGTGATGTCAGCAAACCCGGAAGTGAGGTCAGCAAACCCGTAAGTGAGGTCACCACACCCGGAAGTGAGGTCAGCAAACCCGGTAGTGAGGTCACTAAACCCGGAAGTGAGGTCACCAAACCCGGAAGTGACGTCACTAAACCCGGAAGTGAGGTCAACAAACCCGGAAGTGAGGTCACCACACCCAGAAGTGAGGTCACCAAACCCGGAAGTGAGGTCACCACACCCGGAAGTGAGGTCACCAAACCTGGAAGTGACGTCACTAAACCCGGAAGTGAGGTCAGCATACCCGGAAGTGACGTCACCACACCCGGAAGTGATGTCAGCAAACCCTGAAGTGAGGTCACCAAACCCGGAAGTGACGTCACTAAACCCGGAAGTGATGTCAGCAAACCCGGAAGTGAGGTCAGCAAACCCGGAAGTGAGGTCACCACACCCGGAAGTGAGGTCAGCAAACCCGGAAGTGAGGTCACCACACCCGGAAGTGAGGTCACCAAACCCGGAAGTGAGGTCACCACACCCGGAAGTGAGGTCACCAAACCCGGAAGTGACGTCACTAAACCCGGAAGTGATGTCAGCATACCCGGAAGTGAGGTCACTAAACCCGGAAGTGAGGTCAACACACCCGGAATTGACGTCACTAAAACCGGAAGTGAGGTCAGCATACCCGGAAGTGAGGTAAGCAGACCAGGAAAGTGAGGTCTGCTAATTCGGAACTCAGGTCTGCAAACCCAGAAGTGACTTCAGCAGACCCAGAAGTGACTTCAGCAAACCCGGAAGTGAGGTCACTAAACCCGGAAGTGAGGTCACCACACCCGGAAGTGAGGTCAGCAAACCCGGAAGTGAGGTCAGCAAACCCGGAAGTGACGTCACTAAACCCGGAAGTGATGTCAGCAAACCCGGAAGTGAGGTCAGCAAACCCGGAAGTGATGTCAGCAAACCCGGAAGTGAGGTCAGCAAACCCGGAAGTGAGGTCACCACACCCGGAAGTGAGGTCAGCAAACCCGGAAGTGAGGTCACCACACCCGGAAGTGAGGTCACCAAACCCGGAAGTGACGTCACTAAACCCGGAAGTGAGGTCAGCAAACCCGGAAGTGAGGTCAGCAAACCCGGAAGTGAGGTCACCACACCCGGAAGTGAGGTCACCACACCCGGAAGTGAGGTCACCAAACCCGGAAGTGACGTCACTAAACCCGGAAGTGAGGTCACCAAACCCGGAAGTGACGTCACTAAACCCGGAAGTGATGTCAGCAAACCCGGAAGTGAGGTCAGCAAACCCGGAAGTGAGGTCACCACACGCGGAAGTGAGGTCAGCAAACCCGGAAGTGAGGTCACCACACCCGGAAGTGAGGTCACCAAACCCGGAAGTGACGTCACTAAACCCGGAAGTGAGGTCACCACACCCAGAAGTGAGGTCACCAAACCCGGAAGTGAGGTCACCAAACCCGGAAGTGACGTCACTAAACCCGGAAGTGAGGTCAACACACCCGGAATTGACGTCACTAAACCCGGAAGTGAGGTCAGCATACCCGGAAGTGAGGTAAGCAGACCCGGAAGTGATGTCAGCAAACCCGGAAGTGAGGTCAGCAAACCCGGAAGTGAGGTCACCACACCCGGAAGTGAGGTCAGCAAACCCGGAAGTGAGGTCACCACACCCGGAAGTGAGGTCACCAAACCCGGAAGTGACGTCACTAAACCCGGAAGTGAGGTCAGCAAACCCGGAAGTGAGGTCAGCAAACCCGGAAGTGAGGTCACCACACCCGGAAGTGAGGTCACCAAACCCGGAAGTGACGTCACTAAACCCGGAAGTGAGGTCAGCAAACCCGGAAGTGAGGTAAGCAGACCTGGAAAGTGAGGTCTGCTAATTCGGAACTCAGGTCTGCAAACCCAGAAGTGACTTCAGCAGACCCAGAAGTGACTTCAGCAAACCCGGAAGTGAGGTCAGCAAACCCGGAAGTGAGGTCACCACACCCGGAAGTGAGGTCAGCAAACCCGGAAGTGAGGTCAGCAAACCCGGAAGTGAGGTCACCACACCCGGAAGTGAGGTCACCAAACCCGGAAGTGAGGTCACCACACCCGGAAGTTAGGTCACCACACCCGGAAGTGACGTCACTAAACCCGGAAGTGAGGTCAGCATACCCGGAAGTGACGTCACCACACCCGGAAGTGAGGTCACCACACCCGGAAGTGAGGTCACCAAACCCGGAAGTGAGGTCACCACACCCGGAAGTGAGGTCACCAAACCCGGAAGTGACGTCACTAAACCCGGAAGTGATGTCAGCAAACCCGGAAGTGAGGTCAGCAAACCCGGAAGTGAGGTCACCACACCCGGAAGTGAGGTCACCAAACCCGGAAGTGACGTCACTAAACCCGGAAGTGATGTCAGCAAACCCGGAAGTGAGGTCAGTAAACCCGGAAGTGAGGTCACCACACCCGGAAGTGAGGTCACCACACCCGGAAGTGAGGTCACCACACCCGGAAGTGAGGTCAGCAAACCCGGAAGTGAGGTCACCAAACCCGGAAGTGATGTCAGCAAACCCGGAAGTGAGGTCAGCAAACCCGTAAGTGAGGTCACCACACCCGGAAGTGAGGTCAGCAAACCCGGAAGTGAGGTCACCACACCCGGAAGTGAGGTCAGCAAACCCGGAAGTGAGGTCAGCAAACGCGGAAGTGAGGTCACCACACCCGGAAGTGAGGTCACCAAACCCGGAAGTGACGTCACTAAACCCGGAAGTGATGTCAGCAAACCCGGAAGTGAGGTCAGCAAACCCGGAAGTGAGGTCACCACACCCGGAAGTGATGTCAGCAAACCCGGAAGTGAGGTCACCACACCCAGAAGTGAGGTCACCAAACCCGGAAGTGACGTCACTAAACCCGGAAGTGATGTCAGCAAACCCGGAAGTGAGGTCAGCAAACCCGGAAGTGAGGTCACCACACCCGGAAGTGATGTCAGCAAACCCGGAAGTGAGGTCACCACACCCAGAAGTGAGGTCACCAAACCCGGAAGTGACGTCACTAAACCCGGAAGTGAGGTCAGCAAACCCGGAAGTGAGGTCAGCAAACCCGGAAGTGAGGTCACCAAACCCGGAAGTGACGTCACTAAACCCGGAAGTGAGGTCACCAAACCCGGAAGTGCGGTCACCAAACCCGGAAGTGCGGTCACCAAACCCGGAAGTGACGTCACTAAACCCGGAAGTGATGTCAGCAAACCCGGAAGTGAGGTCAGCAAACCCGGAAGTGAGGTCAACAAACCCGGAAGTGAGGTAAGCAGACCAGGAAAGTGAGGTCTGCTAATTCGGAACTCAGGTCTGCAAACCCAGAAGTGACTTCAGCAAACCCAGAAGTGACTTCAGCAAACCCGGAAGTGAGGTCACCACACCCGGAAGTGAGGTCACCACACCCGGAAGTGAGGTCACCACACCCGGAAGTGAGGTCAGCAAACCCGGAAGTGACGTCACTAAACCCGGAAGTGATGTCAGCAAACCCGGAAGTGAGGTCAGCAAACCCGTAAGTGAGGTCACCACACCCGGAAGTGAGGTCAGCAAACCCGGTAGTGAGGTCACTAAACCCGGAAGTGAGGTCACCAAACCCGGAAGTGACGTCACTAAACCCGGAAGTGAGGTCAGCAAACCCGGAAGTGAGGTCACCACACCCGGAAGTGAGGTCACCAAACCCGGAAGTGAGGTCACCACACCCGGAAGTGAGGTCACCAAACCTGGAAGTGACGTCACTAAACCCGGAAGTGAGGTCAGCATACCCGGAAGTGACGTCACCACACCCGGAAGTGAGGTCAGCAAACCCGGAAGTGAGGTCACCACACCCGGAAGTGAGGTCAGCAAACCCGGAAGTGAGGTTACCACACCCGGAAGTGAGGTCAGCAAACCCGGAAGTGAGGTCAGCAAACCCGGAAGTGAGGTCACCACACCCGGAAGTGAGGTCACCAAACCCGGAAGTGAGGTCACCACACCCGGAAGTGACGTCACTAAACCCGGAAGTGAGGTCAGCATACCCGGAAGTGACGTCACCACAACCGGAAGTGAGGTCACCACACCCGGAAGTGAGGTCACCAAACCCGGAAGTGACGTCACTAAATCCGGAAGTGAGGTCAGCAAACCCGGAAGTGAGGTCACCAAACCCGGAAGTGAGGTCACCAAACCCGGTAGTGAGCTAAGCAGACCAGGAAAGTGAGGTCTACTAATTCGGAACTCAGGTCTGCAAACCCAGAAGTGACTTCAGCAGACCCAGAAGTGACTTCAGCAAACCCGGAAGTGAGGTCAGCAAACCCGGAAGTGAGGTCACCACACCCGGAAGTGAGGTCAGCAAACCCGGAAGTGAGGTCAGCAAACGCGGAAGTGAGGTCACCACACCCGGAAGTGAGGTCACCAAACCCGGAAGTGACGTCACTAAACCCGGAAGTGATGTCAGCAAACCCGGAAGTGAGGTCAGCAAACCCGGAAGTGAGGTCACCACACCCGGAAGTGATGTCAGCAAACCCGGAAGTGAGGTCACCACACCCAGAAGTGAGGTCACCAAACCCGGAAGTGACGTCACTAAACCCGGAAGTGAGGTCAGCAAACCCGGAAGTGAGGTCAGCAAACCCGGAAGTGAGGTCACCAAACCCGGAAGTGACGTCACTAAACCCGGAAGTGAGGTCACCAAACCCGGAAGTGACGTCACTAAACCCGGAAGTGAGGTCACCACACCCGGAAGTGCGGTCACCAAACCCGGAAGTGACGTCACTAAACCCGGAAGTGATGTCAGCAAACCCGGAAGTGAGGTCAGCAAACCCGGAAGTGAGGTCACCACACCCGGAAGTGAGGTCACCAAACCCGGAAGTGAGGTCAACAAACCCGGAAGTGAGGTCAACAAACCCGGAAGTGAGGTAAGCAGACCAGGAAAGTGAGGTCTGCTAATTCGGAACTCAGGTCTGCAAACCCAGAAGTGACTTCAGCAGACCCAGAAGTGACTTCAGCAAACCCGGAAGTGAGGTCAGCAAACCCGGAAGTGAGGTCACCACACCCGGAAGTGAGGTCACCACACCCGGAAGTGAGGTCACCAAACCCGGAAGTGACGTCACTAAACCCGGAAGTGATGTCAGCAAACCCGGAAGTGAGGTCAGCAAACCCGTAAGTGAGGTCACCACACCCGGAAGTGAGGTCAGCAAACCCGGTAGTGAGGTCACTAAACCCGGAAGTGAGGTCACCAAACCCGGAAGTGACGTCACTAAACCCGGAAGTGAGGTCAGCAAACCCGGAAGTGAGGTCACCACACCCGGAAGTGAGGTCACCAAACCCGGAAGTGAGGTCACCACACCCGGAAGTGAGGTCACCAAACCTGGAAGTGACGTCACTAAACCCGGAAGTGAGGTCAGCATACCCGGAAGTGACGTCACCACACCCGGAAGTGATGTCAGCAAACCCGGAAGTGAGGTCACCAAACCCGGAAGTGACGTCACTAAACCCGGAAGTGATGTCAGCAAACCCGGAAGTGACGTCACTAAACCCGGAAGTGAGGTCAGCAAACCCGGACGTGAGGTCAGCAAACCCGGAAGTGAGGTCACCACACCCGGAAGTGAGGTCACCAAACCCGGAAGTGAGGTCACCACACCCGGAAGTGAGGTCACCAAACCCGGAAGTGACGTCACTAAACCCGGAAGTGAGGTCAGCATACCCGGAAGTGAGGTCACTAAACCCGGAAGTGAGGTCAACACACCCGGAATTGACGTCACTAAACCCGGAAGTGAGGTCAGCATACCCGGAAGTGAGGTCAGCAAACCCGGAAGTGAGGTCACCACACCCGGAAGTGAGGTCACCAAACCCGGAAGTGAGGTCACCACACCCGGAAGTGAGGTCACCAAACCCGGAAGTGACGTCACTAAACCCGTAAGTGAGGTCAGCAAACCCGGAAGTGAGGTCAGCAAACCCGGAAGTGAGGTCACCACACCCGGAAGTGCGGTCACCAAACCCGGAAGTGACGTCACTAAACCCGGAAGTGAGGTCAGCAAACCCAGAAGTGACTTCAGCAGACCCAGAAGTGACTTCAGCAAACCCGGAAGTGAGGTCAGCAAACCCGGAAGTGAGGTCACCAAACCCGGAAGTGACGTCACTAAACCCGGAAGTGATGTCAGCAAACCCGGAAGTGAGGTCAGCAAACCCGGAAGTGAGGTCACCACACCCGGAAGTGAGGTCACCACACCCGGAAGTGAGGTCACCAAACCCGGAAGTGAGGTCACCACACCCGGAAATGAGGTCAGCAAACCCGGAAGTGAGGTCAGCAAACCCGGAAGTGAGGTCACCACACCCGGAAGTGAGGTAACCAAACCCGGAAGTGAGGTCACCACACCCGGAAGTGAGGTCAGCAAACCCGGAAGTGACGTCACTAAACCCGAAAGTGATGTCAGCAAACCCGGAAGTGAGGTCAGCAAACCCGGAAGTGAGGTCACCACACCCGGAAGTGATGTCAGCAAACCCGGAAGTGAGGTCACCACACCCGGAAGTGAGGTCACCAAACCCGGAAGTGACGTCACTAAACCCGGAAGTGAGGTCAGCAAACCCAGAAGTGACCTCAGCAGACCCAGAAGTGACTTCAGCAAACCCGGAAGTGAGGTCAGCAAACCCGGAAGTGAGGTCAGCAAACCCGGAAGTGAGGTCACCACACCCGGAAGTGACGTCACTAAACCCGGAAGTGATGTCAGCAAACCCGGAAGTGAGGTCAGCAAACCCGGAAGTGAGGTCACCACACCCGGAAGTGAGGTCACCACACCCGGAAGTGAGGTCACCAAACCCGGAAGTGAGGTCACCACACCCGGAAGTGAGGTCACCAAACCCGGAAGTGACGTCACTAAACCCGGAAGTGAGGTCAGCATACCCGGAAGTGACGTCACCACACCCGGAAGTGAGGTCACCACACCCGGAAGTGAGGTCACCAAACCCGGAAGTGACGTCACTAAACCCGGAAGTGATGTCAGCAAACCCGGAAGTGAGGTCAGCAAACCCGGAAGTGAGGTCACCACACCCGGAAGTGAGGTCAGCAAACCCGGAAGTGAGGTCACCACACCCGGAAGTGAGGTCAGCAAACCCGGAAGTGAGGTCACCACACCCGGAAGTGAGGTCACCAAACCCGGAAGTGAGGTCACCACACCCGGAAGTGAGGTCACCACACCCGGAAGTGACGTCACTAAACCCGGAAGTGAGGTCAGCATACCCGGAAGTGACGTCACCACACCCGGAAGTGAGGTCACCACACCCGGAAGTGAGGTCACCAAACCCGGAAGTGACGTCACTAAACCTGGAAGTGATGTCAGCAAACCCGGAAGTGAGGTCAGTAAACCCGGAAGTGAGGTCACCACACCCGGAAGTGAGGTCACCACACCCAGAAGTGAGGTCACCACACCCGGAAGTGAGGTCAGCAAACCCGGAAGTGAGGTCACCAAACCCGGAAGTGAGGTCACCAAACCCGGTAGTGAGCTAAGCAGACCAGGAAAGTGAGGTCTGCTAATTCGGAACTCAGGTCTGCAAACCCAGAAGTGACTTCAGCAGACCCAGAAGTGACTTCAGCAAACCCGGAAGTGAGGTCAGCAAACCCGGAAGTGAGGTCACCACACCCGGAAGTGAGGTCAGCAAACCCGGAAGTGAGGTCAGCAAACGCGGAAGTGAGGTCACCACACCCGGAAGTGAGGTCACCAAACCCGGAAGTGACGTCACTAAACCCGGAAGTGATGTCAGCAAACCCGGAAGTGAGGTCAGCAAACCCGGAAGTGACGTCACTAAACCCGGAAGTGATGTCAGCAAACCCGGAAGTGAGGTCACCACACCCGGAAGTGAGGTCACCAAACCCGGAAGTGACGTCACTAAACCCGGAAGTGAGGTCACCAAACCCGGAAGTGAGGTCACCAAACCCGGTAGTGAGCTAAGCAGACCAGGAAAGTGAGGTCTGCTAATTCGGAACTCAGGTCTGCAAACCCAGAAGTGACTTCAGCAGACCCAGAAGTGACTTCAGCAAACCCGGAAGTGAGGTCAGCAAACCCGGAAGTGAGGTCACCACACCCGGAAGTGAGGTCAGCAAACCCGGAAGTGAGGTCAGCAAACGCGGAAGTGAGGTCACCACACCCGGAAGTGAGGTCACCAAACCCGGAAGTGACGTCACTAAACCCGGAAGTGATGTCAGCAAACCCGGAAGTGAGGTCAGCAAACCCGGAAGTGACGTCACTAAACCCGGAAGTGATGTCAGCAAACCCGGAAGTGAGGTCACCACACCCGGAAGTGAGGTCACCAAACCCGGAAGTGACGTCACTAAACCCGGAAGTGAGGTCAGCAAACCCGGAAGTGAGGTCAGCAAACCCGGAAGTGAGGTCACCAAACCCGGAAGTGACGTCACTAAACCCGGAAGTGAGGTCACCAAACCCGGAAGTGACGTCACTAAACCCGGAAGTGAGGTCACCACACCCGGAAGTGAGGTCACCAAACCCGGAAGTGACGTCACTAAACCCGGAAATGATGTCAGCAAACCCGGAAGTGAGGTCAGCAAACCCGGAAGTGAGGTCACCACACCCGGAAGTGAGGTCAGCATACCCGGAAGTGAGGTCACCAAACCCGGAAGTGAGGTCAACAAACCCGGAAGTGAGGTAAGCAGACCAGGAAAGTGAGGTCTGCTAATTCGGAACTCAGGTCTGCAAACCCAGAAGTGACTTCAGCAGACCCAGAAGTGACTTCAGCAAACCCGGAAGTGAGGTCAGCAAACCCGGAAGTGAGGTCACCACACCCGGAAGTGAGGTCACCACACCCGGAAGTGAGGTCACCAAACCCGGAAGTGACGTCACTAAACCCGGAAGTGATGTCAGCAAACCCGGAAGTGAGGTCAGCAAACCCGTAAGTGAGGTCACCACACCCGGAAGTGAGGTCAGCAAACCCGGTAGTGAGGTCACTAAACCCGGAAGTGAGGTCACCAAACCCGGAAGTGACGTCACTAAACCCGGAAGTGAGGTCAACAAACCTGGAAGTGAGGTCACCACACCCGGAAGTGAGGTCACCAAACCCGGAAGTGAGGTCACCACACCCGGAAGTGAGGTCACCAAACCTGGAAGTGACGTCACTAAACCCGGAAGTGAGGTCAGCATACCCGGAAGTGACGTCACCACACCCGGAAGTGATGTCAGCAAACCCGGAAGTGAGGTCACCAAACCCGGAAGTGACGTCACTAAACCCGGAAGTGATGTCAGCAAACCCGGAAGTGAGGTCAGCAAACCCGTAAGTGAGGTCACCACACCCGGAAGTGAGGTCAGCAAACCCGGTAGTGAGGTCACTAAACCCGGAAGTGAGGTCACCAAACCCGGAAGTGAGGTCACCACACCCGGAAGTGAGGTCACCACACCCGGAAGTGACGTCACTAAACCCGGAAGTGAGGTCAGCATACCCGGAAGTGAGGTCACTAAACCCGGAAGTGAGGTCAACACACCCGGAATTGACGTCACCAAACCCGGAAGTGAGGTCAGCATACCCGGAAGTGAGGTAAGCAGACCAGGAAAGTGAGGTCTGCTAATTCGGAACTCAGGTCTGCAAACCCAGAAGTGACTTCAGCAGACCCAGAAGTGACTTCAGCAAACCCGGAAGTGAGGTCACCACACCCGGAAGTGAGGTCACCACACCCGGAAGTGACGTCACTAAACCCGGAAGTGAGGTCACCACACCCAGAAGTGAGGTCACCAAACCCGGAAGTGAGGTCACCAAACCCGGAAGTGATGTCACTAAACCCGGAAGTGAGGTCAACACACCCGGAATTGACGTCACTAAACCCGGAAGTGAGGTCAGCATACCCGGAAGTGAGGTAAGCTGACCAGGAAAGTGAGGTCTGCTAATTCGGAACTCAGGTCTGCAAACCCAGAAGTGACTTCAGCAGACCCAGAAGTGACTTCAGCAAACCCGGAAGTGAGGTCAGCAAACCTGGAAGTGAGGTCACCACACCCGGAAGTAAGGTCAGCAAACCCGGAAGTGAGGTCACCACACCCGGAAGTGAGGTCACCAAACCCGGAAGTGACGTCACTAAACCCGGAAGTGAGGTCAGCAAACCCGGAAGTGAGGTCAGCAAACCCGGAAGTGAGGTCACCACACCCGGAAGTGAGGTCACCAAACCCGGAAGTGAGGTCACCACACCCGGAAGTGAGGTCGCCAAACCCGGAAGTGACGTCACTAAACCCGGAAGTGAGGTCACCAAACCCGGAAGTGACGTCACTAAACCCGGAAGTGATGTCAGCAAACCCGGAAGTGAGGTCAGCAAACCCGGAAGTGAGGTCACCACACGCGGAAGTGAGGTCAGCAAACCCGGAAGTGAGGTCACCACACCCGGAAGTGAGGTCACCAAACCCGGAAGTGACGTCACTAAACCCGGAAGTGAGGTCACCACACCCAGAAGTGAGGTCACCAAACCCGGAAGTGAGGTCACCAAACCCGGAAGTGACGTCACTAAACCCGGAAGTGAGGTCAGCATACCCGGAAGTGACGTCACCACACCCGGAAGTGAGGTCACCACACCCGGAAGTGAGGTCACCAAACCCGGAAGTGACGTCACTAAACCCGGAAGTGATGTCAGCAAACCCGGAAGTGAGGTCAGCAAACCCGGAAGTGAGGTCACCACATCCGGAAGTGAGGTCAGCAAACCCGGAAGTGAGGTCACCACACCCGGAAGTGAGGTCAGCAAACCCGGAAGTGAGGTCACCACACCCGGAAGTGAGGTCACCAAACCCGGAAGTGACGTCACTAAACCCGGAAGTGATGTCAGCAAACCCGGAAGTGAGGTCAGCAAACCCGGAAGTGAGGTCACCACACCCGGAAGTGATGTCAGCAAACCCGGAAGTGAGGTCACCACACCCGGAAGTGAGGTCACCAAACCCGGAAGTGACGTCACTAAACCCGGAAGTGAGGTCACCACACCCGGAAGTGCGGTCACCAAACCCGGAAGTGACGTCACTAAACCCGGAAGTGATGTCAGCAAACCCGGAAGTGAGGTCAGCAAACCCGGAAGTGAGGTCACCACACCCGGAAGTGAGGTCAGCAAACCCGGAAGTGAGGTCACCAAACCCGGAAGTGAGGTCAACAAACCCGGAAGTGAGGTAAGCAGACCAGGAAAGTGAGGTCTGCTAATTCGGAACTCAGGTCTGCAAACCCAGAAGTGACTTCAGCAGACCCAGAAGTGACTTCAGCAAACCCGGAAGTGAGGTCAGCAAACCCGGAAGTGAGGTCACCACACCCGGAAGTGAGGTCACCACACCCGGAAGTGAGGTCACCAAACCCGGAAGTGACGTCACTAAACCCGGAAGTGATGTCAGCAAACCCGGAAGTGAGGTCAGCAAACCCGTAAGTGAGGTCACCACACCCGGAAGTGAGGTCAGCAAACCCGGTAGTGAGGTCACTAAACCCGGAAGTGAGGTCACCAAACCCGGAAGTGACGTCACTAAACCCGGAAGTGAGGTCAGCAAACCCGAAAGTGAGGTCACCACACCCGGAAGTGAGGTCACCAAACCCGGAAGTGAGGTCACCACACCCGGAAGTGAGGTCACCAAACCTGGAAGTGACGTCACTAAACCCGGAAGTGAGGTCAGCATACCCGGAAGTGACGTCACCACACCCGGAAGTGATGTCAGCAAACCCGGAAGTGAGGTCACCAAACCCGGAAGTGACGTCACTAAACCCGGAAGTGATGTCAGCAAACCCGGAAGTGACGTCACTAAACCCGGAAGTGAGGTCAGCAAACCCGGAAGTGAGGTCAGCAAACCCGGAAGTGAGGTCACCACACCCGGAAGTGAGGTCACCAAACCCGGAAGTGAGGTCACCACACCCGGAAGTGAGGTCACCAAACCCGGAAGTGACGTCACTAAACCCGGAAGTGAGGTCAGCATACCCGGAAGTGAGGTCACTAAACCCGGAAGTGAGGTCAACACACCCGGAATTGACGTCACTAAACCCGGAAGTGAGGTCAGCATACCCGGAAGTGAGGTCAGCAAACCCGGAAGTGAGGTCACCACACCCGGAAGTGAGGTCACCAAACCCGGAAGTGAGGTCACCACACCCGGAAGTGAGGTCACCAAACCCGGAAGTGACGTCACTAAACCCGGAAGTGAGGTCAGCAAACCCGTAAGTGAGGTCACCACACCCGGAAGTGAGGTCAGCAAACCCGGTAGTGAGGTCACTAAACCCGGAAGTGAGGTCACCAAACCCGGAAGTGAGGTCACCACACCCGGAAGTGAGGTCACCACACCCGGAAGTGACGTCACTAAACCCGGAAGTGAGGTCAGCATACCCGGAAGTGAGGTCACTAAACCCGGAAGTGAGGTCAACACACCCGGAATTGACGTCACCAAACCCGGAAGTGAGGTCAGCATACCCGGAAGTGAGGTAAGCAGACCAGGAAAGTGAGGTCTGCTAATTCGGAACTCAGGTCTGCAAACCCAGAAGTGACTTCAGCAGACCCAGAAGTGACTTCAGCAAACCCGGAAGTGAGGTCACCACACCCGGAAGTGAGGTCACCAAACCCGGAAGTGACGTCACTAAACCCGGAAGTGAGGTCACCACACCCAGAAGTGAGGTCACCAAACCCGGAAGTGAGGTCACCAAACCCGGAAGTGATGTCACTAAACCCGGAAGTGAGGTCAACACACCCGGAATTGACGTCACTAAACCCGGAAGTGAGGTCAGCATACCCGGAAGTGAGGTAAGCTGACCAGGAAAGTGAGGTCTGCTAATTCGGAACTCAGGTCTGCAAACCCAGAAGTGACTTCAGCAGACCCAGAAGTGACTTCAGCAAACCCGGAAGTGAGGTCAGCAAACCTGGAAGTGAGGTCACCACACCCGGAAGTAAGGTCAGCAAACCCGGAAGTGAGGTCACCACACCCGGAAGTGAGGTCACCAAACCCGGAAGTGACGTCACTAAACCCGGAAGTGAGGTCAGCAAACCCGGAAGTGAGGTCAGCAAACCCGGAAGTGAGGTCACCACACCCGGAAGTGAGGTCACCAAACCCGGAAGTGAGGTCACCACACCCGGAAGTGAGGTCGCCAAACCCGGAAGTGACGTCACTAAACCCGGAAGTGAGGTCACCAAACCCGGAAGTGACGTCACTAAACCCGGAAGTGATGTCAGCAAACCCGGAAGTGAGGTCAGCAAACCCGGAAGTGAGGTCACCACACGCGGAAGTGAGGTCAGCAAACCCGGAAGTGAGGTCACCACACCCGGAAGTGAGGTCACCAAACCCGGAAGTGACGTCACTAAACCCGGAAGTGAGGTCACCACACCCAGAAGTGAGGTCACCAAACCCGGAAGTGAGGTCACCAAACCCGGAAGTGACGTCACTAAACCCGGAAGTGAGGTCAGCATACCCGGAAGTGACGTCACCACACCCGGAAGTGAGGTCACCACACCCGGAAGTGAGGTCACCAAACCCGGAAGTGACGTCACTAAACCCGGAAGTGATGTCAGCAAACCCGGAAGTGAGGTCAGCAAACCCGGAAGTGAGGTCACCACATCCGGAAGTGAGGTCAGCAAACCCGGAAGTGAGGTCACCACACCCGGAAGTGAGGTCAGCAAACCCGGAAGTGAGGTCACCACACCCGGAAGTGAGGTCACCAAACCCGGAAGTGACGTCACTAAACCCGGAAGTGATGTCAGCAAACCCGGAAGTGAGGTCAGCAAACCCGGAAGTGAGGTCACCACACCCGGAAGTGATGTCAGCAAACCCGGAAGTGAGGTCACCACACCCGGAAGTGAGGTCACCAAACCCGGAAGTGACGTCACTAAACCCGGAAGTGAGGTCACCAAACCCGGAAGTGACGTCACTAAACCCGGAAGTGAGGTCAGCATACCCGGAAGTGACGTCACCACACCCGGAAGTGAGGTCACCACACCCGGAAGTGAGGTCACCAAACCCGGAAGTGACGTCACTAAACCCGGAAGTGATGTCAGCAAACCCGGAAGTGAGGTCAGCAAACCCGGAAGTGAGGTCACCACATCCGGAAGTGAGGTCAGCAAACCCGGAAGTGAGGTCACCACACCCGGAAGTGAGGTCAGCAAACCCGGAAGTGAGGTCACCACACCCGGAAGTGAGGTCACCAAACCCGGAAGTGACGTCACTAAACCCGGAAGTGATGTCAGCAAACCCGGAAGTGAGGTCAGCAAACCCGGAAGTGAGGTCACCACACCCGGAAGTGATGTCAGCAAACCCGGAAGTGAGGTCACCACACCCGGAAGTGAGGTCACCAAACCCGGAAGTGACGTCACTAAACCCGGAAGTGAGGTCACCACACCCGGAAGTGCGGTCACCAAACCCGGAAGTGACGTCACTAAACCCGGAAGTGATGTCAGCAAACCCGGAAGTGAGGTCAGCAAACCCGGAAGTGAGGTCACCACACCCGGAAGTGAGGTCAGCAAACCCGGAAGTGAGGTCACCAAACCCGGAAGTGAGGTCAACAAACCCGGAAGTGAGGTAAGCAGACCAGGAAAGTGAGGTCTGCTAATTCGGAACTCAGGTCTGCAAACCCAGAAGTGACTTCAGCAGACCCAGAAGTGACTTCAGCAAACCCGGAAGTGAGGTCAGCAAACCCGGAAGTGAGGTCACCACACCCGGAAGTGAGGTCACCACACCCGGAAGTGAGGTCACCAAACCCGGAAGTGACGTCACTAAACCCGGAAGTGATGTCAGCAAACCCGGAAGTGAGGTCAGCAAACCCGTAAGTGAGGTCACCACACCCGGAAGTGAGGTCAGCAAACCCGGTAGTGAGGTCACTAAACCCGGAAGTGAGGTCACCAAACCCGGAAGTGACGTCACTAAACCCGGAAGTGAGGTCAGCAAACCCGAAAGTGAGGTCACCACACCCGGAAGTGAGGTCACCAAACCCGGAAGTGAGGTCACCACACCCGGAAGTGAGGTCACCAAACCTGGAAGTGACGTCACTAAACCCGGAAGTGAGGTCAGCATACCCGGAAGTGACGTCACCACACCCGGAAGTGATGTCAGCAAACCCGGAAGTGAGGTCACCAAACCCGGAAGTGACGTCACTAAACCCGGAAGTGATGTCAGCAAACCCGGAAGTGACGTCACTAAACCCGGAAGTGAGGTCAGCAAACCCGGAAGTGAGGTCAGCAAACCCGGAAGTGAGGTCACCACACCCGGAAGTGAGGTCACCAAACCCGGAAGTGAGGTCACCACACCCGGAAGTGAGGTCACCAAACCCGGAAGTGACGTCACTAAACCCGGAAGTGAGGTCAGCATACCCGGAAGTGAGGTCACTAAACCCGGAAGTGAGGTCAACACACCCGGAATTGACGTCACTAAACCCGGAAGTGAGGTCAGCATACCCGGAAGTGAGGTCAGCAAACCCGGAAGTGAGGTCACCACACCCGGAAGTGAGGTCACCAAACCCGGAAGTGAGGTCACCACACCCGGAAGTGAGGTCACCAAACCCGGAAGTGACGTCACTAAACCCGGAAGTGAGGTCAGCAAACCCGTAAGTGAGGTCACCACACCCGGAAGTGAGGTCAGCAAACCCGGTAGTGAGGTCACTAAACCCGGAAGTGAGGTCACCAAACCCGGAAGTGAGGTCACCACACCCGGAAGTGAGGTCACCACACCCGGAAGTGACGTCACTAAACCCGGAAGTGAGGTCAGCATACCCGGAAGTGAGGTCACTAAACCCGGAAGTGAGGTCAACACACCCGGAATTGACGTCACCAAACCCGGAAGTGAGGTCAGCATACCCGGAAGTGAGGTAAGCAGACCAGGAAAGTGAGGTCTGCTAATTCGGAACTCAGGTCTGCAAACCCAGAAGTGACTTCAGCAGACCCAGAAGTGACTTCAGCAAACCCGGAAGTGAGGTCACCACACCCGGAAGTGAGGTCACCAAACCCGGAAGTGACGTCACTAAACCCGGAAGTGAGGTCACCACACCCAGAAGTGAGGTCACCAAACCCGGAAGTGAGGTCACCAAACCCGGAAGTGATGTCACTAAACCCGGAAGTGAGGTCAACACACCCGGAATTGACGTCACTAAACCCGGAAGTGAGGTCAGCATACCCGGAAGTGAGGTAAGCTGACCAGGAAAGTGAGGTCTGCTAATTCGGAACTCAGGTCTGCAAACCCAGAAGTGACTTCAGCAGACCCAGAAGTGACTTCAGCAAACCCGGAAGTGAGGTCAGCAAACCTGGAAGTGAGGTCACCACACCCGGAAGTAAGGTCAGCAAACCCGGAAGTGAGGTCACCACACCCGGAAGTGAGGTCACCAAACCCGGAAGTGACGTCACTAAACCCGGAAGTGAGGTCAGCAAACCCGGAAGTGAGGTCAGCAAACCCGGAAGTGAGGTCACCACACCCGGAAGTGAGGTCACCAAACCCGGAAGTGAGGTCACCACACCCGGAAGTGAGGTCGCCAAACCCGGAAGTGACGTCACTAAACCCGGAAGTGAGGTCACCAAACCCGGAAGTGACGTCACTAAACCCGGAAGTGATGTCAGCAAACCCGGAAGTGAGGTCAGCAAACCCGGAAGTGAGGTCACCACACGCGGAAGTGAGGTCAGCAAACCCGGAAGTGAGGTCACCACACCCGGAAGTGAGGTCACCAAACCCGGAAGTGACGTCACTAAACCCGGAAGTGAGGTCACCACACCCAGAAGTGAGGTCACCAAACCCGGAAGTGAGGTCACCAAACCCGGAAGTGACGTCACTAAACCCGGAAGTGAGGTCAGCATACCCGGAAGTGACGTCACCACACCCGGAAGTGAGGTCACCACACCCGGAAGTGAGGTCACCAAACCCGGAAGTGACGTCACTAAACCCGGAAGTGATGTCAGCAAACCCGGAAGTGAGGTCAGCAAACCCGGAAGTGAGGTCACCACATCCGGAAGTGAGGTCAGCAAACCCGGAAGTGAGGTCACCACACCCGGAAGTGAGGTCAGCAAACCCGGAAGTGAGGTCACCACACCCGGAAGTGAGGTCACCAAACCCGGAAGTGACGTCACTAAACCCGGAAGTGATGTCAGCAAACCCGGAAGTGAGGTCAGCAAACCCGGAAGTGAGGTCACCACACCCGGAAGTGATGTCAGCAAACCCGGAAGTGAGGTCACCACACCCGGAAGTGAGGTCACCAAACCCGGAAGTGACGTCACTAAACCCGGAAGTGAGGTCACCACACCCGGAAGTGCGGTCACCAAACCCGGAAGTGACGTCACTAAACCCGGAAGTGATGTCAGCAAACCCGGAAGTGAGGTCAGCAAACCCGGAAGTGAGGTCACCACACCCGGAAGTGAGGTCAGCAAACCCGGAAGTGAGGTCACCAAACCCGGAAGTGAGGTCAACAAACCCGGAAGTGAGGTAAGCAGACCAGGAAAGTGAGGTCTGCTAATTCGGAACTCAGGTCTGCAAACCCAGAAGTGACTTCAGCAGACCCAGAAGTGACTTCAGCAAACCCGGAAGTGAGGTCAGCAAACCCGGAAGTGAGGTCACCACACCCGGAAGTGAGGTCACCACACCCGGAAGTGAGGTCACCAAACCCGGAAGTGACGTCACTAAACCCGGAAGTGATGTCAGCAAACCCGGAAGTGAGGTCAGCAAACCCGTAAGTGAGGTCACCACACCCGGAAGTGAGGTCAGCAAACCCGGTAGTGAGGTCACTAAACCCGGAAGTGAGGTCACCAAACCCGGAAGTGACGTCACTAAACCCGGAAGTGAGGTCAGCAAACCCGAAAGTGAGGTCACCACACCCGGAAGTGAGGTCACCAAACCCGGAAGTGAGGTCACCACACCCGGAAGTGAGGTCACCAAACCTGGAAGTGACGTCACTAAACCCGGAAGTGAGGTCAGCATACCCGGAAGTGACGTCACCACACCCGGAAGTGATGTCAGCAAACCCGGAAGTGAGGTCACCAAACCCGGAAGTGACGTCACTAAACCCGGAAGTGATGTCAGCAAACCCGGAAGTGACGTCACTAAACCCGGAAGTGAGGTCAGCAAACCCGGAAGTGAGGTCAGCAAACCCGGAAGTGAGGTCACCACACCCGGAAGTGAGGTCACCAAACCCGGAAGTGAGGTCACCACACCCGGAAGTGAGGTCACCAAACCCGGAAGTGACGTCACTAAACCCGGAAGTGAGGTCAGCATACCCGGAAGTGAGGTCACTAAACCCGGAAGTGAGGTCAACACACCCGGAATTGACGTCACTAAACCCGGAAGTGAGGTCAGCATACCCGGAAGTGAGGTCAGCAAACCCGGAAGTGAGGTCACCACACCCGGAAGTGAGGTCACCAAACCCGGAAGTGAGGTCACCACACCCGGAAGTGAGGTCACCAAACCCGGAAGTGACGTCACTAAACCCGGAAGTGAGGTCAGCAAACCCGGAAGTGAGGTCACCACACCCGGAAGTGAGGTCACCAAACCCGGAAGTGACGTCACTAAACCCGGAAGTGAGGTCAGCAAACCCAGAAGTGACTTCAGCAGACCCAGAAGTGACTTCAGCAAACCCGGAAGTGAGGTCAGCAAACCCGGAAGTGAGGTCACCACACCCGGAAGTGAGGTCACCAAACCCGGAAGTGAGGTCACCACACCCGGAAGTGAGGTCAGCAAACCCGGAAGTGAGGTCAGCAAACCCGGAAGTGAGGTCACCACACCCGGAAGTGAGGTAACCAAACCCGGAAGTGAGGTCACCACACCCGGAAGTGAGGTCACCAAACCCGGAAGTGACGTCACTAAACCCGAAAGTGATGTCAGCAAACCCGGAAGTGAGGTCAGCAAACCCGGAAGTGAGGTCACCACACCCGGAAGTGATGTCAGCAAACCCGGAAGTGAGGTCACCACACCCGGAAGTGAGGTCAGCAAACCCGGAAGTGAGGTCAGCAAACCCGGAAGTGAGGTCACCAAACCCGGAAGTGACGTCACTAAACCCGGAAGTGATGTCAGCAAACCCGGAAGTGAGGTCAGCAAACCCGGAAGTGAGGTCACCACACCCGGAAGTGAGGTCACCACACCCGGAAGTGAGGTCACCAAACCCGGAAGTGAGGTCACCACACCCGGAAGTGAGGTAACCAAACCCGGAAGTGAGGTCACCACACCCGGAAGTGAGGTCACCAAACCCGGAAGTGACGTCACTAAACCCGAAAGTGATGTCAGCAAACCCGGAAGTGAGGTCAGCAAACCCGGAAGTGAGGTCACCACACCCGGAAGTGATGTCAGCAAACCCGGAAGTGAGGTCACCACACCCGGAAGTGAGGTCAGCAAACCCGGAAGTGAGGTCAGCAAACCCGTAAGTGAGGTCACCAAACCCGGAAGTGACGTCACTAAACCCGGAAGTGATGTCAGCAAACCCGGAAGTGAGGTCAGCAAACCCGGAAGTGAGGTCACCACACCCGGAAGTGAGGTCACCACACCCGGAAGTGAGGTCACCAAACCCGGAAGTGAGGACACCACACCCGGAAGTGAGGTCACCAAACCCGGAAGTGACGTCACTAAACCCGGAAGTGAGGTCAGCATACCCGGAAGTGACGTCACCACACCCGGAAGTGAGGTCACCACACCCGGAAGTGAGGTCACCAAACCCGGAAGTGACGTCACTAAACCCGGAAGTGATGTCAGCAAACCCGGAAGTGAGGTCAGCAAACCCGGAAGTGAGGTCACCACACCCGGAAGTGAGGTCAGCAAACCCGGAAGTGAGGTCACCACACCCGGAAGTGAGGTCAGCAAACCCGGAAGTGAGGTCAGCAAACCCGGAAGTGAGGTCACCACACCCGGAAGTGAGGTCACCAAACCCGGAAGTGAGGTCACCACACCCGGAAGTGAGGTCACCACACCCGGAAGTGACGTCACTAAACCCGGAAGTGAGGTCAGCATACCCGGAAGTGACGTCACCACAACCGGAAGTGAGGTCACCACACCCGGAAGTGAGGTCACCAAACCCGGAAGTGACGTCACTAAACCCGGAAGTGATGTCAGCAAACCCGGAAGTGAGGTCAGTAAACCCGGAAGTGAGGTCACCACATCCGGAAGTGAGGTCAGCAAACCCGGAAGTGAGGTCACCACACCCGGAAGTGAGGTCAGCAAACCCGGAAGTGAGGTCACCAAACCCGGAAGTGAGGTCACCAAACCCGGTAGTGAGCTAAGCAGACCAGGAAAGTGAGGTCTGCTAATTCGGAACTCAGGTCTGCAAACCCAGAAGTGACTTCAGCAGACCCAGAAGTGACTTCAGCAAACCCGGAAGTGAGGTCAGCAAACCCGGAAGTGAGGTCACCACACCCGGAAGTGAGGTCAGCAAACCCGGAAGTGAGGTCAGCAAACGCGGAAGTGAGGTCACCACACCCGGAAGTGAGGTCACCAAACCCGGAAGTGACGTCACTAAACCCGGAAGTGATGTCAGCAAACCCGGAAGTGAGGTCAGCAAACCCGGAAGTGAGGTCACCACACCCGGAAGTGATGTCAGCAAACCCGGAAGTGAGGTCACCAAACCCGGAAGTGACGTCACTAAACCCGGAAGTGAGGTCAGCAAACCCGGAAGTGAGGTCAGCAAACCCGTAAGTGAGGTCACCACACCCGGAAGTGAGGTCAGCAAACCCGGTAGTGAGGTCACTAAACCCGGAAGTGAGGTCACCAAACCCGGAAGTGAGGTCACCACACCCGGAAGTGAGGTCACCACACCCGGAAGTGACGTCACTAAACCCGGAAGTGAGGTCAGCATACCCGGAAGTGAGGTCACTAAACCCGGAAGTGAGGTCAACACACCCGGAATTGACGTCACCAAACCCGGAAGTGAGGTCAGCATACCCGGAAGTGAGGTAAGCAGACCAGGAAAGTGAGGTCTGCTAATTCGGAACTCAGGTCTGCAAACCCAGAAGTGACTTCAGCAGACCCAGAAGTGACTTCAGCAAACCCGGAAGTGAGGTCACCACACCCGGAAGTGAGGTCACCAAACCCGGAAGTGACGTCACTAAACCCGGAAGTGAGGTCACCACACCCAGAAGTGAGGTCACCAAACCCGGAAGTGAGGTCACCAAACCCGGAAGTGATGTCACTAAACCCGGAAGTGAGGTCAACACACCCGGAATTGACGTCACTAAACCCGGAAGTGAGGTCAGCATACCCGGAAGTGAGGTAAGCTGACCAGGAAAGTGAGGTCTGCTAATTCGGAACTCAGGTCTGCAAACCCAGAAGTGACTTCAGCAGACCCAGAAGTGACTTCAGCAAACCCGGAAGTGAGGTCAGCAAACCCGGAAGTGAGGTCACCACACCCGGAAGTAAGGTCAGCAAACCCGGAAGTGAGGTCACCACACCCGGAAGTGAGGTCACCAAACCCGGAATTGACGTCACTAAACCCGGAAGTGAGGTCAGCAAACCCGGAAGTGAGGTCAGCAAACCCGGAAGTGAGGTCACCACACCCGGAAGTGAGGTCACCAAACCCGGAAGTGAGGTCACCACACCCGGAAGTGAGGTCACCAAACCCGGAAGTGACGTCACTAAACCCGGAAGTGAGGTCACCAAACCCGGAAGTGACGTCACTAAACCCGGAAGTGATGTCAGCAAACCCGGAAGTGAGGTCAGCAAACCCGGAAGTGAGGTCACCACACGCGGAAGTGAGGTCAGCAAACCCGGAAGTGAGGTCACCACACCCGGAAGTGAGGTCACCAAACCCGGAAGTGACGTCACTAAACCCGGAAGTGAGGTCACCACACCCAGAAGTGAGGTCACCAAACCCGGAAGTGAGGTCACCAAACCCGGAAGTGACGTCACTAAACCCGGAAGTGAGGTCAGCATACCCGGAAGTGACGTCACCACACCCGGAAGTGAGGTCACCACACCCGGAAGTGAGGTCACCAAACCCGGAAGTGACGTCACTAAACCCGGAAGTGATGTCAGCAAACCCGGAAGTGAGGTCAGCAAACCCGGAAGTGAGGTCACCACATCCGGAAGTGAGGTCAGCAAACCCGGAAGTGAGGTCACCACACCCGGAAGTGATGTCAGCAAACCCGGAAGTGAGGTCACCAAACCCGGAAGTGACGTCACTAAACCCGGAAGTGATGTCAGCAAACCCGGAAGTGAGGTCAGCAAACCCGTAAGTGAGGTCACCACACCCGGAAGTGAGGTCAGCAAACCCGGTAGTGAGGTCACTAAACCCGGAAGTGAGGTCACCAAACCCGGAAGTGAGGTCACCACACCCGGAAGTGAGGTCACCACACCCGGAAGTGACGTCACTAAACCCGGAAGTGAGGTCAGCATACCCGGAAGTGAGGTCACTAAACCCGGAAGTGAGGTCAACACACCCGGAATTGACGTCACCAAACCCGGAAGTGAGGTCAGCATACCCGGAAGTGAGGTAAGCAGACCAGGAAAGTGAGGTCTGCTAATTCGGAACTCAGGTCTGCAAACCCAGAAGTGACTTCAGCAGACCCAGAAGTGACTTCAGCAAACCCGGAAGTGAGGTCACCACACCCGGAAGTGAGGTCACCAAACCCGGAAGTGACGTCACTAAACCCGGAAGTGAGGTCACCACACCCAGAAGTGAGGTCACCAAACCCGGAAGTGAGGTCACCAAACCCGGAAGTGATGTCACTAAACCCGGAAGTGAGGTCAACACACCCGGAATTGACGTCACTAAACCCGGAAGTGAGGTCAGCATACCCGGAAGTGAGGTAAGCTGACCAGGAAAGTGAGGTCTGCTAATTCGGAACTCAGGTCTGCAAACCCAGAAGTGACTTCAGCAGACCCAGAAGTGACTTCAGCAAACCCGGAAGTGAGGTCAGCAAACCCGGAAGTGAGGTCACCACACCCGGAAGTAAGGTCAGCAAACCCGGAAGTGAGGTCACCACACCCGGAAGTGAGGTCACCAAACCCGGAAGTGACGTCACTAAACCCGGAAGTGAGGTCAGCAAACCCGGAAGTGAGGTCAGCAAACCCGGAAGTGAGGTCACCACACCCGGAAGTGAGGTCACCAAACCCGGAAGTGAGGTCACCACACCCGGAAGTGAGGTCACCAAACCCGGAAGTGACGTCACTAAACCCGGAAGTGAGGTCACCAAACCCGGAAGTGACGTCACTAAACCCGGAAGTGATGTCAGCAAACCCGGAAGTGAGGTCAGCAAACCCGGAAGTGAGGTCACCACACGCGGAAGTGAGGTCAGCAAACCCGGAAGTGAG
The DNA here is from genome assembly GCF_054131305.1 of Coturnix japonica. NCBI lineage: Eukaryota > Metazoa > Chordata > Aves > Galliformes > Phasianidae > Coturnix > Coturnix japonica. The sequence goes on from NW_028188980.1 coordinate 356,489, forward strand.
GTCACCACACCCGGAAGTGATGTCAGCAAACCCGGAAGTGAGGTCACCAAACCCGGAAGTGACGTCACTAAACCCGGAAGTGATGTCAGCAAACCCGGAAGTGAGGTCAGCAAACCCGTAAGTGAGGTCACCACACCCGGAAGTGAGGTCAGCAAACCCGGTAGTGAGGTCACTAAACCCGGAAGTGAGGTCACCAAACCCGGAAGTGAGGTCACCACACCCGGAAGTGAGGTCACCACACCCGGAAGTGACGTCACTAAACCCGGAAGTGAGGTCAGCATACCCGGAAGTGAGGTCACTAAACCCGGAAGTGAGGTCAACACACCCGGAATTGACGTCACCAAACCCGGAAGTGAGGTCAGCATACCCGGAAGTGAGGTAAGCAGACCAGGAAAGTGAGGTCTGCTAATTCGGAACTCAGGTCTGCAAACCCAGAAGTGACTTCAGCAGACCCAGAAGTGACTTCAGCAAACCCGGAAGTGAGGTCACCACACCCGGAAGTGAGGTCACCAAACCCGGAAGTGACGTCACTAAACCCGGAAGTGAGGTCACCACACCCAGAAGTGAGGTCACCAAACCCGGAAGTGAGGTCACCAAACCCGGAAGTGATGTCACTAAACCCGGAAGTGAGGTCAACACACCCGGAATTGACGTCACTAAACCCGGAAGTGAGGTCAGCATACCCGGAAGTGAGGTAAGCTGACCAGGAAAGTGAGGTCTGCTAATTCGGAACTCAGGTCTGCAAACCCAGAAGTGACTTCAGCAGACCCAGAAGTGACTTCAGCAAACCCGGAAGTGAGGTCAGCAAACCCGGAAGTGAGGTCACCACACCCGGAAGTAAGGTCAGCAAACCCGGAAGTGAGGTCACCACACCCGGAAGTGAGGTCACCAAACCCGGAAGTGACGTCACTAAACCCGGAAGTGAGGTCAGCAAACCCGGAAGTGAGGTCAGCAAACCCGGAAGTGAGGTCACCACACCCGGAAGTGAGGTCACCAAACCCGGAAGTGAGGTCACCACACCCGGAAGTGAGGTCACCAAACCCGGAAGTGACGTCACTAAACCCGGAAGTGAGGTCACCAAACCCGGAAGTGACGTCACTAAACCCGGAAGTGATGTCAGCAAACCCGGAAGTGAGGTCAGCAAACCCGGAAGTGAGGTCACCACACGCGGAAGTGAGGTCAGCAAACCCGGAAGTGAGGTCACCACACCCGGAAGTGAGGTCACCAAACCCGGAAGTGACGTCACTAAACCCGGAAGTGAGGTCACCACACCCAGAAGTGAGGTCACCAAACCCGGAAGTGAGGTCACCAAACCCGGAAGTGACGTCACTAAACCCGGAAGTGAGGTCAGCATACCCGGAAGTGACGTCACCACACCCGGAAGTGAGGTCACCACACCCGGAAGTGAGGTCACCAAACCCGGAAGTGACGTCACTAAACCCGGAAGTGATGTCAGCAAACCCGGAAGTGAGGTCAGCAAACCCGGAAGTGACGTCACTAAACCCGGAAGTGATGTCAGCAAACCCGGAAGTGAGGTCAGCAAACCCGTAAGTGAGGTCACCACACCCGGAAGTGAGGTCAGCAAACCCGGTAGTGAGGTCACTAAACCCGGAAGTGAGGTCACCAAACCCGGAAGTGACGTCACTAAACCCGGAAGTGAGGTCAACAAACCCGGAAGTGAGGTCACCACACCCGGAAGTGAGGTCACCAAACCCGGAAGTGAGGTCACCACACCCGGAAGTGAGGTCACCAAACCTGGAAGTGACGTCACTAAACCCGGAAGTGAGGTCAGCATACCCGGAAGTGACGTCACCACACCCGGAAGTGATGTCAGCAAACCCGGAAGTGAGGTCACCAAACCCGGAAGTGACGTCACTAAACCCGGAAGTGATGTCAGCAAACCCGGAAGTGAGGTCAGCAAACCCGTAAGTGAGGTCACCACACCCGGAAGTGAGGTCAGCAAACCCGGTAGTGAGGTCACTAAACCCGGAAGTGAGGTCACCAAACCCGGAAGTGAGGTCACCACACCCGGAAGTGAGGTCACCACACCCGGAAGTGAGGTCACTAAACCCGGAAGTGAGGTCAACACACCCGGAATTGACGTCACCAAACCCGGAAGTGAGGTCAGCATACCCGGAAGTGAGGTAAGCAGACCAGGAAAGTGAGGTCTGCTAATTCGGAACTCAGGTCTGCAAACCCAGAAGTGACTTCAGCAGACCCAGAAGTGACTTCAGCAAACCCGGAAGTGAGGTCACCACACCCGGAAGTGAGGTCACCAAACCCGGAAGTGACGTCACTAAACCCGGAAGTGAGGTCACCACACCCAGAAGTGAGGTCACCAAACCCGGAAGTGAGGTCACCAAACCCGGAAGTGATGTCACTAAACCCGGAAGTGAGGTCAACACACCCGGAATTGACGTCACTAAACCCGGAAGTGAGGTCAGCATACCCGGAAGTGAGGTAAGCTGACCAGGAAAGTGAGGTATGCTAATTCGGAACTCAGGTCTGCAAACCCAGAAGTGACTTCAGCAGACCCAGAAGTGACTTCAGCAAACCCGGAAGTGAGGTCAGCAAACCCGGAAGTGAGGTCACCACACCCGGAAGTAAGGTCAGCAAACCCGGAAGTGAGGTCACCACACCCGGAAGTGAGGTCACCAAACCCGGAAGTGACGTCACTAAACCCGGAAGTGAGGTCAGCAAACCCGGAAGTGAGGTCAGCAAACCCGGAAGTGAGGTCACCACACCCGGAAGTGAGGTCACCAAACCCGGAAGTGAGGTCACCACACCCGGAAGTGAGGTCACCAAACCCGGAAGTGACGTCACTAAACCCGGAAGTGAGGTCACCAAACCCGGAAGTGACGTCACTAAACCCGGAAGTGATGTCAGCAAACCCGGAAGTGAGGTCAGCAAACCCGGAAGTGAGGTCACCACACGCGGAAGTGAGGTCAGCAAACCCGGAAGTGAGGTCACCACACCCGGAAGTGAGGTCACCAAACCCGGAAGTGACGTCACTAAACCCGGAAGTGAGGTCACCACACCCAGAAGTGAGGTCACCAAACCCGGAAGTGAGGTCACCAAACCCGGAAGTGACGTCACTAAACCCGGAAGTGAGGTCAGCATACCCGGAAGTGACGTCACCACACCCGGAAGTGAGGTCACCACACCCGGAAGTGAGGTCACCAAACCCGGAAGTGACGTCACTAAACCCGGAAGTGATGTCAGCAAACCCGGAAGTGAGGTCAGCAAACCCGGAAGTGAGGTCACCACATCCGGAAGTGAGGTCAGCAAACCCGGAAGTGAGGTCACCACACCCGGAAGTGAGGTCAGCAAACCCGGAAGTGAGGTCACCACACCCGGAAGTGAGGTCAGCATACCCGGAAGTGAGGTCACTAAACCCGGAAGTGAGGTCAACACACCCGGAATTGACGTCACCAAACCCGGAAGTGAGGTCAGCATACCCGGAAGTGAGGTAAGCAGACCAGGAAAGTGAGGTCTGCTAATTCGGAACTCAGGTCTGCAAACCCAGAAGTGACTTCAGCAGACCCAGAAGTGACTTCAGCAAACCCGGAAGTGAGGTCACCACACCCGGAAGTGAGGTCACCAAACCCGGAAGTGACGTCACTAAACCCGGAAGTGAGGTCACCACACCCAGAAGTGAGGTCACCAAACCCGGAAGTGAGGTCACCAAACCCGGAAGTGATGTCACTAAACCCGGAAGTGAGGTCAACACACCCGGAATTGACGTCACTAAACCCGGAAGTGAGGTCAGCATACCCGGAAGTGAGGTAAGCTGACCAGGAAAGTGAGGTCTGCTAATTCGGAACTCAGGTCTGCAAACCCAGAAGTGACTTCAGCAGACCCAGAAGTGACTTCAGCAAACCCGGAAGTGAGGTCAGCAAACCCGGAAGTGAGGTCACCACACCCGGAAGTAAGGTCAGCAAACCCGGAAGTGAGGTCACCACACCCGGAAGTGAGGTCACCAAACCCGGAAGTGACGTCACTAAACCCGGAAGTGAGGTCAGCAAACCCGGAAGTGAGGTCAGCAAACCCGGAAGTGAGGTCACCACACCCGGAAGTGAGGTCACCAAACCCGGAAGTGAGGTCACCACACCCGGAAGTGAGGTCACCAAACCCGGAAGTGACGTCACTAAACCCGGAAGTGAGGTCACCAAACCCGGAAGTGACGTCACTAAACCCGGAAGTGATGTCAGCAAACCCGGAAGTGAGGTCAGCAAACCCGGAAGTGAGGTCACCACACGCGGAAGTGAGGTCAGCAAACCCGGAAGTGAGGTCACCACACCCGGAAGTGAGGTCACCAAACCCGGAAGTGACGTCACTAAACCCGGAAGTGAGGTCACCACACCCAGAAGTGAGGTCACCAAACCCGGAAGTGAGGTCACCAAACCCGGAAGTGACGTCACTAAACCCGGAAGTGAGGTCAGCATACCCGGAAGTGACGTCACCACACCCGGAAGTGAGGTCACCACACCCGGAAGTGAGGTCACCAAACCCGGAAGTGACGTCACTAAACCCGGAAGTGATGTCAGCAAACCCGGAAGTGAGGTCAGCAAACCCGGAAGTGAGGTCACCACATCCGGAAGTGAGGTCAGCAAACCCGGAAGTGAGGTCACCACACCCGGAAGTGAGGTCAGCAAACCCGGAAGTGAGGTCACCACACCCGGAAGTGAGGTCACCAAACCCGGAAGTGACGTCACTAAACCCGGAAGTGATGTCAGCAAACCCGGAAGTGAGGTCAGCAAACCCGGAAGTGAGGTCACCACACCCGGAAGTGATGTCAGCAAACCCGGAAGTGAGGTCACCACACCCGGAAGTGAGGTCACCAAACCCGGAAGTGACGTCACTAAACCCGGAAGTGAGGTCACCACACCCGGAAGTGCGGTCACCAAACCCGGAAGTGACGTCACTAAACCCGGAAGTGATGTCAGCAAACCCGGAAGTGAGGTCAGCAAACCCGTAAGTGAGGTCACCACACCCGGAAGTGAGGTCAGCAAACCCGGTAGTGAGGTCACTAAACCCGGAAGTGAGGTCACCAAACCCGGAAGTGACGTCACTAAACCCGGAAGTGAGGTCAGCAAACCCGGAAGTGAGGTCACCACACCCGGAAGTGAGGTCACCAAACCCGGAAGTGAGGTCACCACACCCGGAAGTGAGGTCACCAAACCTGGAAGTGACGTCACTAAACCCGGAAGTGAGGTCAGCATACCCGGAAGTGACGTCACCACACCCGGAAGTGATGTCAGCAAACCCGGAAGTGAGGTCACCAAACCCGGAAGTGACGTCACTAAACCCGGAAGTGATGTCAGCAAACCCGGAAGTGACGTCACTAAACCCGGAAGTGAGGTCAGCAAACCCGGAAGTGAGGTCAGCAAACCCGGAAGTGAGGTCACCACACCCGGAAGTGAGGTCACCAAACCCGGAAGTGAGGTCACCACACCCGGAAGTGAGGTCACCAAACCCGGAAGTGACGTCACTAAACCCGGAAGTGAGGTCAGCATACCCGGAAGTGAGGTCACTAAACCCGGAAGTGAGGTCAACACACCCGGAATTGACGTCACTAAACCCGGAAGTGAGGTCAGCATACCCGGAAGTGAGGTCAGCAAACCCGGAAGTGAGGTCACCACACCCGGAAGTGAGGTCACCAAACCCGGAAGTGAGGTCACCACACCCGGAAGTGAGGTCACCAAACCCGGAAGTGACGTCACTAAACCCGTAAGTGAGGTCAGCAAACCCGGAAGTGAGGTCAGCAAACCCGGAAGTGAGGTCACCACACCCGGAAGTGCGGTCACCAAACCCGGAAGTTACGTCACTAAACCCGGAAGTGAGGTCAGCAAACCCAGAAGTGACTTCAGCAGACCCAGAAGTGACTTCAGCAAACCCGGAAGTGAGGTCAGCAAACCCGGAAGTGAGGTCAGCAAACCCGGAAGTGAGGTCACCAAACCCGGAAGTGAGGTCACCACACCCGGAAATGAGGTCAGCAAACCCGGAAGTGAGGTCAGCAAACCCGGAAGTGAGGTCACCACACCCGGAAGTGAGGTAACCAAACCCGGAAGTGAGGTCACCACACCCGGAAGTGAGGTCAGCAAACCCGGAAGTGACGTCACTAAACCCGAAAGTGATGTCAGCAAACCCGGAAGTGAGGTCAGCAAACCCGGAAGTGAGGTCACCACACCCGGAAGTGATGTCAGCAAACCCGGAAGTGAGGTCACCACACCCGGAAGTGAGGTCACCAAACCCGGAAGTGAGGTCACCACACCCGGAAGTGAGGTCACCAAACCCGGAAGTGACGTCACTAAACCCGGAAGTGAGGTCAGCAAACCCGGAAGTGAGGTCAGCAAACCCGGAAGTGAGGTCACCACACCCGGAAGTGAGGTCACCAAACCCGGAAGTGACGTCACTAAACCCGGAAGTGAGGTCAGCAAACCCAGAAGTGACTTCAGCAGACCCAGAAGTGACTTCAGCAAACCCGGAAGTGAGGTCAGCAAACCCGGAAGTGAGGTCAGCAAACCCGGAAGTGAGGTCACCACACCCGGAAGTGACGTCACTAAACCCGGAAGTGATGTCAGCAAACCCGGAAGTGAGGTCAGCAAACCCGGAAGTGAGGTCACCACACCCGGAAGTGAGGTCACCACACCCGGAAGTGAGGTCACCAAACCCGGAAGTGAGGTCACCACACCCGGAAGTGAGGTCACCAAACCCGGAAGTGACGTCACTAAACCCGGAAGTGAGGTCAGCATACCCGGAAGTGACGTCACCACACCCGGAAGTGAGGTCACCACACCCGGAAGTGAGGTCACCAAACCCGGAAGTGACGTCACTAAACCCGGAAGTGATGTCAGCAAACCCGGAAGTGAGGTCAGCAAACCCGGAAGTGAGGTCACCACACCCGGAAGTGAGGTCAGCAAACCCGGAAGTGAGGTCACCACACCCGGAAGTGAGGTCAGCAAACCCGGAAGTGAGGTCACCACACCCGGAAGTGAGGTCACCAAACCCGGAAGTGAGGTCACCACACCCGGAAGTGAGGTCACCACACCCGGAAGTGACGTCACTAAACCCGGAAGTGAGGTCAGCATACCCGGAAGTGACGTCACCACACCCGGAAGTGAGGTCACCACACCCGGAAGTGAGGTCACCAAACCCGGAAGTGACGTCACTAAACCCGGAAGTGATGTCAGCAAACCCGGAAGTGAGGTCAGTAAACCCGGAAGTGAGGTCACCACACCCGGAAGTGAGGTCACCACACCCAGAAGTGAGGTCACCACACCCGGAAGTGAGGTCAGCAAACCCGGAAGTGAGGTCACCAAACCCGGAAGTGAGGTCACCAAACCCGGTAGTGAGCTAAGCAGACCAGGAAAGTGAGGTCTGCTAATTCGGAACTCAGGTCTGCAAACCCAGAAGTGACTTCAGCAGACCCAGAAGTGACTTCAGCAAACCCGGAAGTGATGTCAGCAAACCCGGAAGTGAGGTCACCACACCCGGAAGTGAGGTCAGCAAACCCGGAAGTGAGGTCAGCAAACGCGGAAGTGAGGTCACCACACCCGGAAGTGAGGTCACCAAACCCGGAAGTGACGTCACTAAACCCGGAAGTGATGTCAGCAAACCCGGAAGTGAGGTCAGCAAACCCGGAAGTGACGTCACTAAACCCGGAAGTGGTGTCAGCAAACCCGGAAGTGAGGTCACCACACCCGGAAGTGAGGTCACCAAACCCGGAAGTGACGTCACTAAACCCGGAAGTGAGGTCACCAAACCCGGAAGTGAGGTCACCAAACCCGGTAGTGAGCTAAGCAGACCAGGAAAGTGAGGTCTGCTAATTCGGAACTCAGGTCTGCAAACCCAGAAGTGACTTCTGCAGACCCAGAAGTGACTTCAGCAAACCCGGAAGTGAGGTCAGCAAACCCGGAAGTGAGGTCACCACACCCGGAAGTGAGGTCAGCAAACCCGGAAGTGAGGTCAGCAAACGCGGAAGTGAGGTCACCACACCCGGAAGTGAGGTCACCAAACCCGGAAGTGACGTCACTAAACCCGGAAGTGATGTCAGCAAACCCGGAAGTGAGGTCAGCAAACCCGGAAGTGACGTCACTAAACCCGGAAGTGATGTCAGCAAACCCGGAAGTGAGGTCACCACACCCGGAAGTGAGGTCACCAAACCTGGAAGTGACGTCACTAAACCCGGAAGTGAGGTCAGCAAACCCGGAAGTGAGGTCAGCAAACCCGGAAGTGAGGTCACCAAACCCGGAAGTGACGTCACTAAACCCGGAAGTGAGGTCACCAAACCCGGAAGTGACGTCACTAAACCCGGAAGTGAGGTCACCACACCCGGAAGTGAGGTCACCAAACCCGGAAGTGACGTCACTAAACCCGGAAGTGATGTCAGCAAACCCGGAAGTGAGGTCAGCAAACCCGGAAGTGAGGTCACCACACCCGGAAGTGAGGTCAGCAAACCCGGAAGTGAGGTCACCAAACCCGGAAGTGAGGTCACCAAACCCGGAAGTGAGGTCAACAAACCCGGAAGTGAGGTAAGCAGACCAGGAAAGTGAGGTCTGCTAATTCGGAACTCAGGTCTGCAAACCCAGAAGTGACTTCAGCAGACCCAGAAGTGACTTCAGCAAACCCGGAAGTGAGGTCAGCAAACCCGGAAGTGAGGTCACCACACCCGGAAGTGAGGTCACCACACCCGGAAGTGAGGTCACCAAACCCGGAAGTGACGTCACTAAACCCGGAAGTGATGTCAGCAAACCCGGAAGTGAGGTCAGCAAACCCGTAAGTGAGGTCACCACACCCGGAAGTGAGGTCAGCAAACCCGGTAGTGAGGTCACTAAACCCGGAAGTGAGGTCACCAAACCCGGAAGTGACGTCACTAAACCCGGAAGTGAGGTCAACAAACCTGGAAGTGAGGTCACCACACCCGGAAGTGAGGTCACCAAACCCGGAAGTGAGGTCACCACACCCGGAAGTGAGGTCACCAAACCTGGAAGTGACGTCACTAAACCCGGAAGTGAGGTCAGCATACCCGGAAGTGACGTCACCACACCCGGAAGTGATGTCAGCAAACCCGGAAGTGAGGTCACCAAACCCGGAAGTGACGTCACTAAACCCGGAAGTGATGTCAGCAAACCCGGAAGTGAGGTCAGCAAACCCGTAAGTGAGGTCACCACACCCGGAAGTGAGGTCAGCAAACCCGGTAGTGAGGTCACTAAACCCGGAAGTGAGGTCACCAAACCCGGAAGTGAGGTCACCACACCCGGAAGTGAGGTCACCACACCCGGAAGTGACGTCACTAAACCCGGAAGTGAGGTCAGCATACCCGGAAGTGAGGTCACTAAACCCGGAAGTGAGGTCAACACACCCGGAATTGACGTCACCAAACCCGGAAGTGAGGTCAGCATACCCGGAAGTGAGGTAAGCAGACCAGGAAAGTGAGGTCTGCTAATTCGGAACTCAGGTCTGCAAACCCAGAAGTGACTTCAGCAGACCCAGAAGTGACTTCAGCAAACCCGGAAGTGAGGTCACCACACCCGGAAGTGAGGTCACCAAACCCGGAAGTGACGTCACTAAACCCGGAAGTGAGGTCACCACACCCAGAAGTGAGGTCACCAAACCCGGAAGTGAGGTCACCAAACCCGGAAGTGATGTCACTAAACCCGGAAGTGAGGTCAACACACCCGGAAGTGAGGTCACTAAACCCGGAAGTGATGTCAGCAAACCCGGAAGTGACGTCACTAAACCCGGAAGTGAGGTCAGCAAACCCGGAAGTGAGGTCAGCAAACCCGGAAGTGAGGTCACCACACCCGGAAGTGATGTCAGCAAACCCGGAAGTGAGGTCACCACACCCAGAAGTGAGGTCACCAAACCCGGAAGTGACGTCACTAAACCCGGAAGTGAGGTCAGCAAACCCGGAAGTGAGGTCAGCAAACCCGGAAGTGAGGTCACCAAACCCGGAAGTGACGTCACTAAACCCGGAAGTGAGGTCACCAAACCCGGAAGTGACGTCACTAAACCCGGAAGTGAGGTCACCACACCCGGAAGTGCGGTCACCAAACCCGGAAGTGACGTCACTAAACCCGGAAGTGATGTCAGCAAACCCGGAAGTGAGGTCAGCAAACCCGGAAGTGAGGTCACCACACCCGGAAGTGAGGTCAGCAAACCCGGAAGTGAGGTCACCAAACCCGGAAGTGAGGTCAACAAACCCGGAAGTGAGGTAAGCAGACCAGGAAAGTGAGGTCTGCTAATTCGGAACTCAGGTCTGCAAACCCAGAAGTGACTTCAGCAAACCCAGAAGTGACTTCAGCAAACCCGGAAGTGAGGTCACCACACCCGGAAGTGAGGTCACTACACCCGGAAGTGAGGTCACCACACCCGGAAGTGAGGTCAGCAAACCCGGAAGTGACGTCACTAAACCCGGAAGTGATGTCAGCAAACCCGGAAGTGAGGTCAGCAAACCCGTAAGTGAGGTCACCACACCCGGAAGTGAGGTCAGCAAACCCGGTAGTGAGGTCACTAAACCCGGAAGTGAGGTCACCAAACCCGGAAGTGACGTCACTAAACCCGGAAGTGAGGTCAGCAAACCCGGAAGTGAGGTCACCACACCCGGAAGTGAGGTCACCAAACCCGGAAGTGAGGTCACCACACCCGGAAGTGAGGTCACCAAACCTGGAAGTGACGTCACTAAACCCGGAAGTGAGGTCAGCATACCCGGAAGTGACGTCACCACACCCGGAAGTGAGGTCAGCAAACCCGGAAGTGAGGTCACCACACCCGGAAGTGAGGTCAGCAAACCCGGAAGTGAGGTCACCACACCCGGAAGTGAGGTCAGCAAACCCGGAAGTGAGGTCAGCAAACCCGGAAGTGAGGTCACCACACCCGGAAGTGAGGTCACCAAACCCGGAAGTGAGGTCACCACACCCGGAAGTGACGTCACTAAACCCGGAAGTGAGGTCAGCATACCCGGAAGTGACGTCACCACAACCGGAAGTGAGGTCACCACACCCGGAAGTGAGGTCACCAAACCCGGAAGTGACGTCACTAAATCCGGAAGTGAGGTCAGCAAACCCGGAAGTGAGGTCACCAAACCCGGAAGTGAGGTCACCAAACCCGGTAGTGAGCTAAGCAGACCAGGAAAGTGAGGTCTACTAATTCGGAACTCAGGTCTGCAAACCCAGAAGTGACTTCAGCAGACCCAGAAGTGACTTCAGCAAACCCGGAAGTGAGGTCAGCAAACCCGGAAGTGAGGTCACCACACCCGGAAGTGAGGTCAGCAAACCCGGAAGTGAGGTCAGCAAACGCGGAAGTGAGGTCACCACACCCGGAAGTGAGGTCACCAAACCCGGAAGTGACGTCACTAAACCCGGAAGTGATGTCAGCAAACCCGGAAGTGAGGTCAGCAAACCCGGAAGTGAGGTCACCACACCCGGAAGTGATGTCAGCAAACCCGGAAGTGAGGTCACCACACCCAGAAGTGAGGTCACCAAACCCGGAAGTGACGTCACTAAACCCGGAAGTGAGGTCAGCAAACCCGGAAGTGAGGTCAGCAAACCCGGAAGTGAGGTCACCAAACCCGGAAGTGACGTCACTAAACCCGGAAGTGAGGTCACCAAACCCGGAAGTGACGTCACTAAACCCGGAAGTGAGGTCACCACACCCGGAAGTGCGGTCACCAAACCCGGAAGTGAGGTCACTAAACCCGGAAGTGATGTCAGCAAACCCGGAAGTGAGGTCAGCAAACCCGGAAGTGAGGTCACCACACCCGGAAGTGAGGTCACCAAACCCGGAAGTGAGGTCAACAAACCCGGAAGTGAGGTCAACAAACCCGGAAGTGAGGTAAGCAGACCAGGAAAGTGAGGTCTGCTAATTCGGAACTCAGGTCTGCAAACCCAGAAGTGACTTCAGCAGACCCGGAAGTGATGTCAGCAAACCCGGAAGTGAGGTCAGCAAACCCGGAAGTGAGGTCACCACACCCGGAAGTGAGGTCACCACACCCGGAAGTGAGGTCACCAAACCCGGAAGTGACGTCACTAAACCCGGAAGTGATGTCAGCAAACCCGGAAGTGAGGTCAGCAAACCCGTAAGTGAGGTCACCACACCCGGAAGTGAGGTCAGCAAACCCGGTAGTGAGGTCACTAAACCCGGAAGTGAGGTCACCAAACCCGGAAGTGACGTCACTAAACCCGGAAGTGAGGTCAGCAAACCCGGAAGTGAGGTCACCACACCCGGAAGTGAGGTCACCAAACCCGGAAGTGAGGTCACCACACCCGGAAGTGAGGTCACCAAACCTGGAAGTGACGTCACTAAACCCGGAAGTGAGGTCAGCATACCCGGAAGTGACGTCACCACACCCGGAAGTGATGTCAGCAAACCCGGAAGTGAGGTCACCAAACCCGGAAGTGACGTCACTAAACCCGGAAGTGATGTCAGCAAACCCGGAAGTGACGTCACTAAACCCGGAAGTGAGGTCAGCAAACCCGGAAGTGAGGTCAGCAAACCCGGAAGTGAGGTCACCACACCCGGAAGTGAGGTCACCAAACCCGGAAGTGAGGTCACCACACCCGGAAGTGAGGTCACCAAACCCGGAAGTGACGTCACTAAACCCGGAAGTGAGGTCAGCATACCCGGAAGTGAGGTCACTAAACCCGGAAGTGAGGTCAACACACCCGGAATTGACGTCACTAAACCCGGAAGTGAGGTCAGCATACCCGGAAGTGAGGTCAGCAAACCCGGAAGTGAGGTCACCACACCCGGAAGTGAGGTCACCAAACCCGGAAGTGAGGTCACCACACCCGGAAGTGAGGTCACCAAACCCGGAAGTGACGTCACTAAACCCGTAAGTGAGGTCAGCAAACCCGGAAGTGAGGTCAGCAAACCCGGAAGTGAGGTCACCACACCCGGAAGTGCGGTCACCAAACCCGGAAGTGACGTCACTAAACCCGGAAGTGAGGTCAGCAAACCCAGAAGTGACTTCAGCAGACCCAGAAGTGACTTCAGCAAACCCGGAAGTGAGGTCAGCAAACCCGGAAGTGAGGTCAGCAAACCCGGAAGTGAGGTCACCAAACCCGGAAGTGACGTCACTAAACCCGGAAGTGATGTCAGCAAACCCGGAAGTGAGGTCAGCAAACCCGGAAGTGAGGTCACCACACCCGGAAGTGAGGTCACCACACCCGGAAGTGAGGTCACCAAACCCGGAAGTGAGGTCACCACACCCGGAAATGAGGTCAGCAAACCCGGAAGTGAGGTCAGCAAACCCGGAAGTGAGGTCACCACACCCGGAAGTGAGGTTACCAAACCCGGAAGTGAGGTCACCACACCCGGAAGTGAGGTCAGCAAACCCGGAAGTGACGTCACTAAACCCGAAAGTGATGTCAGCAAACCCGGAAGTGAGGTCAGCAAACCCGGAAGTGAGGTCACCACACCCGGAAGTGATGTCAGCAAACCCGGAAGTGAGGTCACCACACCCGGAAGTGAGGTCACCAAACCCGGAAGTGACGTCACTAAACCCGGAAGTGAGGTCAGCAAACCCAGAAGTGACTTCAGCAGACCCAGAAGTGACTTCAGCAAACCCGGAAGTGAGGTCAGCAAACCCGGAAGTGAGGTCAGCAAACCCGGAAGTGAGGTCACCACACCCGGAAGTGACGTCACTAAACCCGGAAGTGATGTCAGCAAACCCGGAAGTGAGGTCAGCAAACCCGGAAGTGAGGTCACCACACCCGGAAGTGAGGTCACCACACCCGGAAGTGAGGTCACCAAACCCGGAAGTGAGGTCACCACACCCGGAAGTGAGGTCACCAAACCCGGAAGTGACGTCACTAAACCCGGAAGTGAGGTCAGCATACCCGGAAGTGACGTCACCACACCCGGAAGTGAGGTCACCACACCCGGAAGTGAGGTCACCAAACCCGGAAGTGACGTCACTAAACCCGGAAGTGATGTCAGCAAACCCGGAAGTGAGGTCAGCAAACCCGGAAGTGAGGTCACCACACCCGGAAGTGAGGTCAGCAAACCCGGAAGTGAGGTCACCACACCCGGAAGTGAGGTCAGCAAACCCGGAAGTGAGGTCACCACACCCGGAAGTGAGGTCACCAAACCCGGAAGTGAGGTCACCACACCCGGAAGTGAGGTCACCACACCCGGAAGTGACGTCACTAAACCCGGAAGTGAGGTCAGCATACCCGGAAGTGACGTCACCACACCCGGAAGTGAGGTCACCACACCCGGAAGTGAGGTCACCAAACCCGGAAGTGACGTCACTAAACCTGGAAGTGATGTCAGCAAACCCGGAAGTGAGGTCAGTAAACCCGGAAGTGAGGTCACCACACCCGGAAGTGAGGTCACCACACCCAGAAGTGAGGTCACCACACCCGGAAGTGAGGTCAGCAAACCCGGAAGTGAGGTCACCAAACCCGGAAGTGAGGTCACCAAACCCGGTAGTGAGCTAAGCAGACCAGGAAAGTGAGGTCTGCTAATTCGGAACTCAGGTCTGCAAACCCAGAAGTGACTTCAGCAGACCCAGAAGTGACTTCAGCAAACCCGGAAGTGAGGTCAGCAAACCCGGAAGTGAGGTCACCACACCCGGAAGTGAGGTCAGCAAACCCGGAAGTGAGGTCAGCAAACGCGGAAGTGAGGTCACCACACCCGGAAGTGAGGTCACCAAACCCGGAAGTGACGTCACTAAACCCGGAAGTGATGTCAGCAAACCCGGAAGTGAGGTCAGCAAACCCGGAAGTGACGTCACTAAACCCGGAAGTGATGTCAGCAAACCCGGAAGTGAGGTCACCACACCCGGAAGTGAGGTCACCAAACCCGGAAGTGACGTCACTAAACCCGGAAGTGAGGTCACCAAACCCGGAAGTGAGGTCACCAAACCCGGTAGTGAGCTAAGCAGACCAGGAAAGTGAGGTCTGCTAATTCGGAACTCAGGTCTGCAAACCCAGAAGTGACTTCAGCAGACCCAGAAGTGACTTCAGCAAACCCGGAAGTGAGGTCAGCAAACCCGGAAGTGAGGTCACCACACCCGGAAGTGAGGTCAGCAAACCCGGAAGTGAGGTCAGCAAACGCGGAAGTGAGGTCACCACACCCGGAAGTGAGGTCACCAAACCCGGAAGTGACGTCACTAAACCCGGAAGTGATGTCAGCAAACCCGGAAGTGAGGTCAGCAAACCCGGAAGTGACGTCACTAAACCCGGAAGTGATGTCAGCAAACCCGGAAGTGAGGTCACCACACCCGGAAGTGAGGTCACCAAACCCGGAAGTGACGTCACTAAACCCGGAAGTGAGGTCAGCAAACCCGGAAGTGAGGTCAGCAAACCCGGAAGTGAGGTCACCAAACCCGGAAGTGACGTCACTAAACCCGGAAGTGAGGTCACCAAACCCGGAAGTGACGTCACTAAACCCGGAAGTGATGTCAGCAAACCCGGAAGTGAGGTCAGCAAACCCGGAAGTGAGGTCACCACACCCGGAAGTGAGGTCAGCAAACCCGGAAGTGAGGTCACAAACCCGGAAGTGAGGTCAACAAACCCGGAAGTGAGGTAAGCAGACCAGGAAAGTGAGGTCTGCTAATTCGGAACTCAGGTCTGCAAACCCAGAAGTGACTTCAGCAGACCCAGAAGTGACTTCAGCAAACCCGGAAGTGAGGTCAGCAAACCCGGAAGTGAGGTCACCACACCCGGAAGTGAGGTCACCACACCCGGAAGTGAGGTCACCAAACCCGGAAGTGACGTCACTAAACCCGGAAGTGATGTCAGCAAACCCGGAAGTGAGGTCAGCAAACCCGTAAGTGAGGTCACCACACCCGGAAGTGAGGTCAGCAAACCCGGTAGTGAGGTCACTAAACCCGGAAGTGAGGTCACCAAACCCGGAAGTGACGTCACTAAACCCGGAAGTGAGGTCAACAAACCTGGAAGTGAGGTCACCACACCCGGAAGTGAGGTCACCAAACCCGGAAGTGAGGTCACCACACCCGGAAGTGAGGTCACCAAACCTGGAAGTGACGTCACTAAACCCGGAAGTGAGGTCAGCATACCCGGAAGTGACGTCACCACACCCGGAAGTGATGTCAGCAAACCCGGAAGTGAGGTCACCAAACCCGGAAGTGACGTCACTAAACCCGGAAGTGATGTCAGCAAACCCGGAAGTGAGGTCAGCAAACCCGTAAGTGAGGTCACCACACCCGGAAGTGAGGTCAGCAAACCCGGTAGTGAGGTCACTAAACCCGGAAGTGAGGTCACCAAACCCGGAAGTGAGGTCACCACACCCGGAAGTGAGGTCACCACACCCGGAAGTGACGTCACTAAACCCGGAAGTGAGGTCAGCATACCCGGAAGTGAGGTCACTAAACCCGGAAGTGAGGTCAACACACCCGGAATTGACGTCACCAAACCCGGAAGTGAGGTCAGCATACCCGGAAGTGAGGTAAGCAGACCAGGAAAGTGAGGTCTGCTAATTCGGAACTCAGGTCTGCAAACCCAGAAGTGACTTCAGCAGACCCAGAAGTGACTTCAGCAAACCCGGAAGTGAGGTCAGCAAACCCGGAAGTGAGGTCACCAAACCCGGAAGTGAGGTCACCAAACCCGGAAGTGACGTCACTAAACCCGGAAGTGAGGTCACCACACCCAGAAGTGAGGTCACAAAACCCGGAAGTGAGGTCACAAAACCCGGAAGTGATGTCACTAAACCCGGAAGTGAGGTCAACACACCCGGAATTGACGTCACTAAACCCGGAAGTGAGGTCAGCATACCCGGAAGTGAGGTAAGCTGACCAGGAAAGTGAGGTCTGCTAATTCGGAACTCAGGTCTGCAAACCCAGAAGTGACTTCAGCAGACCCAGAAGTGACTTCAGCAAACCCGGAAGTGAGGTCAGCAAACCTGGAAGTGAGGTCACCACACCCGGAAGTAAGGTCAGCAAACCCGGAAGTGAGGTCACCACACCCGGAAGTGAGGTCACCAAACCCGGAAGTGACGTCACTAAACCCGGAAGTGAGGTCAGCAAACCCGGAAGTGAGGTCAGCAAACCCGGAAGTGAGGTCACCACACCCGGAAGTGAGGTCACCAAACCCGGAAGTGAGGTCACCACACCCGGAAGTGAGGTCGCCAAACCCGGAAGTGACGTCACTAAACCCGGAAGTGAGGTCACCAAACCCGGAAGTGACGTCACTAAACCCGGAAGTGATGTCAGCAAACCCGGAAGTGAGGTCAGCAAACCCGGTAGTGAGGTCACTAAACCCGGAAGTGAGGTCACCAGACCCGGAAGTGACGTCACTAAACCCGGAAGTGAGGTCAACAAACCTGGAAGTGAGGTCACCACACCCGGAAGTGAGGTCACCAAACCCGGAAGTGAGGTCACCACACCCGGAAGTGAGGTCACCAAACCTGGAAGTGACGTCACTAAACCCGGAAGTGAGGTCAGCATACCCGGAAGTGACGTCACCACACCCGGAAGTGATGTCAGCAAACCCGGAAGTGAGGTCACCAAACCCGGAAGTGACGTCACTAAACCCGGAAGTGATGTCAGCAAACCCGGAAGTGAGGTCAGCAAACCCGTAAGTGAGGTCACCACACCCGGAAGTGAGATCAGCAAACCCGGTAGTGAGGTCACTAAACCCGGAAGTGAGGTCACCAAACCCGGAAGTGAGGTCACCACACCCGGAAGTGAGGTCACCACACCCGGAAGTGACGTCACTAAACCCGGAAGTGAGGTCAGCATACCCGGAAGTGAGGTCACTAAACCCGGAAGTGAGGTCAACACACCCGGAATTGACGTCACCAAACCCGGAAGTGAGGTCAGCATACCCGGAAGTGAGGTAAGCAGACCAGGAAAGTGAGGTCTGCTAATTCGGAACTCAGGTCTGCAAACCCAGAAGTGACTTCAGCAGACCCAGAAGTGACTTCAGCAAACCCGGAAGTGAGGTCACCACACCCGGAAGTGAGGTCACCAAACCCGGAAGTGACGTCACTAAACCCGGAAGTGAGGTCACCACACCCAGAAGTGAGGTCACCAAACCCGGAAGTGAGGTCACCAAACCCGGAAGTGATGTCACTAAACCCGGAAGTGAGGTCAACACACCCGGAATTGACGTCACTAAACCCGGAAGTGAGGTCAGCATACCCGGAAGTGAGGTAAGCTGACCAGGAAAGTGAGGTCTGCTAATTCGGAACTCAGGTCTGCAAACCCAGAAGTGACTTCAGCAGACCCAGAAGTGAATTCAGCAAACCCGGAAGTGAGGTCAGCAAACCTGGAAGTGAGGTCACCACACCCGGAAGTAAGGTCAGCAAACCCGGAAGTGAGGTCACCACACCCGGAAGTGAGGTCACCAAACCCGGAAGTGACGTCACTAAACCCGGAAGTGAGGTCAGCAAACCCGGAAGTGAGGTCAGCAAACCCGGAAGTGAGGTCACCACACCCGGAAGTGAGGTCACCAAACCCGGAAGTGAGGTCACCACACCCGGAAGTGAGGTCGCCAAACCCGGAAGTGACGTCACTAAACCCGGAAGTGAGGTCACCAAACCCGGAAGTGACGTCACTAAACCCGGAAGTGATGTCAGCAAACCCGGAAGTGAGGTCAGCAAACCCGGAAGTGAGGTCACCACACGCGGAAGTGAGGTCAGCAAACCCGGAAGTGAGGTCACCACACCCGGAAGTGAGGTCACCAAACCCGGAAGTGACGTCACTAAACCCGGAAGTGAGGTCACCACACCCAGAAGTGAGGTCACCAAACCCGGAAGTGAGGTCACCAAACCCGGAAGTGACGTCACTAAACCCGGAAGTGAGGTCAGCATACCCGGAAGTGACGTCACCACACCCGGAAGTGAGGTCACCACACCCGGAAGTGAGGTCACCAAACCCGGAAGTGACGTCACTAAACCCGGAAGTGATGTCAGCAAACCCGGAAGTGAGGTCAGCAAACCCGGAAGTGAGGTCACCACATCCGGAAGTGAGGTCAGCAAACCCGGAAGTGAGGTCACCACACCCGGAAGTGAGGTCAGCAAACCCGGATGTGAGGTCACCACACCCGGAAGTGAGGTCACCAAACCCGGAAGTGACGTCACTAAACCCGGAAGTGATGTCAGCAAACCCGGAAGTGAGGTCAGCAAACCCGGAAGTGAGGTCACCACACCCGGAAGTGATGTCAGCAAACCCGGAAGTGAGGTCACCACACCCGGAAGTGAGGTCAGCAAACCCGGAAGTGACGTCACTAAACCCGGAAGTGAGGTCACCACACCCGGAAGTGCGGTCACCAAACCCGGAAGTGACGTCACTAAACCCGGAAGTGATGTCAGCAAACCCGGAAGTGAGGTCAGCAAACCCGGAAGTGAGGTCACCACACCCGGAAGTGAGGTCAGCAAACCCGGAAGTGAGGTCACCAAACCCGGAAGTGAGGTCAACAAACCCGGAAGTGAGGTAAGCAGACCAGGAAAGTGAGGTCTGCTAATTCGGAACTCAGGTCTGCAAACCCAGAAGTGACTTCAGCAGACCCAGAAGTGACTTCAGCAAACCCGGAAGTGAGGTCAGCAAACCCGGAAGTGAGGTCACCACACCCGGAAGTGAGGTCACCACACCCGGAAGTGAGGTCACCAAACCCGGAAGTGACGTCACTAAACCCGGAAGTGATGTCAGCAAACCCGGAAGTGAGGTCAGCAAACCCGTAAGTGAGGTCACCACACCCGGAAGTGAGGTCAGCAAACCCGGTAGTGAGGTCACTAAACCCGGAAGTGAGGTCACCAAACCCGGAAGTGACGTCACTAAACCCGGAAGTGAGGTCAGCAAACCCGAAAGTGAGGTCACCACACCCGGAAGTGAGGTCACCAAACCCGGAAGTGATGTCAGCAAACCCGGAAGTGAGGTCACCAAACCTGGAAGTGACGTCACTAAACCCGGAAGTGAGGTCAGCATACCCGGAAGTGACGTCACCACACCCGGAAGTGATGTCAGCAAACCCGGAAGTGAGGTCACCAAACCCGGAAGTGACGTCACTAAACCCGGAAGTGATGTCAGCAAACCCGGAAGTGACGTCACTAAACCCGGAAGTGAGGTCAGCAAACCCGGAAGTGAGGTCAGCAAACCCGGAAGTGAGGTCACCACACCCGGAAGTGAGGTCACCAAACCCGGAAGTGAGGTCACCACACCCGGAAGTGAGGTCACCAAACCCGGAAGTGACGTCACTAAACCCGGAAGTGAGGTCAGCATACCCGGAAGTGAGGTCACTAAACCCGGAAGTGAGGTCAACACACCCGGAATTGACGTCACTAAACCCGGAAGTGAGGTCAGCATACCCGGAAGTGAGGTCAGCAAACCCGGAAGTGAGGTCACCACACCCGGAAGTGAGGTCACCAAACCCGGAAGTGAGGTCACCACACCCGGAAGTGAGGTCACCAAACCCGGAAGTGACGTCACTAAACCCGGAAGTGAGGTCAGCAAACCCGGAAGTGAGGTCACCACACCCGGAAGTGAGGTCACCAAACCCGGAAGTGACGTCACTAAACCCGGAAGTGAGGTCAGCAAACCCAGAAGTGACTTCAGCAGACCCAGAAGTGACTTCAGCAAACCCGGAAGTGAGGTCAGCAAACCCGGAAGTGAGGTCAGCAAACCCGGAAGTGAGGTCACCAAACCCGGAAGTGACGTCACTAAACCCGGAAGTGATGTCAGCAAACCCGGAAGTGAGGTCAGCAAACCCGGAAGTGAGGTCACCACACCCGGAAGTGAGGTCACCACACCCGGAAGTGATGTCAGCAAACCCGGAAGTGAGGTCACCACACCCGGAAGTGAGGTCACCAAACCCGGAAGTGAGGTCACCACACCCAGAAGTGAGGTCACCAAACCCGGAAGTGAGGTCACCAAACCCGGAAGTGACGTCACTAAACCCGGAAGTGAGGTCAGCATACCCGGAAGTGACGTCACCACACCCGGAAGTGAGGTCACCACACCCGGAAGTGAGGTCACCAAACCCGGAAGTGACGTCACTAAACCCGGAAGTGATGTCAGCAAACCCGGAAGTGAGGTCAGCAAACCCGGAAGTGAGGTCACCACATCCGGAAGTGAGGTCAGCAAACCCGGAAGTGAGGTCACCACACCCGGAAGTGAGGTCAGCAAACCCGGAAGTGAGGTCACCACACCCGGAAGTGAGGTCACCAAACCCGGAAGTGACGTCACTAAACCCGGAAGTGATGTCAGCAAACCCGGAAGTGAGGTCAGCAAACCCGGAAGTGAGGTCACCACACCCGGAAGTGATGTCAGCAAACCCGGAAGTGAGGTCACCACACCCGGAAGTGAGGTCACCAAACCCGGAAGTGACGTCACTAAACCCGGAAGTGAGGTCACCACACCCGGAAGTGCGGTCACCAAACCCGGAAGTGACGTCACTAAACCCGGAAGTGATGTCAGCAAACCCGGAAGTGAGGTCAGCAAACCCGTAAGTGAGGTCACCACACCCGGAAGTGAGGTCAGCAAACCCGGTAGTGAGGTCACTAAACCCGGAAGTGAGGTCACCAAACCCGGAAGTGACGTCACTAAACCCGGAAGTGAGGTCAGCAAACCCGGAAGTGAGGTCACCACACCCGGAAGTGAGGTCACCAAACCCGGAAGTGAGGTCACCACACCCGGAAGTGAGGTCACCAAACCTGGAAGTGACGTCACTAAACCCGGAAGTGAGGTCAGCATACCCGGAAGTGACGTCACCACACCCGGAAGTGATGTCAGCAAACCCGGAAGTGAGGTCACCAAACCCGGAAGTGACGTCACTAAACCCGGAAGTGATGTCAGCAAACCCGGAAGTGACGTCACTAAACCCGGAAGTGAGGTCAGCAAACCCGGAAGTGAGGTCAGCAAACCCGGAAGTGAGGTCACCACACCCGGAAGTGAGGTCACCAAACCCGGAAGTGAGGTCACCACACCCGGAAGTGAGGTCACCAAACCCGGAAGTGACGTCACTAAACCCGGAAGTGAGGTCAGCATACCCGGAAGTGAGGTCACTAAACCCGGAAGTGAGGTCAACACACCCGGAATTGACGTCACTAAACCCGGAAGTGAGGTCAGCATACCCGGAAGTGAGGTCAGCAAACCCGGAAGTGAGGTCACCACACCCGGAAGTGAGGTCACCAAACCCGGAAGTGAGGTCACCACACCCGGAAGTGAGGTCACCAAACCCGGAAGTGACGTCACTAAACCCGTAAGTGAGGTCAGCAAACCCGGAAGTGAGGTCAGCAAACCCGGAAGTGAGGTCACCACACCCGGAAGTGCGGTCACCAAACCCGGAAGTTACGTCACTAAACCCGGAAGTGAGGTCAGCAAACCCAGAAGTGACTTCAGCAGACCCAGAAGTGACTTCAGCAAACCCGGAAGTGAGGTCAGCAAACCCGGAAGTGAGGTCACCAAACCCGGAAGTGAGGTCACCACACCCGGAAATGAGGTCAGCAAACCCGGAAGTGAGGTCAGCAAACCCGGAAGTGAGGTCACCACACCCGGAAGTGAGGTAACCAAACCCGGAAGTGAGGTCACCACACCCGGAAGTGAGGTCAGCAAACCCGGAAGTGACGTCACTAAACCCGAAAGTGATGTCAGCAAACCCGGAAGTGAGGTCAGCAAACCCGGAAGTGAGGTCACCACACCCGGAAGTGATGTCAGCAAACCCGGAAGTGAGGTCACCACACCCGGAAGTGAGGTCACCAAACCCGGAAGTGAGGTCACCACACCCGGAAGTGAGGTCACCAAACCCGGAAGTGACGTCACTAAACCCGGAAGTGAGGTCAGCAAATCCGGAAGTGAGGTCAGCAAACCCGGAAGTGAGGTCACCACACCCGGAAGTGAGGTCACCAAACCCGGAAGTGACGTCACTAAACCCGGAAGTGAGGTCAGCAAACCCAGAAGTGACTTCAGCAGACCCAGAAGTGACTTCAGCAAACCCGGAAGTGAGGTCAGCAAACCCGGAAGTGAGGTCAGCAAACCCGGAAGTGAGGTCACCACACCCGGAAGTGACGTCACTAAACCCGGAAGTGATGTCAGCAAACCCGGAAGTGAGGTCAGCAAACCCGGAAGTGAGGTCACCACACCCGGAAGTGAGGTCACCAAACCCGGAAGTGAGGTCACCACACCCGGAAGTGAGGTCACCAAACCCGGAAGTGAGGTCACTAAACCCGGAAGTGAGGTCAGCATACCCGGAAGTGACGTCACCACACCCGGAAGTGAGGTCACCACACCCGGAAGTGAGGTCACCAAACCCGGAAGTGACGTCACTAAACCCGGAAGTGATGTCAGCAAACCCGGAAGTGAGGTCAGCAAACCCGGAAGTGAGGTCACCACACCCGGAAGTGAGGTCAGCAAACCCGGAAGTGAGGTCACCACACCCGGAAGTGACGTCACTAAACCCGGAAGTGACGTCACTAAACCCGGAAGTGATGTCAGCAAACCCGGAAGTGAGGTCAGCAAACCCGTAAGTGAGGTCACCACACCCGGAAGTGAGGTCAGCAAACCCGGAAGTGAGGTCACCACACCCGGAAGTGAGGTCAGCATACCCGGAAGTGACGTCACCACACCCGGAAGTGAGGTCACCACACCCGGAAGTGAGGTCACCAAACCCGGAAGTGACGTCACTAAACCCGGAAGTGACGTCACTAAACCCGGAAGTGATGTCAGCAAACCCGGAAGTGAGGTCAGCAAACCCGTAAGTGAGGTCACCACACCCGGAAGTGAGGTCAGCAAACCCGGTAGTGAGGTCACTAAACCCGGAAGTGAGGTCACCAAACCCGGAAGTGACGTCACTAAACCCGGAAGTGAGGTCAGCAAACCCGGAAGTGAGGTCACCACACCCGGAAGTGAGGTCACCAAACCCGGAAGTGAGGTCACCACACCCGGAAGTGAGGTCACCAAACCTGGAAGTGACGTCACTAAACCCGGAAGTGAGGTCAGCATACCCGGAAGTGACGTCACCACACCCGGAAGTGAGGTCAGCAAACCCGGAAGTGAGGTCACCACACCCGGAAGTGATGTCAGCAAACCCGGAAGTGAGGTCACCACACCCAGAAGTGAGGTCACCAAACCCGGAAGTGACGTCACTAAACCCGGAAGTGAGGTCAGCAAACCCGGAAGTGAGGTCAGCAAACCCGGAAGTGAGGTCACCAAACCCGGAAGTGACGTCACTAAACCCGGAAGTGAGGTCACCAAACCCGGAAGTGACGTCACTAAACCCGGAAGTGAGGTCACCACACCCGGAAGTGCGGTCACCAAACCCGGAAGTGACGTCACTAAATCCGGAAGTGAGGTCAGCAAACCCGGAAGTGAGGTCAGCAAACCCGTAAGTGAGGTCACCACACCCGGAAGTGAGGTCAGCAAACCCGGTAGTGAGGTCACTAAACCCGGAAGTGAGGTCACCAAACCCGGAAGTGACGTCACTAAACCCGGAAGTGAGGTCAGCAAACCCGGAAGTGAGGTCACCACACCCGAAAGTGAGGTCACCAAACCCGGAAGTGAGGTCACCACACCCGGAAGTGAGGTCACCAAACCTGGAAGTGACGTCACTAAACCCGGAAGTGAGGTCAGCATACCCGGAAGTGACGTCACCACACCCGGAAGTGAGGTCAGCAAACCCGGAAGTGAGGTCACCACACCCGGAAGTGAGGTCAGCAAACCCGGAAGTGAGGTCACCACACCCGGAAGTGAGGTCAGCAAACCCGGAAGTGAGGTCAGCAAACCCGGAAGTGAGGTCACCACACCCGGAAGTGAGGTCACCAAACCCGGAAGTGAGGTCACCACACCCGGAAGTGACGTCACTAAACCCGGAAGTGAGGTCAGCATACCCGGAAGTGACGTCACCACAACCGGAAGTGAGGTCACCACACCCGGAAGTGAGGTCACCAAACCCGGAAGTGACGTCACTAAATCCGGAAGTGAGGTCAGCAAACCCGGAAGTGAGGTCACCAAACCCGGAAGTGAGGTCACCAAACCCGGTAGTGAGCTAAGCAGACCAGGAAAGTGAGGTCTACTAATTCGGAACTCAGGTCTGCAAACCCAGAAGTGACTTCAGCAGACCCAGAAGTGACTTCAGCAAACCCGGAAGTGAGGTCAGCAAACCCGGAAGTGAGGTCACCGCACCCGGAAGTGAGGTCAGCAAACCCGGAAGTGAGGTCAGCAAACGCGGAAGTGAGGTCACCACACCCGGAAGTGAGGTCACCAAAACCGGAAGTGACGTCACTAAACCCGGAAGTGATGTCAGCAAACCCGGAAGTGAGGTCAGCAAACCCGGAAGTGAGGTCACCACACCCGGAAGTGATGTCAGCAAACCCGGAAGTGAGGTCACCACACCCAGAAGTGAGGTCACCAAACCCGGAAGTGACGTCACTAAACCCGGAAGTGAGGTCAGCAAACCCGGAAGTGAGGTCAGCAAACCCGGAAGTGAGGTCACCAAACCCGGAAGTGACGTCACTAAACCCGGAAGTGAGGTCACCAAACCCGGAAGTGACGTCACTAAACCCGGAAGTGAGGTCACCACACCCGGAAGTGCGGTCACCAAACCCGGAAGTGACGTCACTAAACCCGGAAGTGAGGTCAGCAAACCCGGAAGTGAGGTCACCACACCCGGAAGTGAGGTCACCAAACCCGGAAGTGAGGTCACCACACCCGGAAGTGAGGTCACCAAACTTGGAAGTGAGGTCACTAAACCCGGAAGTGAGGTCAGCATACCCGGAAGTGACGTCACCACACCCGGAAGTGATGTCAGCAAACCCGGAAGTGAGATCACCAAACCCGGAAGTGACGTCACTAAACCCGGAAGTGATGTCAGCAAACCCGGAAGTGACGTCACTAAACCCGGAAGTGAGGTCAGCAAACCCGGAAGTGAGGTCAGCAAACCCGGAAGTGAGGTCACCACACCCGGAAGTGAGGTCACCAAACCCGGAAGTGAGGTCACCACACCCGGAAGTGAGGTCACCAAACCCGGAAGTGACGTCACTAAACCCGGAAGTGATGTCAGCAAACCCGGAAGTGAGGTCAGCAAACCCGGAAGTGAGGTCACCACACCCGGAAGTGAGGTCACCAAACCCGGAAGTGACGTCACTAAACCCGGAAGTGATGTCAGCAAACCCGGAAGTGAGGTCAGTAAACCCGGAAGTGAGGTCACCACACCCGGAAGTGAGGTCACCACACCCGGAAGTGAGGTCACCACACCCGGAAGTGAGGTCAGCAAACCCGGAAGTGAGGTCACCAAACCCGGAAGTGATGTCAGCAAACCCGGAAGTGAGGTCAGCAAACCCGTAAGTGAGGTCACCACACCCGGAAGTGAGGTCAGCAAACCCGGAAGTGAGGTCACCACACCCGGAAGTGAGGTCAGCAAACCCGGAAGTGAGGTCAGCAAACGCGGAAGTGAGGTCACCACACCCGGAAGTGAGGTCACCAAACCCGGAAGTGACGTCACTAAACCCGGAAGTGATGTCAGCAAACCCGGAAGTGAGGTCAGCAAACCCGGAAGTGAGGTCACCACACCCGGAAGTGATGTCAGCAAACCCGGAAGTGAGGTCACCACACCCAGAAGTGAGGTCACCAAACCCGGAAGTGACGTCACTAAACCCGGAAGTGAGGTCAGCAAACCCGGAAGTGAGGTCAGCAAACCCGGAAGTGAGGTCACCAAACCCGGAAGTGACGTCACTAAACCCGGAAGTGAGGTCACCAAACCCGGAAGTGACGTCACTAAACCCGGAAGTGAGGTCACCACACCCGGAAGTGCGGTCACCAAACCCGGAAGTGACGTCACTAAACCCGGAAGTGATGTCAGCAAACCCGGAAGTGAGGTCAGCAAACCCGGAAGTGAGGTCACCACACCCGGAAGTGAGGTCAGCAAACCCGGAAGTGAGGTCACCAAACCCGGAAGTGAGGTCAACAAACCCGGAAGTGAGGTAAGCAGACCAGGAAAGTGAGGTCTGCTAATTCGGAACTCAGGTCTGCAAACCCAGAAGTGACTTCAGCAAACCCAGAAGTGACTTCAGCAAACCCGGAAGTGAGGTCACCACACCCGGAAGTGAGGTCACCACACCCGGAAGTGAGGTCACCACACCCGGAAGTGAGGTCAGCAAACCCGGAAGTGACGTCACTAAACCCGGAAGTGATGTCAGCAAACCCGGAAGTGAGGTCAGCAAACCCGTAAGTGAGGTCACCACACCCGGAAGTGAGGTCAGCAAACCCGGTAGTGAGGTCACTAAACCCGGAAGTGAGGTCACCAAACCCGGAAGTGACGTCACTAAACCCGGAAGTGAGGTCAGCAAACCCGGAAGTGAGGTCACCACACCCGGAAGTGAGGTCACCAAACCCGGAAGTGAGGTCACCACACCCGGAAGTGAGGTCACCAAACCTGGAAGTGACGTCACTAAACCCGGAAGTGAGGTCAGCATACCCGGAAGTGACGTCACCACACCCGGAAGTGAGGTCAGCAAACCCGGAAGTGAGGTCACCACACCCGGAAGTGATGTCAGCAAACCCGGAAGTGAGGTCACCACACCCAGAAGTGAGGTCACCAAACCCGGAAGTGACGTCACTAAACCCGGAAGTGAGGTCAGCAAACCCGGAAGTGAGGTCAGCAAACCCGGAAGTGAGGTCACCAAACCCGGAAGTGACGTCACTAAACCCGGAAGTGAGGTCACCAAACCCGGAAGTGACGTCACTAAACCCGGAAGTGATGTCAGCAAACCCGGAAGTGAGGTCAGCAAACCCGGAAGTGAGGTCACCACACCCGGAAGTGAGGTCAGCAAACCCGGAAGTGAGGTCACCACACCCGGAAGTGAGGTCAGCAAACCCGGAAGTGAGGTCACCACACCCGGAAGTGAGGTCACCAAACCCGGAAGTGAGGTCACCACACCCGGAAGTGAGGTCACCACACCCGGAAGTGACGTCACTAAACCCGGAAGTGAGGTCAGCATACCCGGAAGTGACGTCACCACACCCGGAAGTGAGGTCAGCACACCCGGAAGTGAGGTCACCAAACCCGGAAGTGACGTCACTAAACCTGGAAGTGATGTCAGCAAACCCGGAAGTGAGGTCAGTAAACCCGGAAGTGAGGTCACCACACCCGGAAGTGAGGTCACCACACCCAGAAGTGAGGTCACCACACCCGGAAGTGAGGTCAGCAAACCCGGAAGTGAGGTCACCAAACCCGGAAGTGAGGTCACCAAACCCGGTAGTGAGCTAAGCAGACCAGGAAAGTGAGGTCTGCTAATTCGGAACTCAGGTCTGCAAACCCAGAAGTGACTTCAGCAGACCCAGAAGTGACTTCAGCAAACCCGGAAGTGAGGTCAGCAAACCCGGAAGTGAGGTCACCACACCCGGAAGTGAGGTCAGCAAACCCGGAAGTGAGGTCAGCAAACGCGGAAGTGAGGTCACCACACCCGGAAGTGAGGTCACCAAACCCGGAAGTGACGTCACTAAACCCGGAAGTGATGTCAGCAAACCCGGAAGTGAGGTCAGCAAACCCGGAAGTGACGTCACTAAACCCGGAAGTGATGTCAGCAAACCCGGAAGTGAGGTCACCACACCCGGAAGTGAGGTCACCAAACCCGGAAGTGACGTCACTAAACCCGGAAGTGAGGTCACCAAACCCGGAAGTGAGGTCACCAAACCCGGTAGTGAGCTAAGCAGACCAGGAAAGTGAGGTCTGCTAATTCGGAACTCAGGTCTGCAAACCCAGAAGTGACTTCAGCAGACCCAGAAGTGACTTCAGCAAACCCGGAAGTGAGGTCAGCAAACCCGGAAGTGAGGTCACCACACCCGGAAGTGAGGTCAGCAAACCCGGAAGTGAGGTCAGCAAACGCGGAAGTGAGGTCACCACACCCGGAAGTGAGGTCACCAAACCCGGAAGTGACGTCACTAAACCCGGAAGTGATGTCAGCAAACCCGGAAGTGAGGTCAGCAAACCCGGAAGTGACGTCACTAAACCCGGAAGTGATGTCAGCAAACCCGGAAGTGAGGTCACCACACCCGGAAGTGAGGTCACCAAACCCGGAAGTGACGTCACTAAACCCGGAAGTGAGGTCAGCAAACCCGGAAGTGAGGTCAGCAAACCCGGAAGTGAGGTCACCAAACCCGGAAGTGACGTCACTAAACCCGGAAGTGAGGTCACCAAACCCGGAAGTGACGTCACTAAACCCGGAAGTGAGGTCACCACACCCGGAAGTGAGGTCACCAAACCCGGAAGTGACGTCACTAAACCCGGAAGTGAGGTCAGCAAACCCGGAAGTGAGGTCAGCAAACCCGGAAGTGAGGTCACCACACCCGGAAGTGAGGTCAGCAAACCCGGAAGTGAGGTCACCAAACCCGGAAGTGAGGTCAACAAACCCGGAAGTGAGGTAAGCAGACCAGGAAAGTGAGGTCTGCTAATTCGGAACTCAGGTCTGCAAACCCAGAAGTGACTTCAGCAGACCCAGAAGTGACTTCAGCAAACCCGGAAGTGAGGTCACCACACCCGGAAGTGAGGTCACCAAACCTGGAAGTGACGTCACTAAACCCGGAAGTGAGGTCAGCATACCCGGAAGTGACGTCACCACACCCGGAAGTGATGTCAGCAAACCCGGAAGTGAGGTCTCCAAACCCGGAAGTGACGTCACTAAACCCGGAAGTGATGTCAGCAAACCCGGAAGTGACGTCACTAAACCCGGAAGTGAGGTCAGCAAACCCGGAAGTGAGGTCAGCAAACCCGGAAGTGAGGTCACCACACCCGGAAGTGAGGTCACCAAACCCGGAAGTGAGGTCACCACACCCGGAAGTGAGGTCACCAAACCCGGAAGTGACGTCACTAAACCCGGAAGTGAGGTCAGCATACCCGGAAGTGAGGTCACTAAACCCGGAAGTGAGGTCAACACACCCGGAATTGACGTCACTAAACCCGGAAGTGAGGTCAGCATACCCGGAAGTGAGGTCAGCAAACCCGGAAGTGAGGTCACCACACCCGGAAGTGAGGTCACCAAACCCGGAAGTGAGGTCACCACACCCGGAAGTGAGGTCACCAAACCCGGAAGTGACGTCACTAAACCCGTAAGTGAGGTCAGCAAACCCGGAAGTGAGGTCAGCAAACCCGGAAGTGAGGTCACCACACCCGGAAGTGCGGTCACCAAACCCGGAAGTTACGTCACTAAACCCGGAAGTGAGGTCAGCAAACCCAGAAGTGACTTCAGCAGACCCAGAAGTGACTTCAGCAAACCCGGAAGTGAGGTCAGCAAACCCGGAAGTGAGGTCAGCAAACCCGGAAGTGAGGTCACCAAACCCGGAAGTGACGTCACTAAACCCGGAAGTGATGTCAGCAAACCCGTAAGTGAGGTCAGCAAACCCGGAAGTGAGGTCACCACACCCGGAAGTGAGGTCACCACACCCGGAAGTGAGGTCACCAAACCCGGAAGTGAGGTCACCACACCCGGAAATGAGGTCAGCAAACCCGGAAGTGAGGTCAGCAAACCCGGAAGTGAGGTCACCAAACCCGGAAGTGACGTCACTAAACCCGGAAGTGAGGTCACCACACCCGGAAGTGAGGTCAGCAAACCCGGAAGTGACGTCACTAAACCCGAAAGTGATGTCAGCAAACCCGGAAGTGAGGTCAGCAAACCCGGAAGTGAGGTCACCACACCCGGAAGTGAGGTCACCACACCCGGAAGTGAGGTCACCAAACCCGGAAGTGAGGTCACCACACCCGGAAATGAGGTCAGCAAACCCGGAAGTGAGGTCACCACACCCGGAAGTGAGGTCACCAAACCCGGAAGTGACGTCACTAAACCCGGAAGTGAGGTCAGCATACCCGGAAGTGACGTCACCACACCCGGAAGTGAGGTCACCACACCCGGAAGTGAGGTCACCAAACCCGGAAGTGACGTCACTAAACCCGGAAGTGATGTCAGCAAACCCGGAAGTGAGGTCAGCAAACCCGGAAGTGAGGTCACCACACCCGGAAGTGAGGTCAGCAAACCCGGAAGTGAGGTCACCACACCCGGAAGTGAGGTCAGCAAACCCGGAAGTGAGGTCACCACACCCGGAAGTGAGGTCACCAAACCCGGAAGTGAGGTCACCACACCCGGAAGTGAGGTCACCACACCCGGAAGTGACGTCACTAAACCCGGAAGTGAGGTCAGCATACCCGGAAGTGACGTCACCACACCCGGAAGTGAGGTCACCACACCCGGAAGTGAGGTCACCAAACCCGGAAGTGACGTCACTAAACCCGGAAGTGATGTCAGCAAACCCGGAAGTGAGGTCAGTAAACCCGGAAGTGAGGTCACCACACCCGGAAGTGAGGTCACCACACCCAGAAGTGAGGTCACCACACCCGGAAGTGAGGTCAGCAAACCCGGTAGTGAGCTAAGCAGACCAGGAAAGTGAGGTCTGCTAATTCGGAACTCAGGTCTGCAAACCCAGAAGTGACTTCAGCAGACCCAGAAGTGACTTCAGCAAACCCGGAAGTGAGGTCAGCAAACCCGGAAGTGAGGTCACCACACCCGGAAGTGAGGTCAGCAAACCCGGAAGTGAGGTCAGCAAACGCGGAAGTGAGGTCACCACACCCGGAAGTGAGGTCACCAAACCCGGAAGTGACGTCACTAAACCCGGAAGTGATGTCAGCAAACCCGGAAGTGAGGTCAGCAAACCCGGAAGTGACGTCACTAAACCCGGAAGTGATGTCAGCAAACCCGGAAGTGAGGTCACCACACCCGGAAGTGAGGTCACCAAACCCGGAAGTGACGTCACTAAACCCGGAAGTGAGGTCACCAAACCCGGAAGTGAGGTCACCAAACCCGGTAGTGAGCTAAGCAGACCAGGAAAGTGAGGTCTGCTAATTCGGAACTCAGGTCTGCAAACCCAGAAGTGACTTCAGCAGACCCAGAAGTGACTTCAGCAAACCCGGAAGTGAGGTCAGCAAACCCGGAAGTGAGGTCACCACACCCGGAAGTGAGGTCAGCAAACCCGGAAGTGAGGTCAGCAAACGCGGAAGTGAGGTCACCACACCCGGAAGTGAGGTCACCAAACCCGGAAGTGACGTCACTAAACCCGGAAGTGATGTCAGCAAACCCGGAAGTGAGGTCAGCAAACCCGGAAGTGACGTCACTAAACCCGGAAGTGATGTCAGCAAACCCGGAAGTGAGGTCACCACACCCGGAAGTGAGGTCACCAAACCCGGAAGTGACGTCACTAAACCCGGAAGTGATGTCAGCAAACCCGGAAGTGAGGTCAGCAAACCCGGAAGTGACGTCACTAAACCCGGAAGTGATGTCAGCAAACCCGGAAGTGAGGTCACCACACCCGGAAGTGAGGTCACCAAACCCGGAAGTGACGTCACTAAACCCGGAAGTGAGGTCACCAAACCCGGAAGTGAGGTCACCAAACCCGGTAGTGAGCTAAGCAGACCAGGAAAGTGAGGTCTGCTAATTCGGAACTCAGGTCTGCAAACCCAGAAGTGACTTCAGCAGACCCAGAAGTGACTTCAGCAAACCCGGAAGTGAGGTCAGCAAACCCGGAAGTGAGGTCACCACACCCGGAAGTGAGGTCAGCAAACCCGGAAGTGAGGTCAGCAAACGCGGAAGTGAGGTCACCACACCCGGAAGTGAGGTCACCAAACCCGGAAGTGACGTCACTAAACCCGGAAGTGATGTCAGCAAACCCGGAAGTGAGGTCAGCAAACCCGGAAGTGACGTCACTAAACCCGGAAGTGATGTCAGCAAACCCGGAAGTGAGGTCACCACACCCGGAAGTGAGGTCACCAAACCCGGAAGTGACGTCACTAAACCCGGAAGTGATGTCAGCAAACCCGGAAGTGAGGTCAGCAAACCCGGAAGTGACGTCACTAAACCCGGAAGTGACGTCACTAAACCCGGAAGTGAGGTCACCAAACCCGGAAGTGACGTCACTAAACCCGGAAGTGAGGTCACCACACCCGGAAGTGAGGTCACCAAACCCGGAAGTGACGTCACTAAACCCGGAAGTGATGTCAGCAAACCCGGAAGTGAGGTCAGCAAACCCGGAAGTGAGGTCACCACACCCGGAAGTGAGGTCAGCAAACCCGGAAGTGAGGTCACCAAACCCGGAAGTGAGGTCACCAAACCCGGAAGTGAGGTCAACAAACCCGGAAGTGAGGTAAGCAGACCAGGAAAGTGAGGTCTGCTAATTCGGAACTCAGGTCTGCAAACCCAGAAGTGACTTCAGCAGACCCAGAAGTGACTTCAGCAAACCCGGAAGTGAGGTCAGCAAACCCGGAAGTGAGGTCACCACACCCGGAAGTGAGGTCACCACACCCGGAAGTGAGGTCACCAAACCCGGAAGTGACGTCACTAAACCCGGAAGTGATGTCAGCAAACCCGGAAGTGAGGTCAGCAAACCCGTAAGTGAGGTCACCACACCCGGAAGTGAGGTCAGCAAACCCGGTAGTGAGGTCACTAAACCTGGAAGTGAGGTCACCAAACCCGGAAGTGACGTCACTAAACCCGGAAGTGAGGTCAACAAACCTGGAAGTGAGGTCACCACACCCGGAAGTGAGGTCACCAAACCCGGAAGTGAGGTCACCACACCCGGAAGTGAGGTCACCAAACCTGGAAGTGACGTCACTAAACCCGGAAGTGAGGTCAGCATACCCGGAAGTGACGTCACCACACCCGGAAGTGATGTCAGCAAACCCGGAAGTGAGGTCACCAAACCCGGAAGTGACGTCACTAAACCCGGAAGTGATGTCAGCAAACCCGGAAGTGAGGTCAGCAAACCCGTAAGTGAGGTCACCACACCCGGAAGTGAGGTCAGCAAACCCGGTAGTGAGGTCACTAAACCCGGAAGTGAGGTCACCAAACCCGGAAGTGAGGTCACCACACCCGGAAGTGAGGTCACCACACCCGGAAGTGACGTCACTAAACCCGGAAGTGAGGTCAGCATACCCGGAAGTGAGGTCACTAAACCCGGAAGTGAGGTCAACACACCCGGAATTGACGTCACCAAACCCGGAAGTGAGGTCAGCATACCCGGAAGTGAGGTAAGCAGACCAGGAAAGTGAGGTCTGCTAATTCGGAACTCAGGTCTGCAAACCCAGAAGTGACTTCAGCAGACCCAGAAGTGACTTCAGCAAACCCGGAAGTGAGGTCACCACACCCGGAAGTGAGGTCACCAAACCCGGAAGTGACGTCACTAAACCCGGAAGTGAGGTCACCACACCCAGAAGTGAGGTCACCAAACCCGGAAGTGAGGTCACCAAACCCGGAAGTGATGTCACTAAACCCGGAAGTGAGGTCAACACACCCGGAATTGACGTCACTAAACCCGGAAGTGAGGTCAGCATACCCGGAAGTGAGGTAAGCTGACCAGGAAAGTGAGGTCTGCTAATTCGGAACTCAGGTCTGCAAACCCAGAAGTGACTTCAGCAGACCCAGAAGTGACTTCAGCAAACCCGGAAGTGAGGTCAGCAAACCCGGAAGTGAGGTCACCACACCCGGAAGTAAGGTCAGCAAACCCGGAAGTGAGGTCACCACACCCGGAAGTGAGGTCACCAAACCCGGAAGTGACGTCACTAAACCCGGAAGTGAGGTCAGCAAACCCGGAAGTGAGGTCAGCAAACCCGGAAGTGAGGTCACCACACCCGGAAGTGAGGTCACCAAACCCGGAAGTGAGGTCACCACACCCGGAAGTGAGGTCACCAAACCCGGAAGTGACGTCACTAAACCCGGAAGTGAGGTCACCAAACCCGGAAGTGACGTCACTAAACCCGGAAGTGATGTCAGCAAACCCGGAAGTGAGGTCAGCAAACCCGGAAGTGAGGTCACCACACGCGGAAGTGAGGTCAGCAAACCCGGAAGTGAGGTCACCACACCCGGAAGTGAGGTCACCAAACCCGGAAGTGACGTCACTAAACCCGGAAGTGAGGTCACCACACCCAGAAGTGAGGTCACCAAACCCGGAAGTGAGGTCACCAAACCCGGAAGTGACGTCACTAAACCCGGAAGTGAGGTCAGCATACCCGGAAGTGACGTCACCACACCCGGAAGTGAGGTCACCACACCCGGAAGTGAGGTCACCAAACCCGGAAGTGACGTCACTAAACCCGGAAGTGATGTCAGCAAACCCGGAAGTGAGGTCAGCAAACCCGGAAGTGAGGTCACCACATCCGGAAGTGAGGTCAGCAAACCCGGAAGTGAGGTCACCACACCCGGAAGTGAGGTCAGCAAACCCGGAAGTGAGGTCACCACACCCGGAAGTGAGGTCACCAAACCCGGAAGTGACGTCACTAAACCCGGAAGTGATGTCAGCAAACCCGGAAGTGAGGTCAGCAAACCCGGAAGTGAGGTCACCACACCCGGAAGTGATGTCAGCAAACCCGGAAGTGAGGTCACCACACCCGGAAGTGAGGTCACCAAACCCGGAAGTGACGTCACTAAACCCGGAAGTGAGGTCACCACACCCGGAAGTGCGGTCACCAAACCCGGAAGTGACGTCACTAAACCCGGAAGTGATGTCAGCAAACCCGGAAGTGAGGTCAGCAAACCCGGAAGTGAGGTCACCACACCCGGAAGTGAGGTCAGCAAACCCGGAAGTGAGGTCACCAAACCCGGAAGTGAGGTCAACAAACCCGGAAGTGAGGTAAGCTGACCAGGAAAGTGAGGTCTGCTAATTCGGAACTCAGGTCTGCAAACCCAGAAGTGACTTCAGCAGACCCAGAAGTGACTTCAGCAAACCCGGAAGTGAGGTCAGCAAACCCGGAAGTGAGGTCACCACACCCGGAAGTGAGGTCACCACACCCGGAAGTGAGGTCACCAAACCCGGAAGTGACGTCACTAAACCCGGAAGTGATGTCAGCAAACCCGGAAGTGAGGTCAGCAAACCCGTAAGTGAGGTCACCACACCCGGAAGTGAGGTCAGCAAACCCGGTAGTGAGGTCACTAAACCCGGAAGTGAGGTCACCAAACCCGGAAGTGACGTCACTAAACCCGGAAGTGAGGTCAGCAAACCCGAAAGTGAGGTCACCACACCCGGAAGTGAGGTCACCAAACCCGGAAGTGAGGTCACCACACCCGGAAGTGAGGTCACCAAACCTGGAAGTGACGTCACTAAACCCGGAAGTGAGGTCAGCATACCCGGAAGTGACGTCACCACACCCGGAAGTGATGTCAGCAAACCCGGAAGTGAGGTCACCAAACCCGGAAGTGACGTCACTAAACCCGGAAGTGATGTCAGCAAACCCGGAAGTGACGTCACTAAACCCGGAAGTGAGGTCAGCAAACCCGGAAGTGAGGTCAGCAAACCCGGAAGTGAGGTCACCACACCCGGAAGTGAGGTCACCAAACCCGGAAGTGAGGTCACCACACCCGGAAGTGAGGTCACCAAACCCGGAAGTGACGTCACTAAACCCGGAAGTGAGGTCAGCATACCCGGAAGTGAGGTCACTAAACCCGGAAGTGAGGTCAACACACCCGGAAGTGACGTCACTAAACCCGGAAGTGAGGTCAGCAAACCCGAAAGTGAGGTCACCACACCCGGAAGTGAGGTCACCAAACCCGGAAGTGAGGTCACCACACCCGGAAGTGAGGTCACCAAACCTGGAAGTGACGTCACTAAACCCGGAAGTGAGGTCAGCATACCCGGAAGTGACGTCACCACACCCGGAAGTGATGTCAGCAAACCCGGAAGTGAGGTCACCAAACCCGGAAGTGACGTCACTAAACCCGGAAGTGATGTCAGCAAACCCGGAAGTGACGTCACTAAACCCGGAAGTGAGGTCAGCAAACCCGGAAGTGAGGTCAGCAAACCCGGAAGTGAGGTCACCACACCCGGAAGTGAGGTCACCAAACCCGGAAGTGAGGTCACCACACCCGGAAGTGAGGTCACCAAACCCGGAAGTGACGTCACTAAACCCGGAAGTGAGGTCAGCATACCCGGAAGTGAGGTCACTAAACCCGGAAGTGAGGTCAACACACCCGGAATTGACGTCACTAAACCCGGAAGTGAGGTCAGCATACCCGGAAGTGAGGTCAGCAAACCCGGAAGTGAGGTCACCACACCCGGAAGTGAGGTCACCAAACCCGGAAGTGAGGTCACCACACCCGGAAGTGAGGTCACCAAACCCGGAAGTGACGTCACTAAACCCGGAAGTGAGGTCAGCAAACCCGGAAGTGAGGTCACCACACCCGGAAGTGAGGTCACCAAACCCGGAAGTGACGTCACTAAACCCGGAAGTGAGGTCAGCAAACCCAGAAGTGACTTCAGCAGACCCAGAAGTGACTTCAGCAAACCCGGAAGTGAGGTCAGCAAACCCGGAAGTGAGGTCAGCAAACCCGGAAGTGAGGTCACCAAACCCGGAAGTGACGTCACTAAACCCGGAAGTGATGTCAGCAAACCCGTAAGTGAGGTCAGAAAACCCGGAAGTGAGGTCACCACACCCGGAAGTGAGGTCACCACACCCGGAAGTGAGGTCACCAAACCCGGAAGTGAGGTCACCACACCCGGAAGTGAGGTCAGCAAACCCGGAAGTGAGGTCAGCAAACCCGGAAGTGAGGTCACCACACCCGGAAGTGAGGTAACCAAACCCGGAAGTGAGGTCACCACACCCGGAAGTGAGGTCACCAAACCCGGAAGTGACGTCACTAAACCCGAAAGTGATGTCAGCAAACCCGGAAGTGAGGTCAGCAAACCCGGAAGTGAGGTCACCACACCCGGAAGTGATGTCAGCAAACCCGGAAGTGAGGTCACCACACCGGGAAGTGAGGTAACCAAACCCGGAAGTGAGGTCACCACACCCGGAAGTGAGGTCACCAAACCCGGAAGTGACGTCACTAAACCCGGAAGTGAGGTCAGCAAACCCGGAAGTGAGGTCAGCAAACCCGGAAGTGAGGTCAGCAAACCCGGAAGTGAGGTCACCAAACCCGGAAGTGACGTCACTAAACCCGGAAGTGAGGTCAGCAAACCCAGAAGTGACTTCAGCAGACCCAGATGTGACTTCAGCAAACCCGGAAGTGAGGTCAGCAAACCCGGAAGTGAGGTCAGCAAACCCGTAAGTGAGGTCACCAAACCCGGAAGTGACGTCACTAAACCCGGAAGTGATGTCAGCAAACCCGGAAGTGAGGTCAGCAAACCCGGAAGTGAGGTCACCACACCCGGAAGTGAGGTCAGCAAACCCGGAAGTGAGGTCAGCAAACGCGGAAGTGAGGTCACCACACCCGGAAGTGAGGTCACCAAACCCGGAAGTGACGTCACTAAACCCGGAAGTGATGTCAGCAAACCCGGAAGTGAGGTCAGCAAAACCGGAAGTGAGGTCACCACACCCGGAAGTGATGTCAGCAAACCCGGAAGTGAGGTCACCAAACCCGGAAGTGACGTCACTAAACCCGGAAGTGATGTCAGCAAACCCGGAAGTGAGGTCAGCAAACCCGTAAGTGAGGTCACCACACCCGGAAGTGAGGTCAGCAAACCCGGTAGTGAGGTCACTAAACCCGGAAGTGAGGTCACCAAACCCGGAAGTGAGGTCACCACACCCGGAAGTGAGGTCACCACACCCGGAAGTGACGTCACTAAACCCGGAAGTGAGGTCAGCAAACCCAGAAGTGACTTCAGCAGACCCAGATGTGACTTCAGCAAACCCGGAAGTGAGGTCAGCAAACCCGGAAGTGAGGTCAGCAAACCCGTAAGTGAGGTCACCAAACCCGGAAGTGACGTCACTAAACCCGGAAGTGATGTCAGCAAACCCGGAAGTGAGGTCAGCAAACCCGGAAGTGAGGTCACCACACCCGGAAGTGAGGTCAGCAAACCCGGAAGTGAGGTCAGCAAACGCGGAAGTGAGGTCACCACACCCGGAAGTGAGGTCACCAAACCCGGAAGTGACGTCACTAAACCCGGAAGTGATGTCAGCAAACCCGGAAGTGAGGTCAGCAAAACCGGAAGTGAGGTCACCACACCCGGAAGTGATGTCAGCAAACCCGGAAGTGAGGTCACCAAACCCGGAAGTGACGTCACTAAACCCGGAAGTGATGTCAGCAAACCCGGAAGTGAGGTCAGCAAACCCGTAAGTGAGGTCACCACACCCGGAAGTGAGGTCAGCAAACCCGGTAGTGAGGTCACTAAACCCGGAAGTGAGGTCACCAAACCCGGAAGTGAGGTCACCACACCCGGAAGTGAGGTCACCACACCCGGAAGTGACGTCACTAAACCCGGAAGTGAGGTCAGCATACCCGGAAGTGAGGTCACTAAACCCGGAAGTGAGGTCAACACACCCGGAATTGACGTCACCAAACCCGGAAGTGAGGTCAGCATACCCGGAAGTGAGGTAAGCAGACCAGGAAAGTGAGGTCTGCTAATTCGGAACTCAGGTCTGCAAACCCAGAAGTGACTTCAGCAGACCCAGAAGTGACTTCAGCAAACCCGGAAGTGAGGTCACCACACCCGGAAGTGAGGTCACCAAACCCGGAAGTGACGTCACTAAACCCGGAAGTGAGGTCACCACACCCAGAAGTGAGGTCACCAAACCCGGAAGTGAGGTCACCAAACCCGGAAGTGATGTCACTAAACCCGGAAGTGAGGTCAACACACCCGGAATTGACGTCACTAAACCCGGAAGTGAGGTCAGCATACCCGGAAGTGAGGTAAGCTGACCAGGAAAGTGAGGTCTGCTAATTCGGAACTCAGGTCTGCAAACCCAGAAGTGACTTCAGCAGACCCAGAAGTGACTTCAGCAAACCCGGAAGTGAGGTCAGCAAACCCGGAAGTGAGGTCACCACACCCGGAAGTAAGGTCAGCAAACCCGGAAGTGAGGTCACCACACCCGGAAGTGAGGTCACCAAACCCGGAAGTGACGTCACTAAACCCGGAAGTGAGGTCAGCAAACCCGGAAGTGAGGTCAGCAAACCCGGAAGTGAGGTCACCACACCCGGAAGTGAGGTCACCAAACCCGGAAGTGAGGTCACCACACCCGGAAGTGAGGTCACCAAACCCGGAAGTGACGTCACTAAACCCGGAAGTGAGGTCACCAAACCCGGAAGTGACGTCACTAAACCCGGAAGTGATGTCAGCAAACCCGGAAGTGAGGTCACTAAACCCGGAAGTGAGGTCACCACACGCGGAAGTGAGGTCACCACACCCGGAAGTGAGGTCACCACACCCGGAAGTGAGGTCACCAAACCCGGAAGTGACGTCACTAAACCCGGAAGTGAGGTCACCACACCCAGAAGTGAGGTCACCAAACCCGGAAGTGAGGTCACCAAACCCGGAAGTGACGTCACTAAACCCGGAAGTGAGGTCAGCATACCCGGAAGTGACGTCACCACACCCGGAAGTGAGGTCACCACACCCGGAAGTGAGGTCACCAAACCCGGAAGTGACGTCACTAAACCCGGAAGTGATGTCAGCAAACCCGGAAGTGAGGTCAGCAAACCCGGAAGTGAGGTCACCACATCCGGAAGTGAGGTCAGCAAACCCGGGAGTGAGGTCACCACACCCGGAAGTGAGGTCAGCAAACCCGGAAGTGAGGTCACCACACCCGGAAGTGAGGTCACCAAACCCGGAAGTGACGTCAGTAAACCCGGAAGTGATGTCAGCAAACCCGGAAGTGAGGTCAGCAAACCCGGAAGTGAGGTCACCACACCCGGAAGTGATGTCAGCAAACCCGGAAGTGAGGTCACCACACCCGGAAGTGAGGTCACCAAACCCGGAAGTGACGTCACTAAACCCGGAAGTGAGGTCACCACACCCGGAAGTGCGGTCACCAAACCCGGAAGTGACGTCACTAAACCCGGAAGTGATGTCAGCAAACCCGGAAGTGAGGTCAGCAAACCCGGAAGTGAGGTCACCACACCCGGAAGTGAGGTCAGCAAACCCGGAAGTGAGGTCACCAAACCCGGAAGTGAGGTCAACAAACCCGGAAGTGAGGTAAGCAGACCAGGAAAGTGAGGTCTGCTAATTCGGAACTCAGGTCTGCAAACCCAGAAGTGACTTCAGCAGACCCAGAAGTGACTTCAGCAAACCCGGAAGTGAGGTCAGCAAACCCGGAAGTGAGGTCACCACACCCGGAAGTGAGGTCACCACACCCGGAAGTGAGGTCACCAAACCCGGAAGTGACGTCACTAAACCCGGAAGTGATGTCAGCAAACCCGGAAGTGAGGTCAGCAAACCCGTAATGAGGTCACCACACCCGGAAGTGAGGTCAGCAAACCCGGTAGTGAGGTCACTAAACCCGGAAGTGAGGTCACCAAACCCGGAAGTGACGTCACTAAACCCGGAAGTGAGGTCAGCAAACCCGGAAGTGAGGTCACCACACCCGGAAGTGAGGTCACCAAACCCGGAAGTGAGGTCACCACACCCGGAAGTGAGGTCACCAAACCTGGAAGTGACGTCACTAAACCCGGAAGTGAGGTCAGCATACCCGGAAGTGACGTCACCACACCCGGAAGTGATGTCAGCAAACCCGGAAGTGAGGTCACCAAACCCGGAAGTGACGTCACTAAACCCGGAAGTGATGTCAGCAAACCCGGAAGTGACGTCACTAAACCCGGAAGTGAGGTCAGCAAACCCGGAAGTGAGGTCAGCAAACCCGGAAGTGAGGTCACCACACCCGGAAGTGAGGTCACCAAACCCGGAAGTGAGGTCACCACACCCGGAAGTGAGGTCACCAAACCCGGAAGTGACGTCACTAAACCCGGAAGTGAGGTCAGCATACCCGGAAGTGAGGTCACTAAACCCGGAAGTGAGGTCAACACACCCGGAATTGACGTCACTAAACCCGGAAGTGAGGTCAGCATACCCGGAAGTGAGGTCAGCAAACCCGGAAGTGAGGTCACCACACCCGGAAGTGAGGTCACCAAACCCGGAAGTGAGGTCACCACACCCGGAAGTGAGGTCACCAAACCCGGAAGTGACGTCACTAAACCCGGAAGTGAGGTCAGCAAACCCGGAAGTGAGGTCACCACACCCGGAAGTGAGGTCACCAAACCCGGAAGTGACGTCACTAAACCCGGAAGTGAGGTCAGCAAACCCAGAAGTGACTTCAGCAGACCCAGAAGTGACTTCAGCAAACCCGGAAGTGAGGTCAGCAAACCCGGAAGTGAGGTCAGCAAACCCGGAAGTGAGGTCACCAAACCCGGAAGTGACGTCACTAAACCCGGAAGTGATGTCAGCAAACCCGGAAGTGAGGTCAGCAAACCCGGAAGTGAGGTCACCACACCCGGAAGTGAGGTCACCACACCCGGAAGTGAGGTCACCAAACCCGGAAGTGAGGTCACCACACCCGGAAGTGAGGTCAGCAAACCCGGAAGTGAGGTCAGCAAACCCGGAAGTGAGGTCACCACACCCGGAAGTGAGGTAACCAAACCCGGAAGTGAGGTCACCACAC
This sequence comes from Coturnix japonica, assembly GCF_054131305.1. Lineage (NCBI taxonomy): Eukaryota > Metazoa > Chordata > Aves > Galliformes > Phasianidae > Coturnix > Coturnix japonica. The sequence goes on from NW_028188980.1 coordinate 398,785, forward strand.
CCGGAAGTGAGGTCACCAAACCCGGAAGTGACGTCACTAAACCCGAAAGTGATGTCAGCAAACCCGGAAGTGAGGTCAGCAAACCCGGAAGTGAGGTCACCACACCCGGAAGTGATGTCAGCAAACCCGGAAGTGAGGTCACCACACCCGGAAGTGAGGTCACCAAACCCGGAAGTGAGGTCACCACACCCGGAAGTGAGGTCACCACACCCGGAAGTGAGGTCACCAAACCCGGAAGTGACGTCACTAAACCCGGAAGTGAGGTCAGCAAACCCGGAAGTGAGGTCAGCAAACCCGGAAGTGAGGTCACCACACCCGGAAGTGAGGTCACCAAACCCGGAAGTGACGTCACTAAACCCGGAAGTGAGGTCAGCAAACCCAGAAGTGACTTCAGCAGACCCAGATGTGACTTCAGCAAACCCGGAAGTGAGGTCAGCAAACCCGGAAGTGAGGTCAGCAAACCCGTAAGTGAGGTCACCAAACCCGGAAGTGACGTCACTAAACCCGGAAGTGATGTCAGCAAACCCGGAAGTGAGGTCAGCAAACCCGGAAGTGAGGTCACCACACCCGGAAGTGAGGTCACCACACCCGGAAGTGAGGTCACCAAACCCGGAAGTGAGGTCACCACACCCGGAAGTGAGGTCACCAAACCCGGAAGTGACGTCACTAAACCCGGAAGTGAGGTCAGCATACCCGGAAGTGACGTCACCACACCCGGAAGTGAGGTCACCACACCCGGAAGTGAGGTCATCAAACCCGGAAGTGACGTCACTAAACCCGGAAGTGATGTCAGCAAACCCGGAAGTGAGGTCAGCAAACCCGGAAGTGAGGTCACCACACCCGGAAGTGAGGTCAGCAAACCCGGAAGTGAGGTCACCACACCCGGAAGTGAGGTCAGCAAACCCGGAAGTGAGGTCAGCAAACCCGGAAGTGAGGTCACCACACCCGGAAGTGAGGTCACCAAACCCGGAAGTGAGGTCACCACACCCGGAAGTGAGGTCACCACACCCGGAAGTGACGTCACTAAACCCGGAAGTGAGGTCAGCATACCCGGAAGTGACGTCACCACAACCGGAAGTGAGGTCACCACACCCGGAAGTGAGGTCACCAAACCCGGAAGTGACGTCACTAAACCCGGAAGTGATGTCAGCAAACCCGGAAGTGAGGTCAGTAAACCCGGAAGTGAGGTCACCACATCCGGAAGTGAGGTCAGCAAACCCGGAAGTGAGGTCACCACACCCGGAAGTGAGGTCAGCAAACCCGGACGTGAGGTCACCAAACCCGGAAGTGAGGTCACCAAACCCGGTAGTGAGCTAAGCAGACCAGGAAAGTGAGGTCTGCTAATTCGGAACTCAGGTCTGCAAACCCAGAAGTGACTTCAGCAGACCCAGAAGTGACTTCAGCAAACCCGGAAGTGAGGTCAGCAAACCCGGAAGTGAGGTCACCACACCCGGAAGTGAGGTCAGCAAACCCGGAAGTGAGGTCAGCAAACGCGGAAGTGAGGTCACCACACCCGGAAGTGAGGTCACCAAACCCGGAAGTGACGTCACTAAACCCGGAAGTGATGTCAGCAAACCCGGAAGTGAGGTCAGCAAACCCGGAAGTGAGGTCACCACACCCGGAAGTGATGTCAGCAAACCCGGAAGTGAGGTCACCACACCCAGAAGTGAGGTCACCAAACCCGGAAGTGACGTCACTAAACCCGGAAGTGAGGTCAGCAAACCCGGAAGTGAGGTCACCAAACCCGGAAGTGACGTCACTAAACCCGGAAGTGAGGTCACCAAACCCGGAAGTGACGTCACAAAACCCGGAAGTGAGGTCAGCAAACCCGGAAGTGAGGTCACCACACCCGGAAGTGAGGTCACCAAACCCGGAAGTGAGGTCACCACACCCGGAAGTGAGGTCACCAAACCTGGAAGTGACGTCACTAAACCCGGAAGTGAGGTCAGCATACCCGGAAGTGAGGTCAGCAAACCCGGAAGTGAGGTCACCACACCCGGAAGTGAGGTCACCAAACCCGGAAGTGAGGTCACCACACCCGGAAGTGAGGTCACCAAACCCGGAAGTGACGTCACTAAACCCGGAAGTGAGGTCAGCAAACCCGGAAGTGAGGTCAGCAAACCCGGAAGTGAGGTCAGCAAACCCGTAAGTGAGGTCACCACACCCGGAAGTGAGGTCAGCAAACCCGGTAGTGAGGTCACTAAACCCGGAAGTGAGGTCACCACACCCGGAAGTGACGTCACTAAACCCGGAAGTGAGGTCAGCAAACCCGGAAGTGAGGTCACCACACCCGGAAGTGAGGTCACCAAACCCGGAAGTGAGGTCACCACACCCGGAAGTGAGGTCACCAAACTTGGAAGTGACGTCACTAAACCCGGAAGTGAGGTCAGCATACCCGGAAGTGACGTCACCACACCCGGAAGTGATGTCAGCAAACCCGGAAGTGAGATCACCAAACCCGGAAGTGACGTCACTAAACCCGGAAGTGATGTCAGCAAACCCGGAAGTGACGTCACTAAACCCGGAAGTGAGGTCAGCAAACCCGGAAGTGAGGTCAGCAAACCCGGAAGTGAGGTCACCACACCCGGAAGTGAGGTCACCAAACCCGGAAGTGAGGTCACCACACCCGGAAGTGAGGTCACCAAACCCGGAAGTGACGTCACTAAACCCGGAAGTGAGGTCAGCATACCCGGAAGTGAGGTCACTAAACCCGGAAGTGAGGTCAACACACCCGGAATTGACGTCACTAAACCCGGAAGTGAGGTCAGCATACCCGGAAGTGAGGTCAGCAAACCCGGAAGTGAGGTCACCACACCCGGAAGTGAGGTCAGCAAACCCGGAAGTGAGGTCACCACACCCGGAAGTGAGGTCACCAAACCCGGAAGTGACGTCACTAAACCCGGAAGTGAGGTCAGCAAACCCGGAAGTGAGGTCAGCAAACCCGGAAGTGAGGTCACCAAACCCGGAAGTGAGGTCACCAAACCCGGAAGTGACGTCACTAAACCCGGAAGTGAGGTCACCAAACCCAGAAGTGACTTCAGCAGACCCAGAAGTGACTTCAGCAAACCCGGAAGTGAGGTCAGCAAACCCGGAAGTGAGGTCAGCAAACCCGGAAGTGAGGTCACCAAACCCGGAAGTGACGTCACTAAACCCGGAAGTGATGTCAGCAAACCCGGAAGTGAGGTCAGCAAACCCGGAAGTGAGGTCACCACACCCGGAAGTGAGGTCACCACACCCGGAAGTGAGGTCACCAAACCCGGAAGTGAGGTCACCACACCCGGAAGTGAGGTCAGCAAACCCGGAAGTGAGGTCAGCAAACCCGGAAGTGAGGTCACCACACCCGGAAGTGAGGTAACCAAACCCGGAAGTGAGGTCACCACACCCGGAAGTGAGGTCACCAAACCCGGAAGTGACGTCCCTAAACCCGAAAGTGATGTCAGCAAACCCGGAAGTGAGGTCACCAAACCCGGAAGTGAGGTCACCACACCCGGAAGTGATGTCAGCAAACCCGGAAGTGAGGTCACCACACCCGGAAGTGAGGTCACCAAACCCGGAAGTGACGTCACTAAACCCGGAAGTGAGGTCAGCAAACCCGGAAGTGAGGTCAGCAAACCCGGAAGTGAGGTCACCACACCCGGAAGTGAGGTCACCAAACCCGGAAGTGACGTCACTAAACCCGGAAGTGAGGTCAGCAAACCCAGAAGTGACATCAGCAGACCCAGAAGTGACTTCAGCAAACCCGGAAGTGAGGTCAGCAAACCCGGAAGTGAGGTCAGCAAACCCGGAAGTGAGGTCACCACACCCGGAAGTGACGTCACTAAACCCGGAAGTGATGTCAGCAAACCCGGAAGTGAGGTCAGCAAACCCGGAAGTGAGGTCACCACACCCGGAAGTGAGGTCACCACACCCGAAAGTGAGGTCACCAAACCCGGAAGTGAGGTCACCACACCCGGAAGTGAGGTCACCAAACCCGGAAGTGACGTCACTAAACCCGGAAGTGAGGTCAGCATACCCGGAAGTGACGTCACCACACCCGGAAGTGAGGTCACCACACCCGGAAGTGAGGTCACCAAGCAAACCCGGAAGTGAGGTCACCACACCCGGAAGTGAGGTCACCAAACCCGGAAGTGAGGTCACCACACCCGGAAGTGAGGTCACCACACCCGGAAGTGACGTCACTAAACCCGGAAGTGAGGTCAGCATACCCGGAAGTGACGTCACCACACCCGGAAGTGAGGTCACCACACCCGGAAGTGAGGTCACCAAACCCGGAAGTGACGTCACTAAACCCGGAAGTGATGTCAGCAAACCCGGAAGTGAGGTCAGTAAACCCGGAAGTGAGGTCACCACACCCGGAAGTGAGGTCACCACACCCAGAAGTGAGGTCACCACACCCGGAAGTGAGGTCAGCAAACCCGGAAGTGAGGTCACCAAACCCGGAAGTGAGGTCACCAAACCCGGTAGTGAGCTAAGCAGACCAGGAAAGTGAGGTCTGCTAATTCGGAACTCAGGTCTGCAAACCCAGAAGTGATTTCAGCAGACCCAGAAGTGACTTCAGCCAACCCGGAAGTGAGGTCAGCAAACCCGGAAGTGAGGTCACCACACCCGGAAGTGAGGTCAGCAAACCCGGAAGTGAGGTCAGCAAACCCGGAAGTGAGGTCACCACACCCGGAAGTGAGGTCACCAAACCCGGAAGTGAGGTCACCACACCCGGAAGTGAGGTCACCACACCCGGAAGTGACGTCACTAAACCCGGAAGTGAGGTCAGCATACCCGGAAGTGACGTCACCACACCCGGAAGTGAGGTCACCAAACCCGGAAGTGACGTCACTAAACCCGGAAGTGAGGTCACCAAACCCGGAAGTGACGTCACTAAACCCGGAAGTGAGGTCACCACACCCGGAAGTGCGGTCACCAAACCCGGAAGTGACGTCACTAAACCCGGAAGTGATGTCAGCAAACCCGGAAGTGAGGTCAGCAAACCCGGAAGTGAGGTCACCACACCCGGAAGTGAGGTCAGCAAACCCGGAAGTGAGGTCACCAAACCCGGAAGTGAGGTCAACAAACCCGGAAGTGAGGTAAGCAGACCAGGAAAGTGAGGTCTGCTAATTCGGAACTCAGGTCTGCAAACCCAGAAGTGACTTCAGCAGACCCAGAAGTGACTTCAGCAAACCCGGAAGTGAGGTCAGCAAACCCGGAAGTGAGGTCACCACACCCGGAAGTGAGGTCACCACACCCGGAAGTGAGGTCACCAAACCCGGAAGTGACGTCACTAAACCCGGAAGTGATGTCAGCAGACCCGGAAGTGAGGTCAGCAAACCCGGAAGTGAGGTCACCACATCCGGAAGTGAGGTCAGCAAACCCGGAAGTGACGTCACTAAACCCGGAAGTGATGTCAGCAAACCCGGAAGTGAGGTCAGCAAACCCGGAAGTGAGGTCACCACACCCGGAAGTGATGTCAGCAAACCCGGAAGTGAGGTCACCACACCCGGAAGTGAGGTCACCAAACCCGGAAGTGACGTCACTAAACCCGGAAGTGAGGTCAGCAAACCCGGAAGTGAGGTCACCACACCCGGAAGTGAGGTCACCAAACCCGGAAGTGAGGTCACCACACCCGGAAGTGAGGTCACCAAACCTGGAAGTGACGTCACTAAACCCGGAAGTGAGGTCAGCATACCCGGAAGTGACGTCACCACACCCGGAAGTGATGTAAGCAAACCCGGAAGTGAGGTCACCAAACCCGGAAGTGACGTCACTAAACCCGGAAGTGATGTCAGCAAACCCGGAAGTGACGTCACTAAACCCGGAAGTGAGGTCAGCAAACCCGGAAGTGAGGTCAGCAAACCCGGAAGTGAGGTCACCACACCCGGAAGTGAGGTCACCAAACCCGGAAGTGAGGTCACCACACCCGGAAGTGAGGTCACCAAACCCGGAAGTGACGTCACTAAACCTGGAAGTGAGGTCAGCATACCCGGAAGTGAGGTCACTAAACCCGGAAGTGAGGTCAACACACCCGGAAATGACGTCACTAAACCCGGAAGTGAGGTCAGCATACCCGGAAGTGAGGTCAGCAAACCCGGAAGTGAGGTCACCACACCCGGAAGTGAGGTCAGCAAACCCGGAAGTGAGGTCACCACACCCGGAAGTGAGGTCACCAAACCCGGAAGTGACGTCACTAAACCCGGAAGTGAGGTCAGCAAACCCGGAAGTGAGGTCAGCAAACCCGGAAGTGAGGTCACCAAACCCGGAAGTGAGGTCACCAAACCCGGAAGTGACGTCACTAAACCCGGAAGTGAGGTCACCACACCCGGAAGTGAGGTCACCACACCCGGAAGTGACTTCAGCAAACCCGGAAGTGAGGTCAGCAAACCCGGAAGTGAGGTCAGCAAACCCGGAAGTGAGGTCAGCAAACCCGGAAGTGAGGTCAGCAAACGCGGAAGTGTAGTCACCACACCCGGAAGTGAGGTCACCAAACCCGGAAGTGACGTCACTAAACCCGGAAGTGATGTCAGCAAACCCGGAAGTGACATCACTAAACCCGAAAGTGATGTCAGCAAACCCGGAAGTGAGGTCACCAAACCCGGAAGTGAGGTCACCACACCCGGAAGTGATGTCAGCAAACCCGGAAGTGATGTCAGCAAACCCGGAAGTGAGGTCACCAAACCCGGAAGTGAGGTCATCAAACCCGGAAGTGAGGTAAGCAGACCAGGAAAGTGAGGTCTGCTAATTCGGAAGTCAGGTCTGCAAACCCAGAAGTGACTTCAGCAGACCCAGAAGTGACTTCAGCAAACCCGGAAGTGAGGTCAGCAAACCCGGAAGTGAGGTCACAACACCCGGAAGTGAGGTCACCACACCCGGAAGTGAGGTCAGCAAACCCGGAAGCTAGGTCACCACACCCGGAAGTCAGGTCACCAAACCCGGAAGTGACGTCACTAAACCCGGAAGTGATGTCAGCAACCCCGGAAGTGAGGTCAGCAAACCCGGAAGTGAGGTCACCACACCCGGAAGTGAGGTCACCAAACCCGGAAGTGAGGTCACCACACCCGGAAGTGAGGTCACCAAACCCGGAATTGACGTCACTAAACCCGGAAGTGAGGTCACCAAACCCGGAAGTGAGGTCACCACACCAGGAAGTGAGGTCACCAAACCCGGAAGTGACGTCACTAAACCCGGAAGTGAGGTCAGCAAACCCGGAAGTGAGGTCAGCAAACCCAGAAGTGAGGTCACCACACCCGGAAGTGAGGTCAGCATACCCGGAAGTGACGTCACCACACCCGGAAGTGAGGTCACCACACCCGGAAGTGAGGTCACCACACCCGGAAGTGACGTCACTAAACCCGGAAGTGAGGTCAGCAAACCCAGAAGTGACTTCAGCAGACCCAGAAGTGACTTCAGCAAACCCGGAAGTGAGGTCAGCAAACCCGGAAGTGAGGTCAGCAAACCCGGAAGTGAGGTCACCAAACCCGGAAGTGACGTCACTAAACCCGGAAGTGAGGTCACCACACCCGGAAGTGAGGTCAGCAAACCCGGAAGTGAGGTCACCAAACCCGGAAGTGACGTCACTAAACCCGGAAGTGAGGTCACCACACCCGGAAGTGACGTCACTAAACCCGGAAGTGAGGTCAGCATACCCGGAAGTGAGGTAAGCAGACCAGGAAAGTGAGGTCTGCTAATTCGGAACTCAGGTCTGCAAACCCAGAAGTGACTTCAGCAGACCCAGAAGTGACTTCAGCAAACCCGGAAGTGAGGTCAGCAAACCCGGAAGTGAGGTCACCACACCCGGAAGTGAGGTCACCACACCCGGAAGTGAGGTCAGCAAACCCGGAAGTGAGGTCACCACACCCGGAAGTGAGGTCACCAAACCCGGAAGTGACGTCTCTAAACCCGGAAGTGAGGTCACCACACCCGGAAGTGAGGTCACCACACCCGGAAGTGAGGTCACCAAACCCGGAAGTGAGGTCACCACACCCGGAAGTGAGGTAACCAAACCCGGAAGTGACGTCACTAAACCCGGAAGTGAGGTCAGCAAACCCGGAAGTGAGGTCAGCAAACCCGGAAGTGAGGTCACCACACCCGGAAGTGAGGTCACCAAACCCGGAAGTGAGGTCACCACACCCGGAAGTGAGGTCACCAAACCCGGAAGTGACGTCACTAAACCCGGAAGTGAGGTCAGCATACCCGGAAGTGAGGTCACCACACCCGGAAGTGAGGTCACCAAACCCGGAAGTGACGTCACTAAACCCGGAAGTGATGTCAGCAAACCCGGAAGTGAGGTCAGCAAACCTGGAAGTGAGGTCACCACACCCGGAAGTGAGGTCAGCAAACCCGGAAGTGAGGTCACCAAACCCGGAAGCGAGGTCATCAAACCCGGAAGTGAGGTCTGCTAATTCGGAACTCAGGTCTGCAAACCCAGAAGTGACTTCATCAGACCCGGAAGTGAGGTCACCACACCCGGAAGTGAGGTCAGCAAACCCGGAAGTGAGGTCACCACACCCGGAAGTGAGGTCACCAAACCCGGAAGTGACGTCACTAAACCCGGAAGTGAGGTCACCACACCCGGAAGTGAGGTCACCACACCCGGAAGTGAGGTCACCAAACCCGGAAGTGAGGTCACCACACCCGGAAGTGAGGTAACCAAACCCGGAAGTGACGTCACTAAACCCGGAAGTGAGGTCAGCAAACCCGGAAGTGAGGTCACCACACCCGGAAGTGATGTCAGCAAACCCGGAAGTGAGGTCAGCAAACCCGGAAGTGAGGTCACCACACCCGGAAGTGAGGTCACCAAACCCAGAAGTGACGTCACTAAACCCGGAAGTGAGGTCAGCAAACCCAGAAGTGACTTCAGCAGACCCAGTAGTGACTTCAGCAAACCCGGAAGTGAGGTCAGCAAACCCGGAAGTGAGGTCAGCAAACCCGGAAGTGAGGTCACCAAACCCGGAAGTGACGTCACTAAACCCGGAAGTGAGGTCACCACACCCGGAAGTGAGGTCACCAAACCCGGAAGTGAGGTCACCAAACCCGGAAGTGACGTCACTAAACCCGGAAGTGAGGTCACCACACCCGGAAGTGACGTCACTAAACCCGGAAGTGAGGTCGGCATACCCAGAAGTGAGGTAAGCAGACCAGGAAAGTGAGGTCTGCTAATTCGGAACTCAGGTCTGCAAACCCAGAAGTGATTTCAGCAGACCCAGAAGTGACTTCAGCAAACCCGGAAGTGAGGTCAGCAAACCCGGAAGTGAGGTCACCACACCCGGAAGTGAGGTCAGCAAACCCGGAAGTGAGGTCACCACACCCGGAAGTGAGGTCACCAAACCCGGAAGTGAGGTCACTAAACCCGGAAGTGAGGTCACCACACCCGGAATTGAGGTCACCACACCCGGAAGTGAGGTCACCACACCCGGAAGTGAGGTAACCAAACCCGGAAGTGACGTCACTAAACCCGGAAGTGAGGTCACCACACCCGGAAGTGAGGTAACCAAACCCGGAAGTGAGGTCACCACACCCGGAAGTGAGGTCACCAAACCCGGAAGTGAGGTCACCAAACCCGGAAGTGAGGTCACCACACCCGGAAGTGAGGTCACCAAACCCGGAAGTGACGTCACTAAACCCGGAAGTGAGGTCAGCAAACCCGGAAGTGAGGTCAGCAAACCCGGAAGTGAGGTCACCAAACCCGGAAGTGAAATCACCACACCCGGAAGTGAGGTCACCAAACCCGGAAGTGACGTCACTAAACCCGGAAGTGAGGTCACCAAACCCGGAAGTGAGGTCAGCAAACCCGGAAGTGAGGTCACCACACCCGGAAGTGAGGTCAGCATACCCGGAAGTGACGTCACCACACCCGGAAGTGAGGTCACCACACCCGGAAGTGACGTCACTAAACCCGGAAGTGAGGTCAGCAAACCCGGAAGTGAGGTCAGCAAACCCGGAAGTGAGGTCACCACACCCGGAAGTGAGGTCAGCAAACCCGGAAGTGAGGTCACCACACCCGGAAGTGAGGTCACCAAACCCGGAAGTGACGTCACTAAACCCGGAAGTGAGGTCAGCAAACCCAGAAGTGACTTCAGCAGACCCAGAAGTGACTTCAGCAAACCCGGAAGTGAGGTCAGCAAACCCGGAAGTGAGGTCAGCAAACCCGGAAGTGAGGTCACCAAACCCGGAAGTGACGTCACTAAACCCGGAAGTGAGGTCACCACACCCGGAAGTGAGGTCACCAAACCCGGAAGTGAGGTCACCAAACCCGGAAGTGACGTCACTAAACCCGGAAGTGAGGTCACCACACCCGGAAGTGACGTCACTAAACCCGGAAGTGAGGTCAGCATACCCGGAAGTGAGGTAAGCAGACCAGGAAAGTGAGGTCTGCTAATTCGGAACTCAGGTCTGCAAACCCAGAAGTGATTTCAGCAGACCCAGAAGTGACTTCAGCAAACCCGGAAGTGAGGTCAGCAAACCCGGAAGTGAGGTCACCACACCCGGAAGTGAGGTCACCACACCCGGAAGTGAGGTCAGCAAACCCGGAAGTGAGGTCACCACACCCGGAAGTGAGGTCACCAAACCCGGAAGTGACGTCACTAAACCCGGAAGTGAGGTCACCACACCCGGAAGTGAGGTCACCACACCCGGAAGTGAGGTCAGCAAACCCGGAAGTGAGGTCACAACACCCGGAAGTGAGGTCACCACACCCGGAAGTGAGGTCAGCAAACCCGGAAGCTAGGTCACCACACCCGGAAGCTAGGTCACCACACCCGGAAGTGACGTCACTAAACCCGGAAGTGATGTCAGCAAACCCGGAAGTGAGGTCAGCAAACCCGGAAGTGAGGTCACCAAACCCGGAAGTGACGTCACTAAACCCGGAAGTGAGGTCAGCATACCCGGAAGTGAGGTCACCACACCCGGAAGTGAGGTCAGCAAACCCGGAAGTGAGGTCACCAAACCCGGAAGTGAGGTCATCAAACCCGGAAGTGAGGTAAGCAGACCAGGAAAGTGAGGTCTGCTAATTCGGAAGTCAGGTCTGCAAACCCAGAAGTGACTTCAGCAGACCCAGAAGTGACTTCAGCAAACCCGGAAGTGAGGTCAGCAAACCCGGAAGTGAGGTCACAACACCCGGAAGTGAGGTCACCACACCCGGAAGTGAGGTCAGCAAACCCGGAAGCTAGGTCACCACACCCGGAAGTGAGGTCACCAAACCCGGAAGTGACGTCACTAAACCCGGAAGTGATGTCAGCAAACCCGGAAGTGAGGTCAGCAAACCCGGAAGTGAGGTCACCACACCCGGAAGTGAGGTCACCAAACCCGGAAGTGAGGTCACCACACCCGGAAGTGAGGTCACCAAACCCGGAAGTGACGTCACTAAACCCGGAAGTGAGGTCAGCAAACCCGGAAGTGAGGTCAGCAAACCCGGAAGTGAGGTCACCAAACCCGGAAGTGAAATCACCACACCCGGAAGTGAGGTCACCAAACCCGGAAGTGACGTCACTAAACCCGGAAGTGAGGTCAGCAAACCCGGAAGTGAGGTCAGCAAACCCGGAAGTGAGGTCACCACACCCGGAAGTGAGGTCAGCATACCCGGAAGTGACGTCACCACACCCGGAAGTGAGGTCACCACACCCGGAAGTGAGGTCAGCAAACCCGGAAGTGAGGTCAGCAAACCCGGAAGTGAGGTCAGCAAACCCGGAAGTGAGGTCACCACACCCGGAAGTGAGGTCAGCAAACCCGGAAGTGAGGTCACCACACCCGGAAGTGAGGTCACCAAATCCGGAAGTGACGTCACTAAACCCGGAAGTGAGGTCAGCAAACCCAGAAGTGACTTCAGCAGACCCAGAAGTGACTTCAGCAAACCCGGAAGTGAGGTCAGCAAACCCGGAAGTGAGGTCAGCAAACCCGGAAGTGAGGTCACCAAACCCGGAAGTGACGTCACTAAACCCGGAAGTGAGGTCACCACACCCGGAAGTGAGGTCACCAAACCCGGAAGTGAGGTCACCAAACCCGGAAGTGACGTCACTAAACCCGGAAGTGAGGTCACCACACCCGGAAGTGACGTCACTAAACCCGGAAGTGAGGTCAGCATACCCGGAAGTGAGGTAAGCAGACCAGGAAAGTGAGGTCTGCTAATTCGGAACTCAGGTCTGCAAACCCAGAAGTGATTTCAGCAGACCCAGAAGTGAGGTCACCACACCCGGAAGTGAGGTCACCAAACCCGGAAGTGACGTCACTAAACCCGGAAGTGAGGTCAGCAAACCCAGAAGTGACTTCAGCAGACCCAGAAGTGACTTCAGCAAACCCGGAAGTGAGGTCAGCAAACCCGGAAGTGAGGTCAGCAAACCCGGAAGTGAGGTCACCAAACCCGGAAGTGACGTCACTAAACCCGGAAGTGAGGTCACCACACCCGGAAGTGAGGTCACCAAACCCGGAAGTGAGGTCACCAAACCCGGAAGTGACGTCACTAAACCCGGAAGTGAGGTCACCACACCCGGAAGTGACGTCACTAAACCCGGAAGTGAGGTCAGCATGCCCGGAAGTGAGGTAAGCAGACCAGGAAAGTGAGGTCTGCTAATTCGGAACTCAGGTCTGCAAACCCAGAAGTGATTTCAGCAGACCCAGAAGTGACATCAGCAAACCCGGAAGTGAGGTCAGCAAACCCGGAAGTGAGGTCACCACACCCGGAAGTGAGGTCACCACACCCGGAAGTGAGGTCAGCAAACCCGGAAGTGAGGTCACCACACCCGGAAGTGAGGTCACCAAACCCGGAAGTGACGTCACTAAACCCGGAAGTGAGGTCACCACACCCGGAAGTGAGGTCACCACACCCGGAAGCTAGGTCACCACACCCGGAAATGACGTCACTAAACCCGGAAGTGATGTCAGCAAACCCGGAAGTGAGGTCAGCAAACCCGGAAGTGAGGTCACCAAACCCGGAAGTGACGTCACTAAACCCGGAAGTGAGGTCAGCATACCCGGAAGTGAGGTCACCACACCCGGAAGTGAGGTCAGCAAACCCGGAAGTGAGGTCACCAAACCCGGAAGTGAGGTCATCAAACCCGGAAGTGAGGTAAGCAGACCAGGAAAGTGAGGTCTGCTAATTCGGAAGTCAGGTCTGCAAACCCAGAAGTGACTTCAGCAGACCCAGAAGTGACTTCAGCAAACCCGGAAGTGAGGTCAGCAAACCCGGAAGTGAGGTCACAACACCCGGAAGTGAGGTCACCACACCCGGAAGTGAGGTCAGCAAACCCGGAAGCTAGGTCACCACACCCGGAAGTGAGGTCACCAAACCCGGAAGTGACGTCACTAAACCCGGAAGTGATGTCAGCAAACCCGGAAGTGAGGTCAGCAAACCCGGAAGTGAGGTCACCACACCCGGAAGTGAGGTCACCAAACCCGGAAGTGAGGTCACCACACCCGGAAGTGAGGTCACCAAACCCGGAAGTGACGTCACTAAACCCGGAAGTGAGGTCAGCAAACCCGGAAGTGAGGTCAGCAAACCCGGAAGTGAGGTCACCAAACCCGGAAGTGAAATCACCACACCCGGAAGTGAGGTCACCAAACCCGGAAGTGACGTCACTAAACCCGGAAGTGAGGTCAGCAAACCCGGAAGTGAGGTCAGCAAACCCGGAAGTGAGGTCACCACACCCGGAAGTGAGGTCACCAAACCCGGAAGTGAGGTCACCACACCCGGAAGTGAGGTCACCAAACCCGGAAGTGAGGTCACCACACCCGGAAGTGAGGTCACCAAACCCGGAAGTGACGTCACTAAACCCGGAAGTGATGTCAGCAAACCCGGAAGTGAGGTCAGCATACCCGGAAGTGACGTCACCACACCCGGAAGTGACGTCACTAAACCCGGAAGTGAGGTCACCACACCCGGAAGTGACGTCACCACACCCGGAAGTGAGGTCACCACACCCGGAAGTGAGGTCACCACACCCGGAAGTGACGTCACTAAACCCGGAAGTGAGGTCAGCAAACCCGGAAGTGAGGTCACCACACCCGGAAGTGAGGTCACCAAACCCGGAAGTGAGGTCACCACACCCGGAAGTGAGGTCAGCAAACCCAGAAGTGACTTCAGCAGACCCAGAAGTGACTTCAGCAAACCCGGAAGTGAGGTCAGCAAACCCGGAAGTGAGGTCAGCAAACCCGGAAGTGAGGTCACCAAACCCGGAAGTGACGTCACTAAACCCGGAAGTGAGGTCACCACACCCGGAAGTGAGGTCACCAAACCCGGAAGTGAGGTCACCAAACCCGGAAGTGACGTCACTAAACCCGGAAGTGAGGTCACCACACCCGGAAGTGACGTCACTAAACCCGGAAGTGAGGTCAGCATACCCGGAAGTGAGGTAAGCAGACCAGGAAAGTGAGGTCTGCTAATTCGGAACTCAGGTCTGCAAACCCAGAAGTGATTTCAGCAGACCCAGAAGTGAGGTCACCACACCCGGAAGTGAGGTCACCAAACCCGGAAGTGACGTCACTAAACCCGGAAGTGAGGTCAGCAAACCCAGAAGTGACTTCAGCAGACCCAGAAGTGACTTCAGCAAACCCGGAAGTGAGGTCAGCAAACCCGGAAGTGAGGTCAGCAAACCCGGAAGTGAGGTCACCAAACCCGGAAGTGACGTCACTAAACCCGGAAGTGAGGTCACCACACCCGGAAGTGAGGTCACCAAACCCGGAAGTGAGGTCACCAAACCCGGAAGTGACGTCACTAAACCCGGAAGTGAGGTCACCACACCCGGAAGTGACGTCACTAAACCCGGAAGTGAGGTCAGCATGCCCGGAAGTGAGGTAAGCAGACCAGGAAAGTGAGGTCTGCTAATTCGGAACTCAGGTCTGCAAACCCAGAAGTGATTTCAGCAGACCCAGAAGTGACTTCAGCAAACCCGGAAGTGAGGTCACCAAACCCGGAAGTGACGTCACTAAACCCGGAAGTGAGGTCACCACACCCGGAAGTGAGGTCACCAAACCCGGAAGTGAGGTCACCAAACCCGGAAGTGACGTCACTAAACCCGGAAGTGAGGTCACCACACCCGGAAGTGACGTCACTAAACCCGGAAGTGAGGTCAGCATGCCCGGAAGTGAGGTAAGCAGACCAGGAAAGTGAGGTCTGCTAATTCGGAACTCAGGTCTGCAAACCCAGAAGTGATTTCAGCAGACCCAGAAGTGACATCAGCAAACCCGGAAGTGAGGTCAGCAAACCCGGAAGTGAGGTCACCACACCCGGAAGTGAGGTCACCACACCCGGAAGTGAGGTCAGCAAACCCGGAAGTGAGGTCACCACACCCGGAAGTGAGGTCACCAAACCCGGAAGTGACGTCACTAAACCCGGAAGTGAGGTCACCACACCCGGAAGTGAGGTCACCACACCCGGAAGCTAGGTCACCACACCCGGAAATGACGTCACTAAACCCGGAAGTGATGTCAGCAAACCCGGAAGTGAGGTCAGCAAACCCGGAAGTGAGGTCACCAAACCCGGAAGTGACGTCACTAAACCCGGAAGTGAGGTCAGCATACCCGGAAGTGAGGTCACCACACCCGGAAGTGAGGTCAGCAAACCCGGAAGTGAGGTCACCAAACCCGGAAGTGAGGTCATCAAACCCGGAAGTGAGGTAAGCAGACCAGGAAAGTGAGGTCTGCTAATTCGGAAGTCAGGTCTGCAAACCCAGAAGTGACTTCAGCAGACCCAGAAGTGACTTCAGCAAACCCGGAAGTGAGGTCAGCAAACCCGGAAGTGAGGTCACAACACCCGGAAGTGAGGTCACCACACCCGGAAGTGAGGTCAGCAAACCCGGAAGCTAGGTCACCACACCCGGAAGTGAGGTCACCAAACCCGGAAGTGACGTCACTAAACCCGGAAGTGATGTCAGCAAACCCGGAAGTGAGGTCAGCAAACCCGGAAGTGAGGTCACCACACCCGGAAGTGAGGTCACCAAACCCGGAAGTGAGGTCACCACACCCGGAAGTGAGGTCACCAAACCCGGAAGTGACGTCACTAAACCCGGAAGTGAGGTCAGCAAACCCGGAAGTGAGGTCAGCAAACCCGGAAGTGAGGTCACCAAACCCGGAAGTGAAATCACCACACCCGGAAGTGAGGTCACCAAACCCGGAAGTGACGTCACTAAACCCGGAAGTGAGGTCAGCAAACCCGGAAGTGAGGTCAGCAAACCCGGAAGTGAGGTCACCACACCCGGAAGTGAGGTCACCAAACCCGGAAGTGAGGTCACCACACCCGGAAGTGAGGTCACCAAACCCGGAAGTGAGGTCACCACACCCGGAAGTGAGGTCACCAAACCCGGAAGTGACGTCACTAAACCCGGAAGTGATGTCAGCAAACCCGGAAGTGAGGTCAGCATACCCGGAAGTGACGTCACCACACCCGGAAGTGACGTCACTAAACCCGGAAGTGAGGTCACCACACCCGGAAGTGACGTCACCACACCCGGAAGTGAGGTCACCACACCCGGAAGTGAGGTCACCACACCCGGAAGTGACGTCACTAAACCCGGAAGTGAGGTCAGCAAACCCGGAAGTGAGGTCACCACACCCGGAAGTGAGGTCACCAAACCCGGAAGTGAGGTCACCACACCCGGAAGTGAGGTCAGCAAACCCAGAAGTGACTTCAGCAGACCCAGAAGTGACTTCAGCAAACCCGGAAGTGAGGTCAGCAAACCCGGAAGTGAGGTCAGCAAACCCGGAAGTGAGGTCACCAAACCCGGAAGTGACGTCACTAAACCCGGAAGTGAGGTCACCACACCCGGAAGTGAGGTCACCAAACCCGGAAGTGAGGTCACCAAACCCGGAAGTGACGTCACTAAACCCGGAAGTGAGGTCACCACACCCGGAAGTGACGTCACTAAACCCGGAAGTGAGGTCAGCATACCCGGAAGTGAGGTAAGCAGACCAGGAAAGTGAGGTCTGCTAATTCGGAACTCAGGTCTGCAAACCCAGAAGTGATTTCAGCAGACCCAGAAGTGAGGTCACCACACCCGGAAGTGAGGTCACCAAACCCGGAAGTGACGTCACTAAACCCGGAAGTGAGGTCAGCAAACCCAGAAGTGACTTCAGCAGACCCAGAAGTGACTTCAGCAAACCCGGAAGTGAGGTCAGCAAACCCGGAAGTGAGGTCAGCAAACCCGGAAGTGAGGTCACCAAACCCGGAAGTGACGTCACTAAACCCGGAAGTGAGGTCACCACACCCGGAAGTGAGGTCACCAAACCCGGAAGTGAGGTCACCAAACCCGGAAGTGACGTCACTAAACCCGGAAGTGAGGTCACCACACCCGGAAGTGACGTCACTAAACCCGGAAGTGAGGTCAGCATGCCCGGAAGTGAGGTAAGCAGACCAGGAAAGTGAGGTCTGCTAATTCGGAACTCAGGTCTGCAAACCCAGAAGTGATTTCAGCAGACCCAGAAGTGACTTCAGCAAACCCGGAAGTGAGGTCAGCAAACCCGGAAGTGAGGTCACCACACCCGGAAGTGAGGTCACCACACCCGGAAGTGAGGTCAGCAAACCCGGAAGTGAGGTCACCACACCCGGAAGTGAGGTCACCAAACCCGGAAGTGACGTCACTAAACCCGGAAGTGAGGTCACCACACCCGGAAGTGAGGTCACCACACCCGGAAGCTAGGTCACCACACCCGGAAGTGACGTCACTAAACCCGGAAGTGATGTCAGCAAACCCGGAAGTGAGGTCAGCAAACCCGGAAGTGAGGTCACCAAACCCGGAAGTGACGTCACTAAACCCGGAAGTGAGGTCAGCATACCCGGAAGTGAGGTCACCACACCCGGAAGTGAGGTCAGCAAACCCGGAAGTGAGGTCACCAAACCCGGAAGTGAGGTCATCAAACCCGGAAGTGAGGTAAGCAGACCAGGAAAGTGAGGTCTGCTAATTCGGAAGTCAGGTCTGCAAACCCAGAAGTGACTTCAGCAGACCCAGAAGTGACTTCAGCAAACCCGGAAGTGAGGTCAGCAAACCCGGAAGTGAGGTCACAACACCCGGAAGTGAGGTCACCACACCCGGAAGTGAGGTCAGCAAACCCGGAAGCTAGGTCACCACACCCGGAAGTGAGGTCACCAAACCCGGAAGTGACGTCACTAAACCCGGAAGTGATGTCAGCAAACCCGGAAGTGAGGTCAGCAAACCCGGAAGTGAGGTCACCACACCCGGAAGTGAGGTCACCAAACCCGGAAGTGAGGTCACCACACCCGGAAGTGAGGTCACCAAACCCGGAAGTGACGTCACTAAACCCGGAAGTGAGGTCAGCAAACCCGGAAGTGAGGTCAGCAAACCCGGAAGTGAGGTCACCAAACCCGGAAGTGAAATCACCACACCCGGAAGTGAGGTCACCAAACCCGGAAGTGACGTCACTAAACCCGGAAGTGAGGTCAGCAAACCCGGAAGTGAGGTCAGCAAACCCGGAAGTGAGGTCACCACACCCGGAAGTGAGGTCACCAAACCCGGAAGTGAGGTCACCACACCCGGAAGTGAGGTCACCAAACCCGGAAGTGAGGTCACCACACCCGGAAGTGAGGTCACCAAACCCGGAAGTGACGTCACTAAACCCGGAAGTGATGTCAGCAAACCCGGAAGTGAGGTCAGCATACCCGGAAGTGACGTCACCACACCCGGAAGTGACGTCACTAAACCCGGAAGTGAGGTCACCACACCCGGAAGTGACGTCACCACACCCGGAAGTGAGGTCACCACACCCGGAAGTGAGGTCACCACACCCGGAAGTGACGTCACTAAACCCGGAAGTGAGGTCAGCAAACCCGGAAGTGAG
Source organism: Coturnix japonica (assembly GCF_054131305.1). Classification (NCBI taxonomy): domain Eukaryota; kingdom Metazoa; phylum Chordata; class Aves; order Galliformes; family Phasianidae; genus Coturnix; species Coturnix japonica. The sequence goes on from NW_028188980.1 coordinate 417,550, forward strand.
GTCACCACACCCGGAAGTGAGGTCACCAAACCCGGAAGTGAGGTCACCACACCCGGAAGTGAGGTCACCAAACCCGGAAGTGACGTCACTAAACCCGGAAGTGAGGTCAGCATACCCGGAAGTGAGGTCACCACACCCGGAAGTGAGGTCACCAAACCCGGAAGTGACGTCACTAAACCCGGAAGTGATGTCAGCAAACCCGGAAGTGAGGTCAGCAAACCCGGAAGTGAGGTCACCACACCCGGAAGTGAGGTCAGCAAACCCGGAAGTGAGGTCACCAAACCCGGAAGTGAGGTCATCAAACCCGGAAGTGAGGTAAGCAGACCAGGAAAGTGAGGTCTGCTAATTCGGAACTCAGGTCTGCAAACCCAGAAGTGACTTCAGCAGACCCAGAAGTGACTTCAGCAAACCCGGAAGTGAGGTCAGCAAACCCGGAAGTGAGGTCACCACACCCGGAAGTGAGGTCACCACACCCGGAAGTGAGGTCAGCAAACCCGGAAGTGAGGTCACCACACCCGGAAGTGAGGTCACCAAACCCGGAAGTGACGTCACTAAACCCGGAAGTGATGTCAGCAAACCGGGAAGTGCGGTCAGCAAACCCGGAAGTGAGGTCACCACACCCGGAAGTGAGGTCACCAAACCCGGAAGTGAGGTCACCACACCCGGAAGTGAGGTCACCAAACCCGGAAGTGACGTCACTAAACCCGGAAGTGAGGTCAGCAAACCCAGAAGTGACTTCAGCAGACCCAGTAGTGACTTCAGCAAACCCGGAAGTGAGGTCAGCAAACCTGGAAGTGACGTCAGCAAACCCGGAAGTGAGGTCACCAAACCCGGAAGTGACGTCACTAAACCCGGAAGTGAGGTCACCACACCCGGAAGTGAGGTCACCAAACCCGGAAGTGAGGTCACCAAACCCGGAAGTGACGTCACTAAACCCGGAAGTGAGGTCACCACACCCGGAAGTGACGTCACTAAACCCGGAAGTGAGGTCAGCATACCCGGAAGTGAGGTAAGCAGACCAGGAAAGTGAGGTCTGCTAATTCGGAACTCAGGTCTGCAAACCCAGAAGTGATTTCAGCAGACCCAGAAGTGACTTCAGCAAACCAGGAAGTGAGGTCAGCAAACCCGGAAGTGAGGTCACCACACCCGGAAGTGCGGTCACCACACCCGGAAGTGAGGTCACCAAACCCGGAAGTGACGTCACTAAACCCGGAAGTGAGGTCACCACACCCGGAAGTGAGGTCACCACACCCGGAAGTGAGGTCACCAAACCCGGAAGTGAGGTCACCACACCCGGAAGTGAGGTAACCAAACCCGGAAGTGACGTCACTAAACCCGGAAGTGAGGTCAGCAAACCCGGAAGTGAGGTCAGCAAACCCGGAAGTGAGGTCACCACACCCGGAAGTGAGGTCACCAAACCCGGAAGTGAGGTCACCACACCCGGAAGTGAGGTCACCAAACCCGGAAGTGACGTCACTAAACCCGGAAGTGAGGTCAGCATACCCGGAAGTGAGGTCACCACACCCGGAAGTGAGGTCACCAAACCCGGAAGTGAGGTCACCAAACCCGGAAGTGATTTCAGCAAACCCGGAAGTGAGGTCAGCAAACCCGGAAGTGAGGTCACCAAACCCGGAAGTGAGGTCAGCAAACCCGGAAGTGAGGTCAGCAAACCCAGAAGTGAGGTCACCACACCCGGAAGTGAGGTCACCACACCCGGAAGTGACGTCACTAAACCCGGAAGTGAGGTCAGCAAACCCGGAAGTGAGGTCAGCAAACCCGGAAGTGAGGTCACCACACCCGGAAGTGAGGTCAGCAAACCCGGAAGTGAGGTCACCACACCCGGAAGTGAGGTCACCAAACCCGGAAGTGACGTCACTAAACCCGGAAGTGAGGTCAGCAAAACCAGAAGTGACTTCAGCAGACCCAGTAGTGACTTCAGCAAACCCGGAAGTGAGGTCACTAAACCCGGAAGTGAGGTCAGCAAACCCGGAAGTGAGGTCACCAAACCCAGAAGTGACGTCACTAAACCCGGAAGTGAGGTCACCACACCCGGAAGTGAGGTCACCAAACCCGGAAGTGAGGTCACCACACCCGGAAGTGACGTCACTAAACCCGGAAGTGAGGTCACCACACCCGGAAGTGACGTCACTAAACCCGGAAGTGAGGTCAGCATACCCGGAAGTGAGGTAAGCAGACCAGGAAAGTGAGGTCTGCTAATTCGGAACTCAGGTCTGCAAACCCAGAAGTGATTTCAGCAGACCCAGAAGTGACTTCAGCAAACCAGGAAGTGAGGTCAGCAAACCCGGAAGTGAGGTCACCACACCCGGAAGTGAGGTCACCACACCCGGAAGTGAGGTCAGCAAACCCGGAAGTGAGGTCACCACACCCGGAAGTGAGGTCACCAAACCCGGAAGTGACGTCACTAAACCCGGAAGTGAGGTCACCACACCCGGAAGTGAGGTAACCAAACCCGGAAGTGACGTCACTAAACCCGGAAGTGAGGTCAGCAAACCCGGAAGTGAGGTCAGCAAACCCGGAAGTGAGGTCACCACACCCGGAAGTGAGGTCACCAAACCCGGAAGTGACGTCACTAAACCCGGAAGTGAGGTCAGCATACCCGGAAGTGAGGTCACCACACCCGGAAGTGAGGTCACCAAACCCGGAAGTGACGTCACTAAACCCGGAAGTGATGTCAGCAAACCCGGAAGTGAGGTCAGCAAACCCGGAAGTGAGGTCACCACACCCGGAAGTGAGGTCAGCAAACCCGGAAGTGAGGTCACCAAACCCGGAAGTGAGGTCATCAAACCCGGAAGTGAGGTAAGCAGACCAGGAAAGTGAGGTCTGCTAATTCGGAAGTCAGGTCTGCAAACCCAGAAGTGACTTCAGCAGACCCAGAAGTGACTTCAGCAAACCCGGAAGTGAGGTCAGCAAACACGAAAGTGAGGTCACAACACCCGGAAGTGAGGTCACCAAACCCGGAAGTGAGGTCACCAAACCCGGAAGTGAGGTCACCAAACCCGGAAGTGACGTCACTAAACCCGGAAGTGAGGTCACCACACCCGGAAGTGACGTCACTAAACCCGGAAGTGAGGTTAGCATACCCGGAAGTGAGGTAAGCAGACCAGGAAAGTGAGGTCTGCTAATTCGGAACTCAGGTCTGCAAACCCAGAAGTGATTTCAGCAGACCCAGAAGTGACTTCAGCAAACCAGGAAGTGAGGTCAGCAAACCCGGAAGTGAGGTCACCACACCCGGAAGTGAGGTCACCACACCCGGAAGTGAGGTCACCACACCCGGAAGTGAGGTCACCAAACCCGGAAGTGACGTCACTAAACCCGGAAGTGAGGTCACCACACCCGGAAGTGAGGTCACCACACCCGGAAGTGAGGTCACCAAACCCGGAAGTGAGGTCACCACACCCGGAAGTGAGGTAACCAAACCCGGAAGTGACGTCACTAAACCCGGAAGTGAGGTCAGCAAACCCGGAAGTGAGGTCAGCAAACCCGGAAGTGAGGTCACCACACCCGGAAGTGAGGTCACCACACCCGGAAGTGAGGTCACCAAACCCGGAAGTGACGTCACTAAACCCGGAAGTGAGGTCAGCATACCCGGAAGTGAGGTCACCACACCCGGAAGTGAGGTCACCAAACCCGGAAGTGAGGTCACCAAACCCGGAAGTGATTTCAGCAAACCCGGAAGTGAGGTCAGCAAACCCGGAAGTGACGTCACCAAACCCGGAAGTGAGGTCAGCAAACCCGGAAGTGAGGTCAGCAAACCCAGAAGTGAGGTCACCACACCCGGAAGTGAGGTCACCACACCCGGAAGTGACGTCACTAAACCCGGAAGTGAGGTCAGCAAACCCGGAAGTGAGGTCACCACACCCGGAAGTGAGGTCAGCAAACCCGGAAGTGAGGTCACCACACCCGGAAGTGAGGTCACCAAACCCGGAAGTGACGTCACTAAACCCGGAAGTGAGGTCAGCAAACCCAGAAGTGACTTCAGCAGACCCAGTAGTGACGTCACTAAACCCGGAAGTGAGGTCAGCAAACCCGGAAGTGAGGTCAGCAAACCCGGAAGTGAGGTCACCACACCCGGAAGTGAGGTCACCACACCCGGAAGTGAGGTCACCAAACCCGGAAGTGACGTCACTAAACCCGGAAGTGAGGTCAGCATACCCGGAAGTGAGGTCACCACACCCGGAAGTGAGGTCACCAAACCCGGAAGTGAGGTCACCAAACCCGGAAGTGATTTCAGCAAACCCGGAAGTGAGGTCAGCAAACCCGGAAGTGAGGTCAGCAAACCCGGAAGTGACGTCACCAAACCCGGAAGTGAGGTCAGCAAACCCGGAAGTGAGGTCAGCAAACCCAGAAGTGAGGTCACCACACCCGGAAGTGAGGTCACCACACCCGGAAGTGACGTCACTAAACCCGGAAGTGAGGTCAGCAAACCCGGAAGTGAGGTCACCACACCCGGAAGTGAGGTCAGCAAACCCGGAAGTGAGGTCACCACACCCGGAAGTGAGGTCACCAAACCCGGAAGTGACGTCACTAAACCCGGAAGTGAGGTCAGCAAACCCAGAAGTGACTTCAGCAGACCCAGTAGTGACTTCAGCAAACCCGGAAGTGAGGTCAGCAAACCCGGAAGTGAGGTCAGCAAACCCGGAAGTGAGGTCAGCAAACCCGGAAGTGAGGTCACCAAACCCGGAAGTGACGTCACTAAACCCGGAAGTGAGGTCACCACACCCGGAAGTGAGGTCACCAAACCCGGAAGTGAGGTCACCAAACCCGGAAGTGACGTCACTAAACCCGGAAGTGAGGTCACCACACCCGGAAGTGATGTCACTAAACCCGGAAGTGAGGTCAGCATACCCGGAAGTGAGGTAAGCAGACCAGGAAAGTGAGGTCTGCTAATTCGGAACTCAGGTCTGCAAACCCAGAAGTGATTTCAGCAGACCCAGAAGTGACTTCAGCAAACCAGGAAGTGAGGTCAGCAAACCCGGAAGTGAGGTCACCACACCCGGAAGTGAGGTCACCACACCCGGAAGTGAGGTCAGCAAACCCGGAAGTGAGGTCACCACACCCGGAAGTGAGGTCACCAAACCCGGAAGTGACGTCACTAAACCCGGAAGTGAGGTCACCACACCCGGAAGTGAGGTAACCAAACCCGGAAGTGACGTCACTAAACCCGGAAGTGAGGTCAGCAAACCCGGAAGTGAGGTCAGCAAACCCGGAAGTGAGGTCACCACACCCGGAAGTGAGGTCACCAAACCCGGAAGTGACGTCACTAAACCCGGAAGTGAGGTCAGCATACCCGGAAGTGAGGTCACCACACCCGGAAGTGAGGTCACCAAACCCGGAAGTGACGTCACTAAACCCGGAAGTGATGTCAGCAAACCCGGAAGTGAGGTCAGCAAACCCGGAAGTGAGGTCACCACACCCGGAAGTGAGGTCAGCAAACCCGGAAGTGAGGTCACCAAACCCGGAAGTGAGGTCATCAAACCCGGAAGTGAGGTAAGCAGACCAGGAAAGTGAGGTCTGCTAATTCGGAAGTCAGGTCTGCAAACCCAGAAGTGACTTCAGCAGACCCAGAAGTGACTTCAGCAAACCCGGAAGTGAGGTCAGCAAACACGAAAGTGAGGTCACAACACCCGGAAGTGAGGTCACCAAACCCGGAAGTGAGGTCACCAAACCCGGAAGTGAGGTCACCAAACCCGGAAGTGACGTCACTAAACCCGGAAGTGAGGTCACCACACCCGGAAGTGACGTCACTAAACCCGGAAGTGAGGTTAGCATACCCGGAAGTGAGGTAAGCAGACCAGGAAAGTGAGGTCTGCTAATTCGGAACTCAGGTCTGCAAACCCAGAAGTGATTTCAGCAGACCCAGAAGTGACTTCAGCAAACCAGGAAGTGAGGTCAGCAAACCCGGAAGTGAGGTCACCACACCCGGAAGTGAGGTCACCACACCCGGAAGTGAGGTCACCACACCCGGAAGTGAGGTCACCAAACCCGGAAGTGACGTCACTAAACCCGGAAGTGAGGTCACCACACCCGGAAGTGAGGTCACCACACCCGGAAGTGAGGTCACCAAACCCGGAAGTGAGGTCACCACACCCGGAAGTGAGGTAACCAAACCCGGAAGTGACGTCACTAAACCCGGAAGTGAGGTCAGCAAACCCGGAAGTGAGGTCAGCAAACCCGGAAGTGAGGTCACCACACCCGGAAGTGAGGTCACCACACCCGGAAGTGAGGTCACCAAACCCGGAAGTGACGTCACTAAACCCGGAAGTGAGGTCAGCATACCCGGAAGTGAGGTCACCACACCCGGAAGTGAGGTCACCAAACCCGGAAGTGAGGTCACCAAACCCGGAAGTGATTTCAGCAAACCCGGAAGTGAGGTCAGCAAACCCGGAAGTGACGTCACCAAACCCGGAAGTGAGGTCAGCAAACCCGGAAGTGAGGTCAGCAAACCCAGAAGTGAGGTCACCACACCCGGAAGTGAGGTCACCACACCCGGAAGTGACGTCACTAAACCCGGAAGTGAGGTCAGCAAACCCGGAAGTGAGGTCACCACACCCGGAAGTGAGGTCAGCAAACCCGGAAGTGAGGTCACCACACCCGGAAGTGAGGTCACCAAACCCGGAAGTGACGTCACTAAACCCGGAAGTGAGGTCAGCAAACCCAGAAGTGACTTCAGCAGACCCAGTAGTGACGTCACTAAACCCGGAAGTGAGGTCAGCAAACCCGGAAGTGAGGTCAGCAAACCCGGAAGTGAGGTCACCACACCCGGAAGTGAGGTCACCACACCCGGAAGTGAGGTCACCAAACCCGGAAGTGACGTCACTAAACCCGGAAGTGAGGTCAGCATACCCGGAAGTGAGGTCACCACACCCGGAAGTGAGGTCACCAAACCCGGAAGTGAGGTCACCAAACCCGGAAGTGATTTCAGCAAACCCGGAAGTGAGGTCAGCAAACCCGGAAGTGACGTCACCAAACCCGGAAGTGAGGTCAGCAAACCCGGAAGTGAGGTCAGCAAACCCAGAAGTGAGGTCACCACACCCGGAAGTGAGGTCACCACACCCGGAAGTGACGTCACTAAACCCGGAAGTGAGGTCAGCAAACCCGGAAGTGAGGTCACCACACCCGGAAGTGAGGTCAGCAAACCCGGAAGTGAGGTCACCACACCCGGAAGTGAGGTCACCAAACCCGGAAGTGACGTCACTAAACCCGGAAGTGAGGTCAGCAAACCCAGAAGTGACTTCAGCAGACCCAGTAGTGACTTCAGCAAACCCGGAAGTGAGGTCAGCAAACCCGGAAGTGAGGTCAGCAAACCCGGAAGTGAGGTCAGCAAACCCGGAAGTGAGGTCACCAAACCCGGAAGTGACGTCACTAAACCCGGAAGTGAGGTCACCACACCCGGAAGTGAGGTCACCAAACCCGGAAGTGAGGTCACCAAACCCGGAAGTGACGTCACTAAACCCGGAAGTGAGGTCACCACACCCGGAAGTGATGTCACTAAACCCGGAAGTGAGGTCAGCATACCCGGAAGTGAGGTAAGCAGACCAGGAAAGTGAGGTCTGCTAATTCGGAACTCAGGTCTGCAAACCCAGAAGTGATTTCAGCAGACCCAGAAGTGACTTCAGCAAACCCGGAAGTGAGGTCAGCAAACCCGGAAGTGAGGTCACCACACCCGGAAGTGAGGTCACCACACCCGGAAGTGAGGTCAGCAAACCCGGAAGTGAGGTCACCACACCCGGAAGTGAGGTCACCAAACCCGGAAGTGACGTCACTAAACCCGGAAGTGAGGTCACCACACCCGGAAGTGAGGTCACCAAACCCGGAAGTGAGGTCACCACACCCGGAAGTGAGGTAACCAAACCCGGAAGTGACGTCACTAAACCCGGAAGTGAGGTCAGCAAACCCGGAAGTGAGGTCAGCAAACCCGGAAGTGAGGTCACCACACCCGGAAGTGAGGTCACCAAACCCGGAAGTGAGGTCACCACACCCGGAAGTGAGGTCACCAAACCCGGAAGTGACGTCACTAAACCCGGAAGTGAGGTCAGCATACCCGGAAGTGAGGTCACCACACCCGGAAGTGAGGTCACCAAACCCGGAAGTGACGTCACTAAACCCGGAAGTGATGTCAGCAAACCCGGAAGTGAGGTCAGCAAACCCGGAAGTGAGGTCACCACACCCGGAAGTGAGGTCAGCAAACCCGGAAGTGAGGTCACCAAACCCAGAAGTGAGGTCATCAAACCCGGAAGTGAGGTCTGCTAATTCGGAACTCAGGTCTGCAAACCCAGAAGTGACTTCATCAGACCCGGAAGTGAGGTCACCACACCCGGAAGTGAGGTCAGCAAACCCGGAAGTGAGGTCACCACACCTGGAAGTGAGGTCACCAAACCCGGAAGTGACGTCACTAAACCCGGAAGTGAGGTCACCACACCCGGAAGTGAGGTCACCACACCCGGAAGTGAGGTCACCAAACCCGGAAGTGAGGTCACCACACCCGGAAGTGAGGTAACCAAACCCGGAAGTGACGTCACTAAACCCGGAAGTGAGGTCAGCAAACCCGGAAGTGAGGTCAGCAAACCCGGAAGTGAGGTCACCACACCCGGAAGTGAGGTCACCAAACCCGGAAGTGAGGTCACCACACCCGGAAGTGAGGTCACCAAACCCGGAAGTGACGTCACTAAACCCGGAAGTGAGGTCAGCATACCCGGAAGTGAGGTCACCACACCCGGAAGTGAGGTCACCAAACCCGGAAGTGACGTCACCAAACCCGGAAGTGAGGTCAGCAAACCCGGAAGTGAGGTCACCACACCCGGAAGTGAGGTCAGCAAACCCGGAAGTGAGGTCACCACACCCGGAAGTGAGGTCACCACACCCGGAAGTGAGGTCAGCAAACCCAGAAGTGAGGTCACCACACCCGGAAGTGAGGTCACCAAACCCGGAAGTGACGTCACTAAACCCGGAAGTGATGTCAGCAAACCCGGAAGTGAGGTCAGCAAACCCGGAAGTGAGGTCACCACACCCGGAAGTGAGGTCACCAAACCCAGAAGTGACGTCACTAAACCCGGAAGTGAGGTCAGCAAACCCAGAAGTGACTTCAGCAGACCCAGTAGTGACTTCAGCAAACCCGGAAGTGAGGTCAGCAAACCCGGAAGTGAGGTCAGCAAACCCGGAAGTGAGGTCACCAAACCCGGAAGTGACGTCACTAAACCCGGAAGTGAGGTCACCACACCCGGAAGTGAGGTCACCAAACCCGGAAGTGAGGTCACCAAACCCGGAAGTGACGTCACTAAACCCGGAAGTGAGGTCACCACACCCGGAAGTGACGTCACTAAACCCGGAAGTGAGGTCAGCATACCCGGAAGTGAGGTAAGCAGACCAGGAAAGTGAGGTCTGCTAATTCGGAACTCAGGTCTGCAAACCCAGAAGTGATTTCAGCAGACCCAGAAGTGACTTCAGCAAACCCGGAAGTGAGGTCAGCAAACCCGGAAGTGAGGTCACCAAACCCGGAAGTGACGTCACTAAACCCGGAAGTGAGGTCACCACACCCGGAAGTGAGGTCAGCAAACCCGGAAGTGAGGTCACCACACCCGGAAGTGAGGTCAGCAAACCCGGAAGTGAGGTCACCACACCCGGAAGTGAGGTCACCAAACCCGGAAGTGACATCACTAAACCCGGAAGTGAGGTCACCACACCCGGAAGTGAGGTCACCACACCCGGAAGTGAGGTCACCAAACCCGGAAGTGAGGTCACCACACCCGGAAGTGAGGTAACCAAACCCGGAAGTGACGTCACTAAACCCGGAAGTGAGGTCAGCAAACCCGGAAGTGAGGTCAGCAAACCCGGAAGTGAGGTCACCACACCCGGAAGTGAGGTCACCAAACCCGGAAGTGACGTCACTAAACCCGGAAGTGATGTCAGCAAACCCGGAAGTGAGGTCAGCAAACCCGGAAGTGAGGTCAGCAAACCCGGAAGTGAGGTCACCAAACCCGGAAGTGAGGTCATCAAACCCGGAAGTGAGGTAAGCAGACCAGGAAAGTGAGGTCTGCTAATTCGGAAGTCAGGTCTGCAAACCCAGAAGTGACTTCAGCAGACCCAGAAGTGACTTCAGCAAACCCGGAAGTGAGGTCAGCAAACCCGGAAGTGAGGTCACAACACCCGGAAGTGAGGTCACCACACCCGGAAGTGAGGTCAGCAAACCCGGAAGTGAGGTCAGCAAACCCGGAAGCTAGGTCACCACACCCGGAAGTGAGGTCACCAAACCCGGAAGTGACGTCACTAAACCCGGAAGTGATGTCAGCAAACCCGGAAGTGAGGTCAGCAAACCCGGAAGTGAGGTCACCACACCCGGAAGTGAGGTCACCAAACCCGGAAGTGAGGTCACCACACCCGGAAGTGAGGTCACCAAACCCGGAAGTGACGTCACTAAACCCGGAAGTGAGGTCAGCAAACCCGGAAGTGAGGTCAGCAAACCCGGAAGTGAGGTCACCACACCCGGAAGTGAGGTCAGCATACCCGGAAGTGACGTCACCACACCCGGAAGTGAGGTCACCACACCCGGAAGTGACGTCACTAAACCCGGAAGTGAGGTCAGCAAACCCGGAAGTGAGGTCAGCAAACCCGGAAGTGAGGTCACCACACCCGGAAGTGAGGTCAGCAAACCCGGAAGTGAGGTCACCACACCCGGAAGTGAGGTCACCTAATCCGGAAGTGACGTCACTAAACCCGGAAGTGAGGTCAGCAAACCCAGAAGTGACTTCAGCAGACCCAGAAGTGACTTCAGCAAACCCGGAAGTGAGGTCAGCAAACCCGGAAGTGAGGTCAGCAAACCCGGAAGTGAGGTCACCAAACCCGGAAGTGACGTCACTAAACCCGGAAGTGAGGTCACCACACCCGGAAGTGAGGTCACCAAACCCGGAAGTGAGGTCACCAAACCCGGAAGTGACGTCACTAAACCCGGAAGTTAGGTCACCACACCCGGAAGTGACGTCACTAAACCCGGAAGTGAGGTCAGCATACCCGGAAGTGAGGTAAGCAGACCAGGAAAGTGAGGTCTGCTAATTCGGAACTCAGGTCTGCAAACCCAGAAGTGATTTCAGCAGACCCAGAAGTGACTTCAGCAAACCCGGAAGTGAGGTCAGCAAACCCGGAAGTGAGGTCACCACACCCGGAAGTGAGGTCACCACACCCGGAAGTGAGGTCAGCAAACCCGGAAGTGAGGTCACCACACCCGGAAGTGAGGTCACCAAACCCGGAAGTGACGTCACTAAACCCGGAAGTGAGGTCACCACACCCGGAAGTGAGGTCACCACACCCGGAAGTGAGGTCAGCAAACCCGGAAGTGAGGTCACAACACCCGGAAGTGAGGTCACCACACCCGGAAGGGAGGTCAGCAAACCCGGAAGCTAGGTCACCACACCCGGAAGCTAGGTCACCACACCCGGAAGTGACGTCACTAAACCCGGAAGTGATGTCAGCAAACCCGGAAGTGAGGTCAGCAAACCCGGAAGTGAGGTCACCAAACCCGGAAGTGACATCACTAAACCCGGAAGTGAGGTCAGCATACCCGGAAGTGAGGTCACCACACCCGGAAGTGAGGTCACCAAACCCGGAAGTGACGTCACTAAACCCGGAAGTGATGTCAGCAAACCCGGAAGTGAGGTCACCACACCCGGAAGTGAGGTCAGCAAACCCGGAAGTGAGGTCACCAAACCCGGAAGTGAGGTCATCAAACCCGGAAGTGAGGTCTGCTAATTCGGAACTCAGGTCTGCAAACCCAGAAGTGACTTCAGCAGACCCGGAAGTGAGGTCACCACACCCGGAAGTGAGGTCAGCAAACCCGGAAGTGAGGTCACCACACCCGGAAGTGAGGTCACCAAACCCGGAAGTGACGTCACTAAACCCGGAAGTGAGGTCACCACACCCGGAAGTGAGGTCACCACACCCGGAAGTGAGGTCACCAAACCCGGAAGTGAGGTCACCACACCCGGAAGTGAGGTAACCAAACCCGGAAGTGACGTCACTAAACCCGGAAGTGAGGTCAGCAAACCCGGAAGTGAGGTCAGCAAACCCGGAAGTGAGGTCACCACACCCGGAAGTGAGGTCACCAAACCCGGAAGTGAGGTCACCACACCCGGAAGTGAGGTCACCAAACCCGGAAGTGACGTCACTAAACCCGGAAGTGAGGTCACCACACCCGGAAGTGACGTCACTAAACCCGGAAGTGAGGTCAGCATACCCGGAAGTGAGGTAAGCAGACCAGGAAAGTGAGGTCTGCTAATTCGGAACTCAGGTCTGCAAACCCAGAAGTGATTTCAGCAGACCCAGAAGTGACTTCAGCAAACCCGGAAGTGAGGTCAGCAAACCCGGAAGTGAGGTCACCACACCCGGAAGTGAGGTCACCACACCCAGAAGTGAGGTCAGCAAACCCGGAAGTGAGGTCACCACACCCGGAAGTGAGGTCACCAAACCCGGAAGTGACGTCACTAAACCCGGAAGTGAGGTCACCACACCCGGAAGTGAGGTCACCACACCCGGAAGTGAGGTCACCAAACCCATAAGTGAGATCACCACACCCGGAAGTGAGGTAACCAAACCCGGAAGTGACGTCACTAAACCCGGAAGTGAGGTCAGCAAACCCGGAAGTGAGGTCAGCAAACCCGGAAGTGAGGTCACCACACCCGGAAGTGAGGTCACCACACCCGGAAGTGAGGTCACCAAACCCGGAAGTGACGTCACTAAACCCGGAAGTGAGGTCAGCATACCCGGAAGTGAGGTCACCACACCCGGAAGTGAGGTCACCAAACCCGGAAGTGACGTCACTAAACCCGGAAGTGATGTCAGCAAACCCGGAAGTGAGGTCAGCATACCCGGAAGTGACGTCACCACACCCGGAAGTGACGTCACTAAACCCGGAAGTGAGGTCACCACACCCGGAAGTGACGTCACCACACCCGGAAGTGAGGTCACCACACCCGGAAGTGAGGTCACCACACCCGGAAGTGACGTCACTAAACCCGGAAGTGAGGTCAGCAAACCCGGAAGTGAGGTCAGCAAACCCGGAAGTGAGGTAAGCAGACCAGGAAAGTGAGGTCTGCTAATTCGGAAGTCAGGTCTGCAAACCCAGAAGTGACTTCAGCAGACCCAGAAGTGACTTCAGCAAACCCGGAAGTGAGGTCAGCAAACCCGGAAGTGAGGTCACAACACCCGGAAGTGAGGTCACCACACCCGGAAGTGAGGTCAGCAAACCCGGAAGTGAGGTCAGCAAACCCGGAAGCTAGGTCACCACACCCGGAAGTGAGGTCACCAAACCCGGAAGTGACGTCACTAAACCCGGAAGTGATGTCAGCAAACCCGGAAGTGAGGTCAGCAAACCCGGAAGTGAGGTCACCACACCCGGAAGTGAGGTCACCAAACCCGGAAGTGAGGTCACCACACCCGGAAGTGAGGTCACCAAACCCGGAAGTGACGTCACTAAACCCGGAAGTGAGGTCAGCAAACCCGGAAGTGAGGTCAGCAAACCCGGAAGTGAGGTCACCACACCCGGAAGTGAGGTCAGCATACCCGGAAGTGACGTCACCACACCCGGAAGTGAGGTCACCACACCCGGAAGTGACGTCACTAAACCCGGAAGTGAGGTCAGCAAACCCGGAAGTGAGGTCAGCAAACCCGGAAGTGAGGTCACCACACCCGGAAGTGAGGTCAGCAAACCCGGAAGTGAGGTCACCACACCCGGAAGTGAGGTCACCTAATCCGGAAGTGACGTCACTAAACCCGGAAGTGAGGTCAGCAAACCCAGAAGTGACTTCAGCAGACCCAGAAGTGACTTCAGCAAACCCGGAAGTGAGGTCAGCAAACCCGGAAGTGAGGTCAGCAAACCCGGAAGTGAGGTCACCAAACCCGGAAGTGACGTCACTAAACCCGGAAGTGAGGTCACCACACCCGGAAGTGAGGTCACCAAACCCGGAAGTGAGGTCACCAAACCCGGAAGTGACGTCACTAAACCCGGAAGTTAGGTCACCACACCCGGAAGTGACGTCACTAAACCCGGAAGTGAGGTCAGCATACCCGGAAGTGAGGTAAGCAGACCAGGAAAGTGAGGTCTGCTAATTCGGAACTCAGGTCTGCAAACCCAGAAGTGATTTCAGCAGACCCAGAAGTGACTTCAGCAAACCCGGAAGTGAGGTCAGCAAACCCGGAAGTGAGGTCACCACACCCGGAAGTGAGGTCACCACACCCGGAAGTGAGGTCAGCAAACCCGGAAGTGAGGTCACCACACCCGGAAGTGAGGTCACCAAACCCGGAAGTGACGTCACTAAACCCGGAAGTGAGGTCACCACACCCGGAAGTGAGGTCACCACACCCGGAAGTGAGGTCAGCAAACCCGGAAGTGAGGTCACAACACCCGGAAGTGAGGTCACCACACCCGGAAGGGAGGTCAGCAAACCCGGAAGCTAGGTCACCACACCCGGAAGCTAGGTCACCACACCCGGAAGTGACGTCACTAAACCCGGAAGTGATGTCAGCAAACCCGGAAGTGAGGTCAGCAAACCCGGAAGTGAGGTCACCAAACCCGGAAGTGACATCACTAAACCCGGAAGTGAGGTCAGCATACCCGGAAGTGAGGTCACCACACCCGGAAGTGAGGTCACCAAACCCGGAAGTGACGTCACTAAACCCGGAAGTGATGTCAGCAAACCCGGAAGTGAGGTCACCACACCCGGAAGTGAGGTCAGCAAACCCGGAAGTGAGGTCACCAAACCCGGAAGTGAGGTCATCAAACCCGGAAGTGAGGTCTGCTAATTCGGAACTCAGGTCTGCAAACCCAGAAGTGACTTCAGCAGACCCGGAAGTGAGGTCACCACACCCGGAAGTGAGGTCAGCAAACCCGGAAGTGAGGTCACCACACCCGGAAGTGAGGTCACCAAACCCGGAAGTGACGTCACTAAACCCGGAAGTGAGGTCACCACACCCGGAAGTGAGGTCACCACACCCGGAAGTGAGGTCACCAAACCCGGAAGTGAGGTCACCACACCCGGAAGTGAGGTAACCAAACCCGGAAGTGACGTCACTAAACCCGGAAGTGAGGTCAGCAAACCCGGAAGTGAGGTCAGCAAACCCGGAAGTGAGGTCACCACACCCGGAAGTGAGGTCACCAAACCCGGAAGTGAGGTCACCACACCCGGAAGTGAGGTCACCAAACCCGGAAGTGACGTCACTAAACCCGGAAGTGAGGTCACCACACCCGGAAGTGACGTCACTAAACCCGGAAGTGAGGTCAGCATACCCGGAAGTGAGGTAAGCAGACCAGGAAAGTGAGGTCTGCTAATTCGGAACTCAGGTCTGCAAACCCAGAAGTGATTTCAGCAGACCCAGAAGTGACTTCAGCAAACCCGGAAGTGAGGTCAGCAAACCCGGAAGTGAGGTCACCACACCCGGAAGTGAGGTCACCACACCCAGAAGTGAGGTCAGCAAACCCGGAAGTGAGGTCACCACACCCGGAAGTGAGGTCACCAAACCCGGAAGTGACGTCACTAAACCCGGAAGTGAGGTCACCACACCCGGAAGTGAGGTCACCACACCCGGAAGTGAGGTCACCAAACCCATAAGTGAGATCACCACACCCGGAAGTGAGGTAACCAAACCCGGAAGTGACGTCACTAAACCCGGAAGTGAGGTCAGCAAACCCGGAAGTGAGGTCAGCAAACCCGGAAGTGAGGTCACCACACCCGGAAGTGAGGTCACCACACCCGGAAGTGAGGTCACCAAACCCGGAAGTGACGTCACTAAACCCGGAAGTGAGGTCAGCATACCCGGAAGTGAGGTCACCACACCCGGAAGTGAGGTCACCAAACCCGGAAGTGACGTCACTAAACCCGGAAGTGATGTCAGCAAACCCGGAAGTGAGGTCAGCATACCCGGAAGTGACGTCACCACACCCGGAAGTGACGTCACTAAACCCGGAAGTGAGGTCACCACACCCGGAAGTGACGTCACCACACCCGGAAGTGAGGTCACCACACCCGGAAGTGAGGTCACCACACCCGGAAGTGACGTCACTAAACCCGGAAGTGAGGTCAGCAAACCCGGAAGTGAGGTCAGCAAACCCGGAAGTGAGGTCACCACACCCGGAAGTGAGGTCACCAAACC
Organism: Coturnix japonica; assembly: GCF_054131305.1. Lineage (NCBI taxonomy): Eukaryota > Metazoa > Chordata > Aves > Galliformes > Phasianidae > Coturnix > Coturnix japonica. The sequence goes on from NW_028188980.1 coordinate 433,705, forward strand.
CGGAAGTGAGGTCACCACACCCGGAAGTGAGGTCACCAAACCCGGAAGTGACGTCACTAAACCCGGAAGTGAGGTCAGCATACCCGGAAGTGAGGTCACCACACCCGGAAGTGAGGTCACCAAACCCGGAAGTGACGTCACTAAACCCGGAAGTGATGTCAGCAAACCCGGAAGTGAGGTCAGCAAACCCGGAAGTGAGGTCACCACACCCGGAAGTGAGGTCAGCAAACCCGGAAGTGAGGTCACCAAACCCGGAAGTGAGGTCATCAAACCCGGAAGTGAGGTAAGCAGACCAGGAAAGTGAGGTCTGCTAATTCGGAACTCAGGTCTGCAAACCCAGAAGTGACTTCAGCAGACCCAGAAGTGACTTCAGCAAACCCGGAAGTGAGGTCAGCAAACCCGGAAGTGAGGTCACCACACCCGGAAGTGAGGTCACCACACCCGGAAGTGAGGTCAGCAAACCCGGAAGTGAGGTCACCACACCCGGAAGTGAGGTCACCAAACCCGGAAGTGACGTCACTAAACCCGGAAGTGATGTCAGCAAACCGGGAAGTGCGGTCAGCAAACCCGGAAGTGAGGTCACCACACCCGGAAGTGAGGTCACCAAACCCGGAAGTGAGGTCACCAAACCCGGAAGTGACGTCACTAAACCCGGAAGTGAGGTCACCACACCCGGAAGTGAGGTCACCACACCCGGAAGTGAGGTCGCCAAACCCGGAAGTGAGGTCACCACACCCGGAAGTGAGGTAACCAAACCCGGAAGTGACGTCACTAAACCCGGAAGTGAGGTCAGCAAACCCGGAAGTGAGGTCAGCAAACCCGGAAGTGAGGTCACCACACCCGGAAGTGAGGTCACCACACCCGGAAGTGAGGTCAGCAAACCCGGAAGCTAGGTCACCACACCCGGAAGTCAGGTCACCAAACCCGGAAGTGACGTCACTAAACCCGGAAGTGATGTCAGCAACCCCGGAAGTGAGGTCAGCAAACCCGGAAGTGAGGTCACCAAACCCGGAAGTGAGGTCACCACACCCGGAAGTGAGGTCACCAAACCCGGAAGTGACGTCACTAAACCCGGAAGTGAGGTCAGCAAACCCAGAAGTGACTTCAGCAGACCCAGTAGTGACTTCAGCAAACCCGGAAGTGAGGTCAGCAAACCCGGAAGTGAGGTCAGCAAACCCGGAAGTGAGGTCACCAAACCCGGAAGTGACGTCACTAAACCCGGAAGTGAGGTCACCACACCCGGAAGTGAGGTCACCAAACCCGGAAGTGAGGTCACCAAACCCGGAAGTGACGTCACTAAACCCGGAAGTGAGGTCACCACACCCGGAAGTGACGTCACTAAACCCGGAAGTGAGGTCAGCATACCCGGAAGTGAGGTAAGCAGACCAGGAAAGTGAGGTCTGCTAATTCGGAACTCAGGTCTGCAAACCCAGAAGTGATTTCAGCAGACCCAGAAGTGACTTCAGCAAACCAGGAAGTGAGGTCAGCAAACCCGGAAGTGAGGTCACCACACCCGGAAGTGAGGTCACCACACCCGGAAGTGAGGTCACCACACCCGGAAGTGAGGTCACCAAACCCGGAAGTGACGTCACTAAACCCGGAAGTGAGGTCACCACACCCGGAAGTGAGGTCACCACACCCGGAAGTGAGGTCACCAAACCCGGAAGTGAGGTCACCACACCCGGAAGTGAGGTAACCAAACCCGGAAGTGACGTCACTAAACCCGGAAGTGAGGTCAGCAAACCCGGAAGTGAGGTCAGCAAACCCGGAAGTGAGGTCACCACACCCGGAAGTGAGGTCACCAAACCCGGAAGTGAGGTCACCACACCCGGAAGTGAGGTCACCAAACCCGGAAGTGACGTCACTAAACCCGGAAGTGAGGTCAGCATACCCGGAAGTGAGGTCACCACACCCGGAAGTGAGGTCACCAAACCCGGAAGTGAGGTCACCACACCCGGAAGTGAGGTCACCAAACCCGGAAGTGACGTCACTAAACCCGGAAGTGAGGTCACCACACCCGGAAGTGAGGTCACCACACCCGGAAGTGAGGTCGCCAAACCCGGAAGTGAGGTCACCACACCCGGAAGTGAGGTAACCAAACCCGGAAGTGACGTCACTAAACCCGGAAGTGAGGTCAGCAAACCCGGAAGTGAGGTCAGCAAACCCGGAAGTGAGGTCACCACACCCGGAAGTGAGGTCACCACACCCGGAAGTGAGGTCAGCAAACCCGGAAGCTAGGTCACCACACCCGGAAGTCAGGTCACCAAACCCGGAAGTGACGTCACTAAACCCGGAAGTGATGTCAGCAACCCCGGAAGTGAGGTCAGCAAACCCGGAAGTGAGGTCACCACACCCGGAAGTGAGGTCACCAAACCCGGAAGTGAGGTCACCACACCCGGAAGTGAGGTCACCAAACCCGGAAGTGACGTCACTAAACCCGGAAGTGAGGTCAGCAAACCCGGAAGTGAGGTCACCACACCCGGAAGTGAGGTCACCAAACCCGGAAGTGAGGTCACCACACCCGGAAGTGAGGTCACCAAACCCGGAAGTGAGGTCACCACACCCGGAAGTGAGGTCACCAAACCCGGAAGTGAGGTCAGCAAACACAGAAGTGAGGTCACCACACCCGGAAGTGACGTCACTAAACCCGGAAGTGACGTCACCACACCCGGAAGTGAGGTCACCACACCCGGAAGTGAGGTCACCACACCCGGAAGTGACGTCACTAAACCCGGAAGTGAGGTCAGCAAACCCAGAAGTGACTTCAGCAGACCCAGAAGTGACTTCAGCAAACCCGGAAGTGAGGTCAGCAAACCCGGAAGTGAGGTCAGCAAACCCGGAAGTGAGGTCACCAAACCCGGAAGTGACGTCACTAAACCCGGAAGTGAGGTCACCACACCCGGAAGTGAGGTCACCAAACCCGGAAGTGAGGTCACCAAACCCGGAAGTGACGTCACTAAACCCGGAAGTGAGGTCACCACACCCGGAAGTGACGTCACTAAACCCGGAAGTGAGGTCAGCATACCCGGAAGTGAGGTAAGCAGACCAGGAAAGTGAGGTCTGCTAATTCGGAACTCAGGTCTGCAAACCCAGAAGTGATTTCAGCAGACCCAGAAGTGACTTCAGCAAACCCGGAAGTGAGGTCAGCAAACCCGGAAGTGAGGTCACCACACCCGGAAGTGAGGTCACCACACCCGGAAGTGAGGTCAGCAAACCCGGAAGTGAGGTCACCACACCCGGAAGTGAGGTCACCAAACCCGGAAGTGACGTCACTAAACCCGGAAGTGAGGTCACCACACCCGGAAGTGAGGTCACCACACCCGGAAGTGAGGTCACCAAACCCGGAAGTGAGGTCACCACACCCGGAAGTGAGGTAACCAAACCCGGAAGTGACGTCACTAAACCCGGAAGTGAGGTCAGCAAACCCGGAAGTGAGGTCAGCAAACCCGGAAGTGAGGTCACCACACCCGGAAGTGAGGTCACCAAACCCGGAAGTGAGGTCACCACACCCGGAAGTGAGGTCACCAAACCCGGAAGTGACGTCACTAAACCCGGAAGTGAGGTCAGCATACCCGGAAGTGAGGTCACCACACCCGGAAGTGAGGTCACCAAACCCGGAAGTGACGTCACTAAACCCGGAAGTGATGTCAGCAAACCCGGAAGTGAGGTCAGCAAACCCGGAAGTGAGGTCACCACACCCGGAAGTGAGGTCAGCAAACCCGGAAGTGAGGTCACCAAACCCAGAAGTGAGGTCATCAAACCCGGAAGTGAGGTCTGCTAATTCGGAACTCAGGTCTGCAAACCCAGAAGTGACTTCATCAGACCCGGAAGTGAGGTCACCACACCCGGAAGTGAGGTCAGCAAACCCGGAAGTGAGGTCACCACACCCGGAAGTGAGGTCACCAAACCCGGAAGTGACGTCACTAAACCCGGAAGTGAGGTCACCACACCCGGAAGTGAGGTCACCACACCCGGAAGTGAGGTCACCAAACCCGGAAGTGAGGTCACCACACCCGGAAGTGAGGTCACCAAACCCGGAAGTGACGTCACTAAACCCGGAAGTGAGGTCAGCAAACCCGGAAGTGAGGTCAGCAAACCCGGAAGTGAGGTCACCACACCCGGAAGTGAGGTCACCAAACCCGGAAGTGAGGTCACCACACCCGGAAGTGAGGTCACCAAACCCGGAAGTGACGTCACTAAACCCGGAAGTGAGGTCAGCATACCCGGAAGTGAGGTCACCACACCCGGAAGTGAGGTCACCAAACCCGGAAGTGACGTCACCAAACCCGGAAGTGAGGTCAGCAAACCCGGAAGTGAGGTCACCACACCCGGAAGTGAGGTCACCACACCCGGAAGTGAGGTCAGCAAACCCGGAAGTGAGGTCACCACACCCGGAAGTGAGGTCACCACACCCGGAAGTGAGGTCAGCAAACCCAGAAGTGAGGTCACCACACCCGGAAGTGAGGTCACCAAACCCGGAAGTGACGTCACTAAACCCGGAAGTGATGTCAGCAAACCCGGAAGTGAGGTCAGCAAACCCGGAAGTGAGGTCACCACACCCGGAAGTGAGGTCACCAAACCCAGAAGTGACGTCACTAAACCCGGAAGTGAGGTCAGCAAACCCAGAAGTGACTTCAGCAGACCCAGTAGTGACTTCAGCAAACCCGGAAGTGAGGTCAGCAAACCCGGAAGTGAGGTCAGCAAACCCGGAAGTGAGGTCACCAAACCCGGAAGTGACGTCACTAAACCCGGAAGTGAGGTCACCACACCCGGAAGTGAGGTCACCAAACCCGGAAGTGAGGTCACCAAACCCGGAAGTGACGTCACTAAACCCGGAAGTGAGGTCACCACACCCGGAAGTGACGTCACTAAACCCGGAAGTGAGGTCAGCATACCCGGAAGTGAGGTAAGCAGACCAGGAAAGTGAGGTCTGCTAATTCGGAACTCAGGTCTGCAAACCCAGAAGTGATTTCAGCAGACCCAGAAGTGACTTCAGCAAACCCGGAAGTGAGGTCAGCAAACCCGGAAGTGAGGTCACCACACCCGGAAGTGAGGTCAGCAAACCCGGAAGTGAGGTCACCACACCCGGAAGTGAGGTCAGCAAACCCGGAAGTGAGGTCACCACACCCGGAAGTGAGGTCAGCAAACCCGGAAGTGAGGTCACCACACCCGGAAGTGAGGTCACCAAACCCGGAAGTGACGTCACTAAACCCGGAAGTGAGGTCACCACACCCGGAAGTGAGGTCACCACACCCGGAAGTGAGGTCACCAAACCCGGAAGTGAGGTCACCACACCCGGAAGTGAGGTAACCAAACCCGGAAGTGACGTCACTAAACCCGGAAGTGAGGTCAGCAAACCCGGAAGTGAGGTCAGCAAACCCGGAAGTGAGGTCACCACACCCGGAAGTGAGGTCACCAAACCCGGAAGTGACGTCACTAAACCCGGAAGTGAGGTCAGCATACCCGGAAGTGAGGTCACCACACCCGGAAGTGAGGTCACCAAACCCGGAAGTGACGTCACTAAACCCGGAAGTGATGTCAGCAAACCCGGAAGTGAGGTCAGCAAACCCGGAAGTGAGGTCACCACACCCGGAAGTGAGGTCAGCAAACCCGGAAGTGAGGTCACCACACCCGGAAGTGAGGTCAGCAAACCCGGAAGTGAGGTCAGCAAACCCGGAAGTGAGGTCACCACACCCGGAAGTGAGGTCACCAAACCCGGAAGTGAGGTCACCACACCCGGAAGTGAGGTCACCAAACCCGGAAGTGACGTCACTAAACCCGGAAGTGAGGTCAGCATACCCGGAAGTGAGGTCACCACACCCGGAAGTGAGGTCACCACACCCGGAAGTGAGGTCAGCAAACCCGGAAGTGAGGTCACCAAACCCGGAAGTGACGTCACTAAACCCGGAAGTGAGGTCAGCAAACCCGGAAGTGAGGTCACCACACCCGGAAGTGAGGTCACCAAACCCGGAAGTGAGGTCACCACACCCGGAAGTGAGGTAACCAAACCCGGAAGTGACGTCACTAAACCCGGAAGTGAGGTCACCACACCCGGAAGTGAGGTCACCACACCCGGAAGTGAGGTCACCAAACCCGTAAGTGACGTCACTAAACCCGAAAGTGATGTCAGCAAACCCGGAAGTGAGGTCAGCAAACCCGGAAGTGACGTCACCACACCCGGAAGTGAGGTCACCAAATCTGGAAGTGAGGTCACCACACCCGGAAGTGAGGTCAGCAAACCCGGAAGTGAGGTCAGCAAACCCGGAAGTGAGGTCAGCAAACCCGGAAGTGAGGTCAGCAAACCCGGAAGTGACGTCACCACACCCGGAAGTGAGGTCACCAAACCCGGAAGTGAGGTCACCACACCCGGAAGTGAGGTCACCAAACCCGGAAGTGACGTCACTAAACCCGGAAGTGAGTTCAGCATACCCGGAAGTGACGTCACCACACCCGGAAGTGAGGTCACCACACCCGGAAGTGAGGTCAGCAAACCCGGAAGTGAGGTCACCACACCCGGAAGTGAGGTCACCAAACCCGGAAGTGACGTCACTAAACCCGGAAGTGAGGTCAGCAAACCCGGAAGTGAGGTCAGCAAACCCGGAAGTGAGGTCACCACACCCGGAAGTGAGGTCACCAAACCCGGAAGTGACGTCACCACACCCGGAAGTGAGGTCACCAAACCCGGAAGTGACGTCACTAAACCCGGAAGTGAGGTCAGCATACCCAGAAGTGACGTCACCACACCCGGAAGTGAGGTCACCACACCCGGACGTGAGGTCACCAAACCCGGAAGTGACGTCACTAAACCCGGAAGTGAGGTCACCACACCCGGAAGTGAGGTAACCAAACCCGGAAGTGACGTCACTAAACCCGGAAGTGAGGTCAGCAAACCCGGAAGTGACGTCACTAAACCCGGAAGTGAGGTCGGCAAACCCAGAAGTGAGGTCAGCAAACCCGGAAGTGAGGTCACTAAACCCGGAAGTGAGGTCAGCAAACCCGGAAGTGAGGTCACCAAACCCGGAAGTGAGGTCACCACACCCGGAAGTGAGGTCACCAAACCCGGAAGTGACGTCACTAAACCCGGAAGTGAGGTCAGCAAACCCAGAAGTGAGGTCAGCAAACCCAGAAGTGAGGTCACCACACCCGGAAGTGAGGTCACCAAACCCGGAAGTGACGTCACTAAAACCGGAAGTGAGGTCAGCAAACCCAGAAGTGACTTCAGCAGACCCAGAAGTGACTTCAGCAAACCCGGAAGTGAGGTCAGCAAACCCGGAAGTGAGGTCAGCAAACCCGGAAGTGAGGTCACCAAACCCGGAAGTGACGTCACTAAACCCGGAAGTGATGTCACCAAACCCGGAAGTGAGGTCAGCAAACCCGGAAGTGAGGTCACCACACCCGGAAGTGAGGTCACCAAACCCGGAAGTGAGGTCACCACACCCGGAAATGAGGTCAGCAAACTTGGAAGTGAGGTCAGGAAACCCGGAAGTGAGGTCACCACACCCGGAAGTGAGGTAACCAAACCCGGAAGTGACGTCACCACACCTGGAAGTGAGGTCAGCAAACCCGGAAGTGAGGTCACCACACCCGGAAGTGAGGTCACCAAACCCGGAAGTGACGTCACTAAACCCGGAAGTGAGGTCAGCAAAGCCAGAAGTGACTTCAGCAGACCCGGAAGTGAGGTCAGCAAACCCGGAAGTGAGGTCAGCAAACCCGGAAGTGAGGTCACCAAACCCGGAAGTGACGTCACTAAACCCGGAAGTGAGGTCACCACACCCGGAAGTGAGGTCACCAAACCCGGAAGTGAGGTCACCAAACCCGGAAGTGACGTCACTAAACCCGGAAGTGAGGTCACCACACCAGGAAGTGACGTCACTAAACCCGGAAGTGAGGTCAGCATACCCGGAAGTGAGGTAAGCAGACCAGGAAAGTGAGGTCTGCTAATTCAGAACTCAGGTCTGCAAACCCAGAAGTGATTTCAGCAGACCCAGAAGTGACTTCAGCAAACCCGGAAGTGAGGTCAGCAAACCCGGAAGTGAGGTCACCACACCCGGAAGTGAGGTCACCACACCCAGAAGTGAGGTCAGCAAACCCGGAAGTGAGGTCACCACACCCGGAAGTGAGGTCACCACACCCGGAAGTGAGGTCAGCAAACCCGGAAGTGAGGTCACCAAACCCGGAAGTGACGTCACTAAACCCGGAAGTGAGGTCACCAAACCCGGAAGTGAGGTCACCAAACCCGGAAGTGACGTCACTAAACCCGGAAGTGAGGTCACCAAACCCGGAAGTGACGTCACTAAACCCGGAAGTGAGGTCAGCATACCCGGAAGTGAGGTAAGCAGACCAGGAAAGTGAGGTCTGCTAATTCGGAACTCAGGTCTGCAAACCCAGAAGTGATTTCAGCAGACCCAGAAGTGACTTCAGCAAACCCGGAAGTGAGGTCACCACACCCGGAAGTGAGGTAACCAAACCCGGAAGTGACGTCACTAAACCCGGAAGTGAGGTCAGCAAACCCGGAAGTGAGGTCAGCAAACCCGGAAGTGAGGTCACCACACCCGGAAGTGAGGTCACCAAACCCGGAAGTGAGGTCACCACACCCGGAAGTGAGGTCACCAAACCCGGAAGTGACGTCACTAAACCCGGAAGTGAGGTCACGAAACCCGGAAGTGAGGTCACCACACCCGGAAGTGATGTCAGCAAACCCGGAAGTGAGGTCACTAAACCCGGAAGTGATGTCAGCAAACCCGGAAGTGAGGTCAGCAAACCCGGAAGTGAGGTCACCACACCCGGAAGTGAGGTCAGCAAACCCGGAAGTGAGGTCACCAAACCCGGAAGTGAGGTCATCAAACCCGGAAGTGAGGTAAGCAGACCAGGAAAGTGAGGTCTGCTAATTCGGAAGTCAGGTCTGCAAACCCAGAAGTGACTTCAGCAAACCCGGAAGTGAGGTCAGCAAACCCGGAAGTGAGGTCACAACACCCGGAAGTGAGGTCACCACACCCGGAAGTGAGGTCAGCAAACCCGGAAGCTAGGTCACCACACCCGGAAGTGAGGTCACCAAACCCGGAAGTGACGTCACTAAACCCGGAAGTGATGTCAGGAAACCCGGAAGTGAGATCAGCAAACCCGGAAGTGAGGTCACCACACCCGGAAGTGAGGTCACCACACCCGGAAGTGAGGTCACCACACCCGGAAGTGAGGTCACCAAACCCGGAAGTTACGTCACTAAACCTGGAAGTGAGGTCAGCAAACCCGGAAGTGAGGTCAGCAAACCCGGAAGTGAGGTCAGCAAACCCAGAAGTGAGGTCACCACACCCGGAAGTGAGGTCAGCATACCCAGAAGTGACGTCACCACACCCGGAAGTGAGGTCACCACACCCGGAAGTGAGGTCACCACACCCGGAAGTGACGTCACTAAACCCGGAAGTGAGGTCAGCAAACCCGGAAGTGAGGTCAGCAAACCCGGAAGTGAGGTTACCACACCCGGAAGTGAGGTCAGCAAACCCGGAAGTGAGGTCACCACACCCGGAAGTGAGGTCACCAAACCCGGAAGTGACGTCACTAAACCCGGAAGTGAGGTCAGCAAACCCAGAAGTGACTTCAGCAGACCCAGAAGTGACTTCAGCAAACCCGGAAGTGAGGTCAGCAAACCCGGAAGTGAGGTCAGCAAACCCGGAAGTGAGGTCACCAAACCCGGAAGTGACGTCACTAAACCCGGAAGTGAGGTCACCACACCCGGAAGTGAGGTCACCAAACCCGGAAGTGAGGTCACCAAACCCGGAAGTGACGTCACTAAACCCGGAAGTGAGGTCACCACACCCGGAAGTGACGTCACTAAACCCGGAAGTGAGGTCAGCATACCCGGAAGTGAGGTAAGCAGACCAGGAAAGTGAGGTCTGCTAATTCGGAACTCAGGTCTGCAAACCCAGAAGTGATTTCAGCAGACCCAGAAGTGACTTCAGCAAACCCGGAAGTGAGGTCAGCAAACCCGGAAGTGAGGTCACCAAACCCGGAAGTGAGGTCACCACACCCGGAAGTGAGGTCACCAAACCCGGAAGTGAGGTCACCACACCCGGAAGTGAGGTAACCAAACCCGGAAGTGACGTCACTAAACCCGGAAGTGAGGTCAGCAAACCCGGAAGTGAGGTCAGCAAACCCGGAAGTGAAATCACCACACCCGGAAGTGAGGTCACCAAACCCGGAAGTGAGGTCACCACACCCGGAAGTGAGGTCACCAAACCCGGAAGTGACGTCACTAAACCCGGAAGTGAGGTCAGCATACCCGGAAGTGAGGTCACCACACCCGGAAGTGAGGTCACCAAACCCGGAAGTGACGTCACTAAACCCGGAAGTGATGTCAGCAAACCCGGAAGTGAGGTCAGCAAACCCGGAAGTGAGGTCACCACACCCGGAAGTGAGGTCAGCAAACCCGGAAGTGAGGTCACCAAACCCGGAAGTGAGGTCATCAAACACGGAAGTGAGGTCTGCTAATTCGGAACTCAGGTCTGCAAACCCAGAAGTGACTTCATCAGACCCGGAAGTGAGGTCACCACACCCGGAAGTGAGGTCAGCAAACCCGGAAGTGAGGTCACCACACCCGGAAGTGAGGTCACCAAACCCGGAAGTGACGTCACTAAACCCGGAAGTGAGGTCAGCAAACCCGGAAGTGAGGTCACCACACCCGGAAGTGAGGTCACCAAACCCGGAAGTGAGGTCACCACACCCGGAAGTGAGGTAACCAAACCCGGAAGTGACGTCACTAAACCCGGAAGTGAGGTCAGCAAACCCGGAAGTGAGGTCAGCAAACCCGGAAGTGAGGTCACCACACCCGGAAGTGAGGTCACCAAACCCGGAAGTGAGGTCACCACACCCGGAAGTGAGGTCACCAAACCCGGAAGTGACGTCACTAAACCCAGAAGTGAGGTCAGCATACCCGGAAGTGAGGTCACCACACCCGGAAGTGAGGTCACCAAACCCGGAAGTGACGTCACCAAACCCGGAAGTGAGGTCAGCAAACCCGGAAGTGAGGTCAGCAAACCAAGAAGTGAGGTCACCACACCCGGAAGTGAGGTCAGCAAACCCGGAAGTGAGGTCACCACACCCGGAAGTGAGGTCACCACACCCGGAAGTGAGGTCAGCATACCCGGAAGTGAGGTCACCACACCCGGAAGTGAGGTCACCAAACCCGGAAGTGACGTCACTAAACCCGGAAGTGATGTCAGCAAACCCGGAAGTGAGGTCAGCATACCCGGAAGTGACGTCACCACACCCGGAAGTGACGTCACTAAACCCGGAAGTGAGGTCACCACACCCGGAAGTGACGTCACCACACCCGGAAGTGAGGTCACCACACCCGGAAGTGAGGTCACCACACCCGGAAGTGACGTCACTAAACCCGGAAGTGAGGTCAGCAAACCCGGAAGTGAGGTCAGCAAACCCGGAAGTGAGGTCACCACACCCGGAAGTGAGGTCACCAAACCCGGAAGTGAGGTCACCACACCCGGAAGTGAGGTCACCAAACCCGGAAGTGACGTCACTAAACCCGGAAGTGAGGTCAGCATACCCGGAAGTGAGGTCACCACACCCGGAAGTGAGGTCACCAAACCCGGAAGTGACGTCACTAAACCCGGAAGTGATGTCAGCAAACCCGGAAGTGAGGTCAGCAAACCCAGAAGTGAGGTCACCACACCCGGAAGTGAGGTCAGCAAACCCGGAAGTGAGGTCACCAAACCCGGAAGTGAGGTCATCAAACCCGGAAGTGAGGTAAGCAGACCAGGAAAGTGAGGTCTGCTAATTCGGAACTCAGGTCTGCAAACCCAGAAGTGACTTCAGCAGACCCAGAAGTGACTTCAGCAAACCCGGAAGTGAGGTCAGCAAACCCGGAAGTGAGGTCACCACACCCGGAAGTGAGGTCACCACACCCGGAAGTGAGGTCACCAAACCCGGAAGTGAGGTCACCACACCCGGAAGTGAGGTCACCAAACCCGGAAGTGACGTCACTAAACCCGGAAGTGATGTCAGCAAACCGGGAAGTGAGGTCAGCAAACCCGGAAGTGAGGTCACCACACCCGGAAGTGAGGTCACGAAACCCGGAAGTGAGGTCACCACACCCGGAAGTGAGGTCACCAAACCCGGAAGTGACGTCACTAAACCCGGAAGTGAGGTCAGCAAACCCGGAAGTGAGGTCAGCAAACCCGGAAGTGAGGTCACCACACCCGGAAGTGAGGTCACCAAACCCGGAAGTGATTTCAGCAAACCCGGAAGTGAGGTCAGCAAACCCGGAAGTGAGGTCAGCAAACCCGGAAGTGAGGTCACCACACCCGGAAGTGAGGTCACCACACCCGGAAGTGACGTCACTAAACCCGGAAGTGAGGTCAGCAAACCCGGAAGTGAGGTCAGCAAACCCGGAAGTGAGGTCACCACACCCGGAAGTGAGGTCAGCAAACCCGGAAGTGAGGTCACCACACCCGGAAGTGAGGTCACCAAACCCGGAAGTGACGTCACTAAACCCGGAAGTGAGGTCAGCAAAGCCAGAAGTGACTTCATCAGACCCAGTAGTGACTTCAGCAAACCCGGAAGTGAGGTCAGCAAACCCGGAAGTGAGGTCAGCAAACCCGGAAGTGAGGTCACCAAACCCGGAAGTGACGTCACTAAACCCGGAAGTGAGGTCACCACACCCGGAAGTGAGGTCACCAAACCCGGAAGTGAGGTCACCAAACCCGGAAGTGACGTCACTAAACCCGGAAGTGAGGTCACCACACCCGGAGGTGACGTCACTAAACCCGGAAGTGAGGTCAGCATACCCGGAAGTGAGGTAAGCAGACCAGGAAAGTGAGGTCTGCTAATTCGGAACTCAGGTCTGCAAACCCAGAAGTGATTTCAGCAGACCCAGAAGTGACTTCAGCAAACCCGGAAGTGAGGTCAGCAAACCCGGAAGTGAGGTCACCACACCCGGAAGTGAGGTCACCACACCCGGAAGTGAGGTCAGCAAACCCGGAAGTGAGGTCACCACACCCGGAAGTGAGGTCAGCAAACCCGGAAGTGACGTCACTAAACACGGAAGTGAGGTCACCACACCCGGAAGTGAGGTCACCACACCCGGAAGTGAGGTCACCAAACCCGGAAGTGAGGTCACCACACCCGGAAGTGAGGTAACGAAACCCGGAAGTGACGTCACTAAACCCGGAAGTGAGGTCAGCAAACCCGGAAGTGAGGTCAGCAAACCCGGAAGTGAGGTCACCACACCCGGAAGTGAGGTCACCAAACCCGGAAGTGAGGTCACCACACCCGGAAGTGAGGTCACCAAACCCGAAAGTGACGTCACTAAACCCGGAAGTGAGGTCAGCATACCCGGAAGTGAGGTCACCACACCCGGAAGTGAGGTCACCAAGCCCAGAAGTGACGTCACTAAACCCGGAAGTGAGGTCAGCAAACCCGGAAGTGAGGTCAGCAAACCCGGAAGTGAGGTCACCACACCCGGAAGTGAGGTCACCAAACCCGGAAGTGATTTCAGCAAACCCGGAAGTGAGGTCAGCAAACCCGGAAGTGAGGTCACCAAACCCGGAAGTGAGGTCACCACACCCGGAAGTGAGGTCACCACACCCGGAAGTGACGTCACTAAACCCGGAAGTGAGGTCAGCAAACCCGGAAGTGAGGTCAGCAAACCCGGAAGTGAGGTCACCACACCCGGAAGTGAGGTCAGCAAACCCGGAAGTGAGGTCACCACACCCGGAAGTGAGGTCACCAAACCCGGAAGTGACGTCACTAAACCCGGAAGTGAGGTCAGCAAACCCGGAAGTGAGGTCAGCAAACCCGGAAGTGAGGTCACCACACCCGGAAGTGAGGTCACCAAACCCGGAAGTGATTTCAGCAAACCCGGAAGTGAGGTCAGCAAACCCGGAAGTGAGGTCAGCAAACCCAGAAGTGAGGTCACCACACCCGGAAGTGAGGTCACCACACCCGGAAGTGACGTCACTAAACCCGGAAGTGAGGTCAGCAAACCCGGAAGTGAGGTCAGCAAACCCGGAAGTGAGGTCACCACACCCGGAAGTGAGGTCAGCAAACCCGGAAGTGAGGTCACCACACCCGGAAGTGAGGTCACCAAACCCGGAAGTGACGTCACTAAACCCGGAAGTGAGGTCAGCAAACCCAGAAGTGACTTCAGCAGACCCAGTAGTGACTTCAGCAAACCCGGAAGTGAGGTCAGCAAACCCGGAAGTGAGGTCAGCAAACCCGGAAGTGAGGTCACCAAACCCGGAAGTGAAGTCACTAAACCCGGAAGTGAGGTCACCACACCCGGAAGTGACGTCACTAAACCCGGAAGTGAGGTCAGCATACCCGGAAGTGAGGTAAGCAGACCAGGAAAGTGAGGTCTGCTAATTCGGAACTCAGGTCTGCAAACCCAGAAGTGATTTCAGCAGACCCAGAAGTGACTTCAGCAAACCAGGAAGTGAGGTCAGCAAACCCGGAAGTGAGGTCACCACACCCGGAAGTGAGGTCACCACACCCGGAAGTGTGGTCAGCAAACCCGGAAGTGAGGTCACCACACCCGGAAGTGAGGTCACCAAACCCGGAAGTGACGTCACTAAACCCGGAAGTGAGGTCACCAAACCCGGAAGTGACGTCACTAAACCCGGAAGTGAGGTTAGCATACCCGGAAGTGAGGTCACCACACCCGGAAGTGAGGTCACCAAACCCGGAAGTGACGTCACTAAACCCGGAAGTGATGTCAGCAAACCCGGAAGTGAGGTCAGCAAACCCGGAAGTGAGGTCACCACACCCGGAAGTGAGGTCAGCAAACCCGGAAGTGAGGTCACCAAACCCGGAAGTGAGGTCATCAAACCCGGAAGTGAGGTAAGCAGACCAGGAAAGTGAGGTCTGCTAATTCGGAAGTCAGGTCTGCAAACCCAGAAGTGACTTCAGCAGACCCAGAAGTGACTTCAGCAAACCCGGAAGTGAGGTCAGCAAACCCGGAAGTGAGGTCACAACACCCGGAAGTGAGGTCACCACACCCGGAAGTGAGGTCAGCAAACCCGGAAGCTAGGTCACCACACCCGGAAGTCAGGTCACCAAACCCGGAAGTGACGTCACTAAACCCGGAAGTGAGGTCACCACACCCGGAAGTGAGGTCACCACACCCGGAAGTGAGGTCACCAAACCCGGAAGTGAGGTCACCACACCCGGAAGTGAGGTAACCAAACCCGGAAGTGACGTCACTAAACCCGGAAGTGAGGTCAGCAAACCCGGAAGTGAGGTCAGCAAACCCGGAAGTGAGGTCACCACACCCGGAAGTGAGGTCACCAAACCCGGAAGTGAGGTCACCACACCCGGAAGTGAGGTCACCAAACCCGGAAGTGACGTCACTAAATCCGGAAGTGAGGTCAGCAAACCCAGAAGTGACTTCAGCAGACCCAGTAGTGACTTCAGCAAACCCGGAAGTGAGGTCAGCAAACCCGGAAGTGAGGTCAGCAAACCCGGAAGTGAGGTCACCACACCCGGAAGTGAGGTCACCACACCCGGAAGTGAGGTCAGCAAACCCGGAAGTGAGGTCACCAAACCCGGAAGTGACGTCACTAAACCCGGAAGTGAGGTCACCACACCCGGAAGTGAGGTCACCAAACCCGGAAGTGAGGTCACCAAACCCGGAAGTGACGTCACTAAACCCGGAAGTGAGGTCACCACACCCGGAAGTGACGTCACTAAACCCGGAAGTGAGGTCAGCATACCCGGAAGTGAGGTAAGCAGACCAGGAAAGTGAGGTCTGCTAATTCGGAACTCAGGTCTGCAAACCCAGAAGTGATTTCAGCAGACCCAGAAGTGACTTCAGCAAACCCGGAAGTGAGGTCAGCAAACCCGGAAGTGAGGTCACCACACCCGGAAGTGAGGTCACCACACCCAGAAGTGAGGTCAGCAAACCCGGAAGTGAGGTCACCACACCCGGAAGTGAGGTCACCAAACCCGGAAGTGACGTCACTAAACCCGGAAGTGAGGTCACCACACCCGGAAGTGAGGTCACCACACCCGGAAGTGAGGTCACCAAACCCGGAAGTGAGGTCACCACACCCGGAAGTGAGGTAACCAAACCCAGAAGTGACGTCACTAAACCCGGAAGTGAGGTCAGCAAACCCGGAAGTGAGGTCACCAAACCCGGAAGTGAGGTCACCACACCCGGAAGTGAGGTCACCAAACCCGGAAGTGAGGTCACCACACCCGGAAGTGAGGTCACCAAACCCGGAAGTGACGTCACTAAACCCGGAAGTGAGGTCAGCATACCCGGAAGTGAGGTCACCACACCCGGAAGTGAGGTCACCAAACCCGGAAGTGACGTCACTAAACCCGGAAGTGATGTCAGCAAACCCGGAAGTGAGGTCAGCAAACCCGGAAGTGAGGTCACCAAACCCGGAAGTGATTTCAGCAAACCCGGAAGTGAGGTCACCACACCCGGAAGTGAGGTCAGCAAACCCGGAAGTGAGGTCACCAAACCCGGAAGTGAGGTCATCAAACCCGGAAGTGAGGTAAGCAGACCAGGAAAGTGAGGTCTGCTAATTCGGAAGTCAGGTCTGCAAACCCAGAAGTGATTTCAGCAGACCCAGAAGTGACTTCAGCAAACCCGGAAGTGAGGTCAGCAAACCCGGAAGTGCGGTCACAACACCCGGAACTGAGGTCACCACACCTGGAAGTGAGGTCAGCAAACCCGGAAGCTAGGTCACCACACCCGGAAGTGAGGTCACCAAACCCGGAAGTGACGTCACTAAACCCGGAAGTGATGTCAGCAAACCCGGAAGTGAGGTCAGCAAACCCGGAAGTGAGGTCACCACACCCGGAAGTGAGGTCACCAAACCCGGAAGTGAGGTCACCACACCCGGAAGTGAGGTCACCAAACCCGGAAGTGACGTCACTAAACCCGGAAGTGAGGTCAGCAAACCCGGAAGTGAGGTCAGCAAACCCGGAAGTGAGGTCACCAAACCCGGAAGTGAGGTCACCACACCCGGAAGTGAGGTCACCAAACCCGGAAGTGACGTCACTAAACCCGGAAGTGAGGTCAGCAAACCCGGAAGTGAGGTCAGCAAACCCAGAAGTGAGGTCACCACACCCGGAAGTGAGGTCAGCATACCCGGAAGTGACGTCACCACACCCGGAAGTGAGGTCACCACACCCGGAAGTGAGGTCACCACACCCGGAAGTGACGTCACTAAACCCGGAAGTGAGGTCAGCAAACCCGGAAGTGAGGTCAGCAAACCCGGAAGTGAGGTCACCACACCCGGAAGTGAGGTCAGCAAACCTGGAAGTGAGGTCACCACACTTGGAAGTGAGGTCACCAAACCCGGAAGTGACGTCACTAAACCCGGAAGTGAGGTCAGCAAACCCAGAAGTGACTTCAGCAGACCCAGAAGTGACTTCAGCAAACCCGGAAGTGAGGTCAGCAAACCCGGAAGTGAGGTCAGCAAACCCGGAAGTGAGGTCACCAAACCCGGAAGTGACGTCACTAAACCCGGAAGTGAGGTCACCACACCCGGAAGTGAGGTCACCAAACCCGGAAGTGAGGTCACCAAACCCGGAAGTGACGTCACTAAACCCGGAAGTGAGGTCACCACACCCGGAAGTGACGTCACTAAACCCGGAAGTGAGGTCAGCATACCCGGAAGTGAGGTAAGCAGACCAGGAAAGTGAGGTCTGCTAATTCGGAACTCAGGTCTGCAAACCCAGAAGTGATTTCAGCAGACCCAGAAGTGACTTCAGCAAACCCGGAAGTGAGGTCAGCAAACCCGGAAGTGAGGTCACCACACCCGGAAGTGAGGTAACCACACCCGGAAGTGAGGTCACCAAACCCGGAAGTGAGGTCACCACACCCGGAAGTGAGGTAACCAAACCCGGAAGAGACGTCACTAAACCCGGAAGTGAGGTCAGCAAACCCGGAAGTGAGGTCAGCAAACCCGGAAGTGAGGTCAGCAAACCCGGAAGTGAGGTCACCAAACCCGGAAGTGATTTCAGCAAACCCGGAAGTGAGGTCACCACACCCGGAAGTGAGGTCAGCAAACCCGGAAGTGAGGTCACCAAACCCGGAAGTGAGGTCATCAAACCCGGAAGTGAGGTAAGCAGACCAGGAAAGTGAGGTCTGCTAATTCGGAAGTCAGGTCTGCAAACCCAGAAGTGATTTCAGCAGACCCAGAAGTGACTTCAGCAAACCCGGAAGTGAGGTCAGCAAACCCGGAAGTGAGGTCACAACACCCGGAAGTGAGGTCACCACACCCGGAAGTGAGGTCAGCAAACCCGGAAGCTAGGTCACCACACCCGGAAGTGAGGTCACCAAACCCGGAAGTGACGTCACTAAACCCGGAAGTGATGTCAGCAAACCCGGAAGTGAGGTCAGCAAACCCGGAAGTGAGGTCACCACACCCGGAAGTGAGGTCACCAAACCCGGAAGTGAGGTCACCACACCCGGAAGTGAGGTCACCAAACCCGGAAGTGACGTCACTAAACCCGGAAGTGAGGTCAGCAAACCCGGAAGTGAGGTCAGCAAACCCGGAAGTGAGGTCAGCAAACCCGGAAGTGAGGTCACCACACCCGGAAGTGAGGTCACCAAACCCGGAAGTGACGTCACTAAACCCGGAAGTGAGGTCAGCAAACCCGGAAGTGAGGTCAGCAAACCCAGAAGTGAGGTCACCACACCCGGAAGTGAGGTCAGCATACCCGGAAGTGACGTCACCACACCCGGAAGTGAGGTCACCACACCCGGAAGTGAGGTCACCACACCCGGAAGTGACGTCACTAAACCCGGAAGTGAGGTCAGCAAACCCGGATGTGAGGACAGCAAACCCGGAAGTGAGGTCACCACACCCGGAAGTGAGGTCAGCAAACCTGGAAGTGAGGTCACCACACTTGGAAGTGAGGTCACCAAACCCGGAAGTGACGTCACTAAACCCGGAAGTGAGGTCAGCAAACCCAGAAGTGACTTCAGCAGACCCAGAAGTGACTTCAGCAAACCCGGAAGTGAGGTCAGCAAACCCGGAAGTGAGGTCAGCAAACCCGGAAGTGAGGTCACCAAACCCGGAAGTGACGTCACTAAACCCGGAAGTGAGGTCACCACACCCGGAAGTGAGGTCAGCAAACCCGGAAGTGAGGTCACCAAACCCGGAAGTGACGTCACTAAACCCGGAAGTGAGGTCACCACACCCGGAAGTGAGGTCACCAAACCCGGAAGTGAGGTCACCAAACCCGGAAGTGACGTCACTAAACCCGGAAGTGAGGTCACCACACCCGGAAGTGACGTCACTAAACCCGGAAGTGAGGTCAGCATACCCGGAAGTGAGGTAAGCAGACCAGGAAAGTGAGGTCTGCTAATTCGGAACTCAGGTCTGCAAACCCAGAAGTGATTTCAGCAGACCCAGAAGTGACTTCAGCAAACCCGGAAGTGAGGTCAGCAAACCCGGAAGTGAGGTCACCACACCCGGAAGTGAGGTAACCACACCCGGAAGTGAGGTCACCAAACCCGGAAGTGAGGTCACCACACCCGGAAGTGAGGTAACCAAACCCGGAAGAGACGTCACTAAACCCGGAAGTGAGGTCAGCAAACCCGGAAGTGAGGTCAGCAAACCCGGAAGTGAGGTCAGCAAACCCGGAAGTGAGGTCACCAAACCCGGAAGTGATTTCAGCAAACCCGGAAGTGAGGTCACCACACCCGGAAGTGAGGTCAGCAAACCCGGAAGTGAGGTCACCAAACCCGGAAGTGAGGTCATCAAACCCGGAAGTGAGGTAAGCAGACCAGGAAAGTGAGGTCTGCTAATTCGGAAGTCAGGTCTGCAAACCCAGAAGTGATTTCAGCAGACCCAGAAGTGACTTCAGCAAACCCGGAAGTGAGGTCAGCAAACCCGGAAGTGAGGTCACAACACCCGGAAGTGAGGTCACCACACCCGGAAGTGAGGTCAGCAAACCCGGAAGCTAGGTCACCACACCCGGAAGTGAGGTCACCAAACCCGGAAGTGACGTCACTAAACCCGGAAGTGATGTCAGCAAACCCGGAAGTGAGGTCAGCAAACCCGGAAGTGAGGTCACCACACCCGGAAGTGAGGTCACCAAACCCGGAAGTGAGGTCACCACACCCGGAAGTGAGGTCACCAAACCCGGAAGTGACGTCACTAAACCCGGAAGTGAGGTCAGCAAACCCGGAAGTGAGGTCAGCAAACCCGGAAGTGAGGTCAGCAAACCCGGAAGTGAGGTCACCACACCCGGAAGTGAGGTCACCAAACCCGGAAGTGACGTCACTAAACCCGGAAGTGAGGTCAGCAAACCCGGAAGTGAGGTCAGCAAACCCAGAAGTGAGGTCACCACACCCGGAAGTGAGGTCAGCATACCCGGAAGTGACGTCACCACACCCGGAAGTGAGGTCACCACACCCGGAAGTGAGGTCACCACACCCGGAAGTGACGTCACTAAACCCGGAAGTGAGGTCAGCAAACCCGGATGTGAGGACAGCAAACCCGGAAGTGAGGTCACCACACCCGGAAGTGAGGTCAGCAAACCTGGAAGTGAGGTCACCACACTTGGAAGTGAGGTCACCAAACCCGGAAGTGACGTCACTAAACCCGGAAGTGAGGTCA
Organism: Coturnix japonica; assembly: GCF_054131305.1. NCBI lineage: Eukaryota > Metazoa > Chordata > Aves > Galliformes > Phasianidae > Coturnix > Coturnix japonica. Next base: position 454,296 of record NW_028188980.1, read on the forward strand.
GCAAACCCAGAAGTGACTTCAGCAGACCCAGAAGTGACTTCAGCAAACCCGGAAGTGAGGTCAGCAAACCCGGAAGTGAGGTCAGCAAACCCGGAAGTGAGGTCACCAAACCCGGAAGTGACGTCACTAAACCCGGAAGTGAGGTCACCACACCCGGAAGTGAGGTCACCAAACCCGGAAGTGAGGTCACCAAACCCGGAAGTGACGTCACTAAACCCGGAAGTGAGGTCACCACACCCGGAAGTGACGTCACTAAACCCGGAAGTGAGGTCAGCATACCCGGAAGTGAGGTAAGCAGACCAGGAAAGTGAGGTCTGCTAATTCGGAACTCAGGTCTGCAAACCCAGAAGTGATTTCAGCAGACCCAGAAGTGACTTCAGCAAACCCGGAAGTGAGGTCAGCAAACCCGGAAGTGAGGTCACCACACCCGGAAGTGAGGTCACCACACCCGGAAGTGAGGTCACCAAACCCGGAAGTGAGGTCACCACACCCGGAAGTGAGGTAACCAAACCCGGAAGAGACGTCACTAAACCCGGAAGTGAGGTCAGCAAACCCGGAAGTGAGGTCAGCAAACCCGGAAGTGAGGTCACCACACCCGGAAGTGAGGTCACCAAACCCGGAAGTGAGGTCACCACACCCGGAAGTGAGGTCACCAAACCCGGAAGTGACGTCACTAAACCCGGAAGTGAGGTCAGCATACCCGGAAGTGAGGTCACCACACCCGGAAGTGAGGTCACCAAACCCGGAAGTGACGTCACTAAACCCGGAAGTGATGTCAGCAAACCCGGAAGTGAGGTCAGCAAACCCGGAAGTGAGGTCACCACACCCGGAAGTGAGGTCAGCAAACCCGGAAGTGAGGTCACCAAACCCGGAAGTGAGGTCATCAAACCCGGAAGTGAGGTCTGCTAATTCGGAACTCAGGTCTGCAAACCCAGAAGTGACTTCATCAGACCCGGAAGTGAGGTCACCACACCCGGAAGTGAGGTCAGCAAACCCGGAAGTGAGGTCACCACACCCGGAAGTGAGGTCACCAAACCCGGAAGTGACGTCACTAAACCCGGAAGTGAGGTCAGCAAACCCGGAAGTGAGGTCACCACACCCGGAAGTGAGGTCACCAAACCCGGAAGTGAGGTCACCACACCCGGAAGTGAGGTAACCAAACCCGGAAGTGACGTCACTAAACCCGGAAGTGAGGTCAGCAAACCCGGAAGTGAGGTCACCAAACCCGGAAGTGACGTCACTAAACCCGGAAGTGAGGTCAGCATACCCGGAAGTGAGGTCACCACACCCGGAAGTGAGGTCACCAAACCCGGAAGTGACGTCACCAAACCCGGAAGTGAGGTCAGCAAACCCGGAAGTGAGGTCAGCAAACCCAGAAGTGAGGTCACCACACCCGGAAGTGAGGTCAGCAAACCCGGAAGTGAGGTCACCACACCCGGAAGTGAGGTCAGCAAACCCGGAAGTGAGGTCACCACACCCGGAAGTGAGGTCACCAAACCCGGAAGTGACGTCACTAAACCCGGAAGTGAGGTCAGCATACCCGGAAGTGAGGTAAGCAGACCAGGAAAGTGAGGTCTGCTAATTCGGAACTCAGGTCTGCAAACCCAGAAGTGATTTCAGCAGACCCAGAAGTGACTTCAGCAAACCCGGAAGTGAGGTCAGCAAACCCGGAAGTGAGGTCACCACACCCGGAAGTGAGGTCACCACACCCAGAAGTGAGGTCAGCAAACCCGGAAGTGAGGTCACCACACCCGGAAGTGAGGTCACCAAACCCGGAAGTGACGTCACTAAACCCGGAAGTGAGGTCACCACACCCGGAAGTGAGGTCACCACACCCGGAAGTGAGGTCACCAAACCCGGAAGTGAGGTCACCACACCCAGAAGTGAGGTAACCAAACCCGGAAGTGACGTCACTAAACCCGGAAGTGAGGTCAGCAAACCCGGAAGTGAGGTCAGCAAACCCGGAAGTGAGGTCACCACACCCGGAAGTGAGGTCACCAAACCCGGAAGTGAGGTCACCACACCCGGAAGTGAGGTCACCAAACCCGGAAGTGACGCCACTAAACCCGGAAGTGAGGTCAGCATACCCGGAAGTGAGGTCACCACACCCGGAAGTGAGGTCACCAAACCCGGAAGTGACGTCACTAAACCCGGAAGTCATGTCAGCAAACCCGGAAGTGAGGTCAGCATACCCGGAAGTGACGTCACCACACCCGGAAGTGACGTCACTAAACCCGGAAGTGAGGTCACCACACCCGGAAGTGACGTCACCACACCCGGAAGTGAGGTCACCACACCCGGAAGTGAGGTCACCACACCCGGAAGTGACGTCACTAAACCCGGAAGTGAGGTCAGCAAACCCGGAAGTGAGGTCAGCAAACCTGGAAGTGAGGTCACCACACCCGGAAGTGAGGTCACCAAACCCGGAAGTGACGTCACTAAACCCGGAAGTGAGGTCAGCAAACCCAGAAGTGACTTCAGCAGACCCAGTAGTGACTTCAGCAAACCCGGAAGTGAGGTCAGCAAACCCGGAAGTGAGGTCACCAAACCCGGAAGTGACGTCACTAAACCCGGAAGTGAGGTCACCACACCCGGAAGTGAGGTCACCAAACCCGGAAGTGAGGTCACCAAACCCGGAAGTGACGTCACCAAACCCGGAAGTGAGGTCAGCAAACCCGGAAGTGAGGTCAGCAAACCCAGAAGTGAGGTCACCACACCCGGAAGTGAGGTCAGCAAACCCGGAAGTGAGGTCACCACACCCGGAAGTGAGGTCAGCAAACCCGGAAGTGAGGTCACCACACCCGGAAGTGAGGTCACCAAACCCGGAAGTGACGTCACTAAACCCGGAAGTGAGGTCAGCAAACCCGGAAGTGAGGTCAGCAAACCCAGAAGTGAGGTCACCACACCCGGAAGTGAGGTCAGCATACCCGGAAGTGACGTCACCACACCCGGAAGTGAGGTCACCACACCCGGAAGTGAGGTCACCACACCCGGAAGTGACGTCACTAAACCCGGAAGTGAGGTCAGCAAACCCGGATGTGAGGACAGCAAACCCGGAAGTGAGGTCACCACACCCGGAAGTGAGGTCAGCAAACCTGGAAGTGAGGTCACCACACTTGGAAGTGAGGTCACCAAACCCGGAAGTGACGTCACTAAACCCGGAAGTGAGGTCAGCAAACCCAGAAGTGACTTCAGCAGACCCAGAAGTGACTTCAGCAAACCCGGAAGTGAGGTCAGCAAACCCGGAAGTGAGGTCAGCAAACCCGGAAGTGAGGTCACCAAACCCGGAAGTGACGTCACTAAACCCGGAAGTGAGGTCACCACACCCGGAAGTGAGGTCACCAAACCCGGAAGTGAGGTCACCAAACCCGGAAGTGACGTCACTAAACCCGGAAGTGAGGTCACCACACCCGGAAGTGACGTCACTAAACCCGGAAGTGAGGTCAGCATACCCGGAAGTGAGGTAAGCAGACCAGGAAAGTGAGGTCTGCTAATTCGGAACTCAGGTCTGCAAACCCAGAAGTGATTTCAGCAGACCCAGAAGTGACTTCAGCAAACCCGGAAGTGAGGTCAGCAAACCCGGAAGTGAGGTCACCACACCCGGAAGTGAGGTCACCACACCCGGAAGTGAGGTCACCAAACCCGGAAGTGAGGTCACCACACCCGGAAGTGAGGTAACCAAACCCGGAAGAGACGTCACTAAACCCGGAAGTGAGGTCAGCAAACCCGGAAGTGAGGTCAGCAAACCCGGAAGTGAGGTCACCACACCCGGAAGTGAGGTCACCAAACCCGGAAGTGAGGTCACCACACCCGGAAGTGAGGTCACCAAACCCGGAAGTGACGTCACTAAACCCGGAAGTGAGGTCAGCATACCCGGAAGTGAGGTCACCACACCCGGAAGTGAGGTCACCAAACCCGGAAGTGACGTCACTAAACCCGGAAGTGATGTCAGCAAACCCGGAAGTGAGGTCAGCAAACCCGGAAGTGAGGTCACCACACCCGGAAGTGAGGTCAGCAAACCCGGAAGTGAGGTCACCAAACCCGGAAGTGAGGTCATCAAACCCGGAAGTGAGGTCTGCTAATTCGGAACTCAGGTCTGCAAACCCAGAAGTGACTTCATCAGACCCGGAAGTGAGGTCACCAAACCCGGAAGTGAGGTCAGCAAACCCGGAAGTGAGGTCACCACACCCGGAAGTGAGGTCACCAAACCCGGAAGTGACGTCACTAAACCCGGAAGTGAGGTCAGCAAACCCGGAAGTGAGGTCACCACACCCGGAAGTGAGGTCACCAAACCCGGAAGTGAGGTCACCACACCCGGAAGTGAGGTAACCAAACCCGGAAGTGACGTCACTAAACCCGGAAGTGAGGTCAGCAAACCCGGAAGTGAGGTCACCAAACCCGGAAGTGACGTCACTAAACCCGGAAGTGAGGTCAGCATACCCGGAAGTGAGGTCACCACACCCGGAAGTCATGTCAGCAAACCCGGAAGTGAGGTCAGCATACCCGGAAGTGACGTCACCACACCCGGAAGTGACGTCACTAAACCCGGAAGTGAGGTCACCACACCCGGAAGTGACGTCACCACACCCGGAAGTGAGGTCACCACACCCGGAAGTGAGGTCACCACACCCGGAAGTGACGTCACTAAACCCGGAAGTGAGGTCAGCAAACCCGGAAGTGAGGTCAGCAAACCTGGAAGTGAGGTCACCACACCCGGAAGTGAGGTCACCAAACCCGGAAGTGACGTCACTAAACCCGGAAGTGAGGTCAGCAAACCCAGAAGTGACTTCAGCAGACCCAGTAGTGACTTCAGCAAACCCGGAAGTGAGGTCAGCAAACCCGGAAGTGAGGTCACCAAACCCGGAAGTGACGTCACTAAACCCGGAAGTGAGGTCACCACACCCGGAAGTGAGGTCACCAAACCCGGAAGTGAGGTCACCAAACCCGGAAGTGACGTCACCAAACCCGGAAGTGAGGTCAGCAAACCCGGAAGTGAGGTCAGCAAACCCAGAAGTGAGGTCACCACACCCGGAAGTGAGGTCAGCAAACCCGGAAGTGAGGTCACCACACCCGGAAGTGAGGTCAGCAAACCCGGAAGTGAGGTCACCACACCCGGAAGTGAGGTCACCAAACCCGGAAGTGACGTCACTAAACCCGGAAGTGAGGTCAGCATACCCGGAAGTGAGGTAAGCAGACCAGGAAAGTGAGGTCTGCTAATTCGGAACTCAGGTCTGCAAACCCAGAAGTGATTTCAGCAGACCCAGAAGTGACTTCAGCAAACCCGGAAGTGAGGTCAGCAAACCCGGAAGTGAGGTCACCACACCCGGAAGTGAGGTCACCACACCCAGAAGTGAGGTCAGCAAACCCGGAAGTGAGGTCACCACACCCGGAAGTGAGGTCACCAAACCCGGAAGTGACGTCACTAAACCCGGAAGTGAGGTCACCACACCCGGAAGTGAGGTCACCACACCCGGAAGTGAGGTCACCAAACCCGGAAGTGAGGTCACCACACCCAGAAGTGAGGTAACCAAACCCGGAAGTGACGTCACTAAACCCGGAAGTGAGGTCAGCAAACCCGGAAGTGAGGTCAGCAAACCCGGAAGTGAGGTCACCACACCCGGAAGTGAGGTCACCAAACCCGGAAGTGAGGTCACCACACCCGGAAGTGAGGTCACCAAACCCGGAAGTGACGCCACTAAACCCGGAAGTGAGGTCAGCATACCCGGAAGTGAGGTCACCACACCCGGAAGTGAGGTCACCAAACCCGGAAGTGACGTCACTAAACCCGGAAGTCATGTCAGCAAACCCGGAAGTGAGGTCAGCATACCCGGAAGTGACGTCACCACACCCGGAAGTGACGTCACTAAACCCGGAAGTGAGGTCACCACACCCGGAAGTGACGTCACCACACCCGGAAGTGAGGTCACCACACCCGGAAGTGAGGTCACCACACCCGGAAGTGACGTCACTAAACCCGGAAGTGAGGTCACCACACCCGGAAGTGAGGTCACCAAACCCGGAAGTGAGGTCACCAAACCCGGAAGTGACGTCACTAAACCCGGAAGTGAGGTCAGCATACCCGGAAGTGAGGTAAGCAGACCAGGAAAGTGAGGTCTGCTAATTCGGAACTCAGGTGTGCAAACCCAGAAGTGATTTCAGCAGACCCAGAAGTGACTTCAGCAAACCCGGATGTGAGGTCAGCAAACCCGGAAGTGAGGTCACCACACCCGGAAGTGAGGTCACCACACCCAGAAGTGAGGTCAGCAAACCCGGAAGTGAGGTCACCACACCCGGAAGTGAGGTCACCAAACCCGGAAGTGACGTCACTAAACCCGGAAGTGAGGTCAGCATACCCGGAAGTGAGGTAAGCAGACCAGGAAAGTGAGGTCTGCTAATTCGGAACTCAGGTCTGCAAACCCAGAAGTGATTTCAGCAGACCCAGAAGTGACTTCAGCAAACCAGGAAGTGAGGTCAGCAAACCCGGAAGTGAGGTCACCACACCCGGAAGTGAGGTCACCACACCCAGAAGTGAGGTCAGCAAACCCGGAAGTGAGGTCACCACACCCGGAAGTGAGGTCACCAAACCCGGAAGTGACGTCACTATACCCGGAAGTGAGGTCACCACACCCGGAAGTGAGGTCACCACACCCGGAAGTGAGGTCACCAAACCCGGAAGTGAGGTCACCACACCCGGAAGTGAGGTAACCAAACCCGGAAGTGACGTCACTAAACCCGGAAGTGAGGTCAGCAAACCCGGAAGTGAGGTCAGCAAACCCGGTAGTGAGGTCACCACACCCGGAAGTGAGGTCACCAAACCCGGAAGTGAGGTCACCACACCCGGAAGTGAGGTAACCAAACCCGGAAGTGACGTCACTAAACCCGGAAGTGAGGTCAGCAAACCCGGAAGTGAGGTCAGCAAACCCGGAAGTGAGGTCACCACACCCGGAAGTGAGGTCACCAAACCCGGAAGTGAGGTCACCACACCCGGAAGTGAGGTCACCAAACCCGGAAGTGACGTCACTAAACCCGGAAGTGAGGTCAGCATACCCGGAAGTGAGGTCACCACACCCGGAAGTGAGGTCACCAAACCCGGAAGTGACGTCACTAAACCCGGAAGTGATGTCAGCAAACCCGGAAGTGAGGTCAGCATACCCGGAAGTGACGTCACCACACCCGGAAGTGACGTCACTAAACCCGGAAGTGAGGTCACCACACCCGGAAGTGACGTCACCACACCCGGAAGTGAGGTCACCACACCCGGAAGTGAGGTCACCACACCCGGAAGTGACGTCACTAAACCCGGAAGTGAGGTCAGCAAACCCGGAAGTGAGGTCAGCAAACCCGGAAGTGAGGTCACCACACCCGGAAGTGAGGTCACCAAACCCGGAAGTGAGGTCACCACACCCGGAAGTGAGGTCACCAAACCCGGAAGTGACGTCACTAAACCCGGAAGTGAGGTCAGCATACCCGGAAGTGAGGTCACCACACCCGGAAGTGAGGTCACCAAACCCGGAAGTGACGTCACCAAACCCGGAAGTGAGGTCACCACACCCGGAAGTGAGGTCAGCAAACCCGGAAGTGAGGTCACCAAACCCGGAAGTGAGGTCATCAAACCCGGAAGTGAGGTAAGCAGACCAGGAAAGTGAGGTCTGCTAATTCGGAACTCAGGTCTGCAAACCCAGAAGTGACTTCAGCAGACCCAGAAGTGACTTCAGCAAACCCGGAAGTGAGGTCAGCAAACCCGGAAGTGAGGTCACCACACCCGGAAGTGAGGTCACCAAACCCGGAAGTGAGGTCACCAAACCCGGAAGTGACGTCACTAAACCCGGAAGTGAGGTCACCACACCCGGAAGTGACGTCACTAAACCCGGAAGTGAGGTCAGCATACCCGGAAGTGAGGTAAGCAGACCAGGAAAGTGAGGTCTGCTAATTCGGAACTCAGGTCTGCAAACCCAGAAGTGATTTCAGCAGACCCAGAAGTGACTTCAGCAAACCCGGAAGTGAGGTCAGCAAACCCGGAAGTGAGGTCACCACACCCGGAAGTGAGGTCACCACACCCGGAAGTGAGGTCACCAAACCCGGAAGTGAGGTCACTAAACCCGGAAGTGAGGTAACCAAACCCGGAAGAGACGTCACTAAACCCGGAAGTGAGGTCAGCAAACCCGGAAGTGAGGTCAGCAAACCCGGAAGTGAGGTCACCACACCCGGAAGTGAGGTCACCAAACCCGGAAGTGAGGTCACCACACCCGGAAGTGAGGTCACCAAACCCGGAAGTGACGTCACTAAACCCGGAAGTGAGGTCAGCATACCCGGAAGTGAGGTCACCACACCCGGAAGTGAGGTCACCAAACCCGGAAGTGACGTCACTAAACCCGGAAGTGATGTCAGCAAACCCGGAAGTGAGGTCAGCAAACCCGGAAGTGAGGTCACCACACCCGGAAGTGAGGTCAGCAAACCCGGAAGTGAGGTCACCAAACCCGGAAGTGAGGTCATCAAACCCGGAAGTGAGGTCTGCTAATTCGGAACTCAGGTCTGCAAACCCAGAAGTGACTTCATCAGACCCGGAAGTGAGGTCACCACACCCGGAAGTGAGGTCAGCAAACCCGGAAGTGAGGTCACCACACCCGGAAGTGAGGTCACCAAACCCGGAAGTGACGTCACTAAACCCGGAAGTGAGGTCAGCAAACCCGGAAGTGAGGTCACCACACCCGGAAGTGAGGTCACCAAACCCGGAAGTGAGGTCACCACACCCGGAAGTGAGGTAACCAAACCCGGAAGTGACGTCACTAAACCCGGAAGTGAGGTCAGCAAACCCGGAAGTGAGGTCACCAAACCCGGAAGTGACGTCACTAAACCCGGAAGTGAGGTCAGCATACCCGGAAGTGAGGTCACCACACCCGGAAGTGAGGTCACCAAACCCGGAAGTGACGTCACCAAACCCGGAAGTGAGGTCAGCAAACCCGGAAGTGAGGTCAGCAAACCCAGAAGTGAGGTCACCACACCCGGAAGTGAGGTCAGCAAACCCGGAAGTGAGGTCACCACACCCGGAAGTGAGGTCAGCAAACCCGGAAGTGAGGTCACCACACCCGGAAGTGAGGTCACCAAACCCGGAAGTGACGTCACTAAACCCGGAAGTGAGGTCAGCATACCCGGAAGTGAGGTAAGCAGACCAGGAAAGTGAGGTCTGCTAATTCGGAACTCAGGTCTGCAAACCCAGAAGTGATTTCAGCAGACCCAGAAGTGACTTCAGCAAACCCGGAAGTGAGGTCAGCAAACCCGGAAGTGAGGTCACCACACCCGGAAGTGAGGTCACCACACCCAGAAGTGAGGTCAGCAAACCCGGAAGTGAGGTCACCACACCCGGAAGTGAGGTCACCAAACCCGGAAGTGACGTCACTAAACCCGGAAGTGAGGTCACCACACCCGGAAGTGAGGTCACCACACCCGGAAGTGAGGTCACCAAACCCGGAAGTGAGGTCACCACACCCAGAAGTGAGGTAACCAAACCCGGAAGTGACGTCACTAAACCCGGAAGTGAGGTCAGCAAACCCGGAAGTGAGGTCAGCAAACCCGGAAGTGAGGTCACCACACCCGGAAGTGAGGTCACCAAACCCGGAAGTGAGGTCACCACACCCGGAAGTGAGGTCACCAAACCCGGAAGTGACGCCACTAAACCCGGAAGTGAGGTCAGCATACCCGGAAGTGAGGTCACCACACCCGGAAGTGAGGTCACCAAACCCGGAAGTGACGTCACTAAACCCGGAAGTCATGTCAGCAAACCCGGAAGTGAGGTCAGCATACCCGGAAGTGACGTCACCACACCCGGAAGTGACGTCACTAAACCCGGAAGTGAGGTCACCACACCCGGAAGTGACGTCACCACACCCGGAAGTGAGGTCACCACACCCGGAAGTGAGGTCACCACACCCGGAAGTGACGTCACTAAACCCGGAAGTGAGGTCAGCAAACCCGGAAGTGAGGTCAGCAAACCTGGAAGTGAGGTCACCACACCCGGAAGTGAGGTCACCAAACCCGGAAGTGACGTCACTAAACCCGGAAGTGAGGTCAGCAAACCCAGAAGTGACTTCAGCAGACCCAGTAGTGACTTCAGCAAACCCGGAAGTGAGGTCAGCAAACCCGGAAGTGAGGTCACCAAACCCGGAAGTGACGTCACTAAACCCGGAAGTGAGGTCACCACACCCGGAAGTGAGGTCACCAAACCCGGAAGTGAGGTCACCAAACCCGGAAGTGACGTCACCAAACCCGGAAGTGAGGTCAGCAAACCCGGAAGTGAGGTCAGCAAACCCAGAAGTGAGGTCACCACACCCGGAAGTGAGGTCAGCAAACCCGGAAGTGAGGTCACCACACCCGGAAGTGAGGTCAGCAAACCCGGAAGTGAGGTCACCACACCCGGAAGTGAGGTCACCAAACCCGGAAGTGACGTCACTAAACCCGGAAGTGAGGTCAGCAAACCCGGAAGTGAGGTCAGCAAACCCAGAAGTGAGGTCACCACACCCGGAAGTGAGGTCAGCATACCCGGAAGTGACGTCACCACACCCGGAAGTGAGGTCACCACACCCGGAAGTGAGGTCACCACACCCGGAAGTGACGTCACTAAACCCGGAAGTGAGGTCAGCAAACCCGGATGTGAGGACAGCAAACCCGGAAGTGAGGTCACCACACCCGGAAGTGAGGTCAGCAAACCTGGAAGTGAGGTCACCACACTTGGAAGTGAGGTCACCAAACCCGGAAGTGACGTCACTAAACCCGGAAGTGAGGTCAGCAAACCCAGAAGTGACTTCAGCAGACCCAGAAGTGACTTCAGCAAACCCGGAAGTGAGGTCAGCAAACCCGGAAGTGAGGTCAGCAAACCCGGAAGTGAGGTCACCAAACCCGGAAGTGACGTCACTAAACCCGGAAGTGAGGTCACCACACCCGGAAGTGAGGTCACCAAACCCGGAAGTGAGGTCACCAAACCCGGAAGTGACGTCACTAAACCCGGAAGTGAGGTCACCACACCCGGAAGTGACGTCACTAAACCCGGAAGTGAGGTCAGCATACCCGGAAGTGAGGTAAGCAGACCAGGAAAGTGAGGTCTGCTAATTCGGAACTCAGGTCTGCAAACCCAGAAGTGATTTCAGCAGACCCAGAAGTGACTTCAGCAAACCCGGAAGTGAGGTCAGCAAACCCGGAAGTGAGGTCACCACACCCGGAAGTGAGGTCACCACACCCGGAAGTGAGGTCACCAAACCCGGAAGTGAGGTCACCACACCCGGAAGTGAGGTAACCAAACCCGGAAGAGACGTCACTAAACCCGGAAGTGAGGTCAGCAAACCCGGAAGTGAGGTCAGCAAACCCGGAAGTGAGGTCACCACACCCGGAAGTGAGGTCACCAAACCCGGAAGTGAGGTCACCACACCCGGAAGTGAGGTCACCAAACCCGGAAGTGACGTCACTAAACCCGGAAGTGAGGTCAGCATACCCGGAAGTGAGGTCACCACACCCGGAAGTGAGGTCACCAAACCCGGAAGTGACGTCACTAAACCCGGAAGTGATGTCAGCAAACCCGGAAGTGAGGTCAGCAAACCCGGAAGTGAGGTCACCACACCCGGAAGTGAGGTCAGCAAACCCGGAAGTGAGGTCACCAAACCCGGAAGTGAGGTCATCAAACCCGGAAGTGAGGTCTGCTAATTCGGAACTCAGGTCTGCAAACCCAGAAGTGACTTCATCAGACCCGGAAGTGAGGTCACCAAACCCGGAAGTGAGGTCAGCAAACCCGGAAGTGAGGTCACCACACCCGGAAGTGAGGTCACCAAACCCGGAAGTGACGTCACTAAACCCGGAAGTGAGGTCAGCAAACCCGGAAGTGAGGTCACCACACCCGGAAGTGAGGTCACCAAACCCGGAAGTGAGGTCACCACACCCGGAAGTGAGGTAACCAAACCCGGAAGTGACGTCACTAAACCCGGAAGTGAGGTCAGCAAACCCGGAAGTGAGGTCACCAAACCCGGAAGTGACGTCACTAAACCCGGAAGTGAGGTCAGCATACCCGGAAGTGAGGTCACCACACCCGGAAGTCATGTCAGCAAACCCGGAAGTGAGGTCAGCATACCCGGAAGTGACGTCACCACACCCGGAAGTGACGTCACTAAACCCGGAAGTGAGGTCACCACACCCGGAAGTGACGTCACCACACCCGGAAGTGAGGTCACCACACCCGGAAGTGAGGTCACCACACCCGGAAGTGACGTCACTAAACCCGGAAGTGAGGTCAGCAAACCCGGAAGTGAGGTCAGCAAACCTGGAAGTGAGGTCACCACACCCGGAAGTGAGGTCACCAAACCCGGAAGTGACGTCACTAAACCCGGAAGTGAGGTCAGCAAACCCAGAAGTGACTTCAGCAGACCCAGTAGTGACTTCAGCAAACCCGGAAGTGAGGTCAGCAAACCCGGAAGTGAGGTCACCAAACCCGGAAGTGACGTCACTAAACCCGGAAGTGAGGTCACCACACCCGGAAGTGAGGTCACCAAACCCGGAAGTGAGGTCACCAAACCCGGAAGTGACGTCACCAAACCCGGAAGTGAGGTCAGCAAACCCGGAAGTGAGGTCAGCAAACCCAGAAGTGAGGTCACCACACCCGGAAGTGAGGTCAGCAAACCCGGAAGTGAGGTCACCACACCCGGAAGTGAGGTCAGCAAACCCGGAAGTGAGGTCACCACACCCGGAAGTGAGGTCACCAAACCCGGAAGTGACGTCACTAAACCCGGAAGTGAGGTCAGCATACCCGGAAGTGAGGTAAGCAGACCAGGAAAGTGAGGTCTGCTAATTCGGAACTCAGGTCTGCAAACCCAGAAGTGATTTCAGCAGACCCAGAAGTGACTTCAGCAAACCCGGAAGTGAGGTCAGCAAACCCGGAAGTGAGGTCACCACACCCGGAAGTGAGGTCACCACACCCAGAAGTGAGGTCAGCAAACCCGGAAGTGAGGTCACCACACCCGGAAGTGAGGTCACCAAACCCGGAAGTGACGTCACTAAACCCGGAAGTGAGGTCACCACACCCGGAAGTGAGGTCACCACACCCGGAAGTGAGGTCACCAAACCCGGAAGTGAGGTCACCACACCCAGAAGTGAGGTAACCAAACCCGGAAGTGACGTCACTAAACCCGGAAGTGAGGTCAGCAAACCCGGAAGTGAGGTCAGCAAACCCGGAAGTGAGGTCACCACACCCGGAAGTGAGGTCACCAAACCCGGAAGTGAGGTCACCACACCCGGAAGTGAGGTCACCAAACCCGGAAGTGACGCCACTAAACCCGGAAGTGAGGTCAGCATACCCGGAAGTGAGGTCACCACACCCGGAAGTGAGGTCACCAAACCCGGAAGTGACGTCACTAAACCCGGAAGTCATGTCAGCAAACCCGGAAGTGAGGTCAGCATACCCGGAAGTGACGTCACCACACCCGGAAGTGACGTCACTAAACCCGGAAGTGAGGTCACCACACCCGGAAGTGACGTCACCACACCCGGAAGTGAGGTCACCACACCCGGAAGTGAGGTCACCACACCCGGAAGTGACGTCACTAAACCCGGAAGTGAGGTCACCACACCCGGAAGTGAGGTCACCAAACCCGGAAGTGAGGTCACCAAACCCGGAAGTGACGTCACTAAACCCGGAAGTGAGGTCAGCATACCCGGAAGTGAGGTAAGCAGACCAGGAAAGTGAGGTCTGCTAATTCGGAACTCAGGTGTGCAAACCCAGAAGTGATTTCAGCAGACCCAGAAGTGACTTCAGCAAACCCGGATGTGAGGTCAGCAAACCCGGAAGTGAGGTCACCACACCCGGAAGTGAGGTCACCACACCCAGAAGTGAGGTCAGCAAACCCGGAAGTGAGGTCACCACACCCGGAAGTGAGGTCACCAAACCCGGAAGTGACGTCACTAAACCCGGAAGTGAGGTCAGCATACCCGGAAGTGAGGTAAGCAGACCAGGAAAGTGAGGTCTGCTAATTCGGAACTCAGGTCTGCAAACCCAGAAGTGATTTCAGCAGACCCAGAAGTGACTTCAGCAAACCAGGAAGTGAGGTCAGCAAACCCGGAAGTGAGGTCACCACACCCGGAAGTGAGGTCACCACACCCAGAAGTGAGGTCAGCAAACCCGGAAGTGAGGTCACCACACCCGGAAGTGAGGTCACCAAACCCGGAAGTGACGTCACTATACCCGGAAGTGAGGTCACCACACCCGGAAGTGAGGTCACCACACCCGGAAGTGAGGTCACCAAACCCGGAAGTGAGGTCACCACACCCGGAAGTGAGGTAACCAAACCCGGAAGTGACGTCACTAAACCCGGAAGTGAGGTCAGCAAACCCGGAAGTGAGGTCAGCAAACCCGGTAGTGAGGTCACCACACCCGGAAGTGAGGTCACCAAACCCGGAAGTGAGGTCACCACACCCGGAAGTGAGGTAACCAAACCCGGAAGTGACGTCACTAAACCCGGAAGTGAGGTCAGCAAACCCGGAAGTGAGGTCAGCAAACCCGGAAGTGAGGTCACCACACCCGGAAGTGAGGTCACCAAACCCGGAAGTGAGGTCACCACACCCGGAAGTGAGGTCACCAAACCCGGAAGTGACGTCACTAAACCCGGAAGTGAGGTCAGCATACCCGGAAGTGAGGTCACCACACCCGGAAGTGAGGTCACCAAACCCGGAAGTGACGTCACTAAACCCGGAAGTGATGTCAGCAAACCCGGAAGTGAGGTCAGCATACCCGGAAGTGACGTCACCACACCCGGAAGTGACGTCACTAAACCCGGAAGTGAGGTCACCACACCCGGAAGTGACGTCACCACACCCGGAAGTGAGGTCACCACACCCGGAAGTGAGGTCACCACACCCGGAAGTGACGTCACTAAACCCGGAAGTGAGGTCAGCAAACCCGGAAGTGAGGTCAGCAAACCCGGAAGTGAGGTCACCACACCCGGAAGTGAGGTCACCAAACCCGGAAGTGAGGTCACCACACCCGGAAGTGAGGTCACCAAACCCGGAAGTGACGTCACTAAACCCGGAAGTGAGGTCAGCATACCCGGAAGTGAGGTCACCACACCCGGAAGTGAGGTCACCAAACCCGGAAGTGACGTCACCAAACCCGGAAGTGAGGTCACCACACCCGGAAGTGAGGTCAGCAAACCCGGAAGTGAGGTCACCAAACCCGGAAGTGAGGTCATCAAACCCGGAAGTGAGGTAAGCAGACCAGGAAAGTGAGGTCTGCTAATTCGGAACTCAGGTCTGCAAACCCAGAAGTGACTTCAGCAGACCCAGAAGTGACTTCAGCAAACCCGGAAGTGAGGTCAGCAAACCCGGAAGTGAGGTCACCACACCCGGAAGTGAGGTCACCACACCCGGAAGTGAGGTCAGCAAACCCGGAAGTGACGTCACTAAACCCGGAAGTGAGGTCACCACACCCGGAAGTGAGATCACCACACCCGGAAGTGAGGTCACCAAACCCGGAAGTGAGGTCACCACACCCGGAAGTGAGGTCACCAAACCCGGAAGTGACGTCACTAAACCCGGAAGTGAGGTCAGCAAACCCAGAAGTGACTTCAGCAGACCCAGAAGTGACTTCAGCAAACCCGGAAGTGAGGTCAGCAAACCCGGAAGTGAGGTCAGCAAACCCGGAAGTGAGGTCACCAAACCCGGAAGTGACGTCACTAAACCCGGAAGTGAGGTCACCACACCCGGAAGTGAGGTCACCAAACCCGGAAGTGAGGTCACCAAACCCGGAAGTGACGTCACTAAACCCGGAAGTGAGGTCACCACACCCGGAAGTGACGTCACTAAACCCGGAAGTGAGGTCAGCATACCCGGAAGTGAGGTAAGCAGACCAGGAAAGTGAGGTCTGCTAATTCGGAACTCAGGTCTGCAAACCCAGAAGTGATTTCAGCAGACCCAGAAGTGACTTCAGCAAACCCGGAAGTGAGGTCAGCAAACCCGGAAGTGAGGTCACCACACCCGGAAGTGAGGTCACCACACCCGGAAGTGAGGTCACCAAACCCGGAAGTGAGGTCACCACACCCGGAAGTGAGGTAACCAAACCCGGAAGAGACGTCACTAAACCCGGAAGTGAGGTCAGCAAACCCGGAAGTGAGGTCAGCAAACCCGGAAGTGAGGTCACCACACCCGGAAGTGAGGTAACCAAACCCGGAAGTGAGGTCACCACACCCGGAAGTGAGGTCACCAAACCCGGAAGTGACGTCACTAAACCCGGAAGTGAGGTCAGCATACCCGGAAGTGAGGTCACCACACCCGGAAGTGAGGTCACCAAACCCGGAAGTGACGTCACTAAACCCGGAAGTGATGTCAGCAAACCCGGAAGTGAGGTCAGCAAACCCGGAAGTGAGGTCACCACACCCGGAAGTGAGGTCAGCAAACCCGGAAGTGAGGTCACCAAACCCGGAAGTGAGGTCATCAAACCCGGAAGTGAGGTCTGCTAATTCGGAACTCAGGTCTGCAAACCCAGAAGTGACTTCATCAGACCCGGAAGTGAGGTCACCACACCCGGAAGTGAGGTCAGCAAACCCGGAAGTGAGGTCACCACACCCGGAAGTGAGGTCACCAAACCCGGAAGTGACGTCACTAAACCCGGAAGTGAGGTCAGCAAACCCGGAAGTGAGGTCACCACACCCGGAAGTGAGGTCACCAAACCCGGAAGTGAGGTCACCACACCCGGAAGTGAGGTAACCAAACCCGGAAGTGACGTCACTAAACCCGGAAGTGAGGTCAGCAAACCCGGAAGTGAGGTCACCAAACCCGGAAGTGACGTCACTAAACCCGGAAGTGAGGTCAGCATACCCGGAAGTGAGGTCACCACACCCGGAAGTCATGTCAGCAAACCCGGAAGTGAGGTCAGCATACCCGGAAGTGACGTCACCACACCCGGAAGTGACGTCACTAAACCCGGAAGTGAGGTCACCACACCCGGAAGTGACGTCACCACACCCGGAAGTGAGGTCACCACACCCGGAAGTGAGGTCACCACACCCGGAAGTGACGTCACTAAACCCGGATGTGAGGTCAGCAAACCCGGAAGTGAGGTCAGCAAACCTGGAAGTGAGGTCACCACACCCGGAAGTGAGGTCACCAAACCCGGAAGTGACGTCACTAAACCCGGAAGTGAGGTCAGCAAACCCAGAAGTGACTTCAGCAGACCCAGTAGTGACTTCAGCAAACCCGGAAGTGAGGTCAGCAAACCCGGAAGTGAGGTCACCAAACCCGGAAGTGACGTCACTAAACCCGGAAGTGAGGTCACCACACCCGGAAGTGAGGTCACCAAACCCGGAAGTGAGGTCACCAAACCCGGAAGTGACGTCACCAAACCCGGAAGTGAGGTCAGCAAACCCGGAAGTGAGGTCAGCAAACCCAGAAGTGAGGTCACCACACCCGGAAGTGAGGTCAGCAAACCCGGAAGTGAGGTCACCACACCCGGAAGTGAGGTCAGCAAACCCGGAAGTGAGGTCACCAAACCCGGAAGTGAGGTCATCAAACCCGGAAGTGAGGTAAGCAGACCAGGAAAGTGAGGTCTGCTAATTCGGAAGTCAGGTCTGCAAACCCAGAAGTGACTTCAGCAAACCCAGAAGTGACTTCAGCAAACCCGGAAGTGAGGTCAGCAAACCCGGAAGTGAGGTCACAACACCCGGAAGTGAGGTCACCACACCCGGAAGTGAGGTCAGCAAACCCGGAAGCTAGGTCACCACACCCGGAAGTCAGGTCACCAAACCCGGAAGTGACGTCACTAAACCCGGAAGTGATGTCAGCAACCCCGGAAGTGAGGTCAGCAAACCCGGAAGTGAGGTCACCACACCCGGAAGTGAGGTCACCAAACCCGGAAGTGAGGTCACCACACCCGGAAGTGAGGTCACCAAACCCGGAAGTGACGTCACTAAACCCGGAAGTGAGGTCACCAAACCCGGAAGTGAGGTCACCACACCAGGAAGTGAGGTCACCAAACCCGGAAGTGATGTCACTAAACCCGGAAGTGAGGTCAGCAAACCCGGAAGTGAGGTCAGCAAACCCAGAAGTGAGGTCACCACACCCGGAAGTGAGGTCAGCATACCCGGAAGTGACGTCACCACACCCGGAAGTGAGGTCACCACACCCGGAAGTGAGGTCACCACACCCGGAAGTGACGTCACTAAACCCGGAAGTGAGGTCAGCAAACCCAGAAGTGACTTCAGCAGACCCAGAAGTGACTTCAGCAAACCCGGAAGTGAGGTCAGCAAACCCGGAAGTGAGGTCAGCAAACCCGGAAGTGAGGTCACCAAACCCGGAAGTGACGTCACTAAACCCGGAAGTGAGGTCACCACACCCGGAAGTGAGGTCAGCAAACCCGGAAGTGAGGTCACCAAACCCGGAAGTGACGTCACTAAACCCGGAAGTGAGGTCACCACACCCGGAAGTGACGTCACTAAACCCGGAAGTGAGGTCAGCATACCCGGAAGTGAGGTAAGCAGACCAGGAAAGTGAGGTCTGCTAATTCGGAACTCAGGTCTGCAAACCCAGAAGTGATTTCAGCAGACCCAGAAGTGACTTCAGCAAACCCGGAAGTGAGGTCAGCAAACCCGGAAGTGAGGTCACCACACCCGGAAGTGAGGTCACCACACCCGGAAGTGAGGTCAGCAAACCCGGAAGTGAGGTCACCACACCCGGAAGTGAGGTCACCAAACCCGGAAGTGACGTCACTAAACCCGGAAGTGAGGTCACCACACCCGGAAGTGAGGTCACCACACCCGGAAGTGAGGTCACCAAACCCGGAAGTGAGGTCACCACACCCGGAAGTGAGGTAACCAAACCCGGAAGTGACGTCACTAAACCCGGAAGTGAGGTCAGCAAACCCGGAAGTGAGGTCAGCAAACCCGGAAGTGAGGTCACCACACCCGGAAGTGAGGTCACCAAACCCGGAAGTGAGGTCACCACACCCGGAAGTGAGGTCACCAAACCCGGAAGTGACGTCACTAAACCCGGAAGTGAGGTCAGCATACCCGGAAGTGAGGTCACCACACCCGGAAGTGAGGTCACCAAACCCGGAAGTGACGTCACTAAACCCGGAAGTGATGTCAGCAAACCCGGAAGTGAGGTCAGCAAACCTGGAAGTGAGGTCACCACACCCGGAAGTGAGGTCAGCAAACCCGGAAGTGAGGTCACCAAACCCGGAAGCGAGGTCATCAAACCCGGAAGTGAGGTCTGCTAATTCGGAACTCAGGTCTGCAAACCCAGAAGTGACTTCATCAGACCCGGAAGTGAGGTCACCACATTCGGAAGTGAGGTCAGCAAACCCGGAAGTGAGGTCACCACACCCGGAAGTGAGGTCACCAAACCCGGAAGTGACGTCACTAAACCCGGAAGTGAGGTCACCACACCCGGAAGTGAGGTCACCACACCCGGAAGTGAGGTCACCAAACCCGGAAGTGAGGTCACCACACCCGGAAGTGAGGTAACCAAACCCGGAAGTGACGTCACTAAACCCGGAAGTGAGGTCAGCAAACCCGGAAGTGAGGTCAGCAAACCCGGAAGTGAGGTCACCACACCCGGAAGTGAGGTAACCAAACCCGGAATTGAGGTCACCACACCCGGAAGTGAGGTCACCAAACCCGGAAGTGACGTCACTAAACCCGGAAGTGAGGTCAGCATACCCGGAAGTGAGGTCACCACACCCGGAAGTGAGGTCACCAAACCCGGAAGTGACGTCACCAAACCCGGAAGTGAGGTCAGCAAACCCGGAAGTGAGGTCACCACACCCGGAAGTGATGTCAGCAAACCCGGAAGTGAGGTCAGCAAACCCGGAAGTGAGGTCACCACACCCGGAAGTGAGGTCACCAAACCCAGAAGTGACGTCACTAAACCCGGAAGTGAGGTCAGCAAACCCAGAAGTGACTTCAGCAGACCCATTAGTGACTTCAGCAAACCCGGAAGTGAGGTCAGCAAACCCGGAAGTGAGGTCAGCAAACCCGGAAGTGAGGTCAGCAAACCCGGAAGTGAGGTCACCACACTCGGAAGTGAGGTCACCACACCCGGAACTGACGTCACTAAACCCAGAAGTGAGGTCAGCAAACCCAGAAGTGAGGTCAGCAAACCCGGAAGTGAGGTCACCACACCCGGAAGTGAGGTCAGCAAACCCGGAAGTGAGGTCACCACACCCGGAAGTGAGGTCACCAAACCCGGAAGTGACGTCACTAAACCCGGAAGTGAGGTCAGCAAATCCAGAAGTGACTTCAGCAGACCCAGAAGTGACTTCAGCAAACCCGGAAGTGAGGTCAGCAAACCCGGAAGTGAGGTCAGCAAACCCGGAAGTGAGGTCACCAAACCCGGAAGTGACGTCACTAAACCCGGAAGTGAGGTCACCACACCCGGAAGTGAGGTCACAAAACCCGGAAGTGAGGTCACCAAACCCGGAAGTGACGTCACTAAACCCGGAAGTGAGGTCACTAAACCCGGAAGTGAGGTCAGCATACCCGGAAGTGAGGTAAGCAGACCAGGACAGTGAGGTCTGCTAATTCGTTACTCAGGTCTGCAAACCCAGAAGTGATTTCAGCAGACCCAGAAGTGACTTCAGCAAACCCGGAAGTGAGGTCAGCAAACCCGGAAGTGAGGTCACCACACCCGGAAGTGAGGTCACCACACCCGGAAGTGAGGTCAGCAAACCCGGAAGTGAGGTCACCACACCCGGAAGTGAGGTCACCAAACCCGGAAGTGACATCACTAAACCCGGAAGTGAGGTCACCACACCCGGAAGTGAGGTCACCACACCCGGAAGTGACGTCACTAAACCCGGAAGTGAGGTCACCACACCCGGAAGTGAGGTAACCAAACCCGGAAGTGACGTCACTAAACCAGGAAGTGAGGTCAGCAAACCCGGAAGTGAGGTCAGCAAACCCGGAAGTGAGGTCACCACACCCGGAAGTGAGGTCAGCAAACTCGGAAGTGAGGTCACCACACCCGGAAGTGAGGTCACCAAACCCGGAAGTGACGTCACTAAACACGGAAGTGAGGTCAGCATACCCGGAAGTGAGGTCACCACACCCGGAAGTGAGGTCACCAAACCCGGAAGTGACGTCACTAAACCCGGAAGTGATGTCAGCAAACCCGGAAGTGAGGTCAGCAAACCCGGAAGTGAGGTCACCACACCCGGAAGTGAGGTCAGCAAACCCGGAAGTGAGGTCACCAAACCCGGAATTGAGGTCATCAAACCCGGAAGTGAGGTAAGCAGACCAGGAAAGTGAGGTCTGCTAATTCGGAACTCAGGTCTGCAAACCCAGAAGTGACTTCAGCAGACCCAGAAGTGACTTCAGCAAACCCGGAAGTGAGGTCAGCAAACCCGGAAGTGAGGTCACTAAACCCGGAAGTGAGGTCAGCAAACCCGGAAGTGAGGTCAGCAAACCCAGAAGTGAGGTCACCACACCCGGAAGTGAGGTCAGCATACCCGGAAGTGACGTCACCACACCCGGAAGTGAGGTCACCACACCCGGAAGTGAGGTCACCACACCCGGAAGTGACGTCACTAAACCCGGAAGTGAGGTCAGCAAACCCAGAAGTGAGGTCAGCAAACCCGGAAGTGAGGTCACCACACCCGGAAGTGAGGTCAGCAAACCCGGAAGTGAGGTCACCACACCCGGAAGGGAGGTCACCAAACCCGGAAGTGACGTCACTAAACCCGGAAGTGAGGTCAGCATACCCGGAAGTGAGGTCACCACACCCGGAAGTGAGGTCACCAAACCCGGAAGTGACGTCACTAAACCCGGAAGTGAGGTCAGCAAACCCGGAAGTGAGGTCAGCAAACCCGGAAGTGAGGTCACCACACCCGGAAGTGAGGTCACCAAACCCGGAAGTGAGGTCACCAAACCCGGAAGTGAGGTCAGCAAACCCGGAAGTGAGGTCACCAAACCCGGAAGTGAGGTCAGCAAACCCGGAAGTGAGGTCAGCAAACCCAGAAGTGAGGTCACCACACCCGGAAGTGAGGTCACCACACCCGGAAGTGACGGCACTAAACCCGGAAGTGAGGTCAGCAAACCCGGAAGTGAGGTCAGCAAACCCGGAAGTGAGGTCACCACACCCGGAAGTGAGGTCAGCAAACCCGGAAGTGAGGTCACCACACCCGGAAGTGAGGTCACCAAACCCGGAAGTGACGTCACTAAACCCGGAAGTGAGGTCAGCAAACCCAGAAGTGACTTCAGCAGACCCAGTAGTGACTTCAGCAAACCCGGAAGTGAGGTCAGCAAACCCGGAAGTGAGGTCAGCAAACCCGGAAGTGACGTCACTAAACCCGGAAGTGAGGTCACCACACCCGGAAGTGAGGTCACAAAACCCGGAAGTGAGGTCACCAAACCCGGAAGTGACGTCACTAAACCCGGAAGTGAGGTCACCACACCCGGAAGTGACGTCACTAAACCCGGAAGTGAGGTCAGCATACCCGGAAGTGAGGTAAGCAGACCAGGAAAGTGAGGTCTGCTAATTCGGAACTCAGGTCTGCAAACCCAGAAGTGATTTCAGCAGACCCAGAAGTGACTTCAGCAAACCAGGAAGTGAGGTCAGCAAACCCGGAAGTGAGGTCACCACACCCGGAAGTGAGGTCACCACACCCGGAAGTGAGGTCACCACACCCGGAAGTGAGGTCACCACACCCGGAAGTGAGGTCACCAAACCCGGAAGTGACGTCACTAAACCCGGAAGTGAGGTCACCACACCCGGAAGTGAGGTCACCACACCCGGAAGTGAGGTAACCAAACCCGGAAGTGACGTCACTAAACCCGGAAGTGAGGTCAGCAAACCCGGAAGTGAGGTCAGCAAACCCGGAAGTGAGGTCACCACACCCGGAAGTGAGGTCACCAAACCCGGAAGTGACGTCACTAAACCCGGAAGTGAGGTCAGCATACCCGAAAGTGAGGTCACCACACCCGGAAGTGAGGTCACCAAACCCGGAAGTGACGTCACTAAACCCGGAAGTGATGTCAGCAAACCCGGAAGTGAGGTCAGCAAACCCGGAAGTGAGGTCACCACACCCGGAAGTGAGGTCAGCAAACCCGGAAGTGAGGTCACCAAACCCGGAAGTGAGGTCATCAAACCCGGAAGTGAGGTAAGCAGACCACGAAAGTGAGGTCTGCTAATTCGGAAGTCAGGTCTGCAAACCCAGAAGTGACTTCAGCAGACCCAGAAGTGACTTCAGCAAACCCGGAAGTGAGGTCAGCAAACCCGGAAGTGAGGTCACAACACCCGGAAGTGAGGTCACCACACCCGGAAGTGAGGTCAGCAAACCCGGAAGCTAGGTCACCACACCCGGAAGTCAGGTCACCAAACCCGGAAGTGACGTCACTAAACCCGGAAGTGATGTCAGCAACCCCGGAAGTGAGGTCAGCAAACCCGGAAGTGAGGTCACCACACCCGGAAGTGAGGTCACCAAACCCGGAAGTGAGGTCACCACACCCGGAAGTGAGGTCACCAAACCCGGAAGTGACGTCACTAAACCCGGAAGTGAGGTCACCAAACCCGGAAGTGAGGTCACCACACCAGGAAGTGAGGTCACCAAACCCGGAAGTGACGTCACTAAACCCGGAAGTGAGGTCAGCAAACCCGGAAGTGAGGTCAGCAAACCCAGAAGTGAGGTCACCACACCCGGAAGTGAGGTCAGCATACCCGGAAGTGACGTCACCACACCCGGAAGTGAGGTCACCACACCCGGAAGTGAGGTCACCACACCCGGAAGTGACGTCACTAAACCCGGAAGTGAGGTCAGCAAACCCAGAAGTGACTTCAGCAGACCCGGAAGTGAGGTCAGCAAACCCGGAAGTGAGGTCAGCAAACCCGGAAGTGAGGTCAGCAAACCCGGAAGTGAGGTCACCAAACCCGGAAGTGACGTCACTAAACCCGGAAGTGAGGTCACCACACCCGGAAGTGAGGTCAGCAAACCCGGAAGTGAGGTCACCAAACCCGGAAGTGACGTCACTAAACCCGGAAGTGAGGTCACCAAACCCGGAAGTGACGTCACTAAACCCGGAAGTGAGGTCAGCATACCCGAAAGTGAGGTCACCACACCCGGAAGTGAGGTCACCAAACCCGGAAGTGAGGTCAGCAAACCCAGAAGTGAGGTCACCACACCCGGAAGTGAGGTCACCACAGCCGGAAGTGACGTCACTAAACCCGGAAGTGAGGTCAGCAAACCCGGAAGTGAAGTCAGCAAACCCGGAAGTGAGGTCACCACACCCGGAAGTGAGGTCAGCAAACCCGGAAGTGAGGTCACCACACCCGGAAGTGAGGTCACCAAACCCGGAAGTGACGTCACTAAACCCAGAAGTGAGGTCACCACACCCGGAAGTGAGGTCAGCATACCCGGAAGTGACGTCACCACACCCGGAAGTGAGGTCACCACACCCGGAAGTGACGTCACTAAACCCGGAAGTGAGGTCACCACGCCCGGAAGTGAGGTCACCAAACCCGGAAGTGACGTCACTAAACCCGGAAGTGAGGTCAGCAAACCCTGAAGTGAGGTCAGCAAACCCGGAAGTGACGTCACTAAACCCGGAAGTGAGGTCAGCAAACCCGGAAGTGAGGTCAGCAAACCCAGAAGTGAGGTCACCACACCCGGAAGTGAGGTCAGCATACCCGGAAGTGACGTCACCACACCCGGAAGTGAGGTCACCACACCCGGAAGTGAGGTCACCACACCCGGAAGTGACGTCACTAAACCCGGAAGTGAGGTCAGCAAACCCAGAAGTGAGGTCAGCAAACCCGGAAGTGAGGTCACCACACCCGGAAGTGAGGTCAGCAAACCCGGAAGTGAGGTCACCACACCCGGAAGGGAGGTCACCAAACCCGGAAGTGACGTCACTAAACCCGGAAGTGAGGTCAGCATACCCGGAAGTGAGGTCACCACACCCGGAAGTGAGGTCACCAAACCCGGAAGTGACGTCACTAAACCCGGAAGTGAGGTCAGCAAACCCGGAAGTGAGGTCAGCAAACCCGGAAGTGAGGTCACCACACCCGGAAGTGAGGTCACCAAACCCGGAAGTGAGGTCACCAAACCCGGAAGTGAGGTCAGCAAACCCGGAAGTGAGGTCACCAAACCCGGAAGTGAGGTCAGCAAACCCGGAAGTGAGGTCAGCAAACCCAGAAGTGAGGTCACCACACCCGGAAGTGAGGTCACCACACCCGGAAGTGACGGCACTAAACCCGGAAGTGAGGTCAGCAAACCCGGAAGTGAGGTCAGCAAACCCGGAAGTGAGGTCACCACACCCAGAAGTGAGGTCAGCAAACCCGGAAGTGAGGTCACCACACCCGGAAGTGAGGTCACCAAACCCGGAAGTGACGTCACTAAACCCGGAAGTGAGGTCAGCAAACCCAGAAGTGACTTCAGCAGACCCAGTAGTGACTTCAGCAAACCCGGAAGTGAGGTCAGCAAACCCGGAAGTGAGGTCAGCAAACCCGGAAGTGAGGTCACCAAACCCGGAAGTGACGTCACTAAACCCGGAAGTGAGGTCACCACACCCGGAAGTGAGGTCACAAAACCCGGAAGTGAGGTCACCAAACCCGGAAGTGACGTCACTAAACCCGGAAGTGAGGTCACCACACCCGGAAGTGACGTCACTAAACCCGGAAGTGAGGTCAGCATACCCGGAAGTGAGGTAAGCAGACCAGGAAAGTGAGGTCTGCTAATTCGGAACTCAGGTCTGCAAACCCAGAAGTGATTTCAGCAGACCCAGAAGTGACTTCAGCAAACCAGGAAGTGAGGTCAGCAAACCCGGAAGTGAGGTCACCACACCCGGAAGTGAGGTCACCACACCCGGAAGTGAGGTCACCACACCCGGAAGTGAGGTCACCAAACCCGGAAGTGACGTCACTAAACCCGGAAGTGAGGTCACCACACCCGGAAGTGAGGTCACCACACCCGGAAGTGAGGTCACCAAACCCGGAAGTGAGGTCACCACACCCGGAAGTGAGGTAACCAAACCCGGAAGTGACGTCACTAAACCCGGAAGTGAGGTCAGCAAACCCGGAAGTGAGGTCAGCAAACCCGGAAGTGAGGTCACCACACCCGGAAGTGAGGTCACCAAACCCGGAAGTGACGTCACTAAACCCGGAAGTGAGGTCAGCATACCCGAAAGTGAGGTCACCACACCCGGAAGTGAGGTCACCAAACCCGGAAGTGACGTCACTAAACCCGGAAGTGATGTCAGCAAACCCGGAAGTGAGGTCAGCAAACCCGGAAGTGAGGTCACCACACCCGGAAGTGAGGTCAGCAAACCCGGAAGTGAGGTCACCAAACCCGGAAGTGAGGTCATCAAACCCGGAAGTGAGGTAAGCAGACCAGGAAAGTGAGGTCTGCTAATTCGGAAGTCAGGTCTGCAAACCCAGAAGTGACTTCAGCAGACCCAGAAGTGACTTCAGCAAACCCGGAAGTGAGGTCAGCAAACCCGGAAGTGAGGTCACAACACCCGGAAGTGAGGTCACCACACCCGGAAGTGAGGTCAGCAAACCCGGAAGCTAGGTCACCACACCCGGAAGTCAGGTCACCAAACCCGGAAGTGACGTCACTAAACCCGGAAGTGATGTCAGCAACCCCGGAAGTGAGGTCAGCAAACCCGGAAGTGAGGTCACCACACCCGGAAGTGAGGTCACCAAACCCGGAAGTGAGGTCACCACACCCGGAAGTGAGGTCACCAAACCCGGAAGTGACGTCACTAAACCCGGAAGTGAGGTCACCAAACCCGGAAGTGAGGTCACCACACCAGGAAGTGAGGTCACCAAACCCGGAAGTGACGTCACTAAACCCGGAAGTGAGGTCAGCAAACCCGGAAGTGAGGTCAGCAAACCCAGAAGTGAGGTCACCACACCCGGAAGTGAGGTCAGCATACCCGGAAGTGACGTCACCACACCCGGAAGTGAGGTCACCACACCCGGAAGTGAGGTCACCACACCCGGAAGTGACGTCACTAAACCCGGAAGTGAGGTCAGCAAACCCAGAAGTGACTTCAGCAGACCCGGAAGTGAGGTCAGCAAACCCGGAAGTGAGGTCAGCAAACCCGGAAGTGAGGTCAGCAAACCCGGAAGTGAGGTCACCAAACCCGGAAGTGACGTCACTAAACCCGGAAGTGAGGTCACCACACCCGGAAGTGAGGTCAGCAAACCCGGAAGTGAGGTCACCAAACCCGGAAGTGACGTCACTAAACCCGGAAGTGAGGTCACCAAACCCGGAAGTGACGTCACTAAACCCGGAAGTGAGGTCAGCATACCCGAAAGTGAGGTCACCACACCCGGAAGTGAGGTCACCAAACCCGGAAGTGACGTCACTAAACCCGGAAGTGATGTCAGCAAACCCGGAAGTGAGGTCAGCAAACCCGGAAGTGAGGTCAGCAAACCCGGAAGTGAGGTCAGCAAACCCAGAAGTGAGGTCACCACACCCGGAAGTGAGGTCACCACAGCCGGAAGTGACGTCACTAAACCCGGAAGTGAGGTCAGCAAACCCGGAAGTGAAGTCAGCAAACCCGGAAGTGAGGTCACCACACCCGGAAGTGAGGTCAGCAAACCCGGAAGTGAGGTCACCACACCCGGAAGTGAGGTCACCAAACCCGGAAGTGACGTCACTAAACCCGGAAGTGAGGTCAGCAAACCCATAAGTGACTTCAGCAGACCCAGTAGTGACTTCAGCAAACCCGGAAGTGAGGTCAGCAAACCCGGAAGTGAGGTCAGCAAACCCGGAAGTGAGGTCACCAAACCCGGAAGTGACGTCACTAAACCCGGAAGTGAGGTCACCACACCCGGAAGTGAGGTCACCAAACCCGGAAGTGAGGTCACCAAACCCGGAAGTGACGTCACTAAACCCGGAAGTGAGGTCACCACACCCGGAAGTGACGTCACTAAACCCGGAAGTGAGGTCAGCATACCCGGAAGTGAGGTAAGCAGACCAGGAAAGTGAGGTCTGCTAATTCGGAACTCAGGTCTGCAAACCCAGAAGTGATTTCAGCAGACCCAGAAGTGACTTCAGCAAACCAGGAAGTGAGGTCAGCAAACCCGGAAGTGAGGTCACCACACCCGGAAGTGAGGTCACCACACCCGGAAGTGAGGTCACCAAACCCGGAAGTGACGTCACTAAACCCGGAAGTGAGGTCACCACACCCGGAAGTGAGGTCACCACACCCGGAAGTGAGGTCACCAAACCCGGAAGTGAGGTCACCACACCCGGAAGTGAGGTAACCAAACCCGGAAGTGACGTCACTAAACCCGGAAGTGAGGTCAGCAAACCCGGAAGTGAGGTCAGCAAACCCGGAAGTGAGGTCACCACACCCGGAAGTGAGGTCACCAAACCCGGAAGTGAGGTCACCAAACCTGGAAGTGAGGTCACCAAACCCGGAAGTGACGTCACTAAACCCGGAAGTGAGGTCAGCATACCCGGAAGTGAGGTCACCACACCCGGAAGTGAGGTCACCAAACCCGGAAGTGACGTCACTAAACCCGGAAGTGAGGTCAGCAAACCCGGAAGTGAGGTCAGCAAACCCGGAAGTGAGGTCACCACACCCGGAAGTGAGGTCACCAAACCCGGAAGTGAGGTCACCAAACCCGGAAGTGAGGTCAGCAAACCCATAAGTGAGGTCACCAAACCCGGAAGTGAGGTCAGCAAACCCGGAAGTGAGGTCAGCAAACCCAGAAGTGAGGTCACCACACCCGGAAGTGAGGTCACCACACCCGGAAGTGACGGCACTAAACCCGGAAGTGAGGTCAGCAAACCCGGAAGTGAGGTCAGCAAACCCGGAAGTGAGGTCACCACACCCGGAAGTGAGGTCAGCAAACCCGGAAGTGAGGTCACCACACCCGGAAGTGAGGTCAGCAAACCCGGAAGTGACGTCACTAAACCCGGAAGTGAGGTCAGCAAACCCAGAAGTGACTTCAGCAGACCCAGTAGTGACTTCAGCAAACCCGGAAGTGAGGTCAGCAAACCCGGAAGTGAGGTCAGCAAACCCGGAAGTGAGGTCACCAAACCCGGAAGTGACGTCACTAAACCCGGAAGTGAGGTCACCACACCCGGAAGTGAGGTCACAAAACCCGGAAGTGAGGTCACCAAACCCGGAAGTGACGTCACTAAACCCGGAAGTGAGGTCACCACACCCGGAAGTGACGTCACTAAACCCGGAAGTGAGGTCAGCATACCCGGAAGTGAGGTAAGCAGACCAGGAAAGTGAGGTCTGCTAATTCGGAACTCAGGTCTGCAAACCCAGAAGTGATTTCAGCAGACCCAGAAGTGACTTCAGCAAACCAGGAAGTGAGGTCAGCAAACCCGGAAGTGAGGTCACCACACCCGGAAGTGAGGTCACCACACCCGGAAGTGAGGTCACCACACCCGGAAGTGAGGTCACCAAACCCGGAAGTGACGTCACTAAACCCGGAAGTGAGGTCACCACACCCGGAAGTGAGGTCACCACACCCGGAAGTGAGGTCACCAAACCCGGAAGTGAGGTCACCACACCCGGAAGTGAGGTAACCAAACCCGGAAGTGACGTCACTAAACCCGGAAGTGAGGTCAGCAAACCCGGAAGTGAGGTCAGCAAACCCGGAAGTGAGGTCACCACACCCGGAAGTGAGGTCACCAAACCCGGAAGTGACGTCACTAAACCCGGAAGTGAGGTCAGCATACCCGAAAGTGAGGTCACCACACCCGGAAGTGAGGTCACCAAACCCGGAAGTGACGTCACTAAACCCGGAAGTGATGTCAGCAAACCCGGAAGTGAGGTCAGCAAACCCGGAAGTGAGGTCACCACACCCGGAAGTGAGGTCAGCAAACCCGGAAGTGAGGTCACCAAACCCGGAAGTGAGGTCATCAAACCCGGAAGTGAGGTAAGCAGACCAGGAAAGTGAGGTCTGCTAATTCGGAAGTCAGGTCTGCAAACCCAGAAGTGACTTCAGCAGACCCAGAAGTGACTTCAGCAAACCCGGAAGTGAGGTCAGCAAACCCGGAAGTGAGGTCACAACACCCGGAAGTGAGGTCACCACACCCGGAAGTGAGGTCAGCAAACCCGGAAGCTAGGTCACCACACCCGGAAGTCAGGTCACCAAACCCGGAAGTGACGTCACTAAACCCGGAAGTGATGTCAGCAACCCCGGAAGTGAGGTCAGCAAACCCGGAAGTGAGGTCACCACACCCGGAAGTGAGGTCACCAAACCCGGAAGTGAGGTCACCACACCCGGAAGTGAGGTCACCAAACCCGGAAGTGACGTCACTAAACCCGGAAGTGAGGTCACCAAACCCGGAAGTGAGGTCACCACACCAGGAAGTGAGGTCACCAAACCCGGAAGTGACGTCACTAAACCCGGAAGTGAGGTCAGCAAACCCGGAAGTGAGGTCAGCAAACCCAGAAGTGAGGTCACCACACCCGGAAGTGAGGTCAGCATACCCGGAAGTGACGTCACCACACCCGGAAGTGAGGTCACCACACCCGGAAGTGAGGTCACCACACCCGGAAGTGACGTCACTAAACCCGGAAGTGAGGTCAGCAAACCCAGAAGTGACTTCAGCAGACCCAGAAGTGACTTCAGCAAACCCGGAAGTGAGGTCAGCAAACCCGGAAGTGAGGTCAGCAAACCCGGAAGTGAGGTCACCAAACCCGGAAGTGACGTCACTAAACCCGGAAGTGAGGTCACCACACCCGGAAGTGACGTCACTAAACCCGGAAGTGAGGTCAGCATACCCGGAAGTGAGGTAAGCAGACCAGGAAAGTGAGGTCTGCTAATTCGGAACTCAGGTCTGCAAACCCAGAAGTGATTTCAGCAGACCCAGAAGTGACTTCAGCAAACCAGGAAGTGAGGTCAGCAAACCCGGAAGTGAGGTCACCACACCCGGAAGTGAGGTCACCACACCCGGAAGTGAGGTCACCACACCCGGAAGTGAGGTCACCACACCCGGAAGTGAGGTCACCAAACCCGGAAGTGACGTCACTAAACCCGGAAGTGAGGTCACCACACCCGGAAGTGAGGTCACCACACCCGGAAGTGAGGTCACCAAACCCGGAAGTGAGGTCACCACACCCGGAAGTGAGGTAACCAAACCCGGAAGTGACGTCACTAAACCCGGAAGTGAGGTCAGCAAACCCGGAAGTGAGGTCAGCAAACCCGGAAGTGAGGTCACCACACCCGGAAGTGAGGTCACCAAACCCGGAAGTGACGTCACTAAACCCGGAAGTGAGGTCAGCATACCCGAAAGTGAGGTCACCACACCCGGAAGTGAGGTCACCAAACCCGGAAGTGACGTCACTAAACCCGGAAGTGATGTCAGCAAACCCGGAAGTGAGGTCAGCAAACCCGGAAGTGAGGTCACCACACCCGGAAGTGAGGTCAGCAAACCCGGAAGTGAGGTCACCAAACCCGGAAGTGAGGTCATCAAACCCGGAAGTGAGGTAAGCAGACCAGGAAAGTGAGGTCTGCTAATTCGGAAGTCAGGTCTGCAAACCCAGAAGTGACTTCAGCAGACCCAGAAGTGACTTCAGCAAACCCGGAAGTGAGGTCAGCAAACCCGGAAGTGAGGTCACAACACCCGGAAGTGAGGTCACCACACCCGGAAGTGAGGTCAGCAAACCCGGAAGCTAGGTCACCACACCCGGAAGTCAGGTCACCAAACCCGGAAGTGACGTCACTAAACCCGGAAGTGATGTCAGCAACCCCGGAAGTGAGGTCAGCAAACCCGGAAGTGAGGTCACCACACCCGGAAGTGAGGTCACCAAACCCGGAAGTGAGGTCACCACACCCGGAAGTGAGGTCACCAAACCCGGAAGTGACGTCACTAAACCCGGAAGTGAGGTCACCAAACCCGGAAGTGAGGTCACCACACCAGGAAGTGAGGTCACCAAACCCGGAAGTGACGTCACTAAACCCGGAAGTGAGGTCAGCAAACCCGGAAGTGAGGTCAGCAAACCCAGAAGTGAGGTCACCACACCCGGAAGTGAGGTCAGCATACCCGGAAGTGACGTCACCACACCCGGAAGTGAGGTCACCACACCCGGAAGTGAGGTCACCACACCCGGAAGTGACGTCACCAAACCCGGAAGTGAGGTCACCAAACCCAGAAGTGACTTCAGCAGACCCAGAAGTGACTTCAGCAAACCCGGAAGTGAGGTCAGCAAACCCGGAAGTGAGGTCAGCAAACCCGGAAGTGAGGTCACCAAACCCGGAAGTGACGTCACTAAACCCGGAAGTGAGGTCACCACACCCGGAAGTGAGGTCAGCAAACCCGGAAGTGAGGTCACCAAACCCGGAAGTGACGTCACTAAACCCGGAAGTGAGGTCACCAAACCCGGAAGTGACGTCACTAAACCCGGAAGTGAGGTCAGCATACCCGAAAGTGAGGTCACCACACCCGGAAGTGAGGTCACCAAACCCGGAAGTGACGTCACTAAACCCGGAAGTGATGTCAGCAAACCCGGAAGTGAGGTCAGCAAACCCGGAAGTGAGGTCACCACACCCGGAAGTGAGGTCAGCAAACCCGGAAGTGAGGTCACCAAACCCGGAAGTGAGGTCATCAAACCCGGAAGTGAGGTAAGCAGACCAGGAAAGTGAGGTCTGCTAATTCGGAAGTCAGGTCTGCAAACCCAGAAGTGACTTCAGCAAACCCAGAAGTGACTTCAGCAAACCCGGAAGTGAGGTCAGCAAACCCGGAAGTGAGGTCACAACACCCGGAAGTGAGGTCACCACACCCGGAAGTGAGGTCAGCAAACCCGGAAGCTAGGTCACCACAGCCGGAAGTCAGGTCACCAAACCCGGAAGTGACGTCACTAAACCCGGAAGTGATGTCAGCAACCCCGGAAGTGAGGTCAGCAAACCCGGAAGTGAGGTCACCACACCCGGAAGTGAGGTCACCAAACCCGGAAGTGAGGTCACCACACCCGGAAGTGAGGTCACCAAACCCGGAAGTGACGTCACTAAACCCGGAAGTGAGGTCACCAAACCCGGAAGTGAGGTCACCACACCAGGAAGTGAGGTCACCAAACCCGGAAGTGATGTCACTAAACCCGGAAGTGAGGTCAGCAAACCCGGAAGTGAGGTCAGCAAACCCAGAAGTGAGGTCACCACACCCGGAAGTGAGGTCAGCATACCCGGAAGTGACGTCACCACACCCGGAAGTGAGGTCACCACACCCGGAAGTGACGTCACTAAACCCGGAAGTGAGGTCAGCAAACCCAGAAGTGACTTCAGCAGACCCAGAAGTGACTTCAGCAAACCCGGAAGTGAGGTCAGCAAACCCGGAAGTGAGGTCAGCAAACCCGGAAGTGAGGTCACCAAACCCGGAAGTGACGTCACTAAACCCGGAAGTGAGGTCACCACACCCGGAAGTGAGGTCAGCAAACCCGGAAGTGAGGTCACCAAACCCGGAAGTGACGTCACTAAACCCGGAAGTGAGGTCACCACACCCGGAAGTGACGTCACTAAACCCGGAAGTGAGGTCAGCATACCCGGAAGTGAGGTAAGCAGACCAGGAAAGTGAGGTCTGCTAATTCGGAACTCAGGTCTGCAAACCCAGAAGTGATTTCAGCAGACCCAGAAGTGACTTCAGCAAACCCGGAAGTGAGGTCAGCAAACCCGGAAGTGAGGTCACCACACCCGGAAGTGAGGTCACCACACCCGGAAGTGAGGTCAGCAAACCCGGAAGTGAGGTCACCACACCCGGAAGTGAGGTCACCAAACCCGGAAGTGACGTCACTAAACCCGGAAGTGAGGTCACCACACCCGGAAGTGAGGTCACCACACCCGGAAGTGAGGTCACCAAACCCGGAAGTGAGGTCACCACACCCGGAAGTGAGGTAACCAAACCCGGAAGTGACGTCACTAAACCCGGAAGTGAGGTCAGCAAACCCGGAAGTGAGGTCAGCAAACCCGGAAGTGAGGTCACCACACCCGGAAGTGAGGTCACCAAACCCGGAAGTGAGGTCACCACACCCGGAAGTGAGGTCACCAAACCCGGAAGTGACGTCACTAAACCCGGAAGTGAGGTCAGCATACCCGGAAGTGAGGTCACCACACCCGGAAGTGAGGTCACCAAACCCGGAAGTGACGTCACTAAACCCGGAAGTGATGTCAGCAAACCCGGAAGTGAGGTCAGCAAACCTGGAAGTGAGGTCACCACACCCGGAAGTGAGGTCAGCAAACCCGGAAGTGAGGTCACCAAACCCGGAAGCGAGGTCATCAAACCCGGAAGTGAGGTCTGCTAATTCGGAACTCAGGTCTGCAAACCCAGAAGTGACTTCATCAGACCCGGAAGTGAGGTCACCACACCCGGAAGTGAGGTCAGCAAACCCGGAAGTGAGGTCACCACACCCGGAAGTGAGGTCACCAAACCCGGAAGTGACGTCACTAAACCCGGAAGTGAGGTCACCACACCCGGAAGTGAGGTCACCACACCCGGAAGTGAGGTCACCAAACCCGGAAGTGAGGTCACCACACCCGGAAGTGAGGTAACCAAACCCGGAAGTGACGTCACTAAACCCGGAAGTGAGGTCAGCAAACCCGGAAGTGAGGTCAGCAAACCCGGAAGTGAGGTCACCACACCCGGAAGTGAGGTAACCAAACCCGGAATTGAGGTCACCACACCCGGAAGTGAGGTCACCAAACCCGGAAGTGACGTCACTAAACCCGGAAGTGAGGTCAGCATACCCGGAAGTGAGGTCACCACACCCGGAAGTGAGGTCACCAAACCCGGAAGTGACGTCACCAAACCCGGAAGTGAGGTCAGCAAACCCGGAAGTGAGGTCACCACACCCGGAAGTGATGTCAGCAAACCCGGAAGTGAGGTCAGCAAACCCGGAAGTGAGGTCACCACACCCGGAAGTGAGGTCACCAAACCCAGAAGTGACGTCACTAAACCCGGAAGTGAGGTCAGCAAACCCAGAAGTGACTTCAGCAGACCCATTAGTGACTTCAGCAAACCCGGAAGTGAGGTCAGCAAACCCGGAAGTGAGGTCAGCAAACCCGGAAGTGAGGTCAGCAAACCCGGAAGTGAGGTCACCACACTCGGAAGTGAGGTCACCACACCCGGAAGTGACGTCACTAAACCCGGAAGTGAGGTCAGCAAACCCAGAAGTGAGGTCAGCAAACCCGGAAGTGAGGTCACCACACCCGGAAGTGAGGTCAGCAAACCCGGAAGTGAGGTCACCACACCCGGAAGTGAGGTCACCAAACCCGGAAGTGACGTCACTAAACCCGGAAGTGAGGTCAGCAAATCCAGAAGTGACTTCAGCAGACCCAGAAGTGACTTCAGCAAACCCGGAAGTGAGGTCAGCAAACCCGGAAGTGAGGTCAGCAAACCCGGAAGTGAGGTCACCAAACCCGGAAGTGACGTCACTAAACCCGGAAGTGAGGTCACCACACCCGGAAGTGAGGTCACAAAACCCGGAAGTGAGGTCACCAAACCCGGAAGTGACGTCACTAAACCCGGAAGTGAGGTCACTAAACCCGGAAGTGAGGTCAGCATACCCGAAGTGAGGTAAGCAGACTAGGACAGTGAGGTCTGCTAATTCGTTACTCAGGTCTGCAAACCCAGAAGTGATTTCAGCAGACCCAGAAGTGACTTCAGCAAACCCGGAAGTGAGGTCAGCAAACCCGGAAGTGAGGTCACCACACCCGGAAGTGAGGTCACCACACCCGGAAGTGAGGTCAGCAAACCCGGAAGTGAGGTCACCACACCCGGAAGTGAGGTCACCAAACCCGGAAGTGACATCACTAAACCCGGAAGTGAGGTCACCACACCCGGAAGTGAGGTCACCACACCCGGAAGTGACGTCACTAAACCCGGAAGTGAGGTCACCACACCCGGAAGTGAGGTAACCAAACCCGGAAGTGACGTCACTAAACCAGGAAGTGAGGTCAGCAAACCCGGAAGTGAGGTCAGCAAACCCGGAAGTGAGGTCACCACACCCGGAAGTGAGGTCAGCAAACTCGGAAGTGAGGTCACCACACCCGGAAGTGAGGTCACCAAACCCGGAAGTGACGTCACTAAACACGGAAGTGAGGTCAGCATACCCGGAAGTGAGGTCACCACACCCGGAAGTGAGGTCACCAAACCCGGAAGTGACGTCACTAAACCCGGAAGTGATGTCAGCAAACCCGGAAGTGAGGTCAGCAAACCCGGAAGTGAGGTCACCACACCCGGAAGTGAGGTCAGCAAACCCGGAAGTGAGGTCACCAAACCCGGAAGTGAGGTCATCAAACCCGGAAGTGAGGTAAGCAGACCAGGAAAGTGAGGTCTGCTAATTCGGAACTCAGGTCTGCAAACCCAGAAGTGACTTCAGCAGACCCAGAAGTGACTTCAGCAAACCCGGAAGTGAGGTCAGCAAACCCGGAAGTGAGGTCACCACACCCGGAAGTGAGGTCACCACACCCGGAAGTGAGGTCAGCAAACCCGGAAGTGAGGTCACCACACCCGGAAGTGAGGTCACCAAACCCGGAAGTGACGTCACTAAACCCAGAAGTGAGGTCACCACACCCGGAAGTGAGGTCAGCATACCCGGAAGTGACGTCACCACACCCGGAAGTGAGGTCACCACACCCGGAAGTGAGGTCACCACACCCGGAAGTGACGTCACTAAACCCGGAAGTGAGGTCAGCAAACCCAGAAGTGGGGTCAGCAAACCCGGAAGTGAGGTCACCACACCCGGAAGTGAGGTCAGCAAACCCGGAAGTGAGGTCACCACACCCGGAAGGGAGGTCACCAAACCCGGAAGTGACGTCACTAAACCCGGAAGTGAGGTCAGCATACCCGGAAGTGAGGTCACCACACCCGGAAGTGAGGTCACCAAACCCGGAAGTGACGTCACTAAACCCGGAAGTGAGGTCAGCAAACCCGGAAGTGAGGTCAGCAAACCCGGAAGTGAGGTCACCACACCCGGAAGTGAGGTCACCAAACCCGGATGTGAGGTCACCAAACCCGGAAGTGAGGTCAGCAAACCCGGAAGTGAGGTCACCAAACCCGGAAGTGAGGTCAGCAAACCCGGAAGTGAGGTCAGCAAACCCAGAAGTGAGGTCACCACACCCGGAAGTGAGGTCACCACACCCGGAAGTGACGGCACTAAACCCGGAAGTGAGGTCAGCAAACCCGGAAGTGAGGTCAGCAAACCCGGAAGTGAGGTCACCACACCCGGAAGTGAGGTCAGCAAACCCGGAAGTGAGGTCACCACACCCGGAAGTGAGGTCACCAAACCCGGAAGTGACGTCACTAAACCCGGAAGTGAGGTCAGCAAACCCAGAAGTGACTTCAGCAGACCCAGTAGTGACTTCAGCAAACCCGGAAGTGAGGTCAGCAAACCCGGAAGTGAGGTCAGCAAACCCGGAAGTGAGGTCACCAAACCCGGAAGTGACGTCACTAAACCCGGAAGTGAGGTCACCACACCCGGAAGTGAGGTCACAAAACCCGGAAGTGAGGTCACCAAACCCGGAAGTGACGTCACTAAACCCGGAAGTGAGGTCACCACACCCGGAAGTGACGTCACTAAACCCGGAAGTGAGGTCAGCATACCCGGAAGTGAGGTAAGCAGACCAGGAAAGTGAGGTCTGCTAATTCGGAACTCAGGTCTGCAAACCCAGAAGTGATTTCAGCAGACCCAGAAGTGACTTCAGCAAACCAGGAAGTGAGGTCAGCAAACCCGGAAGTGAGGTCACCACACCCGGAAGTGAGGTCACCACACCCGGAAGTGAGGTCACCAAACCCGGAAGTGACGTCACTAAACCCGGAAGTGAGGTCACCACACCCGGAAGTGAGGTCACCACACCCGGAAGTGAGGTCACCAAACCCGGAAGTGAGGTCACCACACCCGGAAGTGAGGTAACCAAACCCGGAAGTGACGTCACTAAACCCGGAAGTGAGGTCAGCAAACCCGGAAGTGAGGTCAGCAAACCCGGAAGTGAGGTCACCACACCCGGAAGTGAGGTCACCAAACCCGGAAGTGACGTCACTAAACCCGGAAGTGAGGTCAGCATACCCGAAAGTGAGGTCACCACACCCGGAAGTGAGGTCACCAAACCCGGAAGTGACGTCACTAAACCCGGAAGTGATGTCAGCAAACCCGGAAGTGAGGTCAGCAAACCCGGAAGTGAGGTCACCACACCCGGAAGTGAGGTCAGCAAACCCGGAAGTGAGGTCACCAAACCCGGAAGTGAGGTCATCAAACCCGGAAGTGAGGTAAGCAGACCAGGAAAGTGAGGTCTGCTAATTCGGAAGTCAGGTCTGCAAACCCAGAAGTGACTTCAGCAGACCCAGAAGTGACTTCAGCAAACCCGGAAGTGAGGTCAGCAAACCCGGAAGTGAGGTCACAACACCCGGAAGTGAGGTCACCACACCCGGAAGTGAGGTCAGCAAACCCGGAAGCTAGGTCACCACACCCGGAAGTCAGGTCACCAAACCCGGAAGTGACGTCACTAAACCCGGAAGTGATGTCAGCAACCCCGGAAGTGAGGTCAGCAAACCCGGAAGTGAGGTCACCACACCCGGAAGTGAGGTCACCAAACCCGGAAGTGAGGTCACCACACCCGGAAGTGAGGTCACCAAACCCGGAAGTGACGTCACTAAACCCGGAAGTGAGGTCACCAAACCCGGAAGTGAGGTCACCACACCAGGAAGTGAGGTCACCAAACCCGGAAGTGACGTCACTAAACCCGGAAGTGAGGTCAGCAAACCCGGAAGTGAGGTCAGCAAACCCAGAAGTGAGGTCACCACACCCGGAAGTGAGGTCAGCATACCTGGAAGTGACGTCACCACACCCGGAAGTGAGGTCACCACACCCGGAAGTGAGGTCACCACACCCGGAAGTGACGTCACTAAACCCGGAAGTGAGGTCAGCAAACCCAGAAGTGACTTCAGCAGACCCGGAAGTGAGGTCAGCAAACCCGGAAGTGAGGTCAGCAAACCCGGAAGTGAGGTCAGCAAACCCGGAAGTGAGGTCACCAAACCCGGAAGTGACGTCACTAAACCCGGAAGTGAGGTCACCACACCCGGAAGTGAGGTCAGCAAACCCGGAAGTGAGGTCACCAAACCCGGAAGTGACGTCACTAAACCCGGAAGTGAGGTCACCAAACCCGGAAGTGACGTCACTAAACCCGGAAGTGAGGTCAGCATACCCGAAAGTGAGGTCACCACACCCGGAAGTGAGGTCACCAAACCCGGAAGTGACGTCACTAAACCCGGAAGTGAGGTCAGCAAACCCGGAAGTGAGGTCAGCAAACCCGGAAGTGAGGTCACCACACCCGGAAGTGAGGTCACCAAACCCGGAAGTGAGGTCACCAAACCCGGAAGTGAGGTCATCAAACCCGGAAGTGAGGTAAGCAGACCAGGAAAGTGAGGTCTGCTAATTCGGAAGTCAGGTCTGCAAACCCAGAAGTGACTTCAGCAAACCCAGAAGTGACTTCAGCAAACCCGGAAGTGAGGTCAGCAAACCCGGAAGTGAGGTCACAACACCCGGAAGTGAGGTCACCACACCCGGAAGTGAGGTCAGCAAACCCGGAAGCTAGGTCACCACACCCGGAAGTCAGGTCACCAAACCCGGAAGTGACGTCACTAAACCCGGAAGTGATGTCAGCAACCCCGGAAGTGAGGTCAGCAAACCCGGAAGTGAGGTCACCACACCCGGAAGTGAGGTCACCAAACCCGGAAGTGAGGTCACCACACCCGGAAGTGAGGTCACCAAACCCGGAAGTGACGTCACTAAACCCGGAAGTGAGGTCACCAAACCCGGAAGTGAGGTCACCACACCAGGAAGTGAGGTCACCAAACCCGGAAGTGATGTCACTAAACCCGGAAGTGAGGTCAGCAAACCCGGAAGTGAGGTCAGCAAACCCAGAAGTGAGGTCACCACACCCGGAAGTGAGGTCAGCATACCCGGAAGTGACGTCACCACACCCGGAAGTGAGGTCACCACACCCGGAAGTGAGGTCACCACACCCGGAAGTGACGTCACTAAACCCGGAAGTGAGGTCAGCAAACCCAGAAGTGACTTCAGCAGACCCAGAAGTGACTTCAGCAAACCCGGAAGTGAGGTCAGCAAACCCGGAAGTGAGGTCAGCAAACCCGGAAGTGAGGTCACCAAACCCGGAAGTGACGTCACTAAACCCGGAAGTGAGGTCACCACACCCGGAAGTGAGGTCAGCAAACCCGGAAGTGAGGTCACCAAACCCGGAAGTGACGTCACTAAACCCGGAAGTGAGGTCACCACACCCGGAAGTGACGTCACTAAACCCGGAAGTGAGGTCAGCATACCCGGAAGTGAGGTAAGCAGACCAGGAAAGTGAGGTCTGCTAATTCGGAACTCAGGTCTGCAAACCCAGAAGTGATTTCAGCAGACCCAGAAGTGACTTCAGCAAACCCGGAAGTGAGGTCAGCAAACCCGGAAGTGAGGTCACCACACCCGGAAGTGAGGTCACCACACCCGGAAGTGAGGTCAGCAAACCCGGAAGTGAGGTCACCACACCCGGAAGTGAGGTCACCAAACCCGGAAGTGACGTCACTAAACCCGGAAGTGAGGTCACCACACCCAGAAGTGAGGTCACCACACCCGGAAGTGAGGTCACCAAACCCGGAAGTGAGGTCACCACACCCGGAAGTGAGGTAACCAAACCCGGAAGTGACGTCACTAAACCCGGAAGTGAGGTCAGCAAACCCGGAAGTGAGGTCAGCAAACCCGGAAGTGAGGTCACCACACCCGGAAGTGAGGTCACCAAACCCGGAAGTGAGGTCACCACACCCGGAAGTGAGGTCACCAAACCCGGAAGTGACGTCACTAAACCCGGAAGTGAGGTCAGCATACCCGGAAGTGAGGTCACCACACCCGGAAGTGAGGTCACCAAACCCGGAAGTGACGTCACTAAACCCGGAAGTGATGTCAGCAAACCCGGAAGTGAGGTCAGCAAACCTGGAAGTGAGGTCACCACACCCGGAAGTGAGGTCAGCAAACCCGGAAGTGAGGTCACCAAACCCGGAAGCGAGGTCATCAAACCCGGAAGTGAGGTCTGCTAATTCGGAACTCAGGTCTGCAAACCCAGAAGTGACTTCATCAGACCCGGAAGTGAGGTCACCACACCCGGAAGTGAGGTCAGCAAACCCGGAAGTGAGGTCACCACACCCGGAAGTGAGGTCACCAAACCCGGAAGTGACGTCACTAAACCCGGAAGTGAGGTCACCACACCCGGAAGTGAGGTCACCACACCCGGAAGTGAGGTCACCAAACCCGGAAGTGAGGTCACCACACCCGGAAGTGAGGTAACCAAACCCGGAAGTGACGTCACTAAACCCGGAAGTGAGGTCAGCAAACCCGGAAGTGAGGTCAGCAAACCCGGAAGTGAGGTCACCACACCCGGAAGTGAGGTAACCAAACCCGGAAGTGAGGTCACCACACCCGGAAGTGAGGTCACCAAACCCGGAAGTGACGTCACTAAACCCGGAAGTGAGGTCAGCATACCCGGAAGTGAGGTCACCACACCCGGAAGTGAGGTCACCAAACCCGGAAGTGACGTCACCAAACCCGGAAGTGAGGTCAGCAAACCCGGAAGTGAGGTCACCACACCCGGAAGTGATGTCAGCAAACCCGGAAGTGAGGTCAGCAAACCCGGAAGTGAGGTCACCACACCCGGAAGTGAGGTCACCAAACCCAGAAGTGACGTCACTAAACCCGGAAGTGAGGTCAGCAAACCCAGAAGTGACTTCAGCAGACCCATTAGTGACTTCAGCAAACCCGGAAGTGAGGTCAGCAAACCCGGAAGTGAGGTCAGCAAACCCGGAAGTGAGGTCAGCAAACCCGGAAGTGAGGTCACCACACTCGGAAGTGAGGTCACCACACCCGGAAGTGACGTCACTAAACCCGGAAGTGAGGTCAGCAAACCCAGAAGTGAGGTCAGCAAACCCGGAAGTGAGGTCACCACACCCGGAAGTGAGGTCAGCAAACCCGGAAGTGAGGTCACCACACCCGGAAGTGAGGTCACCAAACCCGGAAGTGACGTCACTAAACCCGGAAGTGAGGTCAGCAAATCCAGAAGTGACTTCAGCAGACCCAGAAGTGACTTCAGCAAACCCGGAAGTGAGGTCAGCAAACCCGGAAGTGAGGTCAGCAAACCCGGAAGTGAGGTCACCAAACCCGGAAGTGACGTCACTAAACCCGGAAGTGAGGTCACCACACCCGGAAGTGAGGTCACAAAACCCGGAAGTGAGGTCACCAAACCCGGAAGTGACGTCACTAAACCCGGAAGTGAGGTCACTAAACCCGGAAGTGAGGTCAGCATACCCGGAAGTGAGGTAAGCAGACCAGGACAGTGAGGTCTGCTAATTCGTTACTCAGGTCTGCAAACCCAGAAGTGATTTCAGCAGACCCAGAAGTGACTTCAGCAAACCCGGAAGTGAGGTCAGCAAACCCGGAAGTGAGGTCACCACACCCGGAAGTGAGGTCACCACACCCGGAAGTGAGGTCAGCAAACCCAGAAGTGAGGTCACCACACCCGGAAGTGAGGTCACCAAACCCGGAAGTGACATCACTAAACCCGGAAGTGAGGTCACCACACCCGGAAGTGAGGTCACCACACCCGGAAGTGACGTCACTAAACCCGGAAGTGAGGTCACCACACCCGGAAGTGAGGTAACCAAACCCGGAAGTGACGTCACTAAACCAGGAAGTGAGGTCAGCAAACCCGGAAGTGAGGTCAGCAAACCCGGAAGTGAGGTCACCACACCCGGAAGTGAGGTCAGCAAACTCGGAAGTGAGGTCACCACACCCGGAAGTGAGGTCACCAAACCCGGAAGTGACGTCACTAAACACGGAAGTGAGGTCAGCATACCCGGAAGTGAGGTCACCACACCCGGAAGTGAGGTCACCAAACCCGGAAGTGACGTCACTAAACCCGGAAGTGATGTCAGCAAACCCGGAAGTGAGGTCAGCAAACCCGGAAGTGAGGTCACCACACCCGGAAGTGAGGTCAGCAAACCCGGAAGTGAGGTCACCAAACCCGGAAGTGAGGTCATCAAACCCGGAAGTGAGGTAAGCAGACCAGGAAAGTGAGGTCTGCTAATTCGGAACTCAGGTCTGCAAACCCAGAAGTGACTTCAGCAGACCCAGAAGTGACTTCAGCAAACCCGGAAGTGAGGTCAGCAAACCCGGAAGTGAGGTCACCACACCCGGAAGTGAGGTCACCACACCCGGAAGTGAGGTCAGCAAACCCGGAAGTGAGGTCACCACACCCGGAAGTGAGGTCACCAAACCCGGAAGTGACGTCACTAAACCCAGAAGTGAGGTCACCACACCCGGAAGTGAGGTCAGCATACCCGGAAGTGACGTCACCACACCCGGAAGTGAGGTCACCACACCCGGAAGTGACGTCACTAAACCCGGAAGTGAGGTCACCACGCCCGGAAGTGAGGTCACCAAACCCGGAAGTGACGTCACTAAACCCGGAAGTGAGGTCAGCAAACCCGGAAGTGAGGTCAGCAAACCCGGAAGTGACGTCACTAAACCCGGAAGTGAGGTCAGCAAACCCGGAAGTGAGGTCAGCAAACCCAGAAGTGAGGTCACCACACCCGGAAGTGAGGTCAGCATACCCGGAAGTGACGTCACCACACCCGGAAGTGAGGTCACCACACCCGGAAGTGAGGTCACCACACCCGGAAGTGACGTCACTAAACCCGGAAGTGAGGTCAGCAAACCCAGAAGTGAGGTCAGCAAACCCGGAAGTGAGGTCACCACACCCGGAAGTGAGGTCAGCAAACCCGGAAGTGAGGTCACCACACCCGGAAGGGAGGTCACCAAACCCGGAAGTGACGTCACTAAACCCGGAAGTGAGGTCAGCAAATCCAGAAGTGACTTCAGCAGACCCAGAAGTGACTTCAGCAAACCCGGAAGTGAGGTCAGCAAACCCGGAAGTGAGGTCAGCAAACCCGGAAGTGAGGTCACCAAACCCGGAAGTGACGTCACTAAACCCGGAAGTGAGGTCGCCACACCCGGAAGTGAGGTCACAAAACCCGGAAGTGAGGTCACCAAACCCGGAAGTGACGTCACTAAACCCGGAAGTGAGGTCACTAAACCCGGAAGTGAGGTCAGCATACCCGGAAGTGAGGTAAGCAGACCAGGAAAGTGAGGTCTGCTAATTCGTTACTCAGGTCTGCAAACCCAGAAGTGATTTCAGCAGACCCAGAAGTGACTTCAGCAAACCCGGATGTGAGGTCAGCAAACCCGGAAGTGAGGTCACCACACCCGGAAGTGAGGTCACCACACCCGGAAGTGAGGTCAGCAAACCCGGAAGTGAGGTCACCACACCCGGAAGTGAGGTCACCAAACCCGGAAGTGACATCACTAATCCCGGAAGTGAGGTCACCACACCCGGAAGTGACGTCACCACACCCGGAAGTGAGGTCACCAAACCCGGAAGTGAGGTCACCACACCCGGAAGTGAGGTAACCAAACCCGGAAGTGACGTCACTAAACCAGGAAGTGAGGTCAGCAAACCCGGAAGTGAGGTCAGCAAACCCGGAAGTGAGGTCACCACACCCGGAAGTGAGGTCAGCAAACCCGGAAGTGAGGTCACCACACCCGGAAGTGAGGTCACCAAACCCGGAAGTGACGTCACTAAACACGGAAGTGAAGTCAGCATACCCGGAAGTGAGGTCACCACACCCGGAAGTGAGGTCACCAAACCCGGAAGTGACGTCACTAAACCCGGAAGTGATGTCAGCAAACCCGGAAGTGAGGTCAGCAAACCCGGAAGTGAGGTCACCACACCCGGAAGTGAGGTCAGCAAACCCGGAAGTGAGGTCACCAAACCCAGAAGTGAGGTCATCAAACCCGGAAGTGAGGTAAGCAGACCAGGAAAGTGAGGTCTGCTAATTCGGAACTCAGGTCTGCAAACCCAGAAGTGACTTCAGCAGACCCAGAAGTGACTTCAGCAAACCCGGAAGTGAGGTCAGCAAACCCGGAAGTGAGGTCAC
The DNA here is from genome assembly GCF_054131305.1 of Coturnix japonica. NCBI lineage: Eukaryota > Metazoa > Chordata > Aves > Galliformes > Phasianidae > Coturnix > Coturnix japonica. The sequence continues at coordinate 499,255 of NW_028188980.1, forward strand.
CACACCCGGAAGTGAGGTCAGCAAACCCGGAAGTGAGGTCACCACACCCGGAAGTGAGGTCACCAAACCCGGAAGTGACGTCACTAAACCCGGAAGTGATGTCAGCAAACCCGGAAGTGAGGTCAGCAAACCCAGAAGTGAGGTCACCACACCCGGAAGTGAGGTCACCAAACCCGGAAGTGAGGTCACCACACCCGGAAGTGAGGTCACCAAACCCGGAAGTGACGTCACTAAACCCGGAAGTGAGGTCAGCAAACCCGGAAGTGAGGTCAGCAAACCCGGAAGTGAGGTCACCACACCCGGAAGTGAGGTCACCAAACCCGGAAGTGAGGTCACCACACCCGGAAGTGAGGTCACCAAACCCGGAAGTGACGTCACTAAACCCGGAAGTGAGGTCAGCAAACCCGGAAGTGAGGTCAGCAAACCCAGAAGTGAGGTCACCACACCCGGAAGTGAGGTCAGCATACCCGGAAGTGACGTCACCACACCCGGAAGTGAGGTCACCACACCCGGAAGTGACGTCACTAAACCCGGAAGTGAGGTCACCACGCCCGGAAGTGAGGTCACCAAACCCGGAAGTGACGTCACTAAACCCGGAAGTGAGGTCAGAAAACCCGGAAGTGAGGTCAGCAAACCCGGAAGTGACGTCACTAAACCCGGAAATGAGGTCAGCAAACCCGGAAGTGAGGTCAGCAAACCCAGAAGTGAGGTCACCACACCCGGAAGTGAGGTCAGCATACCCGGAAGTGACGTCACCACACCCGGAAGTGAGGTCACCACACCCGGAAGTGAGGTCACCAAACCCGGAAGTGCCGTCACTAAACCCGGAAGTGAGGTCACCACACCCGGAAGTGACGTCACTAAACCCGGAAGTGATGTCAGCATACCCGGAAGTGAGGTAAGCAGACCAGGAAATTGAGGTCTGCTAATTCGGAACTCAGGTCTGCAAACCCAGAAGTGACTTCAGCAGACCCAGAAGTGACTTCAGCAAACCCGGAAGTGAGGTCAGCAAACCCGGAAGTGAGGTCACCACACCCGGAAGTGAGGTCACCACACCCGGAAGTGAGGTCAGCAAACCCGGAAGTGAGGTCACCATACCCGGAAGTGAGGTCACCAAACCCGGAAGTGACGTCACTAAACCCGGAAGTGATGTCACCAAACCCGGAAGTGAGGTCAGCAAACCCGGAAGTGAGGTCACTAAACCCGGAAGTGAGGTCAGCAAACCCGGAAGTGAGGTCAGCAAACCCGGAAGTGAGGTCACCACACCCGGAAGTGAGGTCACCAAACCCGGAAGTGAGGTCACCACACCCGGAAGTGAGGTCACCAAACCCGGAAGTGACGTCACTAAACCCGGAAGTGAGGTCAGCAAACCCGGAAGTGAGGTCAGCAAACCCAGAAGTGAGGTCACCACACCCGGAAGTGAGGTCAGCATACCCGGAAGTGACGTCACCACACCCGGAAGTGAGGTCACCACACCCGGAAGTGACGTCACTAAACCCGGAAGTGAGGTCACCACGCCCGGAAGTGAGGTCACCAAACCCGGAAGTGACGTCACTAAACCCGGAAGTGAGGTCAGCAAATCCAGAAGTGACTTCAGCAGACCCAGAAGTGACTTCAGCAAACCCGGAAGTGAGGTCAGCAAACCCGGAAGTGAGGTCAGCAAACCCAGAAGTGAGGTCACCACACCCGGAAGTGAGGTCAGCATACCCGGAAGTGACGTCACCACACCCGGAAGTGATGTCACCACACCCGGAATTGAGGTCACCACACCCGGAAGTGACGTCACTATACCCGGAAGTGAGGTCAGCAAACCCAGAAGTGAGGTCAGCAAACCCGGAAGTGAGGTCACCACACCCGGAAGTGAGGTCAGCAAACCCGGAAGTGAGGTCACCACACCCGGAAGTGAGGTCACCAAACCCGGAAGTGACGTCACTAAACCCGGAAGTGAGGTCAGCAAATCCAGAAGTGACTTCAGCAGACCCAGAAGTGACTTCAGCAAACCCGGAAGTGAGGTCAGCAAACCCGGAAGTGAGGTCACCACACCCGGAAGTGAGGTCACCACACCCGGAAGTGACGTCACTAAACCCGGAAGTGAGGTCACCACACCCGGAAGTGAGGTCACAAAACCCGGAAGTGAGGTCACCAAACCCGGAAGTGACGTCACTAAACCCGGAAGTGAGGTCACTAAACCCGGAAGTGAGGTCAGCATACCCGGAAGTGAGGTAAGCAGACCAGGAAAGTGAGGTCTGCTAATTCGTTACTCAGGTCTGCAAACCCAGAAGTGATTTCAGCAGACCCAGAAGTGACTTCAGCAAACCCGGAAGTGAGGTCAGCAAACCCGGAAGTGAGGTCACCACACCCGGATGTGAGGTCACCACACCCGGAAGTGAGGTCAGCAAACCCGGAAGTGAGGTCACCACACCCGGAAGTGAGGTCACCAAACCCGGAAGTGACATCACTAAACACGGAAGTGAGGTCACCACACCCGGAAGTGACGTCACCACACCCGGAAGTGAGGTCACCAAACCCGGAAGTGAGGTCACCACACCCGGAAGTGACGTCACTAAACCCGGAAGTGAGGTCAGCAAACCCGGAACTGAGGTCAGCAAACCCGGAAGTGAGGTCACCACACCCGGAAGTGAGGTAACCAAACCCGGAAGTGACGTCACTAAACCCGGAAGTGCGGTAACCACACCCGGAAGTGAGGTCACCAAACCCGGAAGTGAGGTAAGCAGACCAGGAAAGTGAGGTCTGCTAATTCGGAACTCAGGTCTGCAAACCCAGAAGTGACTTCAGCAGACCCAGAAGTGACTTCAGCAAACCCGGAAGTGAGGTCAGCAAACCCGGAAGTGAGGTCACCACACCCGGAAGTGAGGTCACCACACCCGGAAGTGACGTCACTAAACCCGGAAGTGACGTCACTAAACCCGGAAGTGATGTCAGCAAACCCGGAAGTGACGTCATTAACCCGGAAGTGAGGTCACTAAACCCGGAAGTGAGGTCAGCATACCCGGAAGTGAGGTAAGCAGACCAGGAAAGTGAGGTCTGCTAATTCGTTACTCAGGTCTGCAAACCCAGAAGTGATTTCAGCAGACCCAGAAGTGACTTCAGCAAACCCGGAAGTGAGGTCAGCAAACCCGGAAGCGAGGTCACCACACCCGGAAGTGAGGTCACCACACCCGGAAGTGAGGTCAGCAAACCCGGAAGTGAGGTCACCACACCCGGAAGTGAGGTCACCAAACCCGGAAGTGACGTCACTAAACCCAGAAGTGAGGTCACCACACCCGGAAGTGAGGTCAGCATACCCGGAAGTGACGTCACCACACCCGGAAGTGAGGTCACCACACCCGGAAGTGACGTCACTAAACCCGGAAGTGAGGTCACCACGCCCGGAAGTGAGGTCACCAAACCCGGAAGTGACGTCACTAAACCCGGAAGTGAGGTCAGCAAACCCTGAAGTGAGGTCAGCAAACCCGGAAGTGACGTCACTAAACCCGGAAGTGAGGTCAGCAAACCCGGAAGTGAGGTCAGCAAACCCAGAAGTGAGGTCACCACACCCGGAAGTGAGGTCAGCATACCCGGAAGTGACGTCACCACACCCGGAAGTGAGGTCACCACACCCGGAAGTGAGGTCACCACACCCGGAAGTGACGTCACTAAACCCGGAAGTGAGGTCAGCAAACCCAGAAGTGAGGTCAGCAAACCCGGAAGTGAGGTCACCACACCTGGAAGTGAGGTCAGCAAACCCGGAAGTGAGGTCACCACACCCGGAAGGGAGGTCACCAAACCCGGAAGTGACGTCACTAAACCCGGAAGTGAGGTCAGCATACCCGGAAGTGAGGTCACCACACCCGGAAGTGAGGTCACCAAACCCGGAAGTGACGTCACTAAACCCGGAAGTGAGGTCAGCAAACCCGGAAGTGAGGTCAGCAAACCCGGAAGTGAGGTCACCACACCCGGAAGTGAGGTCACCAAACCCGGAAGTGAGGTCACCAAACCCGGAAGTGAGGTCAGCAAACCCGGAAGTGAGGTCACCAAACCCGGAAGTGAGGTCAGCAAACCCGGAAGTGAGGTCAGCAAACCCAGAAGTGAGGTCACCACACCCGGAAGTGAGGTCACCACACCCGGAAGTGACGGCACTAAACCCGGAAGTGAGGTCAGCAAACCCGGAAGTGAGGTCAGCAAACCCGGAAGTGAGGTCACCACACCCGGAAGTGAGGTCAGCAAACCCGGAAGTGAGGTCACCACACCCGGAAGTGAGGTCACCAAACCCGGAAGTGACGTCACTAAACCCGGAAGTGAGGTCAGCAAACCCAGAAGTGACTTCAGCAGACCCAGTAGTGACTTCAGCAAACCCGGAAGTGAGGTCAGCAAACCCGGAAGTGAGGTCAGCAAACCCGGAAGTGAGGTCACCAAACCCGGAAGTGACGTCACTAAACCCGGAAGTGAGGTCACCACACCCGGAAGTGAGGTCACAAAACCCGGAAGTGAGGTCACCAAACCCGGAAGTGACGTCACTAAACCCGGAAGTGAGGTCACCACACCCGGAAGTGACGTCACTAAACCCGGAAGTGAGGTCAGCATACCCGGAAGTGAGGTAAGCAGACCAGGAAAGTGAGGTCTGCTAATTCGGAACTCAGGTCTGCAAACCCAGAAGTGATTTCAGCAGACCCAGAAGTGACTTCAGCAAACCAGGAAGTGAGGTCAGCAAACCCGGAAGTGAGGTCACCACACCCGGAAGTGAGGTCACCACACCCGGAAGTGAGGTCACCAAACCCGGAAGTGACGTCACTAAACCCGGAAGTGAGGTCACCACACCCGGAAGTGAGGTCACCACACCCGGAAGTGAGGTCACCAAACCCGGAAGTGAGGTCACCACACCCGGAAGTGAGGTAACCAAACCCGGAAGTGACGTCACTAAACCCGGAAGTGAGGTCAGCAAACCCGGAAGTGAGGTCAGCAAACCCGGAAGTGAGGTCACCACACCCGGAAGTGAGGTCACCAAACCCGGAAGTGACGTCACTAAACCCGGAAGTGAGGTCAGCATACCCGAAAGTGAGGTCACCACACCCGGAAGTGAGGTCACCAAACCCAGAAGTGACGTCACTAAACCCGGAAGTGATGTCAGCAAACCCGGAAGTGAGGTCAGCAAACCCGGAAGTGAGGTCACCACACCCGGAAGTGAGGTCAGCAAACCCGGAAGTGAGGTCACCAAACCCGGAAGTGAGGTCATCAAACCCGGAAGTGAGGTAAGCAGACCAGGAAAGTGAGGTCTGCTAATTCGGAAGTCAGGTCTGCAAACCCAGAAGTGACTTCAGCAGACCCAGAAGTGACTTCAGCAAACCCGGAAGTGAGGTCAGCAAACCCGGAAGTGAGGTCACAACACCCGGAAGTGAGGTCACCACACCCGGAAGTGAGGTCAGCAAACCCGGAAGCTAGGTCACCACACCCGGAAGTCAGGTCACCAAACCCGGAAGTGACGTCACTAAACCCGGAAGTGATGTCAGCAACCCCGGAAGTGAGGTCAGCAAACCCGGAAGTGAGGTCACCACACCCGGAAGTGAGGTCACCAAACCCGGAAGTGAGGTCACCACACCCGGAAGTGAGGTCACCAAACCCGGAAGTGACGTCACTAATCCCGGAAGTGAGGTCACCAAACCCGGAAGTGAGGTCACCACACCAGGAAGTGAGGTCACCAAACCCGGAAGTGACGTCACTAAACCCGGAAGTGAGGTCAGCAAACCCGGAAGTGAGGTCAGCAAACCCAGAAGTGAGGTCACCACACCCGGAAGTGAGGTCAGCATACCCGGAAGTGACGTCACCACACCCGGAAGTGAGGTCACCACACCCGGAAGTGAGGTCACCACACCCGGAAGTGAGGTCACCACACCCGGAAGTGAGGTCACCAAACCCGGAAGTGACGTCACTAAACCCGGAAGTGAGGTCACCAAACCCGGAAGTGAGGTCACCACACCAGGAAGTGAGGTCACCAAACCCGGAAGTGACGTCACTAAACCCGGAAGTGAGGTCAGCAAACCCGGAAGTGAGGTCAGCAAACCCAGAAGTGAGGTCACCACACCCGGAAGTGAGGTCAGCATACCCGGAAGTGACGTCACCACACCCGGAAGTGAGGTCACCACACCCGGAAGTGAGGTCACCACACCCGGAAGTGACGTCACTAAACCCGGAAGTGAGGTCAGCAAACCCAGAAGTGACTTCAGCAGACCCGGAAGTGAGGTCAGCAAACCCGGAAGTGAGGTCAGCAAACCCGGAAGTGAGGTCAGCAAACCCGGAAGTGAGGTCACCACACCCGGAAGTGAGGTCAGCAAACCCGGAAGTGAGGTCACCAAACCCGGAAGTGACGTCACTAAACCCGGAAGTGAGGTCACCAAACCCGGAAGTGACGTCACTAAACCCGGAAGTGAGGTCAGCATACCCGAAAGTGAGGTCACCACACCCGGAAGTGAGGTCACCAAACCCGGAAGTGACGTCACTAAACCCGGAAGTGATGTCAGCAAACCCGGAAGTGAGGTCAGCAAACCCGGAAGTGAGGTCAGCAAACCCGGAAGTGAGGTCAGCAAACCCAGAAGTGAGGTCACCACACCCGGAAGTGAGGTCACCACAGCCGGAAGTGACGTCACTAAACCCGGAAGTGAGGTCAGCAAACCCGGAAGTGAAGTCAGCAAACCCGGAAGTGAGGTCACCACACCCGGAAGTGAGGTCAGCAAACCCGGAAGTGAGGTCACCACACCCGGAAGTGAGGTCACCAAACCCGGAAGTGACGTCACTAAACCCGGAAGTGAGGTCAGCAAACCCATAAGTGACTTCAGCAGAACCAGTAGTGACTTCAGCAAACCCGGAAGTGAGGTCAGCAAACCCGGAAGTGAGGTCAGCAAACCCGGAAGTGAGGTCACCAAACCCGGAAGTGACGTCACTAAACCCGGAAGTGAGGTCACCACACCCGGAAGTGAGGTCACCAAACCCGGAAGTGAGGTCACCAAACCCGGAAGTGACGTCACTAAACCCGGAAGTGAGGTCACCACACCCGGAAGTGACGTCACTAAACCCGGAAGTGAGGTCAGCATACCCGGAAGTGAGGTAAGCAGACCAGGAAAGTGAGGTCTGCTAATTCGGAACTCAGGTCTGCAAACCCAGAAGTGATTTCAGCAGACCCAGAAGTGACTTCAGCAAACCAGGAAGTGAGGTCAGCAAACCCGGAAGTGAGGTCACCACACCCGGAAGTGAGGTCACCACACCCGGAAGTGAGGTCACCAAACCCGGAAGTGACGTCACTAAACCCGGAAGTGAGGTCACCACACCCGGAAGTGAGGTCACCACACCCGGAAGTGAGGTCACCAAACCCGGAAGTGAGGTCACCACACCCGGAAGTGAGGTAACCAAACCCGGAAGTGACGTCACTAAACCCGGAAGTGAGGTCAGCAAACCCGGAAGTGAGGTCAGCAAACCCGGAAGTGAGGTCACCACACCCGGAAGTGAGGTCACCAAACCCGGAAGTGAGGTCACCAAACCTGGAAGTGAGGTCACCAAACCCGGAAGTGACGTCACTAAACCCGGAAGTGAGGTCAGCATACCCGGAAGTGAGGTCACCACACCCGGAAGTGAGGTCACCAAACCCGGAAGTGACGTCACTAAACCCGGAAGTGAGGTCAGCAAACCCGGAAGTGAGGTCAGCAAACCCGGAAGTGAGGTCACCACACCCGGAAGTGAGGTCACCAAACCCGGAAGTGAGGTCACCAAACCCGGAAGTGAGGTCAGCAAACCCATAAGTGAGGTCACCAAACCCGGAAGTGAGGTCAGCAAACCCGGAAGTGAGGTCAGCAAACCCAGAAGTGAGGTCACCACACCCGGAAGTGAGGTCACCACACCCGGAAGTGACGGCACTAAACCCGGAAGTGAGGTCAGCAAACCCGGAAGTGAGGTCAGCAAACCCGGAAGTGAGGTCACCACACCCGGAAGTGAGGTCAGCAAACCCGGAAGTGAGGTCACCACACCCGGAAGTGAGGTCACCAAACCCGGAAGTGACGTCACTAAACCCGGAAGTGAGGTCAGCAAACCCAGAAGTGACTTCAGCAGACCCAGTAGTGACTTCAGCAAACCCGGAAGTGAGGTCAGCAAACCCGGAAGTGAGGTCAGCAAACCCGGAAGTGAGGTCACCAAACCCGGAAGTGACGTCACTAAACCCGGAAGTGAGGTCACCACACCCGGAAGTGAGGTCACAAAACCCGGAAGTGAGGTCACCAAACCCGGAAGTGACGTCACTAAACCCGGAAGTGAGGTCACCACACCCGGAAGTGACGTCACTAAACCCGGAAGTGAGGTCAGCATACCCGGAAGTGAGGTAAGCAGACCAGGAAAGTGAGGTCTGCTAATTCGGAACTCAGGTCTGCAAACCCAGAAGTGATTTCAGCAGACCCAGAAGTGACTTCAGCAAACCAGGAAGTGAGGTCAGCAAACCCGGAAGTGAGGTCACCACACCCGGAAGTGAGGTCACCACACCCGGAAGTGAGGTCACCACACCCGGAAGTGAGGTCACCAAACCCGGAAGTGACGTCACTAAACCCGGAAGTGAGGTCACCACACCCGGAAGTGAGGTCACCACACCCGGAAGTGAGGTCACCAAACCCGGAAGTGAGGTCACCACACCCGGAAGTGAGGTAACCAAACCCGGAAGTGACGTCACTAAACCCGGAAGTGAGGTCAGCAAACCCGGAAGTGAGGTCAGCAAACCCGGAAGTGAGGTCACCACACCCGGAAGTGAGGTCACCAAACCCGGAAGTGACGTCACTAAACCCGGAAGTGAGGTCAGCATACCCGAAAGTGAGGTCACCACACCCGGAAGTGAGGTCACCAAACCCGGAAGTGACGTCACTAAACCCGGAAGTGATGTCAGCAAACCCGGAAGTGAGGTCAGCAAACCCGGAAGTGAGGTCACCACACCCGGAAGTGAGGTCAGCAAACCCGGAAGTGAGGTCACCAAACCCGGAAGTGAGGTCATCAAACCCGGAAGTGAGGTAAGCAGACCAGGAAAGTGAGGTCTGCTAATTCGGAAGTCAGGTCTGCAAACCCAGAAGTGACTTCAGCAGACCCAGAAGTGACTTCAGCAAACCCGGAAGTGAGGTCAGCAAACCCGGAAGTGAGGTCACAACACCCGGAAGTGAGGTCACCACACCCGGAAGTGAGGTCAGCAAACCCGGAAGCTAGGTCACCACACCCGGAAGTCAGGTCACCAAACCCGGAAGTGACGTCACTAAACCCGGAAGTGATGTCAGCAACCCCGGAAGTGAGGTCAGCAAACCCGGAAGTGAGGTCACCACACCCGGAAGTGAGGTCACCAAACCCGGAAGTGAGGTCACCACACCCGGAAGTGAGGTCACCAAACCCGGAAGTGACGTCACTAAACCCGGAAGTGAGGTCACCAAACCCGGAAGTGAGGTCACCACACCAGGAAGTGAGGTCACCAAACCCGGAAGTGACGTCACTAAACCCGGAAGTGAGGTCAGCAAACCCGGAAGTGAGGTCAGCAAACCCAGAAGTGAGGTCACCACACCCGGAAGTGAGGTCAGCATACCCGGAAGTGACGTCACCACACCCGGAAGTGAGGTCACCACACCCGGAAGTGAGGTCACCACACCCGGAAGTGACGTCACTAAACCCGGAAGTGAGGTCAGCAAACCCAGAAGTGACTTCAGCAGACCCAGAAGTGACTTCAGCAAACCCGGAAGTGAGGTCAGCAAACCCGGAAGTGAGGTCAGCAAACCCGGAAGTGAGGTCACCAAACCCGGAAGTGACGTCACTAAACCCGGAAGTGAGGTCACCACACCCGGAAGTGACGTCACTAAACCCGGAAGTGAGGTCAGCATACCCGGAAGTGAGGTAAGCAGACCAGGAAAGTGAGGTCTGCTAATTCGGAACTCAGGTCTGCAAACCCAGAAGTGATTTCAGCAGACCCAGAAGTGACTTCAGCAAACCAGGAAGTGAGGTCAGCAAACCCGGAAGTGAGGTCACCACACCCGGAAGTGAGGTCACCACACCCGGAAGTGAGGTCACCACACCCGGAAGTGAGGTCACCACACCCGGAAGTGAGGTCACCAAACCCGGAAGTGACGTCACTAAACCCGGAAGTGAGGTCACCACACCCGGAAGTGAGGTCACCACACCCGGAAGTGAGGTCACCAAACCCGGAAGTGAGGTCACCACACCCGGAAGTGAGGTAACCAAACCCGGAAGTGACGTCACTAAACCCGGAAGTGAGGTCAGCAAACCCGGAAGTGAGGTCAGCAAACCCGGAAGTGAGGTCACCACACCCGGAAGTGAGGTCACCAAACCCGGAAGTGACGTCACTAAACCCGGAAGTGAGGTCAGCATACCCGAAAGTGAGGTCACCACACCCGGAAGTGAGGTCACCAAACCCGGAAGTGACGTCACTAAACCCGGAAGTGATGTCAGCAAACCCGGAAGTGAGGTCAGCAAACCCGGAAGTGAGGTCACCACACCCGGAAGTGAGGTCAGCAAACCCGGAAGTGAGGTCACCAAACCCGGAAGTGAGGTCATCAAACCCGGAAGTGAGGTAAGCAGACCAGGAAAGTGAGGTCTGCTAATTCGGAAGTCAGGTCTGCAAACCCAGAAGTGACTTCAGCAGACCCAGAAGTGACTTCAGCAAACCCGGAAGTGAGGTCAGCAAACCCGGAAGTGAGGTCACAACACCCGGAAGTGAGGTCACCACACCCGGAAGTGAGGTCAGCAAACCCGGAAGCTAGGTCACCACACCCGGAAGTCAGGTCACCAAACCCGGAAGTGACGTCACTAAACCCGGAAGTGATGTCAGCAACCCCGGAAGTGAGGTCAGCAAACCCGGAAGTGAGGTCACCACACCCGGAAGTGAGGTCACCAAACCCGGAAGTGAGGTCACCACACCCGGAAGTGAGGTCACCAAACCCGGAAGTGACGTCACTAAACCCGGAAGTGAGGTCACCAAACCCGGAAGTGAGGTCACCACACCAGGAAGTGAGGTCACCAAACCCGGAAGTGACGTCACTAAACCCGGAAGTGAGGTCAGCAAACCCGGAAGTGAGGTCAGCAAACCCAGAAGTGAGGTCACCACACCCGGAAGTGAGGTCAGCATACCCGGAAGTGACGTCACCACACCCGGAAGTGAGGTCACCACACCCGGAAGTGAGGTCACCACACCCGGAAGTGACGTCACCAAACCCGGAAGTGAGGTCAGCAAACCCAGAAGTGACTTCAGCAGACCCAGAAGTGACTTCAGCAAACCCGGAAGTGAGGTCAGCAAACCCGGAAGTGAGGTCAGCAAACCCGGAAGTGAGGTCACCAAACCCGGAAGTGACGTCACTAAACCCGGAAGTGAGGTCACCACACCCGGAAGTGAGGTCAGCAAACCCGGAAGTGAGGTCACCAGACCCGGAAGTGACGTCACTAAACCCGGAAGTGAGGTCACCAAACCCGGAAGTGACGTCACTAAACCCGGAAGTGAGGTCAGCATACCCGAAAGTGAGGTCACCACACCCGGAAGTGAGGTCACCAAACCCGGAAGTGACGTCACTAAACCCGGAAGTGATGTCAGCAAACCCGGAAGTGAGGTCAGCAAACCCGGAAGTGAGGTCACCACACCCGGAAGTGAGGTCAGCAAACCCGGAAGTGAGGTCACCAAACCCGGAAGTGAGGTCATCAAACCCGGAAGTGAGGTAAGCAGACCAGGAAAGTGAGGTCTGCTAATTCGGAAGTCAGGTCTGCAAACCCAGAAGTGACTTCAGCAAACCCAGAAGTGACTTCAGCAAACCCGGAAGTGAGGTCAGCAAACCCGGAAGTGAGGTCACAACACCCGGAAGTGAGGTCACCACACCCGGAAGTGAGGTCAGCAAACCCGGAAGCTAGGTCACCACAGCCGGAAGTCAGGTCACCAAACCCGGAAGTGACGTCACTAAACCCGGAAGTGATGTCAGCAACCCCGGAAGTGAGGTCAGCAAACCCGGAAGTGAGGTCACCACACCCGGAAGTGAGGTCACCAAACCCGGAAGTGAGGTCACCACACCCGGAAGTGAGGTCACCAAACCCGGAAGTGACGTCACTAAACCCGGAAGTGAGGTCACCAAACCCGGAAGTGAGGTCACCACACCAGGAAGTGAGGTCACCAAACCCGGAAGTGATGTCACTAAACCCGGAAGTGAGGTCAGCAAACCCGGAAGTGAGGTCAGCAAACCCAGAAGTGAGGTCACCACACCCGGAAGTGAGGTCAGCATACCCGGAAGTGACGTCACCACACCCGGAAGTGAGGTCACCACACCCGGAAGTGACGTCACTAAACCCGGAAGTGAGGTCAGCAAACCCAGAAGTGACTTCAGCAGACCCAGAAGTGACTTCAGCAAACCCGGAAGTGAGGTCAGCAAACCCGGAAGTGAGGTCAGCAAACCCGGAAGTGAGGTCACCAAACCCGGAAGTGACGTCACTAAACCCGGAAGTGAGGTCACCACACCCGGAAGTGAGGTCAGCAAACCCGGAAGTGAGGTCACCAAACCCGGAAGTGACGTCACTAAACCCGGAAGTGAGGTCACCACACCCGGAAGTGACGTCACTAAACCCGGAAGTGAGGTCAGCATACCCGGAAGTGAGGTAAGCAGACCAGGAAAGTGAGGTCTGCTAATTCGGAACTCAGGTCTGCAAACCCAGAAGTGATTTCAGCAGACCCAGAAGTGACTTCAGCAAACCCGGAAGTGAGGTCAGCAAACCCGGAAGTGAGGTCACCACACCCGGAAGTGAGGTCACCACACCCGGAAGTGAGGTCAGCAAACCCGGAAGTGAGGTCACCACACCCGGAAGTGAGGTCACCAAACCCGGAAGTGACGTCACTAAACCCGGAAGTGAGGTCACCACACCCGGAAGTGAGGTCACCACACCCGGAAGTGAGGTCACCAAACCCGGAAGTGAGGTCACCACACCCGGAAGTGAGGTAACCAAACCCGGAAGTGACGTCACTAAACCCGGAAGTGAGGTCAGCAAACCCGGAAGTGAGGTCAGCAAACCCGGAAGTGAGGTCACCACACCCGGAAGTGAGGTCACCAAACCCGGAAGTGAGGTCACCACACCCGGAAGTGAGGTCACCAAACCCGGAAGTGACGTCACTAAACCCGGAAGTGAGGTCAGCATACCCGGAAGTGAGGTCACCACACCCGGAAGTGAGGTCACCAAACCCGGAAGTGACGTCACTAAACCCGGAAGTGATGTCAGCAAACCCGGAAGTGAGGTCAGCAAACCTGGAAGTGAGGTCACCACACCCGGAAGTGAGGTCAGCAAACCCGGAAGTGAGGTCACCAAACCCGGAAGCGAGGTCATCAAACCCGGAAGTGAGGTCTGCTAATTCGGAACTCAGGTCTGCAAACCCAGAAGTGACTTCATCAGACCCGGAAGTGAGGTCACCACACCCGGAAGTGAGGTCAGCAAACCCGGAAGTGAGGTCACCACACCCGGAAGTGAGGTCACCAAACCCGGAAGTGACGTCACTAAACCCGGAAGTGAGGTCACCACACCCGGAAGTGAGGTCACCACACCCGGAAGTGAGGTCACCAAACCCGGAAGTGAGGTCACCACACCCGGAAGTGAGGTAACCAAACCCGGAAGTGACGTCACTAAACCCGGAAGTGAGGTCAGCAAACCCGGAAGTGAGGTCAGCAAACCCGGAAGTGAGGTCACCACACCCGGAAGTGAGGTAACCAAACCCGGAATTGAGGTCACCACACCCGGAAGTGAGGTCACCAAACCCGGAAGTGACGTCACTAAACCCGGAAGTGAGGTCAGCATACCCGGAAGTGAGGTCACCACACCCGGAAGTGAGGTCACCAAACCCGGAAGTGACGTCACCAAACCCGGAAGTGAGGTCAGCAAACCCGGAAGTGAGGTCACCACACCCGGAAGTGATGTCAGCAAACCCGGAAGTGAGGTCAGCAAACCCGGAAGTGAGGTCACCACACCCGGAAGTGAGGTCACCAAACCCAGAAGTGACGTCACTAAACCCGGAAGTGAGGTCAGCAAACCCAGAAGTGACTTCAGCAGACCCATTAGTGACTTCAGCAAACCCGGAAGTGAGGTCAGCAAACCCGGAAGTGAGGTCAGCAAACCCGGAAGTGAGGTCAGCAAACCCGGAAGTGAGGTCACCACACTCGGAAGTGAGGTCACCACACCCGGAAGTGACGTCACTAAACCCGGAAGTGAGGTCAGCAAACCCAGAAGTGAGGTCAGCAAACCCGGAAGTGAGGTCACCACACCCGGAAGTGAGGTCAGCAAACCCGGAAGTGAGGTCACCACACCCGGAAGTGAGGTCACCAAACCCGGAAGTGACGTCACTAAACCCGGAAGTGAGGTCAGCAAATCCAGAAGTGACTTCAGCAGACCCAGAAGTGACTTCAGCAAACCCGGAAGTGAGGTCAGCAAACCCGGAAGTGAGGTCAGCAAACCCGGAAGTGAGGTCACCAAACCCGGAAGTGACGTCACTAAACCCGGAAGTGAGGTCACCACACCCGGAAGTGAGGTCACAAAACCCGGAAGTGAGGTCACCAAACCCGGAAGTGACGTCACTAAACCCGGAAGTGAGGTCACTAAACCCGGAAGTGAGGTCAGCATACCCGGAAGTGAGGTAAGCAGACTAGGACAGTGAGGTCTGCTAATTCGTTACTCAGGTCTGCAAACCCAGAAGTGATTTCAGCAGACCCAGAAGTGACTTCAGCAAACCCGGAAGTGAGGTCAGCAAACCCGGAAGTGAGGTCACCACACCCGGAAGTGAGGTCACCACACCCGGAAGTGAGGTCAGCAAACCCGGAAGTGAGGTCACCACACCCGGAAGTGAGGTCACCAAACCCGGAAGTGACATCACTAAACCCGGAAGTGAGGTCACCACACCCGGAAGTGAGGTCACCACACCCGGAAGTGACGTCACTAAACCCGGAAGTGAGGTCACCACACCCGGAAGTGAGGTAACCAAACCCGGAAGTGACGTCACTAAACCAGGAAGTGAGGTCAGCAAACCCGGAAGTGAGGTCAGCAAACCCGGAAGTGAGGTCACCACACCCGGAAGTGAGGTCAGCAAACTCGGAAGTGAGGTCACCACACCCGGAAGTGAGGTCACCAAACCCGGAAGTGACGTCACTAAACACGGAAGTGAGGTCAGCATACCCGGAAGTGAGGTCACCACACCCGGAAGTGAGGTCACCAAACCCGGAAGTGACGTCACTAAACCCGGAAGTGATGTCAGCAAACCCGGAAGTGAGGTCAGCAAACCCGGAAGTGAGGTCACCACACCCGGAAGTGAGGTCAGCAAACCCGGAAGTGAGGTCACCAAACCCGGAAGTGAGGTCATCAAACCCGGAAGTGAGGTAAGCAGACCAGGAAAGTGAGGTCTGCTAATTCGGAACTCAGGTCTGCAAACCCAGAAGTGACTTCAGCAGACCCAGAAGTGACTTCAGCAAACCCGGAAGTGAGGTCAGCAAACCCGGAAGTGAGGTCACCACACCCGGAAGTGAGGTCACCACACCCGGAAGTGAGGTCAGCAAACCCGGAAGTGAGGTCACCACACCCGGAAGTGAGGTCACCAAACCCGGAAGTGACGTCACTAAACCCAGAAGTGAGGTCACCACACCCGGAAGTGAGGTCAGCATACCCGGAAGTGACGTCACCACACCCGGAAGTGAGGTCACCACACCCGGAAGTGAGGTCACCACACCCGGAAGTGACGTCACTAAACCCGGAAGTGAGGTCAGCAAACCCAGAAGTGGGGTCAGCAAACCCGGAAGTGAGGTCACCACACCCGGAAGTGAGGTCAGCAAACCCGGAAGTGAGGTCACCACACCCGGAAGGGAGGTCACCAAACCCGGAAGTGACGTCACTAAACCCGGAAGTGAGGTCAGCATACCCGGAAGTGAGGTCACCACACCCGGAAGTGAGGTCACCAAACCCGGAAGTGACGTCACTAAAACCGGAAGTGAGGTCAGCAAACCCGGAAGTGAGGTCAGCAAACCCGGAAGTGAGGTCACCACACCCGGAAGTGAGGTCACCAAACCCGGATGTGAGGTCACCAAACCCGGAAGTGAGGTCAGCAAACCCGGAAGTGAGGTCACCAAACCCGGAAGTGAGGTCAGCAAACCCGGAAGTGAGGTCAGCAAACCCAGAAGTGAGGTCACCACACCCGGAAGTGAGGTCACCACACCCGGAAGTGACGGCACTAAACCCGGAAGTGAGGTCAGCAAACCCGGAAGTGAGGTCAGCAAACCCGGAAGTGAGGTCACCACACCCGGAAGTGAGGTCAGCAAACCCGGAAGTGAGGTCACCACACCCGGAAGTGAGGTCACCAAACCCGGAAGTGACGTCACTAAACCCGGAAGTGAGGTCAGCAAACCCAGAAGTGACTTCAGCAGACCCAGTAGTGACTTCAGCAAACCCGGAAGTGAGGTCAGCAAACCCGGAAGTGAGGTCAGCAAACCCGGAAGTGAGGTCACCAAACCCGGAAGTGACGTCACTAAACCCGGAAGTGAGGTCACCACACCCGGAAGTGAGGTCACAAAACCCGGAAGTGAGGTCACCAAACCCGGAAGTGACGTCACTAAACCCGGAAGTGAGGTCACCACACCCGGAAGTGACGTCACTAAACCCGGAAGTGAGGTCAGCATACCCGGAAGTGAGGTAAGCAGACCAGGAAAGTGAGGTCTGCTAATTCGGAACTCAGGTCTGCAAACCCAGAAGTGATTTCAGCAGACCCAGAAGTGACTTCAGCAAACCAGGAAGTGAGGTCAGCAAACCCGGAAGTGAGGTCACCACACCCGGAAGTGAGGTCACCACACCCGGAAGTGAGGTCACCACACCCGGAAGTGAGGTCACCAAACCCGGAAGTGACGTCACTAAACCCGGAAGTGAGGTCACCACACCCGGAAGTGAGGTCACCACACCCGGAAGTGAGGTCACCAAACCCGGAAGTGAGGTCACCACACCCGGAAGTGAGGTAACCAAACCCGGAAGTGACGTCACTAAACCCGGAAGTGAGGTCAGCAAACCCGGAAGTGAGGTCAGCAAACCCGGAAGTGAGGTCACCACACCCGGAAGTGAGGTCACCAAACCCGGAAGTGACGTCACTAAACCCGGAAGTGAGGTCAGCATACCCGAAAGTGAGGTCACCACACCCGGAAGTGAGGTCACCAAACCCGGAAGTGACGTCACTAAACCCGGAAGTGATGTCAGCAAACCCGGAAGTGAGGTCAGCAAACCCGGAAGTGAGGTCACCACACCCGGAAGTGAGGTCAGCAAACCCGGAAGTGAGGTCACCAAACCCAAAAGTGAGGTCATCAAACCCGGAAGTGAGGTAAGCAGACCAGGAAAGTGAGGTCTGCTAATTCGGAAGTCAGGTCTGCAAACCCAGAAGTGACTTCAGCAGACCCAGAAGTGACTTCAGCAAACCCGGAAGTGAGGTCAGCAAACCCGGAAGTGAGGTCACAACACCCGGAAGTGAGGTCACCACACCCGGAAGTGAGGTCAGCAAACCCGGAAGCTAGGTCACCACACCCGGAAGTCAGGTCACCAAACCCGGAAGTGACGTCACTAAACCCGGAAGTGATGTCAGCAACCCCGGAAGTGAGGTCAGCAAACCCGGAAGTGAGGTCACCACACCCGGAAGTGAGGTCACCAAACCCGGAAGTGAGGTCACCACACCCGGAAGTGAGGTCACCAAACCCGGAAGTGACGTCACTAAACCCGGAAGTGAGGTCACCAAACCCGGAAGTGAGGTCACCACACCAGGAAGTGAGGTCACCAAACCCGGAAGTGACGTCACTAAACCCGGAAGTGAGGTCAGCAAACCCGGAAGTGAGGTCAGCAAACCCAGAAGTGAGGTCACCACACCCGGAAGTGAGGTCAGCATACCCGGAAGTGACGTCACCACACCCGGAAGTGAGGTCACCACACCCGGAAGTGAGGTCACCACACCCGGAAGTGACGTCACTAAACCCGGAAGTGAGGTCAGCAAACCCAGAAGTGACTTCAGCAGACCCGGAAGTGAGGTCAGCAAACCCGGAAGTGAGGTCAGCAAACCCGGAAGTGAGGTCAGCAAACCCGGAAGTGAGGTCACCAAACCCGGAAGTGACGTCACTAAACCCGGAAGTGAGGTCACCACACCCGGAAGTGAGGTCAGCAAACCCGGAAGTGAGGTCACCAAACCCGGAAGTGACGTCACTAAACCCGGAAGTGAGGTCACCAAACCCGGAAGTGACGTCACTAAACCCGGAAGTGAGGTCAGCATACCCGAAAGTGAGGTCACCACACCCGGAAGTGAGGTCACCAAACCCGGAAGTGACGTCACTAAACCCGGAAGTGAGGTCAGCAAACCCGGAAGTGAGGTCAGCAAACCCGGAAGTGAGGTCACCACACCCGGAAGTGAGGTCACTAAACCCGGAAGTGAGGTCACCAAACCCGGAAGTGAGGTCATCAAACCCGGAAGTGAGGTAAGCAGACCAGGAAAGTGAGGTCTGCTAATTCGGAAGTCAGGTCTGCAAACCCAGAAGTGACTTCAGCAAACCCAGAAGTGACTTCAGCAAACCCGGAAGTGAGGTCAGCAAACCCGGAAGTGAGGTCACAACACCCGGAAGTGAGGTCACCACACCCGGAAGTGAGGTCAGCAAACCCGGAAGCTAGGTCACCACACCCGGAAGTCAGGTCACCAAACCCGGAAGTGACGTCACTAAACCCGGAAGTGACTTCAGCAAACCAGGAAGTGAGGTCAGCAAACCCGGAAGTGAGGTCACCACACCCGGAAGTGAGGTCACCACACCCGGAAGTGAGGTCACCACACCCGGAAGTGAGGTCACCAAACCCGGAAGTGACGTCACTAAACCCGGAAGTGAGGTCACCACACCCGGAAGTGAGGTCACCACACCCGGAAGTGAGGTCACCAAACCCGGAAGTGAGGTCACCACACCCGGAAGTGAGGTAACCAAACCCGGAAGTGACGTCACTAAACCCGGAAGTGAGGTCAGCAAACCCGGAAGTGAGGTCAGCAAACCCGGAAGTGAGGTCACCACACCCGGAAGTGAGGTCACCAAACCCGGAAGTGACGTCACTAAACCCGGAAGTGAGGTCAGCATACCCGAAAGTGAGGTCACCACACCCGGAAGTGAGGTCACCAAACCCGGAAGTGACGTCACTAAACCCGGAAGTGATGTCAGCAAACCCGGAAGTGAGGTCAGCAAACCCGGAAGTGAGGTCACCACACCCGGAAGTGAGGTCAGCAAACCCGGAAGTGAGGTCACCAAACCCAAAAGTGAGGTCATCAAACCCGGAAGTGAGGTAAGCAGACCAGGAAAGTGAGGTCTGCTAATTCGGAAGTCAGGTCTGCAAACCCAGAAGTGACTTCAGCAGACCCAGAAGTGACTTCAGCAAACCCGGAAGTGAGGTCAGCAAACCCGGAAGTGAGGTCACAACACCCGGAAGTGAGGTCACCACACCCGGAAGTGAGGTCAGCAAACCCGGAAGCTAGGTCACCACACCCGGAAGTCAGGTCACCAAACCCGGAAGTGACGTCACTAAACCCGGAAGTGATGTCAGCAACCCCGGAAGTGAGGTCAGCAAACCCGGAAGTGAGGTCACCACACCCGGAAGTGAGGTCACCAAACCCGGAAGTGAGGTCACCACACCCGGAAGTGAGGTCACCAAACCCGGAAGTGACGTCACTAAACCCGGAAGTGAGGTCACCAAACCCGGAAGTGAGGTCACCACACCAGGAAGTGAGGTCACCAAACCCGGAAGTGACGTCACTAAACCCGGAAGTGAGGTCAGCAAACCCGGAAGTGAGGTCAGCAAACCCAGAAGTGAGGTCACCACACCCGGAAGTGAGGTCAGCATACCCGGAAGTGACGTCACCACACCCGGAAGTGAGGTCACCACACCCGGAAGTGAGGTCACCACACCCGGAAGTGACGTCACTAAACCCGGAAGTGAGGTCAGCAAACCCAGAAGTGACTTCAGCAGACCCGGAAGTGAGGTCAGCAAACCCGGAAGTGAGGTCAGCAAACCCGGAAGTGAGGTCAGCAAACCCGGAAGTGAGGTCACCAAACCCGGAAGTGACGTCACTAAACCCGGAAGTGAGGTCACCACACCCGGAAGTGAGGTCAGCAAACCCGGAAGTGAGGTCACCAAACCCGGAAGTGACGTCACTAAACCCGGAAGTGAGGTCACCAAACCCGGAAGTGACGTCACTAAACCCGGAAGTGAGGTCAGCATACCCGAAAGTGAGGTCACCACACCCGGAAGTGAGGTCACCAAACCCGGAAGTGACGTCACTAAACCCGGAAGTGAGGTCAGCAAACCCGGAAGTGAGGTCAGCAAACCCGGAAGTGAGGTCACCACACCCGGAAGTGAGGTCACTAAACCCGGAAGTGAGGTCACCAAACCCGGAAGTGAGGTCATCAAACCCGGAAGTGAGGTAAGCAGACCAGGAAAGTGAGGTCTGCTAATTCGGAAGTCAGGTCTGCAAACCCAGAAGTGACTTCAGCAAACCCAGAAGTGACTTCAGCAAACCCGGAAGTGAGGTCAGCAAACCCGGAAGTGAGGTCACAACACCCGGAAGTGAGGTCACCACACCCGGAAGTGAGGTCAGCAAACCCGGAAGCTAGGTCACCACACCCGGAAGTCAGGTCACCAAACCCGGAAGTGACGTCACTAAACCCGGAAGTGATGTCAGCAACCCCGGAAGTGAGGTCAGCAAACCCGGAAGTGAGGTCACCACACCCGGAAGTGAGGTCACCAAACCCGGAAGTGAGGTCACCACACCCGGAAGTGAGGTCACCAAACCCGGAAGTGACGTCACTAAACCCGGAAGTGAGGTCACCAAACCCGGAAGTGAGGTCACCACACCAGGAAGTGAGGTCACCAAACCCGGAAGTGATGTCACTAAACCCGGAAGTGAGGTCAGCAAACCCGGAAGTGAGGTCAGCAAACCCAGAAGTGAGGTCACCACACCCGGAAGTGAGGTCAGCATACCCGGAAGTGACGTCACCACACCCGGAAGTGAGGTCACCACACCCGGAAGTGAGGTCACCACACCCGGAAGTGACGTCACTAAACCCGGAAGTGAGGTCAGCAAACCCAGAAGTGACTTCAGCAGACCCAGAAGTGACTTCAGCAAACCCGGAAGTGAGGTCAGCAAACCCGGAAGTGAGGTCAGCAAACCCGGAAGTGAGGTCACCAAACCCGGAAGTGACGTCACTAAACCCGGAAGTGAGGTCACCACACCCGGAAGTGAGGTCAGCAAACCCGGAAGTGAGGTCACCAAACCCGGAAGTGACGTCACTAAACCCGGAAGTGAGGTCACCACACCCGGAAGTGACGTCACTAAACCCGGAAGTGAGGTCAGCATACCCGGAAGTGAGGTAAGCAGACCAGGAAAGTGAGGTCTGCTAATTCGGAACTCAGGTCTGCAAACCCAGAAGTGATTTCAGCAGACCCAGAAGTGACTTCAGCAAACCCGGAAGTGAGGTCAGCAAACCCGGAAGTGAGGTCACCACACCCGGAAGTGAGGTCACCACACCCGGAAGTGAGGTCAGCAAACCCGGAAGTGAGGTCACCACACCCGGAAGTGAGGTCACCAAACCCGGAAGTGACGTCACTAAACCCGGAAGTGAGGTCACCACACCCAGAAGTGAGGTCACCACACCCGGAAGTGAGGTCACCAAACCCGGAAGTGAGGTCACCACACCCGGAAGTGAGGTAACCAAACCCGGAAGTGACGTCACTAAACCCGGAAGTGAGGTCAGCAAACCCGGAAGTGAGGTCAGCAAACCCGGAAGTGAGGTCACCACACCCGGAAGTGAGGTCACCAAACCCGGAAGTGAGGTCACCACACCCGGAAGTGAGGTCACCAAACCCGGAAGTGACGTCACTAAACCCGGAAGTGAGGTCAGCATACCCGGAAGTGAGGTCACCACACCCGGAAGTGAGGTCACCAAACCCGGAAGTGACGTCACTAAACCCGGAAGTGATGTCAGCAAACCCGGAAGTGAGGTCAGCAAACCTGGAAGTGAGGTCACCACACCCGGAAGTGAGGTCAGCAAACCCGGAAGTGAGGTCACCAAACCCGGAAGCGAGGTCATCAAACCCGGAAGTGAGGTCTGCTAATTCGGAACTCAGGTCTGCAAACCCAGAAGTGACTTCATCAGACCCGGAAGTGAGGTCACCACACCCGGAAGTGAGGTCAGCAAACCCGGAAGTGAGGTCACCACACCCGGAAGTGAGGTCACCAAACCCGGAAGTGACGTCACTAAACCCGGAAGTGAGGTCACCACACCCGGAAGTGAGGTCACCACACCCGGAAGTGAGGTCACCAAACCCGGAAGTGAGGTCACCACACCCGGAAGTGAGGTAACCAAACCCGGAAGTGACGTCACTAAACCCGGAAGTGAGGTCAGCAAACCCGGAAGTGAGGTCAGCAAACCCGGAAGTGAGGTCACCACACCCGGAAGTGAGGTAACCAAACCCGGAAGTGAGGTCACCACACCCGGAAGTGAGGTCACCAAACCCGGAAGTGACGTCACTAAACCCGGAAGTGAGGTCAGCATACCCGGAAGTGAGGTCACCACACCCGGAAGTGAGGTCACCAAACCCGGAAGTGACGTCACCAAACCCGGAAGTGAGGTCAGCAAACCCGGAAGTGAGGTCACCACACCCGGAAGTGATGTCAGCAAACCCGGAAGTGAGGTCAGCAAACCCGGAAGTGAGGTCACCACACCCGGAAGTGAGGTCACCAAACCCAGAAGTGACGTCACTAAACCCGGAAGTGAGGTCAGCAAACCCAGAAGTGACTTCAGCAGACCCATTAGTGACTTCAGCAAACCCGGAAGTGAGGTCAGCAAACCCGGAAGTGAGGTCAGCAAACCCGGAAGTGAGGTCAGCAAACCCGGAAGTGAGGTCACCACACTCGGAAGTGAGGTCACCACACCCGGAAGTGACGTCACTAAACCCGGAAGTGAGGTCAGCAAACCCAGAAGTGAGGTCAGCAAACCCGGAAGTGAGGTCACCACACCCGGAAGTGAGGTCAGCAAACCCGGAAGTGAGGTCACCACACCCGGAAGTGAGGTCACCAAACCCGGAAGTGACGTCACTAAACCCGGAAGTGAGGTCAGCAAATCCAGAAGTGACTTCAGCAGACCCAGAAGTGACTTCAGCAAACCCGGAAGTGAGGTCAGCAAACCCGGAAGTGAGGTCAGCAAACCCGGAAGTGAGGTCACCAAACCCGGAAGTGACGTCACTAAACCCGGAAGTGAGGTCACCACACCCGGAAGTGAGGTCACAAAACCCGGAAGTGAGGTCACCAAACCCGGAAGTGACGTCACTAAACCCGGAAGTGAGGTCACTAAACCCGGAAGTGAGGTCAGCATACCCGGAAGTGAGGTAAGCAGACCAGGACAGTGAGGTCTGCTAATTCGTTACTCAGGTCTGCAAACCCAGAAGTGATTTCAGCAGACCCAGAAGTGACTTCAGCAAACCCGGAAGTGAGGTCAGCAAACCCGGAAGTGAGGTCACCACACCCGGAAGTGAGGTCACCACACCCGGAAGTGAGGTCAGCAAACCCGGAAGTGAGGTCACCACACCCGGAAGTGAGGTCACCAAACCCGGAAGTGACATCACTAAACCCGGAAGTGAGGTCACCACACCCGGAAGTGAGGTCACCACACCCGGAAGTGACGTCACTAAACCCGGAAGTGAGGTCACCACACCCGGAAGTGAGGTAACCAAACCCGGAAGTGACGTCACTAAACCAGGAAGTGAGGTCAGCAAACCCGGAAGTGAGGTCAGCAAACCCGGAAGTGAGGTCACCACACCCGGAAGTGAGGTCAGCAAACTCGGAAGTGAGGTCACCACACCCGGAAGTGAGGTCACCAAACCCGGAAGTGACGTCACTAAACACGGAAGTGAGGTCAGCATACCCGGAAGTGAGGTCACCACACCCGGAAGTGAGGTCACCAAACCCGGAAGTGACGTCACTAAACCCGGAAGTGATGTCAGCAAACCCGGAAGTGAGGTCAGCAAACCCGGAAGTGAGGTCACCACACCCGGAAGTGAGGTCAGCAAACCCGGAAGTGAGGTCACCAAACCCGGAAGTGAGGTCATCAAACCCGGAAGTGAGGTAAGCAGACCAGGAAAGTGAGGTCTGCTAATTCGGAACTCAGGTCTGCAAACCCAGAAGTGACTTCAGCAGACCCAGAAGTGACTTCAGCAAACCCGGAAGTGAGGTCAGCAAACCCGGAAGTGAGGTCACCACACCCGGAAGTGAGGTCACCACACCCGGAAGTGAGGTCAGCAAACCCGGAAGTGAGGTCACCACACCCGGAAGTGAGGTCACCAAACCCGGAAGTGACGTCACTAAACCCAGAAGTGAGGTCACCACACCCGGAAGTGAGGTCAGCATACCCGGAAGTGACGTCACCACACCCGGAAGTGAGGTCACCACACCCGGAAGTGACGTCACTAAACCCGGAAGTGAGGTCACCACGCCCGGAAGTGAGGTCACCAAACCCGGAAGTGACGTCACTAAACCCGGAAGTGAGGTCAGCAAACCCGGAAGTGAGGTCAGCAAACCCGGAAGTGACGTCACTAAACCCGGAAGTGAGGTCAGCAAACCCGGAAGTGAGGTCAGCAAACCCAGAAGTGAGGTCACCACACCCGGAAGTGAGGTCAGCATACCCGGAAGTGACGTCACCACACCCGGAAGTGAGGTCACCACACCCGGAAGTGAGGTCACCACACCCGGAAGTGACGTCACTAAACCCGGAAGTGAGGTCAGCAAACCCAGAAGTGAGGTCAGCAAACCCGGAAGTGAGGTCACCACACCCGGAAGTGAGGTCAGCAAACCCGGAAGTGAGGTCACCACACCCGGAAGGGAGGTCACCAAACCCGGAAGTGACGTCACTAAACCCGGAAGTGAGGTCAGCAAATCCAGAAGTGACTTCAGCAGACCCAGAAGTGACTTCAGCAAACCCGGAAGTGAGGTCAGCAAACCCGGAAGTGAGGTCAGCAAACCCGGAAGTGAGGTCACCAAACCCGGAAGTGACGTCACTAAACCCGGAAGTGAGGTCGCCACACCCGGAAGTGAGGTCACAAAACCCGGAAGTGAGGTCACCAAACCCGGAAGTGACGTCACTAAACCCGGAAGTGAGGTCACTAAACCCGGAAGTGAGGTCAGCATACCCGGAAGTGAGGTAAGCAGACCAGGAAAGTGAGGTCTGCTAATTCGTTACTCAGGTCTGCAAACCCAGAAGTGATTTCAGCAGACCCAGAAGTGACTTCAGCAAACCCGGAAGTGAGGTCAGCAAACCCGGAAGTGAGGTCACCACACCCGGAAGTGAGGTCACCACACCCGGAAGTGAGGTCAGCAAACCCGGAAGTGAGGTCACCACACCCGGAAGTGAGGTCACCAAACCCGGAAGTGACATCACTAATCCCGGAAGTGAGGTCACCACACCCGGAAGTGACGTCACCACACCCGGAAGTGAGGTCACCAAACCCGGAAGTGAGGTCACCACACCCGGAAGTGAGGTAACCAAACCCGGAAGTGACGTCACTAAACCAGGAAGTGAGGTCAGCAAACCCGGAAGTGAGGTCAGCAAACCCGGAAGTGAGGTCACCACACCCGGAAGTGAGGTCAGCAAACCCGGAAGTGAGGTCACCACACCCGGAAGTGAGGTCACCAAACCCGGAAGTGACGTCACTAAACACGGAAGTGAAGTCAGCATACCCGGAAGTGAGGTCACCACACCCGGAAGTGAGGTCACCAAACCCGGAAGTGACGTCACTAAACCCGGAAGTGATGTCAGCAAACCCGGAAGTGAGGTCAGCAAACCCGGAAGTGAGGTCACCACACCCGGAAGTGAGGTCAGCAAACCCGGAAGTGAGGTCACCAAACCCAGAAGTGAGGTCATCAAACCCGGAAGTGAGGTAAGCAGACCAGGAAAGTGAGGTCTGCTAATTCGGAACTCAGGTCTGCAAACCCAGAAGTGACTTCAGCAGACCCAGAAGTGACTTCAGCAAACCCGGAAGTGAGGTCAGCAAACCCGGAAGTGAGGTCACCACACCCGGAAGTGAGGTCAGCAAACCCGGAAGTGAGGTCACCACACCCGGAAGTGAGGTCACCAAACCCGGAAGTGACGTCACTAAACCCGGAAGTGATGTCAGCAAACCCGGAAGTGAGGTCAGCAAACCCAGAAGTGAGGTCACCACACCCGGAAGTGAGGTCACCAAACCCGGAAGTGAGGTCACCACACCCGGAAGTGAGGTCACCAAACCCGGAAGTGACGTCACTAAACCCGGAAGTGAGGTCAGCAAACCCGGAAGTGAGGTCAGCAAACCCGGAAGTGAGGTCACCACACCCGGAAGTGAGGTCACCAAACCCGGAAGTGAGGTCACCACACCCGGAAGTGAGGTCACCAAACCCGGAAGTGACGTCACTAAACCCGGAAGTGAGGTCAGCAAACCCGGAAGTGAGGTCAGCAAACCCAGAAGTGAGGTCACCACACCCGGAAGTGAGGTCAGCATACCCGGAAGTGACGTCACCACACCCGGAAGTGAGGTCACCACACCCGGAAGTGACGTCACTAAACCCGGAAGTGAGGTCACCACGCCCGGAAGTGAGGTCACCAAACCCGGAAGTGACGTCACTAAACCCGGAAGTGAGGTCAGAAAACCCGGAAGTGAGGTCAGCAAACCCGGAAGTGACGTCACTAAACCCGGAAATGAGGTCAGCAAACCCGGAAGTGAGGTCAGCAAACCCAGAAGTGAGGTCACCACACCCGGAAGTGAGGTCAGCATACCCGGAAGTGACGTCACCACACCCGGAAGTGAGGTCACCACACCCGGAAGTGAGGTCACCAAACCCGGAAGTGCCGTCACTAAACCCGGAAGTGAGGTCACCACACCCGGAAGTGACGTCACTAAACCCGGAAGTGATGTCAGCATACCCGGAAGTGAGGTAAGCAGACCAGGAAATTGAGGTCTGCTAATTCGGAACTCAGGTCTGCAAACCCAGAAGTGACTTCAGCAGACCCAGAAGTGACTTCAGCAAACCCGGAAGTGAGGTCAGCAAACCCGGAAGTGAGGTCACCACACCCGGAAGTGAGGTCACCACACCCGGAAGTGAGGTCAGCAAACCCGGAAGTGAGGTCACCACACCCGGAAGTGAGGTCACCAAACCCGGAAGTGACGTCACTAAACCCGGAAGTGATGTCACCAAACCCGGAAGTGAGGTCAGCAAACCCGGAAGTGAGGTCACTAAACCCGGAAGTGAGGTCAGCAAACCCGGAAGTGAGGTCAGCAAACCCGGAAGTGAGGTCACCACACCCGGAAGTGAGGTCACCAAACCCGGAAGTGAGGTCACCACACCCGGAAGTGAGGTCACCAAACCCGGAAGTGACGTCACTAAACCCGGAAGTGAGGTCAGCAAACCCGGAAGTGAGGTCAGCAAACCCAGAAGTGAGGTCACCACACCCGGAAGTGAGGTCAGCATACCCGGAAGTGACGTCACCACACCCGGAAGTGAGGTCACCACACCCGGAAGTGACGTCACTAAACCCGGAAGTGAGGTCACCACGCCCGGAAGTGAGGTCACCAAACCCGGAAGTGACGTCACTAAACCCGGAAGTGAGGTCAGCAAATCCAGAAGTGACTTCAGCAGACCCAGAAGTGACTTCAGCAAACCCGGAAGTGAGGTCAGCAAACCCGGAAGTGAGGTCAGCAAACCCAGAAGTGAGGTCACCACACCCGGAAGTGAGGTCAGCATACCCGGAAGTGACGTCACCACACCCGGAAGTGATGTCACCACACCCGGAATTGAGGTCACCACACCCGGAAGTGACGTCACTATACCCGGAAGTGAGGTCAGCAAACCCAGAAGTGAGGTCAGCAAACCCGGAAGTGAGGTCACCACACCCGGAAGTGAGGTCAGCAAACCCGGAAGTGAGGTCACCACACCCGGAAGTGAGGTCACCAAACCCGGAAGTGACGTCACTAAACCCGGAAGTGAGGTCAGCAAATCCA
Organism: Coturnix japonica; assembly: GCF_054131305.1. Taxonomy (NCBI): domain Eukaryota; kingdom Metazoa; phylum Chordata; class Aves; order Galliformes; family Phasianidae; genus Coturnix; species Coturnix japonica. The sequence continues at coordinate 527,344 of NW_028188980.1, forward strand.
GAAGTGACTTCAGCAGACCCAGAAGTGACTTCAGCAAACCCGGAAGTGAGGTCAGCAAACCCGGAAGTGAGGTCACCACACCCGGAAGTGAGGTCACCACACCCGGAAGTGACGTCACTAAACCCGGAAGTGAGGTCACCACACCCGGAAGTGAGGTCACAAAACCCGGAAGTGAGGTCACCAAACCCGGAAGTGACGTCACTAAACCCGGAAGTGAGGTCACTAAACCCGGAAGTGAGGTCAGCATACCCGGAAGTGAGGTAAGCAGACCAGGAAAGTGAGGTCTGCTAATTCGTTACTCAGGTCTGCAAACCCAGAAGTGATTTCAGCAGACCCAGAAGTGACTTCAGCAAACCCGGAAGTGAGGTCAGCAAACCCGGAAGTGAGGTCACCACACCCGGATGTGAGGTCACCACACCCGGAAGTGAGGTCAGCAAACCCGGAAGTGAGGTCACCACACCCGGAAGTGAGGTCACCAAACCCGGAAGTGACATCACTAAACACGGAAGTGAGGTCACCACACCCGGAAGTGACGTCACCACACCCGGAAGTGAGGTCACCAAACCCGGAAGTGAGGTCACCACACCCGGAAGTGACGTCACTAAACCCGGAAGTGAGGTCAGCAAACCCGGAACTGAGGTCAGCAAACCCGGAAGTGAGGTCACCACACCCGGAAGTGAGGTAACCAAACCCGGAAGTGACGTCACTAAACCCGGAAGTGCGGTAACCACACCCGGAAGTGAGGTCACCAAACCCGGAAGTGAGGTAAGCAGACCAGGAAAGTGAGGTCTGCTAATTCGGAACTCAGGTCTGCAAACCCAGAAGTGACTTCAGCAGACCCAGAAGTGACTTCAGCAAACCCGGAAGTGAGGTCAGCAAACCCGGAAGTGAGGTCACCACACCCGGAAGTGAGGTCACCACACCCGGAAGTGACGTCACTAAACCCGGAAGTGACGTCACTAAACCCGGAAGTGATGTCAGCAAACCCGGAAGTGACGTCATTAACCCGGAAGTGAGGTCACTAAACCCGGAAGTGAGGTCAGCATACCCGGAAGTGAGGTAAGCAGACCAGGAAAGTGAGGTCTGCTAATTCGTTACTCAGGTCTGCAAACCCAGAAGTGATTTCAGCAGACCCAGAAGTGACTTCAGCAAACCCGGAAGTGAGGTCAGCAAACCCGGAAGCGAGGTCACCACACCCGGAAGTGAGGTCACCACACCCAGAAGTGAGGTCAGCAAACCCGGAAGTGAGGTCACCACACCCGGAAGTGAGGTCACCAAACCCGGAAGTGACATCACTAAACCCGGAAGTGAGGTCACCACACCCGGAAGTGACGTCACCACACCCGGAAGTGAGGTCACCAAACCCGGAAGTGAGGTCATCAAACCCGGAAGTGAGGTCTGCTAATTCGGAACTCAGGTCTGCAAACCCAGAAGTGACTTCAGCAGACCCAGAAGTGACTTCAGCAAACCCGGAAGTGAGGTCAGCAAACCCGGAAGTGAGGTCACCACACCCGGAAGTGAGGTCACCACACCCGGAAGTGACGTCACTAAACCCGGAAGTGAGGTCAGCATACCCGGAAGTGAGGTCACCAAACCCGGAAGTGAGGTCAGCAAACCCGGAAGTGATGTCAGCAAACCCGGAAGTGAGGTCTGCAAACCCGGAAGTGTGGTCAGCAAACCCGGAAGTGAGGTCACCACAACCGGAAGTGAGGTCACCAAACCCGGAAGTGACGTCACTAAACCCGGAAGTGAGGTCAGCAAACCCGGAAGTGAGGTCAGCAAACCCGGAAGTGAGGTCACCACACCCGGAAGTGAGGTCAGCAACCCCGGAAGTGAGGTCACCACAACCGGAAGTGAGGTCACCAAACCCGGAAGTGACGTCACTAAACCCGGAAGTGAGGTCAGCAAACACGGAAGTGAGGTCAGCAAACCCGGAAGTGAGGTCACCACACCCGTAAATGAGGTCAGCAAACCCGGAAGTGAGGTCACCACACCCGGAAGTGAGGTCACCACACCCGGAAGTGACGTCACTAAACCCGGAAGTGAGGTCACCACGCCCGGAAGTGAGGTCACCAAACCCGGAAGTGACGTCACTAAACCCGGAAGTGAGGTCAGAAAACCCGGAAGTGAGGTCAGCAAACCCGGAAGTGACGTCACTAAACCCGGAAGTGAGGTCAGCAAACCCGGAAGTGAGGTCAGCAAACCCAGAAGTGAGGTCACCACACCCGGAAGTGAGGTCAGCATACCCGGAAGTGACGTCACCACACCCGGAAGTGAGGTCACCACACCCGGAAGTGAGGTCACCACACCCGGAAGTGACGTCACTATACCCTGAAGTGAGGTCAGCAAACCCAGAAGTGAGGTCAGCAAACCCGGAAGTGAGGTCACCACACCCGGAAGTGAGGTCACCAAACCCGGAAGTGAGGTCACCACACCCGGAAGTGAGGTCACCAAACCCGGAAGTGACGTCACTAAACCCGGAAGTGAGGTCAGCAAATCCAGAAGTGACTTCAGCAGACCCAGAAGTGACTTCAGCAAACCCGGAAGTGAGGTCAGCAAACCCGGAAGTGAGGTCACCAAACCCGGAAGTGACGTCACTAAACCCGGAAGTGAGGTCAGCAAACCCAGAAGTGAGGTCACAAAACCCGGAAGTGAGGTCACCAAACCCGGAAGTGACGTCACTAAACCCGGAAGTGAGGTCACTAAACCCGGAAGTGAGGTCAGCATACCCGGAAGTGAGGTAAGCAGACCAGGAAAGTGAGGTCTGCTAATTCGGAACTCAGGTCTGCAAACCCAGAAGTGATTTCAGCAGACCCAGAAGTGACTTCAGCAAACCCGGAAGTGAGGTCAGCAAACCCGGAAGTGAGGTCACCACACCCGGAAGTGAGGTCACCACACCCGGAAGTGAGGTCAGCAAACCCGGAAGTGAGGTCACCACACCCGGAAGTGAGGTAACCAAACCCGGAAGTGACGTCACTAAACCCGGAAGTGAGGTCAGCAAACCCGGAAGTGAGGTCACCACACCCGGAAGTGAGGTCACCACACCCGGAAGTGAGGTCACCAAACCCGGAAGTGAGGTCACCACACCCGGAAGTGAGGTAACCAAACCCGGAAGTGACGTCACTAAACCCGGAAGTGAGGTCAGCAAACCCGGAAGTGAGGTCAGCAAACCTGGAAGTGAGGTCACCACACCCGGAAGTGAGGTCACCAAACCCGGAAGTGAGGTCACCACACACGGAAGTGAGGTCACCAAACCCGGAAGTGACGTCACTAAACCCGGAAGTGAGGTCAGCATACCCGGAAGTGAGGTCACCACACCCGGAAGTGAGGTCACCACAACCGGAAGTGACGTCACTAAACCCGGAAGTGAGGTCAGCATACCCGGAAGTGAGGTAAGCAGACCAGGAAAGTGAGGTCTGCTAATTCGGAACTCAGGTCTGCAAACCCAGAAGTGACTTCAGCAGACCCAGAAGTGACTTCAGCAAACCCGGAAGTGAGGTCAGCAAACCCGGAAGTGAGGTCACCACACCCGGAAGTGAGGTCACCACACCCGGAAGTGACGTCACTAAACCCGGAAGTGAGGTCAGCATACCCGGAAGTGAGGTCACCAAACCCGGAAGTGAGGTCAGCAAACCCGGAAGTGATGTCAGCAAACCCGGAAGTGAGGTCAGCAAACCCGGAAGTGAGGTCACCACAACCGGAAGTGAGGTCACCAAACCCGGAAGTGACGTCACTAAACCCGGAAGTGAGGTCACCACACCCGGAAGTGAGGTCACCAAACCCGGAAGTGAGGTCACCACACCCGGAAGTGAGGTCAGCAACCCCGGAAGTGAGGTCACCACAACCGGAAGTGAGGTCACCAAACCCGGAAGTGACGTCACTAAACCCGGAAGTGAGGTCAGCAAACCCGGAAGTGAGGTCAGCAAACCCGGAAGTGAGGTCACCACACCCGGAAGTGAGGTCACCAAACCCGGAAGTGAGGTCACCACACCCGGAAGTGAGGTCACCAAACCCGGAAGTGACGTCACTAAACCCGGAAGTGAGGTCATCAAACCCGGAAGTGAGGTCTGCTAATTCGGAACTCAGGTCTGCAAACCCAGAAGTGACTTCAGCAGACCCAGAAGTGACTTCAGCAAACCCGGAAGTGAGGTCAGCAAACCCGGAAGTGAGGTCACCACACCCGGAAGTGAGGTCACCACACCCGGAAGTGACGTCACTAAACCCGGAAGTGAGGTCAGCATACCCGGAAGTGAGGTCACCAAACCCGGAAGTGAGGTCAGCAAACCCGGAAGTGATGTCAGCAAACCCGGAAGTGAGGTCTGCAAACCCGGAAGTGTGGTCAGCAAACCCGGAAGTGAGGTCACCACAACCGGAAGTGAGGTCACCAAACCCGGAAGTGACGTCACTAAACCCGGAAGTGAGGTCAGCAAACCCGGAAGTGAGGTCAGCAAACCCGGAAGTGAGGTCACCACACCCGGAAGTGAGGTCAGCAACCCCGGAAGTGAGGTCACCACAACCGGAAGTGAGGTCACCAAACCCGGAAGTGACGTCACTAAACCCGGAAGTGAGGTCAGCAAACACGGAAGTGAGGTCAGCAAACCCGGAAGTGAGGTCACCACACCCGTAAATGAGGTCAGCAAACCCGGAAGTGAGGTCACCACACCCGGAAGTGAGGTCACCACACCCGGAAGTGACGTCACTAAACCCGGAAGTGAGGTCACCACGCCCGGAAGTGAGGTCACCAAACCCGGAAGTGACGTCACTAAACCCGGAAGTGAGGTCAGAAAACCCGGAAGTGAGGTCAGCAAACCCGGAAGTGACGTCACTAAACCCGGAAGTGAGGTCAGCAAACCCGGAAGTGAGGTCAGCAAACCCAGAAGTGAGGTCACCACACCCGGAAGTGAGGTAAGCATACCCGGAAGTGACGTCACCACACCCGGAAGTGAGGTCACCACACCCGGAAGTGAGGTCACCACACCCGGAAGTGACGTCACTATACCCGGAAGTGAGGTCAGCAAACCCAGAAGTGAGGTCAGCAAACCCGGAAGTGAGGTCACCACACCCGGAAGTGAGGTCACCAAACCCGGAAGTGAGGTCACCACACCCGGAAGTGAGGTCACCAAACCCGGAAGTGACGTCACTAAACCCGGAAGTGAGGTCAGCAAATCCAGAAGTGACTTCAGCAGACCCAGAAGTGACTTCAGCAAACCCGGAAGTGAGGTCAGCAAACCCGGAAGTGAGGTCACCAAACCCGGAAGTGACGTCACTAAACCCGGAAGTGAGGTCAGCAAACCCAGAAGTGAGGTCACAAAACCCGGAAGTGAGGTCACCAAACCCGGAAGTGACGTCACTAAACCCGGAAGTGACGTCACTAAACCCGGAAGTGAGGTCAGCATACCCGGAAGTGAGGTAAGCAGACCAGGAAAGTGAGGTCTGCTAATTCGGAACTCAGGTCTGCAAACCCAGAAGTGATTTCAGCAGACCCAGAAGTGACTTCAGCAAACCCGGAAGTGAGGTCAGCAAACCCGGAAGTGAGGTCACCACACCCGGAAGTGAGGTCACCACACCCGGAAGTGAGGTCAGCAAACCCGGAAGTGAGGTCACCACACCCGGAAGTGAGGTAACCAAACCCGGAAGTGACGTCACTAAACCCGGAAGTGAGGTCAGCAAACCCGGAAGTGAGGTCACCACACCCGGAAGTGAGGTCACCACACCCGGAAGTGAGGTCACCAAACCCGGAAGTGAGGTCACCACACCCGGAAGTGAGGTAACCAAACCCGGAAGTGACGTCACTAAACCCGGAAGTGAGGTCAGCAAACCCGGAAGTGAGGTCAGCAAACCTGGAAGTGAGGTCACCACACCCGGAAGTGAGGTCACCAAACCCGGAAGTGAGGTCACCACACACGGAAGTGAGGTCACCAAACCCGGAAGTGACGTCACTAAACCCGGAAGTGAGGTCAGCATACCCGGAAGTGAGGTCACCACACCCGGAAGTGAGGTCACCACAACCGGAAGTGACGTCACTAAACCCGGAAGTGAGGTCAGCATACCCGGAAGTGAGGTAAGCAGACATGGAAAGTGAGGTCTGCTAATTCGGAACTCAGGTCTGCAAACCCAGAAGTGACTTCAGCAGACCCAGAAGTGACTTCAGCAAACCCGGAAGTGAGGTCAGCAAACCCGGAAGTGAGGTCACCACACCCGGAAGTGAGGTCACCACACCCGGAAGTGACGTCACTAAACCCGGAAGTGAGGTCAGCATACCCGGAAGTGAGGTCACCAAACCCGGAAGTGAGGTCAGCAAACCCGGAAGTGATGTCAGCAAACCCGGAAGTGAGGTCAGCAAACCCGGAAGTGAGGTCACCACAACCGGAAGTGAGGTCACCAAACCCGGAAGTGACGTCACTAAACCCGGAAGTGAGGTCACCACACCCGGAAGTGAGGTCACCAAACCCGGAAGTGAGGTCACCACACCCGGAAGTGAGGTCAGCAACCCCGGAAGTGAGGTCACCACAACCGGAAGTGAGGTCACCAAACCCGGAAGTGACGTCACTAAACCCGGAAGTGAGGTCAGCAAACCCGGAAGTGAGGTCAGCAAACCCAGAAGTGAGGTCACCACACCCGGAAGTGAGGTCACCAAACCCGGAAGTGAGGTCACCACACCCGGAAGTGAGGTCACCAAACCCGGAAGTGACGTCACTAAACCCGGAAGTGAGGTCAGCAAACCCGGAAGTGAGGTCAGCAAACCCAGAAGTGAGGTCACCACACCCGGAAGTGAGGTCAGCATACCCGGAAGTGACGACACCACACCCGGAAGTGAGGTCACCACACCCGGAAGTGAGGTCACCACACCCGGAAGTGACGTCACTAAACCCGGAACTGAGGTCAGCAAACCCGGAACTGAGGTCAGCAAACCCGGAAGTGAGGTCACCACACCCGGAAGTGAGGTCAGCAAACCCGGAAGTGAGGTCACCACACCCGGAAGTGAGGTCAGCAAACCCGGAAGTGAGGTCACCAAACCCGGAAGTGAGGTCAGCAAACCCGGAAGTGAGGTCACCAAACCCGGAAGTGAGGTCAGCAAACCCGGAAGTGAGGTCACCACACCCGGAAGTGAGGTCAGCATACCCGGAAGTGACGTCACCACACCCGGAAGTGAGGTCACCACACCCGGAAGTGAGGTCACCAAACCCGGATGTGACGTCACCAAACCCGGAAGTGACGTCACTAAACCCGGAAGTGAGGTCACCACACCCGGAAGTGAGGTCAGAAAACCCGGAAGTGAGGTCACCACATCCGGAAGTGAGGTCACCAAACTTGGAAGTGACATCACTAAACCCGGAAGTGAGGTCACCACACCCGGAAGTAAGGTCAGCAAACCCGGAAGTGACGTCACTAAACCCGGAAGTGAGGTCAGCAAACCCGGAAGTGAGGTCAGCAAACCCAGAAGTGAGGTCACCACACCCGGAAGTGAGGTCACCAAACCCGGAAGTGACGTCACTAAACCCGGAAGTGAGGTCAGCAAACCCAGAAGTGACTTCAGCAGACCCAGAAGTGACTTCAGCAAACCCGGAAGTGAGGTCAGCATACCCGGAAGTGAGGTCACCACACCTGGAAGTGAGGTCACCACACCCGGAAGTGATGTCACTAAACCTGGAAGTGAGGTCACCACACCCGGAAGTGAGGTCAGCAAACCCGGAAGTGAGGTCACCACACCCGGAAGTGAGGTCAGCAAACCCGGAAGTGAGGTCACCACACCCGGAAGTGAGGTCACCAAACCCGGAAGTGCCGTCACTAAACCCGGAAGTGAGGTCAGCAAACCCGGAAGTGACGTCACTAAACCCGGAAGTGAGGTCACCAAACCCGGAAGTGACGTCACTAAACCCGGAAGTGAGGTCACCACGCCCGGATGTGAGGTCACCAAACCCGGAAGTGACGTCACTAAACCCGGAAGTGAGGTCAGCAAACCCGGAAGTGACGTCACCACACCCGGAAGTGAGGTCACAACACCCGGAAGTGAGGTCACCAAACCCGGAAGTGACGTCACTAAACCCGGAAGTGAGGTCAGCAAACCCGGAAGTGACGTCACTAAACCCGGAAGTGAGGTCACCACACCCGGAAGTGAGGTCAGCAAGCCCGGAAGTGAGGTCAGCAAACCTGGAAGTGAGGTCACCACACCCGGAAGTGAGGTCACCACACCCGGAAGTGAGGTCACCAAACCCGGAAGTGAGGTCAGCAAACCCAGAAGTGAGGTCACCACACCCGGAAGTGAGGTCAGCATACCCGGAAGTTAGGTAAGCAGACCAGGAAAGTGAGGTCTGCTAATTCGGAACTCAGGTCAGCAAACCCAGAAGTGACTTCAGCAAACCCGGAAGTGACGTCACTAAACTCGGAAGTGAGGTCACCACACCCGGAAGTGAGGTCACCACACCCGGAAGTGAGGTCAGCAAACCCGGAAGTGACGTCACTAAACCCGGAAGAGAGGTCAGCATACCCGGAAGTGAGGTAAGCAGACCAGGAAAGTGAGGTCTGCTAATTCGGAACTCAGGTCTGCAAACCCAGAAGTGACTTCAGCAGACCCAGAAGTGACTTCTGCAAACCCGGAAGTGAGGTCAGAATACCCGGAAGGGAGGTCAGCAAACCCGGAAGTGAGGTCACCACACCTGGAAGTGAGGTCACCACACCCGGAAGTGAGGTCACCACACCCGGAAGTGAGGTCAGAAAACCCGGAAGTGAGGTCACCACATCCGGAAGTGAGGTCACCAAACTTGGAAGTGACATCACTAAACCCGGAAGTGAGGTCACCACACCCGGAAGTAAGGTCAGCAAACCCGGAAGTGACGTCACTAAACCCGGAAGTGAGGTCAGCAAACCCGGAAGTGAGGTCAGCAAACCCAGAAGTGAGGTCACCACACCCGGAAGTGAGGTCACCAAACCCGGAAGTGACGTCACTAAACCCGGAAGTGAGGTCAACACACCCGGAAGTGACGTCACTAAACCCGGAAGTGAGGTCAGCAAACCCGGAAGTGAGGTCTCCACACCCGGAAGTGAGGTCACCAAACCCGGAAGTGACGTCACTAAACCCGGAAGTGAGGTCAGCAAACCCGGAAGTGAGGTCACCACACCCGGAAGTGAGGTCACCAAACCCGGAAGTGACGTCACTAAACCCGGAAGTGAGGTCAGCAAACCCGGAAGTGAGGTCACCACACCCGGAAGTGAGGTCACCAAACCCGGAAGTCACGTCACTAAACCCGGAAGTGAGGTCAACACACCCGGAAGTGAGGTCACCAAACCCGGAAGTGACGTCACGAAACCCGGAAGTGAGGTCAGCAAACCCGGAAGTGACGTCACTAAACCCGGAAGTGAGGTCACCACACCCGGAAGTGAGGTCAGCAAGCCCGGAAGTGAGGTCAGCAAACCCGGAAGTGAGGTCACGACACCCGGAAGTGAGGCCACCACACCCGGAAGTGAGGTCAGCAAACCCGGAAGTGAGGTCACCACACCCGGAAGTAAGGTCAGCAAACCCGGAAGTGACGTCACTAAACCCGGAAGTGAGGTCACCACACCCGGAAGTGAGGTCAGCAAACCCGGAAGTGATGTCAGCAAACCCGGAAGTGAGGTCACCACACCCGGAAGTGAGGTCCTCAAACCAGGATGTGACGTCACTAAACCCGGAAGTGAGGTCAGCAAACCCGGAAGTGACGTCACCACACCCGGAAGTGAGGTCACCACACCCGGAAGTGAGGTCACCAAACCCGGAAGTGACATCACTAAACCCGGAAGTGACGTCAGCAAACCCGGAAGTGAGGTCAGCAAACCCGGAAGTGAGGTCACCACACCCGGAAGTGAGGTCACCAAACCCGGAAGTGACGTCACTAAACCCGGAAGTGAGGTCACCACACCCGGAAGTGACGTCACCAAACCCGGAAGTGACGTCACCAAACCCGGAAGTGACGTCACTAAACCCGGAAGTGACGTCAGCAAACCCGGAAGTGAGGTCAGCAAACCCGGAAGTGAGGTCAGCAAACCCGGAAGTGAGGTAAGCAGACCAGGAAAGTGAGGTCACCACACCCGGAAGTGAGGTCACCAAACCCGGAAGTGAGGTCAGCAAACCCAGAAGTGAGGTCACCACACCCGGAAGTGAGGTCAGCATACCCGGAAGTTAGGTAAGCAGACCAGGAAAGTGAGGTCTGCTAATTCGGAACTCAGGTCAGCAAACCCAGAAGTGACTTCAGCAAACCCGGAAGTGACGTCACTAAACTCGGAAGTGAGGTCACCACACCCGGAAGTGAGGTCACCACACCCGGAAGTGAGGTCAGCAAACCCGGAAGTGACGTCACTAAACCCGGAAGAGAGGTCAGCATACCCGGAAGTGAGGTAAGCAGACCAGGAAAGTGAGGTCTGCTAATTCGGAACTCAGGTCAGTAAACCCAGAAGTGACTTCAGCAGACCCAGAAGTGACTTCTGCAAACCCGGAAGTGAGGTCAGAAAACCCGGAAGGGAGGTCAGCAAACCCGGAAGTGAGGTCACCACACCTGGAAGTGAGGTCACCACACCCGGAAGTGAGGTCACCACACCCGGAAGTGAGGTCAGAAAACCCGGAAGTGAGGTCACCACATCCGGAAGTGAGGTCACCAAACTTGGAAGTGACATCACTAAACCCGGAAGTGAGGTCACCACACCCGGAAGTAAGGTCAGCAAACCCGGAAGTGACGTCACTAAACCCGGAAGTGAGGTCAGCAAACCCGGAAGTGAGGTCAGCAAACCCAGAAGTGAGGTCACCACACCCGGAAGTGAGGTCACCAAACCCGGAAGTGACGTCACTAAACCCGGAAGTGAGGTCAACACACCCGGAAGTGACGTCACTAAACCCGGAAGTGAGGTCAGCAAACCCGGAAGTGAGGTCTCCACACCCGGAAGTGAGGTCACCAAACCCGGAAGTGACGTCACTAAACCCGGAAGTGAGGTCAGCAAACCCGGAAGTGAGGTCACCACACCCGGAAGTGAGGTCACCAAACCCGGAAGTGACGTCACGAAACCCGGAATTGAGGTCAGCAAACCCGGAAGTGACGTCACTAAACCCGGAAGTGAGGTCACCACACCCGGAAGTGAGGTCAGCAAGCCCGGAAGTGAGGTCAGCAAACCCGGAAGTGAGGTCACGACACCCGGAAGTGAGGTCACCACACCCGGAAGTGAGGTCAGCAAACCCGGAAGTGAGGTCACCACACCCGGAAGTAAGGTCAGCAAACCCGGAAGTGACATCACTAAACCCGGAAGTGTGGTCACCACACCCGGAAGTGAGGTCAGCAAACCCGGAAGTGATGTCAGCAAACCCGGAAGTGAGGTCACCACACCCGGAAGTGAGGTCACCAAACCCGGAAGTGACATCACTAAACCCGGAAGTGACGTCAGCAAACCCGGAAGTGAGGTCAGCAAACCCGGAAGTGAGGTCACCACACCCGGAAGTGAGGTCACCAAACCCGGAAGTGACGTCACTAAACCCGGAAGTGAGGTCACCACACCCGGAAGTGAGGTCACCAAACCCGGAAGTGACGTCACCAAACCCGGAAGTGACGTCACTAAACCCTGAAGTGACGTCAGCCAACCCGGAAGTGAGGTCAGCAAACCCGGAAGTGAGGTCACCACACCCGGAAGTGAGGTCACCAAACCCGGAAGTGACGTCACCAAACCCGGAAGTGATGTCACCACACCCGGAAGTGAGGTCACCAAACCCGGATGTGACGTCACCAAACCCGGAAGTGACGTCACTAAACCAGGAAGTGAGGTCACCACACCCGGAAGTGAGGTCAGCAAACCCGGAAGTGACGTCACTAAACCCGGAAGTGAGGTCACCACACCCGGAAGTAAGGTCACCAAACCCGGATGTGACGTCACTAAACCCGGAAGTGAGGTCAGCATATCCGGAAGTTAGGTAAGCAGACCAGGAAAGTTAGGTCTGCTAATTCGGAACTCAGGTCAGCAAACCCAGAAGTGACTTCAGCAGACCCGGAAGTGACGTCACTAAACTCGGAAGTGAGGTCACCACACCAGGATGTGAGGTCAGCAAACCCGGAAGTGAGGTCAGCAAACCCGGAAGTGAGGACACCAAACCCGGAAGTGACGTCACTAAACCCGGAAGTGAGGTCAGCAAACCCGGAAGTGAGGTCACCACACCCGGAAGTGAGGTCACCAAACCCGGAAGTGACGTCACTAAACCCGGAAGTGAGGTCACCACACCCAGAAGTGAGGTCACCAAACCCGGAAGTGACGTCACTAAACCCGGAAGTGAGGTCACCATACCCGGAAGTGACGTCACCACACCCGGAAGTGAGGTCACCACACCCGGAATTGAGGTCACCAAACCCGGAAGTGACGTCACTAAACCCGGAAGTGAGGTCAGCAAACCCGGAAGTGAGGTCAGCAAACCCGGAAGTGAGGTCCCCACACCCGGAAGTGAGGTCAGCAAACCCGGAAGTGACGTCACCACACCCGGAAGTGAGGTCACAACACCCGGAAGTGAGGTAAGCAGACCAGGAAAGTGAGGTCTGCTAATTCGGAAATCAGGTCTGCAAACCCAGAAGTGACTTCAGGAGACCCAGAAGTGACTTCAGCAAACCCGGAAGTGAGGTCAGCAAACCCGGAAGTGAGGTCAGCAAACCCGGAAGTGAGGTCACCAAACCCGGAAGTGACGTCACTAAACCCGGAAGTGAGGTCACCACACCCGGAAGTGAGGTCACCAAACCCGGAAGTGACGTCACTAAACCCGGAAGTGAGGTCACCACACCCGGAAGTGAGGTTACCAAACCTGGAAGTGACGTCACTAAACCCGGAAGTGAGGTCACCACACCCGGAATTGACGTCACTAAACCCAGAAGTGAGGTCACCAAACCCGGAAGTGACGACACCACACCCGGAATTGACGTCACTAAACCCAGAAGTGAGGTCACCAAACCCGGAAGTGACGACACCACACCCGGAAGTGAGGTCACCACACCCGGAAGTGAGGTCACCAAACCCGGAAGTGACGTCACTAAACCCGGAAGTGAGGTCACCACACCCGGAAGTGAGGTCACCAAACCCGGAAGTGACGTCAGCAAACCCGGAAGTGAGGTCACCACACCCGGAAGTGAGGTCACCAAACCCGGAAGTGACGTCACTAAACCCGGAAGTGAGGTCACCACACCCGGAAGTGAGGTCACCAAACCCGGAAGTGACGTCACCAAACCCGGAAGTGACGTCACTAAACCCGGAAGTGACGTCAGCAAACCCGGAAGTGAGGTCAGCAAACCCGGAAGTGAGGTCACCACACCCGGAAGTGAGGTCACCAAACCCGGAAGTGACGTCACTAAACCCGGAAGTGAGGTCACCACACCAGGATGTGAGGTCAGCAAACCCGGAAGTGAGGTCAGAAAACCCGGAAGGGAGGTCAGCAAACCCGGAAGTGAGGTCACCACACCTGGAAGTGAGGTCACCACACCCGGAAGTGAGGTCACCACACCCGGAAGTGAGGTCAGAAAACCCGGAAGTGAGGTCACCACATCCGGAAGTGAGGTCAGCAAACCCGGAAGTGATGTCAGCAAACCCGGAAGTGAGGTCACCACACCCGGAAGTGAGGTCAGCAAACCCGGAAGTGAGTTCACCACACCCGGAAGTGAGGTCAGCAAACCCGGAAGTGAGGTCACCACACCCGGAAGTGAGGTCACCAAACCCGGAAGTGCCGTCACTAAACCCGGAAGTGAGGTCACCACACCCGGAAGTGAGGTCAGCATACCCGGAAGTTAGGTAAGCAGACCAGGAAAGTTAGGTCTGCTAATTCGGAACTCAGGTCAGCAAACCCAGAAGTGACTTCAGCAGACCCGGAAGTGACGTCACTAAACTCGGAAGTAAGGTCACCACACCCGGAAGTGAGGTCAGCAAACCCGGAAGTGAGTTCACCACACCCGGAAGTGAGGTCACCAAACCCGGAAGTGACGTCACTAAACCCGGAAGTGAGGTCAACACACCCGGAAGTGACGTCACTAAACCCGGAAGTGAGGTCAGCAAACCCGGAAGTGAGGTCTCCACACCCGGAAGTGAGGTCACCAAACCCGGAAGTGACGTCACTAAACCCGGAAGTGAGGTCAGCAAACCCGGAAGTGAGGTCACCACACCCGGAAGTGAGGTCACCAAACCCGGAAGTGACGTCACTAAACCCGGAAGTGAGGTCAGCAAACCCGGAAGTGAGGTCACCACACCCGGAAGTGAGGTCACCAAACCCGGAAGTCACGTCACTAAACCCGGAAGTGAGGTCACCACACCTGGAAGTGAGGTCACCAAACCCGGAAGTGACGTCACGAAACCCGGAAGTGAGGTCAGCAAACCCGGAAGTGACGTCACTAAACCCGGAAGTGAGGTCACCACACCCGGAAGTGAGGTCAGCAAGCCCGGAAGTGAGGTCAGCAAACCCGGAAGTGAGGTCACGACACCCGGAAGTGAGGTCACCACACCCGGAAGTGAGGTCAGCAAACCCGGAAGTGAGGTCACCACACCCGGAAGTAAGGTCAGCAAACCCGGAAGTGACGTCACTAAACCCGGAAGTGAGGTCACCACACCCGGAAGTGAGGTCAGCAAACCCGGAAGTGATGTCAGCAAACCCGGAAGTGAGGTCACCACACCCGGAAGTGAGGTCCTCAAACCAGGATGTGACGTCACTAAACCCGGAAGTGAGGTCAGCAAACCCGGAAGTGACGTCACTAAACCCGGAAGTGACGTCACTAAACCCGGAAGTGAGGTCAGCAAACCCGGAAGTGAGGTCAGCAAACCCGGAAGTGAGGTCAGCAAACCCGGAAGTGAGGTAAGCAGACCAGGAAAGTGAGGTCACCACACCCGGAAGTGAGGTCACCAAACCCGGAAGTGAGGTCAGCAAACCCGGAAGTGAGGTCACCACACCCGGAAGTGAGGTCAGCAAACCCGGAAGTGAGGTAAGCAGACCAGGAAAGTGAGGTCACCACACCCGGAAGTGAGGTCACCAAACCCGGAAGTGAGGTCAGCAAACCCGGAAGTGAGGTCACCACACCCGGAAGTGAGGTCAGCATACCCGGAAGTTAGGTAAGCAGACCAGGAAAGTGAGGTCTGCTAATTCGGAACTCAGGTCAGCAAACCCAGAAGTGACTTCAGCAAACCCGGAAGTGACGTCACTAAACTCGGAAGTGAGGTCACCACACCCGGAAGTGAGGTCACCACACCCGGAAGTGAGGTCAGCAAACCCGGAAGTGACGTCACTAAACCCGGAAGAGAGGTCAGCATACCCGGAAGTGAGGTAAGCAGACCAGGAAAGTGAGGTCTGCTAATTCGGAACTCAGGTCAGTAAACCCAGAAGTGACTTCAGCAGACCCAGAAGTGACTTCTGCAAACCCGGAAGTGAGGTCAGAAAACCCGGAAGGGAGGTCAGCAAACCCGGAAGTGAGGTCACCACACCTGGAAGTGAGGTCACCACACCCGGAAGTGAGGTCACCACACCCGGAAGTGAGGTCAGAAAACCCGGAAGTGAGGTCACCACATCCGGAAGTGAGGTCACCAAACTTGGAAGTGACATCACTAAACCCGGAAGTGAGGTCACCACACCCGGAAGTAAGGTCAGCAAACCCGGAAGTGACGTCACTAAACCCGGAAGTGAGGTCAGCAAACCCGGAAGTGAGGTCAGCAAACCCAGAAGTGAGGTCACCACACCCGGAAGTGAGGTCACCAAACCCGGAAGTGACGTCACTAAACCCGGAAGTGAGGTCAACACACCCGGAAGTGACGTCACTAAACCCGGAAGTGAGGTCAGCAAACCCGGAAGTGAGGTCTCCACACCCGGAAGTGAGGTCACCAAACCCGGAAGTGACGTCACTAAACCCGGAAGTGAGGTCAGCAAACCCGGAAGTGAGGTCACCACACCCGGAAGTGAGGTCACCAAACCCGGAAGTGACGTCACTAAACCCGGAAGTGAGGTCAGCAAACCCGGAAGTGAGGTCACCACACCCGGAAGTGAGGTCACCAAACCCGGAAGTCACGTCACTAAACCCGGAAGTGAGGTCACCACACCCGGAAGTGAGGTCACCAAACCCGGAAGTGACGTCACGAAACCCGGAAGTGAGGTCAGCAAACCCGGAAGTGACGTCACTAAACCCGGAAGTGAGGTCACCACACCCGGAAGTGAGGTCAGCAAGCCCGGAAGTGAGGTCAGCAAACCCGGAAGTGAGGTCACGACACCCGGAAGTGAGGTCACCACACCCGGAAGTGAGGTCAGCAAACCCGGAAGTGAGGTCACCACACCCGGAAGTAAGGTCAGCAAACCCGGAAGTGACATCACTAAACCCGGAAGTGAGGTCACCACACCCGGAAGTGAGGTCAGCAAACCCGGAAGTGATGTCAGCAAACCCGGAAGTGAGGTCACCACACCCGGAAGTGAGGTCCTCAAACCAGGATGTGACGTCACTAAACCCGGAAGTGAGGTCAGCAAACCCGGAAGTGACGTCACCACACCCGGAAGTGAGGTCACCACACCCGGAAGTGAGGTCACCAAACCCGGAAGTGACATCACTAAACCCGGAAGTGACGTCAGCAAACCCGGAAGTGAGGTCAGCAAACCCGGAAGTGAGGTCACCACACCCGGAAGTGAGGTCACCAAACCCGGAAGTGACGTCACTAAACCCGGAAGTGAGGTCACCACACCCGGAAGTGAGGTCACCAAACCCGGAAGTGACGTCACCAAACCCGGAAGTGACGTCACTAAACCCGGAAGTGACGTCAGCAAACCCGGAAGTGAGGTCAGCAAACCCGGAAGTGAGGTCACCACACCCGGAAGTGAGGTCACCAAACCCGGAAGTGACGTCACTAAACCCGGAAGTGAGGTCACCACACCCGGAAGTGAGGTCACCAAACCCGGATGTGACGTCACCAAACCCGGAAGTGACGTCACTAAACCCGGAAGTGAGGTCACCACACCCGGAAGTGAGGTCAGCAAACCCGGAAGTGACGTCACTAAACCCGGAAGTGAGGTCACCAAACCCGGAAGTGACGTCACTAAACCCGGAAGTGAGGTCACCACACCCGGAAGTAAGGTCACCAAACCCGGATGTGACGTCACTAAACCCGGAAGTGAGGTCAGCATACCCGGAAGTTAGGTAAGCAGACCAGGAAAGTTAGGTCTGCTAATTCGGAACTCAGGTCAGCAAACCCAGAAGTGACTTCAGCAGACCCGGAAGTGACGTCACTAAACTCGGAAGTGAGGTCACCACACCAGGATGTGAGGTCAGCAAACCCGGAAGTGAGGTCAGCAAACCCGGAAGTGAGGACACCAAACCTGGAAGTGACGTCACTAAACCCGGAAGTGAGGTCAGCAAACCCGGAAGTGAGGTCACCACACCCGGAAGTGAGGTCACCAAACCCGGAAGTGACGTCACTAAACCCGGAAGTGAGGTCACCACACCCAGAAGTGAGGTCACCAAACCCGGAAGTGAGGTCAGCAAACCCGGAAGTGAGGTCACCACACCCGGAAGTGAGGTCACCAAACCCGGAAGTGAGGTCACCACACCCGGAAGTGACGTCACCAAACCCGGAAGTGACGTCACCAAACCCGGAAGTGACGTCACCAAACCCGGAAGTGACGTCACTAAACCCGGAAGTGAGGTCAGCAAACCCGGAAGTGAGGTCAGCAAACCCGGAAGTGAGGTCAGCAAACCCGGAAGTGAGGTAAGCAGACCAGGAAAGTGAGGTCACCACACCCGGAAGTGAGGTCACCAAACCCGGAAGTGAGGTCAGCAAACCCGGAAGTGAGGTCACCACACCCGGAAGTGAGGTCAGCATACCCGGAAGTTAGGTAAGCAGACCAGGAAAGTGAGGTCTGCTAATTCGGAACTCAGGTCAGCAAACCCAGAAGTGACTTCAGCAAACCCGGAAGTGACGTCACTAAACTCGGAAGTGAGGTCACCACACCCGGAAGTGAGGTCACCACACCCGGAAGTGAGGTCAGCAAACCCGGAAGTGACGTCACTAAACCCGGAAGAGAGGTCAGCATACCCGGAAGTGAGGTAAGCAGACCAGGAAAGTGAGGTCTGCTAATTCGGAACTCAGGTCAGTAAACCCAGAAGTGACTTCAGCAGACCCAGAAGTGACTTCTGCAAACCCGGAAGTGAGGTCAGAAAACCCGGAAGGGAGGTCAGCAAACCCGGAAGTGAGGTCACCACACCTGGAAGTGAGGTCACCACACCCGGAAGTGAGGTCACCACACCCGGAAGTGAGGTCAGAAAACCCGGAAGTGAGGTCACCACATCCGGAAGTGAGGTCACCAAACTTGGAAGTGACATCACTAAACCCGGAAGTGAGGTCACCACACCCGGAAGTAAGGTCAGCAAACCCGGAAGTGACGTCACTAAACCCGGAAGTGAGGTCAGCAAACCCGGAAGTGAGGTCAGCAAACCCAGAAGTGAGGTCACCACACCCGGAAGTGAGGTCACCAAACCCGGAAGTGACGTCACTAAACCCGGAAGTGAGGTCAACACACCCGGAAGTGACGTCACTAAACCCGGAAGTGAGGTCAGCAAACCCGGAAGTGAGGTCTCCACACCCGGAAGTGAGGTCACCAAACCCGGAAGTGACGTCACTAAACCCGGAAGTGAGGTCAGCAAACCCGGAAGTGAGGTCACCACACCCGGAAGTGAGGTCACCAAACCCGGAAGTGACGTCACTAAACCCGGAAGTGAGGTCAGCAAACCCGGAAGTGAGGTCACCACACCCGGAAGTGAGGTCACCAAACCCGGAAGTCACGTCACTAAACCCGGAAGTGAGGTCACCACACCCGGAAGTGAGGTCACGACACCCGGAAGTGAGGTCACCACACCCGGAAGTGAGGTCAGCAAACCCGGAAGTGAGGTCACCACACCCGGAAGTAAGGTCAGCAAACCCGGAAGTGACATCACTAAACCCGGAAGTGAGGTCACCACACCCGGAAGTGAGGTCAGCAAACCCGGAAGTGATGTCAGCAAACCCGGAAGTGAGGTCACCACACCCGGAAGTGAGGTCCTCAAACCAGGATGTGACGTCACTAAACCCGGAATTGAGGTCAGCAAACCCGGAAGTGACGTCACCACACCCGGAAGTGAGGTCACCACACCCGGAAGTGAGGTCACCAAACCCGGAAGTGACATCACTAAACCCGGAAGTGACGTCAGCAAACCCGGAAGTGAGGTCAGCAAACCCGGAAGTGAGGTCACCACACCCGGAAGTGAGGTCACCAAACCCGGAAGTGACGTCACTAAACCCGGAAGTGAGGTCACCACACCCGGAAGTGAGGTCACCAAACCCGGAAGTGACGTCACCAAACCCGGAAGTGACGTCACTAAACCCGGAAGTGACGTCAGCAAACCCGGAAGTGAGGTCAGCAAACCCGGAAGTGAGGTCACCACACCCGGAAGTGAGGTCACCAAACCCGGAAGTGACGTCACTAAACCCGGAAGTGAGGTCACCACACCCGGAAGTGAGGTCACCAAACCCGGATGTGACGTCACCAAACCCGGAAGTGACGTCACTAAACCCGGAAGTGAGGTCACCACACCCGGAAGTGAGGTCAGCAAACCCGGAAGTGACGTCACTAAACCCGGAAGTGAGGTCACCAAACCCGGAAGTGACGTCACTAAACCCGGAAGTGAGGTCACCACACCCGGAAGTAAGGTCACCAAACCCGGATGTGACGTCACTAAACCCGGAAGTGAGGTCAGCATACCCGGAAGTTAGGTAAGCAGACCAGGAAAGTTAGGTCTGCTAATTCGGAACTCAGGTCAGCAAACCCAGAAGTGACTTCAGCAGACCCGGAAGTGACGTCACTAAACTCGGAAGTGAGGTCACCACACCAGGATGTGAGGTCAGCAAACCCGGAAGTGAGGTCAGCAAACCCGGAAGTGAGGACACCAAACCTGGAAGTGACGTCACTAAACCCGGAAGTGAGGTCAGCAAACCCGGAAGTGAGGTCACCACACCCGGAAGTGAGGTCACCAAACCCGGAAGTGACGTCACTAAACCCGGAAGTGAGGTCACCACACCCAGAAGTGAGGTCACCAAACCCGGAAGTGACGTCACTAAACCCGGAAGTGAGGTCACCATACCCGGAAGTGACGTCACCACACCCGGAAGTGAGGTCACCACACCCGGAATTGAGGTCACCAAACCCGGAAGTGACGTCACTAAACCCGGAAGTGAGGTCAGCAAACCCGGAAGTGAGGTCAGCAAACCCGGAAGTGAGGTCCCCACACCCGGAAGTGAGGTCAGCAAACCCGGAAGTGACGTCACCACACCCGGAAGTGAGGTCACAACACCCGGAAGTGAGGTAAGCAGACCAGGAAAGTGAGGTCTGCTAATTCGGAAATCAGGTCTGCAAACCCAGAAGTGACTTCAGCAGACCCAGAAGTGACTTCAGCAAACCCGGAAGTGAGGTCAGCAAACCCGGAAGTGAGGTCAGCAAACCCGGAAGTGAGGTCACCAAACCCGGAAGTGACGTCACCAAACCCGGAAGTGACGTCACTAAACCCGGAAGTGAGGTCACCACACCCGGAAGTGAGGTCACCAAACCCGGAAGTGACGTCACTAAACCCGGAAGTGAGGTCACCACACCCGGAAGTGAGGTCACCAAACCCGGAAGTGAGGTCACCAAACCCGGAAGTGACGACACCACACCCGGAAGTGAGGTCACCACACCCGGAAGTGAGGTCACCAAAGCGGAAGTGACGTCACCAAACCCGGAAGTGACGTCACTAAACCCGGAAGTGACGTCAGCAAACCCGGAAGTGAGGTCAGCAAACCCGGAAGTGAGGTCACCACACCCGGAAGTGAGGTCACCAAACCCGGAAGTGAGGTCACCACACCCGGAAGTGAGGTAACCAAACCCGGAAGTGACGTCACTAAACCCGGAAGTGAGGTCAGCAAACCCGGAAGTGAGGTCAGCAAACCCGGAAGTGAGGTCACCACACCCGGAAGTGAGGTCAGCAAACCCGGAAGTGACGTCACTAAACCCGGAAGTGAGGTCACCAAACCCGGAAGTGACGTCACTAAACCCGGAAGTGAGGTCACCACACCTGGAAGTAAGGTCACCAAACCCGGATGTGACGTCACTAAACCCGGAAGTGAGGTCAGCATACCCGGAAGTTAGGTAAGCAGACCAGGAAAGTTAGGTCTGCTAATTCGGAACTCAGGTCAGCAAACCCAGAAGTGACTTCAGCAGACCCGGAAGTGACGGCACTAAACTCGGAAGTGAGGTCACCACACCAGGATGTGAGGTCAGCAAACCCGGAAGTGAGGTCAGCAAACCCGGAAGTGAGGTCACCACACCCGGAAGTGAGGTCAGCAAACCCGGAAGTGAGTTCACCACACCCGGAAGTGAGGTCAGCAAACCCGGAAGTGAGGTCACCACACCCGGAAGTGAGGTCACCAAACCCGGAAGTGACGTCACTAAACCCGGAAGTGAGGTCACCACACCCAGAAGTGAGGTCACCAAACCCGGAAGTGACGTCACTAAACCCGGAAGTGAGGTCACCATACCCGGAAGTGACGTCACCACACCCGGAAGTGAGGTCACCACACCCGGAAGTGAGGTCACCAAACCCGGAAGTGACGTCACTAAACACGGAAGTGAGGTCAGCAAACCCGGAAGTTTGGTCAGCAAACCCGGAAGTGAGGTCACCACAACCGGAAGTGAGGTCACCAAACCCGGAAGTGACGTCACTAAACCCGGAAGTGAGGTCAGCATACCCGGAAGTGAGGTAAGCAGACCAGGAAAGTGAGGTCTGCTAATTCGGAACTCAGGTCAGCAAACCCAGAAGTGACTTCAGCAGACCCAGAAGTGACTTCAGCAAACCAGGAAGTGAGGTCAGCATACCCGGAAGTGAGGTCACCACACCCGGAAGTGAGGTCACCACACCCGGAAGTGACGTCACTAAACCTGGAAGTGAGGTCACCACACCCGGAAGTGAGGTCAGCAAACCCGGAAGTGAGTTCACCACACCCGGAAGTGAGGTCAGCAAACCCGGAAGTGAGGTCACCACACCCGGAAGTGAGGTCACCAAACCCGGAAGTGCCGTCACTAAACCCGGAAGTGAGGTCACCACACCCGGAAGTGAGGTCAGCAAACCCGGAAGTGACGTCACTAAACCCGGAAGTGAGGTCAGCAAACCCGGAAGTGACGTCACTAAACCCGGAAGTGAGGTCACCACGCCCGGAAGTCAGGTCACCAAACCCGGAAGTGACGTCACTAAACCCGGAAGTGACGTCACTAAACCTGGAAGTAAGGTCACCACACCCGGAAGTGAGGTCAGCAAACCCGGAAGTGAGTTCACCACACCCGGAAGTGAGGTCAGCAAACCCGGAAGTGAGGTCACCACACCCGGAAGTGAGGTCACCAAACCCGGAAGTGCCGTCACTAAACCCGGAAGTGAGGTCACCACACCCGGAAGTGAGGTCAGCATACCCGGAAGTTAGGTAAGCAGACCAGGAAAGTTAGGTCTGCTAATTCGGAACTCAGGTCAGCAAACCCAGAAGTGACTTCAGCAGACCCGGAAGTGACGTCACTAAACTCGGAAGTGAGGTCACCACACCAGGATGTGAGGTCAGCAAACCCGGAAGTGAGGTCAGCAAACCCGGAAGTGAGGTCACCACACCCGGAAGTGAGGACACCAAACCCGGAAGTGACGTCACTAAACCCGGAAGTGAGGTCAGCAAACCCGGAAGTGAGGTCACCACACCCGGAAGTGAGGTCACCAAACCCGGAAGTGACGTCACTAAACCCGGAAGTGAGGTCACCACACCCAGAAGTGAGGTCACCAAACCCGGAAGTGACGTCACTAAACCCGGAAGTGAGGTCACCATACCCGGAAGTGACGTCACCACACCCGGAAGTGAGGTCACCACACCCGGAAGTGAGGTCACCAAACCCGGAAGTGACGTCACTAAACCCGGAAGTGAGGTCAGCAAACCCGGAAGTTTGGTCAGCAAACCCGGAAGTGAGGTCACCACACCCGGAAGTGAGGTCACCAAACCCGGAAGTGACGTCACTAAACCCGGAAGTGAGGTCAGCATACCCGGAAGTGAGGTAAGCAGACCAGGAAAGTGAGGTCTGCTAATTCGGAACTCAGGTCAGCAAACCCAGAAGTGACTTCAGCAGACCCAGAAGTGACTTCAGCAGACCCAGAAGTGACTTCAGCAAACCCGGAAGTGAGGTCACCACACCCGGAAGTGAGGTCAGCAAACCCGGAAGTGACGTCACCACACCCGGAAGTGAGGTCACAACACCCGGAAGTGAGGTAAGCAGACCAGGAAAGTGAGGTCTGCTAATTCGGAAATCAGGTCTGCAAACCCAGAAGTGACTTCAGCAGACCCAGAAGTGACTTCAGCAAACCCGGAAGTGAGGTCAGCAAACCCGGAAGTGAGGTCAGCAAACCCGGAAGTGAGGTCACCAAACCCGGAAGTGACGTCACCAAACCCGGAAGTGACGTCACTAAACCCGGAAGTGAGGTCACCACACCCGGAAGTGAGGTCACCACACCCGGAAGTGAGGTCAGCAAACCCGGAAGTGAGGTCACCACACCCGGAAGTAAGGTCAGCAAACCCGGAAGTGACATCACTAAACCCGGAAGTGAGGTCACCACACCCGGAAGTGAGGTCAGCAAACCCGGAAGTGATGTCAGCAAACCCGGAAGTGACGACACCACACCCGGAAGTGAGGTCACCACACCCGGAAGTGAGGTCACCAAACCCGGAAGTGACGTCACTAAACCCGGAAGTGAGGTCACCACACCCGGAAGTGAGGTCACCAAACCCGGAAGTGACGTCAGCACACCCGGAAGTGAGGTCACCACACCCGGAAGTGAGGTCACCAAACCCGGAAGTGACGTCACTAAACCCGGAAGTGAGGTCACCACACCCGGAAGTGAGGTCACCAAACCCGGAAGTGACGTCACCAAACCCGGAAGTGACGTCACTAAACCCGGAAGTGACGTCAGCAAACCCGGAAGTGAGGTCAGCAAACCCGGAAGTGAGGTCACCACACCCGGAAGTGAGGTCACCAAACCCGGAAGTGAGGTCACCAAACCCGGAAGTGAGGTCACCACACCCGGAAGTGAGGTCACCAAACCCGGATGTGACGTCACCAAACCCGGAAGTGACGTCACTAAACCCGGAAGTGAGGTCACCACACCCGGAAGTGAGGTCAGAAAACCCGGAAGTGAGGTCACCACATCCGGAAGTGAGGTCACCAAACTTGGAAGTGACATCACTAAACCCGGAAGTGAGGTCACCACACCCGGAAGTAAGGTCAGCAAACCCGGAAGTGACGTCACTAA
Source organism: Coturnix japonica (assembly GCF_054131305.1). NCBI lineage: Eukaryota > Metazoa > Chordata > Aves > Galliformes > Phasianidae > Coturnix > Coturnix japonica. The sequence continues at coordinate 551,685 of NW_028188980.1, forward strand.
ACCCGGAAGTGAGGTCAGCAAACCCGGAAGTGAGGTCAGCAAACCCAGAAGTGAGGTCACCACACCCGGAAGTGAGGTCACCAAACCCGGAAGTGACGTCACTAAACCCGGAAGTGAGGTCAACACACCCGGAAGTGACGTCACTAAACCCGGAAGTGAGGTCAGCAAACCCAGAAGTGACTTCAGCAGACCCAGAAGTGACTTCAGCAAACCCGGAAGTGAGGTCAGCATACCCGGAAGTGAGGTCACCACACCTGGAAGTGAGGTCACCACACCCGGAAGTGATGTCACTAAACCTGGAAGTGAGGTCACCACACCCGGAAGTGAGGTCAGCAAACCCGGAAGTGAGTTCACCACACCCGGAAGTGAGGTCAGCAAACCCGGAAGTGAGGTCACCACACCCGGAAGTGAGGTCAGCAAACCCGGAAGTGAGGTCACCAAACCCGGAAGTGAGGTCACCAAACCCGGAAGTGACGTCACTAAACCCGGAAGTGAGGTCACCAAACCCGGAAGTGAGGTCACCACACCCGGAAGTGAGGTCACCACACCCGGAAGTGAGGTCAGCATACCCGGAAGTGAGGTCACCAAACCCGGAAGTGAGGTCACCAAACCCGGAAGTGACGTCACTAAACCCGGAAGTGAGGTCAGCAAACCCGGAAGTGACGTCAGCAAACCCGGAAGTGAGTTCACCACACCCGGAAGTGAGGTCAGCAAACCCGGAAGTGAGGTCACCACACCCGGAAGTGAGGTCAGCAAACCCGGAAGTGAGGTCACCAAACCCGGAAGTGAGGTCACCAAACCCGGAAGTGACGTCACTAAACCCGGAAGTGAGGTCACCAAACCCGGAAGTGAGGTCACCACACCCGGAAGTGAGGTCACCACACCCGGAAGTGAGGTCAGCATACCCGGAAGTGAGGTCACCAAACCCGGAAGTGAGGTCACCAAACCCGGAAGTGACGTCACTAAACCCGGAAGTGAGGTCACCACACCCGGAAGTGAGGTCACCAAACCCGGAAGTGACGTCACCAAACCCGGAAGTGACGTCACTAAACCCGGAAGTGACGTCAGCAAACCCGGAAGTGAGGTCAGCAAACCCGGAAGTGAGGTCACCACACCCGGAAGAGAGGTCAGCATACCCGGAAGTGAGGTCAGCAGACCAGGAAAGTGAGGTCTGCTAATTCGGAACTCAGGTCAGTAAACCCAGAAGTGACTTCAGCAGACCCAGAAGTGACTTCTGCAAACCCGGAAGTGAGGTCAGAAAACCCGGAAGGGAGGTCAGCAAACCCGGAAGTGAGGTCACCACACCTGGAAGTGAGGTCACCACACCCGGAAGTGAGGTCACCACACCCGGAAGTGAGGTCAGAAAACCCGGAAGTGAGGTCACCACATCCGGAAGTGAGGTCACCAAACTTGGAAGTGACATCACTAAACCCGGAAGTGAGGTCACCACACCCGGAAGTAAGGTCAGCAAACCCGGAAGTGACGTCACTAAACCCGGAAGTGAGGTCAGCAAACCCGGAAGTGAGGTCAGCAAACCCAGAAGTGAGGTCACCACACCCGGAAGTGAGGTCACCAAACCCGGAAGTGACGTCACTAAACCCGGAAGTGAGGTCAACACACCCGGAAGTGACGTCACTAAACCCGGAAGTGAGGTCAGCAAACCCAGAAGTGACTTCAGCAGACCCAGAAGTGACTTCAGCAAACCCGGAAGTGAGGTCAGCATACCCGGAAGTGAGGTCACCACACCTGGAAGTGAGGTCACCACACCCGGAAGTGATGTCACTAAACCTGGAAGTGAGGTCACCACACCCGGAAGTGAGGTCAGCAAACCCGGAAGTGAGTTCACCACACCCGGAAGTGAGGTCAGCAAACCCGGAAGTGAGGTCACCACACCCGGAAGTGAGGTCACCACACCCGGAAGTGAGGTCAACAAACCCGGAAGTGAGGTCACCAAACCCGGAAGTGAGGTCACCAAACCCGGAAGTGACGTCACTAAACCCGGAAGTGAGGTCACCAAACCCGGAAGTGAGGTCACCACACCCGGAAGTGAGGTCACCACACCCGGAAGTGAGGTCAGCATACCCGGAAGTGAGGTCACCAAACCCGGAAGTGAGGTCACCAAACCCGGAAGTGACGTCACTAAACCCGGAAGTGAGGTCAGCAAACCCGGAAGTGAGGTCACCAAACCCGGAAGTGACGTCACCAAACCCGGAAGTGACGTCACTAAACCCGGAAGTGACGTCAGCAAACCCGGAAGTGAGGTCAGCAAACCCGGAAGTGAGGTCACCACACCCGGAAGTGAGGTCACCAAACCCGGAAGTGAGGTCACCAAACCCGGAAGTGAGGTCACCACACCCGGAAGTGAGGTCACCAAACCCGGATGTGACGTCACCAAACCCGGAAGTGACGTCACTAAACCCGGAAGTGAGGTCACCACACCCGGAAGTGAGGTCAGAAAACCCGGAAGTGAGGTCACCACATCCGGAAGTGACGTCACTAAACCCGGAAGTGACGTCACTAAACCTGGAAGTAAGGTCACCACACCCGGAAGTGAGGTCAGCAAACCCGGAAGTGAGTTCACCACACCCGGAAGTGAGGTCAGCAAACCCGGAAGTGAGGTCACCACACCCGGAAGTGAGGTCACCAAACCCGGAAGTGCCGTCACTAAACCCGGAAGTGAGGTCACCACACCCGGAAGTGAGGTCAGCATACCCGGAAGTTAGGTAAGCAGACCAGGAAAGTTAGGTCTGCTAATTCGGAACTCAGGTCAGCAAACCCAGAAGTGACTTCAGCAGACCCGGAAGTGACGTCACTAAACTCGGAAGTGAGGTCACCACACCAGGATGTGAGGTCAGCAAACCCGGAAGTGAGGTCAGCAAACCCGGAAGTGAGGTCACCACACCCGGAAGTGAGGACACCAAACCCGGAAGTGACGTCACTAAACCCGGAAGTGAGGTCAGCAAACCCGGAAGTGAGGTCACCACACCCGGAAGTGAGGTCACCAAACCCGGAAGTGACGTCACTAAACCCGGAAGTGAGGTCACCACACCCAGAAGTGAGGTCACCAAACCCGGAAGTGACGTCACTAAACCCGGAAGTGAGGTCACCATACCCGGAAGTGACGTCACCACACCCGGAAGTGAGGTCACCACACCCGGAAGTGAGGTCACCAAACCCGGAAGTGACGTCACTAAACCCGGAAGTGAGGTCAGCAAACCCGGAAGTGAGGTCAGCAAACCCGGAAGTGAGGTCACCAAACCCGGAAGTGACGTCACTAAACCCGGAAGTGAGGTCACCACACCCAGAAGTTAGGTCACCAAACCCGGAAGTGACGTCACTAAACCCGGAAGTGAGGTCACCATACCCGGAAGTGACGTCACCACACCCGGAAGTGAGGTCACCACACCCGGAATTGAGGTCACCAAACCCGGAAGTGACGTCACTAAACCCGGAAGTGAGGTCAGCAAACCCGGAAGTGAGGTCAGCAAACCCGGAAGTGAGGTCCCCACACCCGGAAGTGAGGTCAGCAAACCCGGAAGTGACGTCACCACACCCGGAAGTGAGGTCACAACACCCGGAAGTGAGGTAAGCAGACCAGGAAAGTGAGGTCTGCTAATTCGGAAATCAGGTCTGCAAACCCAGAAGTGACTTCAGCAGACCCAGAAGTGACTTCAGCAAACCCGGAAGTGAGGTCAGCAAACCCGGAAGTGAGGTCAGCAAACCCGGAAGTGAGGTCACCAAACCCGGAAGTGACGTCACCAAACCCGGAAGTGACGTCACTAAACCCGGAAGTGAGGTCACCACACCCGGAAGTGAGGTCACCAAACCCGGAAGTGACGTCACTAAACCCGGAAGTGAGGTCACCACACCCGGAAGTGAGGTCACCAAACCCGGAAGTGAGGTCACCAAACCCGGAAGTGACGACACCACACCCGGAAGTGAGGTCACCACACCCGGAAGTGAGGTCACCAAAGCGGAAGTGACGTCACCAAACCCGGAAGTGACGTCACTAAACCCGGAAGTGACGTCAGCAAACCCGGAAGTGAGGTCAGCAAACCCGGAAGTGAGGTCACCACACCCGGAAGTGAGGTCTCCAAACCCGGAAGTGACGTCACTAAACCCGGAAGTGAGGTCACCACACCCGGAAGTGAGGTCACCAAACCCGGATGTGACGTCACCAAACCCGGAAGTGACGTCACTAAACCCGGAAGTGAGGTCACCACACCCGGAAGTGAGGTCAGCAAACCCGGAAGTGACGTCACTAAACCCGGAAGTGAGGTCACCAAACCCGGAAGTGACGTCACTAAACCCGGAAGTGAGGTCACCACACCTGGAAGTAAGGTCACCAAACCCGGATGTGACGTCACTAAACCCGGAAGTGAGGTCAGCATACCCGGAAGTTAGGTAAGCAGACCAGGAAAGTTAGGTCTGCTAATTCGGAACTCAGGTCAGCAAACCCAGAAGTGACTTCAGCAGACCCGGAAGTGACGTCACTAAACTCGGAAGTGAGGTCACCACACCAGGATGTGAGGTCAGCAAACCCGGAAGTGAGGTCAGCAAACCCGGAAGTGAGGTCACCACACCCGGAAGTGAGGTCAGCAAACCCGGAAGTGAGTTCACCACACCCGGAAGTGAGGTCAGCAAACCCGGAAGTGAGGTCACCAGACCCGGAAGTGAGGTCACCAAACCCGGAAGTGACGTCACTAAACCCGGAAGTGAGGTCACCACACCCAGAAGTGAGGTCACCAAACCCGGAAGTGACGTCACTAAACCCGGAAGTGAGGTCACCATACCCGGAAGTGACGTCACCACACCCGGAAGTGAGGTCACCACACCCGGAAGTGAGGTCACCAAACCCGGAAGTGACGTCACTAAACCCGGAAGTGAGGTCAGCAAACCCGGAAGTTTGGTCAGCAAACCCGGAAGTGACGTCACCACACCCGGAAGTGAGGTCACCAAACCCGGAAGTGACGTCACTAAACCTGGAAGTGAGGTCAGCATACCCGGAAGTGAGGTAAGCAGACCAGGAAAGTGAGGTCTGCTAATTCGGAACTCAGGTCAGCAAACCCAGAAGTGACTTCAGCAGACCCAGAAGTGACTTCAGCAAACCAGGAAGTGAGGTCAGCATACCCGGAAGTGAGGTCACCACACCCGGAAGTGAGGTCACCACACCCGGAAGTGACGTCACTAAACCTGGAAGTGAGGTCACCACACCCGGAAGTGAGGTCAGCAAACCCGGAAGTGAGTTCACCACACCCGGAAGTGAGGTCAGCAAACCCGGAAGTGAGGTCACCACACCCGGAAGTGAGGTCACCAAACCCGGAAGTGCCGTCACTAAACCCGGAAGTGAGGTCACCACACCCGGAAGTGAGGTCAGCAAACCCGGAAGTGACGTCACTAAACCCGGAAGTGAGGTCAGCAAACCCGGAAGTGACGTCACTAAACCCGGAAGTGAGGTCACCACGCCCGGAAGTCAGGTCACCAAACCCGGAAGTGACGTCACTAAACCCGGAAGTGACGTCACTAAACCTGGAAGTAAGGTCACCACACCCGGAAGTGAGGTCAGCAAACCCGGAAGTGAGTTCACCACACCCGGAAGTGAGGTCAGCAAACCCGGAAGTGAGGTCACCACACCCGGAAGTGAGGTCACCAAACCCGGAAGTGCCGTCACTAAACCCGGAAGTGAGGTCACCACACCCGGAAGTGAGGTCACCAAACCCGGAAGTGACGTCACCAAACCCGGAAGTGACGTCACTAAACCCGGAAGTGACGTCAGCAAACCCGGAAGTGAGGTCAGCAAACCCGGAAGTGAGGTCAGCAAACCCGGAAGTGAGGTAAGCAGACCAGGAAAGTGAGGTCACCACACCCGGAAGTGAGGTCACCAAACCCGGAAGTGAGGTCAGCAAACCCAGAAGTGAGGTCACCACACCCGGAAGTGAGGTCAGCATACCCGGAAGTTAGGTAAGCAGACCAGGAAAGTGAGGTCTGCTAATTCGGAACTCAGGTCAGCAAACCCAGAAGTGACTTCAGCAAACCCGGAAGTGACGTCACTAAACTCGGAAGTGAGGTCACCACACCCGGAAGTGAGGTCAGCAAACCCGGAAGTGAGGTAAGCAGACCAGGAAAGTGAGGTCTGCTAATTCGGAACTCAGGTCAGTAAACCCAGAAGTGACTTCAGCAGACCCAGAAGTGACTTCTGCAAACCCGGAAGTGAGGTCAGAAAACCCGGAAGGGAGGTCAGCAAACCCGGAAGTGAGGTCACCACACCTGGAAGTGAGGTCACCAAACCCGGAAGTGAGGTCACCACACCCGGAAGTTAGGTCAGAAAAACCCGGAAGTGAGGTCACCACATCCGGAAGTGAGGTCACCAAACTTGGAAGTGACATCACTAAACCCGGAAGTGAGGTCACCACACCCGGAAGTAAGGTCAGCAAACCCAGAAGTGAGGTCACCACACCCGGAAGTGAGGTCACCAAACCCGGAAGTGACGTCACTAAACCCGGAAGTGAGGTCAACACACCCGGAAGTGACGTCACTAAACCCGGAAGTGAGGTCAGCAAACCCGGAAGTGAGGTCTCCACACCCGGAAGTGAGGTCACCAAACCCGGAAGTGACGTCACTAAACCCGGAAGTGAGGTCAGCAAACCCGGAAGTGAGGTCACCACACCCGGAAGTGAGGTCACCAAACCCGGAAGTGATGTCACTAAACCCGGAAGTGAGGTCAACACACCCGGAAGTGACGTCACTAAACCCGGAAGTGAGGTCAGGAAACCCGGAAGTGAGGTCTCCACACCCGGAAGTGAGGTCACCAAACCCGTAAGTGACGTCACTAAACCCGGAAGTGAGGTCAGCGAACCCGGAAGTGAGGTCACCACACCCGGAAGTGAGGTCACCAAACCCGGAAGTGACGTCACTAAACCCGGAAGTGAGGTCAGCAAACCCGGAAGTGAGGTCACCAAACCCGGAAGTCACGTCACTAAACCCGGAAGTGAGGTCACCACACCCGGAAGTGAGGTCACCAAACCCGGAAGTGACGTCACGAAACCCGGAAGTGAGGTCAGCAAACTCGGAAGTGATGTCACTAAACCCGGAAGTGAGGTCACCACACCCGGAAGTGAGGTCAGCAAGCCCGGAAGTGAGGTCAGCAAACCCGGAAGTGAGGTCACGACACCCGGAAGTGAGGTCACCACACCCGGAAGTGAGGTCAGCAAACCCGGAAGTGAGGTCACCACACCCGGAAGTAAGGTCAGCAAACCCGGAAGTGACATCACTAAACCCGGAAGTGAGGTCACCACACCCGGAAGTGAGGTCAGCAAACCCGGAATTGATGTCAGCAAACCCGGAAGTGAGGTCACCACACCCGGAAGTGAGGTCCTCAAACCAGGATGTGACGTCACTAAACCCGGAAGTGAGGTCAGCAAACCCGGAAGTGACGTCACCACACCCGGAAGTGAGGTCACCACACCCGGAAGTGAGGTCACCAAACCCGGAAGTGACATCACTAAACCCGGAAGTGACGTCAGCAAACCCGGAAGTGAGGTCAGCAAACCCGGAAGTGAGGTCACCACACCCGGAAGTGAGGTCACCAAACCCGGAAGTGACGTCACTAAACCCGGAAGTGAGGTCACCACACCCGGAAGTGAGGTAAGCAGACCAGGAAAGTGAGGTCTGCTAATTCGGAACTCAGGTCAGCAAACCCAGAAGTGACTTCAGCAGACCCAGAAGTGACTTCAGCAAACCAGGAAGTGAGGTCAGCATACCCGGAAGTGAGGTCACCACACCCGGAAGTGAGGTCACCACACCCGGAAGTGACGTCACTAAACCCGGAAGTGAGGTCACCACACCCGGAAGTGAGGTCACCACACCCGGAAGTGAGGTCACCACACCCGGAAGTGAGGTCAGCATACCCGGAAGTGAGGTCACCAAACCCGGAAGTGAGGTCACCAAACCCGGAAGTGACGTCACTAAACCCGGAAGTGAGGTCAGCAAACCCGGAAGTGACGTCACTAAACCCGGAAGAGAGGTCAGCATACCCGGAAGTGAGGTCAGCAGACCAGGAAAGTGAGGTCTGCTAATTCGGAACTCAGGTCAGTAAACCCAGAAGTGACTTCAGCAGACCCAGAAGTGACTTCTGCAAACCCGGAAGTGAGGTCAGAAAACCCGGAAGGGAGGTCAGCAAACCCGGAAGTGAGGTCACCACACCTGGAAGTGAGGTCACCACACCCGGAAGTGAGGTCACCACACCCGGAAGTGAGGTCAGAAAACCCGGAAGTGAGGTCACCACATCCGGAAGTGAGGTCACCAAACTTGGAAGTGACATCACTAAACCCGGAAGTGAGGTCACCACACCCGGAAGTAAGGTCAGCAAACCCGGAAGTGACGTCACTAAACCCGGAAGTGAGGTCAGCAAACCCGGAAGTGAGGTCAGCAAACCCAGAAGTGAGGTCACCACACCCGGAAGTGAGGTCACCAAACCCGGAAGTGACGTCACTAAACCCGGAAGTGATGTCAACACACCCGGAAGTGACGTCACTAAACCCGGAAGTGAGGTCAGCAAACCCAGAAGTGACTTCAGCAGACCCAGAAGTGACTTCAGCAAACCCGGAAGTGAGGTCAGCATACCCGGAAGTGAGGTCACCACACCTGGAAGTGAGGTCACCACACCCGGAAGTGATGTCACTAAACCTGGAAGTGAGGTCACCACACCCGGAAGTGAGGTCAGCAAACCCGGAAGTGAGTTCACCACACCCGGAAGTGAGGTCAGCAAACCCGGAAGTGAGGTCACCACACCCGGAAGTGAGGTCACCACACCCGGAAGTGAGGTCAGCAAACCCGGAAGTGAGGTCACCAAACCCGGAAGTGAGGTCACCAAACCCGGAAGTGACGTCACTAAACCCGGAAGTGAGGTCACCAAACCCGGAAGTGAGGTCACCACACCCGGAAGTGAGGTCACCACACCCGGAAGTGAGGTCAGCATACCCGGAAGTGAGGTCACCAAACCCGGAAGTGAGGTCACCAAACCCGGAAGTGACGTCACTAAACCCGGAAGTGAGGTCACCACACCCGGAAGTGAGGTCACCAAACCCGGAAGTGACGTCACCAAACCCGGAAGTGACGTCACTAAACCCGGAAGTGACGTCAGCAAACCCGGAAGTGAGGTCAGCAAACCCGGAAGTGAGGTCACCACACCCGGAAGAGAGGTCAGCATACCCAGAAGTGAGGTCAGCAGACCAGGAAAGTGAGGTCTGCTAATTCGGAACTCAGGTCAGTAAACCCAGAAGTGACTTCAGCAGACCCAGAAGTGACTTCTGCAAACCCGGAAGTGAGGTCAGAAAACCCGGAAGGGAGGTCAGCAAACCCGGAAGTGAGGTCACCACACCTGGAAGTGAGGTCACCACACCCGGAAGTGAGGTCACCACACCCGGAAGTGAGGTCAGAAAACCCGGAAGTGAGGTCACCACATCCGGAAGTGAGGTCACCAAACTTGGAAGTGACATCACTAAACCCGGAAGTGAGGTCACCACACCCGGAAGTAAGGTCAGCAAACCCGGAAGTGACGTCACTAAACCCGGAAGTGAGGTCAGCAAACCCGGAAGTGAGGTCAGCAAACCCAGAAGTGAGGTCACCACACCCGGAAGTGAGGTCAACACACCCGGAAGTGACGTCACTAAACCCGGAAGTGAGGTCAGCAAACCCAGAAGTGACTTCAGCAGACCCAGAAGTGACTTCAGCAAACCCGGAAGTGAGGTCAGCATACCCGGAAGTGAGGTCACCACACCTGGAAGTGAGGTCACCACACCCGGAAGTGATGTCACTAAACCTGGAAGTGAGGTCACCACACCCGGAAGTGAGGTCAGCAAACCCGGAAGTGAGTTCACCACACCCGGAAGTGAGGTCAGCAAACCCGGAAGTGAGGTCACCACACCCGGAAGTGAGGTCACCACACCCGGAAGTGAGGTCAACAAACCCGGAAGTGAGGTCACCAAACCCGGAAGTGAGGTCACCAAACCCGGAAGTGACGTCACTAAACCCGGAAGTGAGGTCACCAAACCCGGAAGTGAGGTCACCACACCCGGAAGTGAGGTCACCACACCCGGAAGTGAGGTCAGCATACCCGGAAGTGAGGTCACCAAACCCGGAAGTGAGGTCACCAAACCCGGAAGTGACGTCACTAAACCCGGAAGTGAGGTCAGCAAACCCGGAAGTGAGGTCACCAAACCCGGAAGTGACGTCACCAAACCCGGAAGTGACGTCACTAAACCCGGAAGTGACGTCAGCAAACCCGGAAGTGAGGTCAGCAAACCCGGAAGTGAGGTCACCACACCCGGAAGTGAGGTCACCAAACCCGGAAGTGAGGTCACCACACCCGGAAGTGAGGTCACCAAACCCGGATGTGACGTCACCAAACCCGGAAGTGACGTCACTAAACCCGGAAGTGAGGTCACCACACCCGGAAGTGAGGTCAGAAAACCCGGAAGTGAGGTCACCACATCCGGAAGTGACGTCACTAAACCCGGAAGTGACGTCACTAAACCTGGAAGTAAGGTCACCACACCCGGAAGTGAGGTCAGCAAACCCGGAAGTGAGTTCACCACACCCGGAAGTGAGGTCAGCAAACCCGGAAGTGAGGTCACCACACCCGGAAGTGAGGTCACCAAACCCGGAAGTGCCGTCACTAAACCCGGAAGTGAGGTCACCACACCCGGAAGTGAGGTCAGCATACCCGGAAGTTAGGTAAGCAGACCAGGAAAGTTAGGTCTGCTAATTCGGAACTCAGGTCAGCAAACCCAGAAGTGACTTCAGCAGACCCAGAAGTGACGTCACTAAACTCGGAAGTGAGGTCACCACACCAGGATGTGAGGTCAGCAAACCCGGAAGTGAGGTCAGCAAACCCGGAAGTGAGGTCACCACACCCGGAAGTGAGGACACCAAACCCGGAAGTGACGTCACTAAACCCGGAAGTGAGGTCAGCAAACCCGGAAGTGAGGTCACCACACCCGGAAGTGAGGTCACCAAACCCGGAAGTGACGTCACTAAACCCGGAAGTGAGGTCACCACACCCAGAAGTGAGGTCACCAAACCCGGAAGTGACGTCACTAAACCCGGAAGTGAGGTCACCATACCCGGAAGTGACGTCACCACACCCGGAAGTGAGGTCACCACACCCGGAAGTGAGGTCACCAAACCCGGAAGTGACGTCACTAAACCCGGAAGTGAGGTCAGCAAACCCGGAAGTGAGGTCAGCAAACCCGGAAGTGAGGTCACCAAACCCGGAAGTGACGTCACTAAACCCGGAAGTGAGGTCACCACACCCAGAAGTTAGGTCACCAAACCCGGAAGTGACGTCACTAAACCCGGAAGTGAGGTCACCATACCCGGAAGTGACGTCACCACACCCGGAAGTGAGGTCACCACACCCGGAATTGAGGTCACCAAACCCGGAAGTGACGTCACTAAACCCGGAAGTGAGGTCAGCAAACCCGGAAGTGAGGTCAGCAAACCCGGAAGTGAGGTCCCCACACCCGGAAGTGAGGTCAGCAAACCCGGAAGTGACGTCACCACACCCGGAAGTGAGGTCACAACACCCGGAAGTGAGGTAAGCAGACCAGGAAAGTGAGGTCTGCTAATTCGGAAATCAGGTCTGCAAACCCAGAAGTGACTTCAGCAGACCCAGAAGTGACTTCAGCAAACCCGGAAGTGAGGTCAGCAAACCCGGAAGTGAGGTCAGCAAACCCGGAAGTGAGGTCACCAAACCCGGAAGTGACGTCACCAAACCCGGAAGTGACGTCACTAAACCCGGAAGTGAGGTCACCACACCCGGAAGTGAGGTCACCAAACCCGGAAGTGACGTCACTAAACCCGGAAGTGAGGTCACCACACCCGGAAGTGAGGTCACCAAACCCGGAAGTGAGGTCACCAAACCCGGAAGTGACGACACCACACCCGGAAGTGAGGTCACCACACCCGGAAGTGAGGTCACCAAAGCGGAAGTGACGTCACCAAACCCGGAAGTGACGTCACTAAACCCGGAAGTGACGTCAGCAAACCCGGAAGTGAGGTCAGCAAACCCGGAAGTGAGGTCACCACACCCGGAAGTGAGGTCTCCAAACCCGGAAGTGACGTCACTAAACCCGGAAGTGAGGTCACCACACCCGGAAGTGAGGTCACCAAACCCGGATGTGACGTCACCAAACCCGGAAGTGACGTCACTAAACCCGGAAGTGAGGTCACCACACCCGGAAGTGAGGTCAGCAAACCCGGAACTGACGTCACTAAACCCGGAAGTGAGGTCACCAAACCCGGAAGTGACGTCACTAAACCCGGAAGTGAGGTCACCACACCTGGAAGTAAGGTCACCAAACCCGGATGTGACGTCACTAAACCCGGAAGTGAGGTCAGCATACCCGGAAGTTAGGTAAGCAGACCAGGAAAGTTAGGTCTGCTAATTCGGAACTCAGGTCAGCAAACCCAGAAGTGACTTCAGCAGACCCGGAAGTGACGTCACTAAACTCGGAAGTGAGGTCACCACACCAGGATGTGAGGTCAGCAAACCCGGAAGTGAGGTCAGCAAACCCGGAAGTGAGGTCACCACACCCGGAAGTGAGGTCAGCAAACCCGGAAGTGAGTTCACCACACCCGGAAGTGAGGTCAGCAAACCCGGAAGTGAGGTCACCAGACCCGGAAGTGAGGTCACCAAACCCGGAAGTGACGTCACTAAACCCGGAAGTGAGGTCACCACACCCAGAAGTGAGGTCACCAAACCCGGAAGTGACGTCACTAAACCCGGAAGTGAGGTCACCATACCCGGAAGTGACGTCACCACACCCGGAAGTGAGGTCACCACACCCGGAAGTGAGGTCACCAAACCCGGAAGTGACGTCACTAAACCCGGAAGTGAGGTCAGCAAACCCGGAAGTTTGGTCAGCAAACCCGGAAGTGACGTCACCACACCCGGAAGTGAGGTCACCAAACCCGGAAGTGACGTCACTAAACCTGGAAGTGAGGTCAGCATACCCGGAAGTGAGGTAAGCAGACCAGGAAAGTGAGGTCTGCTAATTCGGAACTCAGGTCAGCAAACCCAGAAGTGACTTCAGCAGACCCAGAAGTGACTTCAGCAAACCAGGAAGTGAGGTCAGCATACCCGGAAGTGAGGTCACCACACCCGGAAGTGAGGTCACCACACCCGGAAGTGACGTCACTAAACCTGGAAGTGAGGTCACCACACCCGGAAGTGAGGTCAGCAAACCCGGAAGTGAGTTCACCACACCCGGAAGTGAGGTCAGCAAACCCGGAAGTGAGGTCACCACACCCGGAAGTGAGGTCACCAAACCCGGAAGTGCCGTCACTAAACCCGGAAGTGAGGTCACCACACCCGGAAGTGAGGTCAGCAAACCCGGAAGTGACGTCACTAAACCCGGAAGTGAGGTCAGCAAACCCGGAAGTGACGTCACTAAACCCGGAAGTGAGGTCACCACGCCCGGAAGTCAGGTCACCAAACCCGGAAGTGACGTCACTAAACCCGGAAGTGACGTCACTAAACCTGGAAGTAAGGTCACCACACCCGGAAGTGAGGTCAGCAAACCCGGAAGTGAGTTCACCACACCCGGAAGTGAGGTCAGCAAACCCGGAAGTGAGGTCACCACACCCGGAAGTGAGGTCACCAAACCCGGAAGTGCCGTCACTAAACCCGGAAGTGAGGTCACCACACCCGGAAGTGAGGTCACCAAACCCGGAAGTGACGTCACCAAACCCGGAAGTGACGTCACTAAACCCGGAAGTGACGTCAGCAAACCCGGAAGTGAGGTCAGCAAACCCGGAAGTGAGGTCAGCAAACCCGGAAGTGAGGTAAGCAGACCAGGAAAGTGAGGTCACCACACCCGGAAGTGAGGTCACCAAACCCGGAAGTGAGGTCAGCAAACCCAGAAGTGAGGTCACCACACCCGGAAGTGAGGTCAGCATACCCGGAAGTTAGGTAAGCAGACCAGGAAAGTGAGGTCTGCTAATTCGGAACTCAGGTCAGCAAACCCAGAAGTGACTTCAGCAAACCCGGAAGTGACGTCACTAAACTCGGAAGTGAGGTCACCACACCCGGAAGTGAGGTCAGCAAACCCGGAAGTGACGTCACTAAACCCGGAAGAGAGGTCAGCATACCCGGAAGTGAGGTAAGCAGACCAGGAAAGTGAGGTCTGCTAATTCGGAACTCAGGTCAGTAAACCCAGAAGTGACTTCAGCAGACCCAGAAGTGACTTCTGCAAACCCGGAAGTGAGGTCAGAAAACCCGGAAGGGAGGTCAGCAAACCCGGAAGTGAGGTCACCACACCTGGAAGTGAGGTCACCAAACCCGGAAGTGAGGTCACCACACCCGGAAGTTAGGTCAGAAAAACCCGGAAGTGAGGTCACCACATCCGGAAGTGAGGTCACCAAACTTGGAAGTGACATCACTAAACCCGGAAGTGAGGTCACCACACCCGGAAGTAAGGTCAGCAAACCCAGAAGTGAGGTCACCACACCCGGAAGTGAGGTCACCAAACCCGGAAGTGACGTCACTAAACCCGGAAGTGAGGTCAACACACCCGGAAGTGACGTCACTAAACCCGGAAGTGAGGTCAGCAAACCCGGAAGTGAGGTCTCCACACCCGGAAGTGAGGTCACCAAACCCGGAAGTGACGTCACTAAACCCGGAAGTGAGGTCAGCAAACCCGGAAGTGAGGTCACCACACCCGGAAGTGAGGTCACCAAACCCGGAAGTGACGTCACTAAACCCGGAAGTGAGGTCAACACACCCGGAAGTGACGTCACTAAACCCGGAAGTGAGGTCAGCAAACCCGGAAGTGAGGTCTCCACACCCGGAAGTGAGGTCACCAAACCCGTAAGTGACGTCACTACACCCGGAAGTGAGGTCAGCGAACCCGGAAGTGAGGTCACCACACCCGGAAGTGAGGTCACCAAACCCGGAAGTGACGTCACTAAACCCGGAAGTGAGGTCACCACACCCGGAAGTGAGGTCACCAAACCCGGAAGTCACGTCACTAAACCCGGAAGTGAGGTCACCACACCCGGAAGTGAGGTCACCAAACCCGGAAGTGACGTCACGAAACCCGGAAGTGAGGTCAGCAAACTCGGAAGTGACGTCACTAAACCCGGAAGTGAGGTCACCACACCCGGAAGTGAGGTCAGCAAGCCCGGAAGTGAGGTCAGCAAACCCGGAAGTGAGGTCACGACACCCGGAAGTGAGGTCACCACACCCGGAAGTGAGGTCAGCAAACCCGGAAGTGAGGTCACCACACCCGGAAGTAAGGTCAGCAAACCCGGAAGTGACATCACTAAACCCGGAAGTGAGGTCACCACACCCGGAAGTGAGGTCAGCAAACCCGGAATTGATGTCAGCAAACCCGGAAGTGAGGTCACCACACCCGGAAGTGAGGTCCTCAAACCAGGATGTGACGTCACTAAACCCGGAAGTGAGGTCAGCAAACCCGGAAGTGACGTCACCACACCCGGAAGTGAGGTCACCACACCCGGAAGTGAGGTCACCAAACCCGGAAGTGACATCACTAAACCCGGAAGTGACGTCAGCAAACCCGGAAGTGAGGTCAGCAAACCCGGAAGTGAGGTCACCACACCCGGAAGTGAGGTCACCAAACCCGGAAGTGACGTCACTAAACCCGGAAGTGAGGTCACCACACCCGGAAGTGAGGTAAGCAGACCAGGAAAGTGAGGTCTGCTAATTCGGAACTCAGGTCAGCAAACCCAGAAGTGACTTCAGCAGACCCAGAAGTGACTTCAGCAAACCAGGAAGTGAGGTCAGCATACCCGGAAGTGAGGTCACCACACCCGGAAGTGAGGTCACCACACCCGGAAGTGACGTCACTAAACCTGGAAGTGAGGTCACCACACCCGGAAGTGAGGTCAGCAAACCCGGAAGTGAGTTCACCACACCCGGAAGTGAGGTCAGCAAACCCGGAAGTGAGGTCACCACACCCGGAAGTGAGGTCACCAAACCCGGAAGTGCCGTCACTAAACCCGGAAGTGAGGTCACCACACCCGGAAGTGAGGTCAG
This sequence comes from Coturnix japonica, assembly GCF_054131305.1. Lineage (NCBI taxonomy): Eukaryota > Metazoa > Chordata > Aves > Galliformes > Phasianidae > Coturnix > Coturnix japonica. The sequence continues at coordinate 567,745 of NW_028188980.1, forward strand.
CAAACCCGGAAGTGACGTCACTAAACCCGGAAGTGAGGTCAGCAAACCCGGAAGTGAGGTCACCAAACCCGGATGTGACGTCACCAAACCCGGAAGTCAGGTCACCAAACCCGGAAGTGAGGTCACCACACCCGGAAGTGAGGTCAGCAAACCCGGAAGTGACGTCACTAAACCCGGAAGTGAGGTCACCAAACCCGGAAGTGACGTCACTAAACCCGGAAGTGAGGTCACCACACCCGGAAGTAAGGTCACCAAACCCGGATGTGACGTCACTAAACCCGGAAGTGAGGTCAGCATACCCGGAAGTTAGGTAAGCAGACCAGGAAAGTTAGGTCTGCTAATTCGGAACTCAGGTCAGCAAACCCAGAAGTGACTTCAGCAGACCCGGAAGTGACGTCACTAAACTCGGAAGTGAGGTCACCACACCAGGATGTGAGGTCAGCAAACCCGGAAGTGAGGTCAGCAAACCCGGAAGTGAGGTCAGCAAACCCGGAAGTGAGGTCAGGAAACCCGGAAGTGAGGTCAGCAAACCCGGAAGTGAGGTCAGGAAACCCGGAAGTGAGGTCACCACAAGCGGAAGTGAGGTCACCAAACCCGGAAGTGACGTCACTAAACCCGGAAGTGAGGTCACCACACCCAGAAGTGAGGTCACCAAACCCGGAAGTGACGTCACTAAACCCGGAAGTGAGGTCACCATACCCGGAAGTGACGTCACCACACCCGGAAGTGAGGTCACCACACCCGGAATTGAGGTCACCAAACCCGGAAGTGACGTCACTAAACCCGGAAGTGACGTCACCACACCCGGAAGTGAGGTCACCACACCCGGAATTGAGGTCACCAAACCCGGATGTGACGTCACCAAACCCGGAAGTGACGTCACTAAACCCGGAAGTGAGGTCACCACACCCGGAAGTGAGGTCAGCAAACCCGGAAGTGACGTCACTAAACCCGGAAGTGAGGTCACCAAACCCGGAAGTGACGTCACTAAACCCGGAAGTGAGGTCACCACACCCGGAAGTAAGGTCACCAAACCCGGATGTGACGTCACTAAACCCGGAAGTGAGGTCAGCATACCCGGAAGTTAGGTAAGCAGACCAGGAAAGTTAGGTCTGCTAATTCGGAACTCAGGTCATCAAACCCAGAAGTGACTTCAGCAGACCCGGAAGTGACGTCACTAAACTCGGAAGTGAGGTCACCACACCAGGATGTGAGGTCAGCAAACCCGGAAGTGAGGTCAGCAAACCCGGAAGTGAGGTCACCACACCCGGAAGTGAGGACACCAAACCCGGAAGTGACGTCACTAAACCCGGAAGTGAGGTCAGCAAACCCGGAAGTGAGGTCACCACACCCGGAAGTGAGGTCACCAAACCCGGAAGTGACGTCACTAAACCCGGAAGTGAGGTCACCACACCCAGAAGTGAGGTCACCAAACCCGGAAGTGACGTCACTAAACCCGGAAGTGAGGTCACCATACCCGGAAGTGACGTCACCACACCCGGAAGTGAGGTCACCACACCCGGAAGTGAGGTCACCAAACCCGGAAGTGACGTCACTAAACCCGGAAGTGAGGTCAGCAAACCCGGAAGTTTGGTCAGCAAACCCGGAAGTGAGGTCACCACACCCGGAAGTGAGGTCACCAAACCCGGAAGTGACGTCACTAAACCCGGAAGTGAGGTCAGCATACCCGGAAGTGAGGTAAGCAGACCATGAAAGTGAGGTCTGCTAATTCGGAACTCAGGTCAGCAAACCCAGAAGTGACTTCAGCAGACCCAGAAGTGACTTCAGCAAACCAGGAAGTGAGGTCAGCATACCCGGAAGTGAGGTCACCACACCCGGAAGTGAGGTCACCACACCCGGAAGTGACGTCACTAAACCTTGAAGTGAGGTCACCACACCCGGAAGTGAGGTCAGCAAACCCGGAAGTGAGTTCACCACACCCGGAAGTGAGGTCAGCAAACCCGGAAGTGAGGTCACCACACCCGGAAGTGAGGTCACCAAACCCGGAAGTGACGTCACTAAACCCGGAAGTGAGGTCAGCAAACCCGGAAGTGACGTCACTAAACCCGGAAGTGAGGTCACCACGCCCGGAAGTCAGGTCACCAAACCCGGAAGTGACGTCACTAAACCCGGAAGTGACGTCACTAAACCTGGAAGTAAGGTCACCACACCCGGAAGTGAGGTCAGCAAACCCGGAAGTGAGTTCACCACACCCGGAAGTGAGGTCAGCAAACCCGGAAGTGAGGTCACCACACCCGGAAGTGAGGTCACCAAACCCGGAAGTGCCGTCACTAAACTCGGAAGTGAGGTCACCACACCCGGAAGTGAGGTCAGCAAACCCGGAAGTGACGTCACTAAACCCGGAAGAGAGGTCAGCATACCCGGAAGTGAGGTAAGCAGACCAGGAAAGTGAGGTCTGCTAATTCGGAACTCAGGTCTGCAAACCCAGAAGTGACTTCAGCAGACCCAGAAGTGACTTCAGCAAACCCGGAAGTGAGGTCAGCAAACCCGGAAGTGAGGTCAGCAAACCCGGAAGTGAGGTCACCAAACCCGGAAGTGACGTCACCAAACCCGGAAGTGACGTCACTAAACCCGGAAGTGAGGTCACCACACCCGGAAGTGAGGTCACCAAACCCGGAAGTGACGTCACTAAACCCGGAAGTGAGGTCACCACACCCGGAAGTGAGGTCACCAAACCCGGAAGTGAGGTCACCAAACCCGGAAGTGACGACACCACACCCGGAAGTGAGGTCACCACACCCGGAAGTGAGGTCACCAAAGCGGAAGTGACGTCACCAAACCCGGAAGTGACGTCACTAAACCCGGAAGTGACGTCAGCAAACCCGGAAGTGAGGTCAGCAAACCCGGAAGTGAGGTCACCACACCCGGAAGTGAGGTCTCCAAACCCGGAAGTGACGTCACTAAACCCGGAAGTGAGGTCACCACACCCGGAAGTGAGGTCACCAAACCCGGATGTGACGTCACCAAACCCGGAAGTGACGTCACTAAACCCGGAAGTGAGGTCACCACACCCGGAAGTGAGGTCAGCAAACCCGGAAGTGACGTCACTAAACCCGGAAGTGAGGTCACCAAACCCGGAAGTGACGTCACTAAACCCGGAAGTGAGGTCACCACACCTGGAAGTAAGGTCACCAAACCCGGATGTGACGTCACTAAACCCGGAAGTGAGGTCAGCATACCCGGAAGTTAGGTAAGCAGACCAGGAAAGTTAGGTCTGCTAATTCGGAACTCAGGTCAGCAAACCCAGAAGTGACTTCAGCAGACCCGGAAGTGACGTCACTAAACTCGGAAGTGAGGTCACCACACCAGGATGTGAGGTCAGCAAACCCGGAAGTGAGGTCAGCAAACCCGGAAGTGAGGTCACCACACCCGGAAGTGAGGTCAGCAAACCCGGAAGTGAGTTCACCACACCCGGAAGTGAGGTCAGCAAACCCGGAAGTGAGGTCACCAGACCCGGAAGTGAGGTCACCAAACCCGGAAGTGACGTCACTAAACCCGGAAGTGAGGTCACCACACCCAGAAGTGAGGTCACCAAACCCGGAAGTGACGTCACTAAACCCGGAAGTGAGGTCACCATACCCGGAAGTGACGTCACCACACCCGGAATTGAGGTCACCACACCCGGAAGTGAGGTCACCAAACCCGGAAGTGACGTCACTAAACCCGGAAGTGAGGTCAGCAAACCCGGAAGTTTGGTCAGCAAACCCGGAAGTGACGTCACCACACCCGGAAGTGAGGTCACCAAACCCGGAAGTGACGTCACTAAACCTGGAAGTGAGGTCAGCATACCCGGAAGTGAGGTAAGCAGACCAGGAAAGTGAGGTCTGCTAATTCGGAACTCAGGTCAGCAAACCCAGAAGTGACTTCAGCAGACCCAGAAGTGACTTCAGCAAACCAGGAAGTGAGGTCAGCATACCCGGAAGTGAGGTCACCACACCCGGAAGTGAGGTCACCACACCCGGAAGTGACGTCACTAAACCTGGAAGTGAGGTCACCACACCCGGAAGTGAGGTCAGCAAACCCGGAAGTGAGTTCACCACACCCGGAAGTGAGGTCAGCAAACCCGGAAGTGAGGTCACCACACCCGGAAGTGAGGTCACCAAACCCGGAAGTGCCGTCACTAAACCCGGAAGTGAGGTCACCACACCCGGAAGTGAGGTCAGCAAACCCGGAAGTGACGTCACTAAACCCGGAAGTGAGGTCAGCAAACCCGGAAGTGACGTCACTAAACCCGGAAGTGAGGTCACCACGCCCGGAAGTCAGGTCACCAAACCCGGAAGTGACGTCACTAAACCCGGAAGTGACGTCACTAAACCTGGAAGTAAGGTCACCACACCCGGAAGTGAGGTCAGCAAACCCGGAAGTGAGTTCACCACACCCGGAAGTGAGGTCAGCAAACCCGGAAGTGAGGTCACCACACCCGGAAGTGAGGTCACCAAACCCGGAAGTGCCGTCACTAAACCCGGAAGTGAGGTCACCACACCCGGAAGTGAGGTCACCAAACCCGGAAGTGACGTCACCAAACCCGGAAGTGACGTCACTAAACCCGGAAGTGACGTCAGCAAACCCGGAAGTGAGGTCAGCAAACCCGGAAGTGAGGTCAGCAAACCCGGAAGTGAGGTAAGCAGACCAGGAAAGTGAGGTCACCACACCCGGAAGTGAGGTCACCAAACCCGGAAGTGAGGTCAGCAAACCCAGAAGTGAGGTCACCACACCCGGAAGTGAGGTCAGCATACCCGGAAGTTAGGTAAGCAGACCAGGAAAGTGAGGTCTGCTAATTCGGAACTCAGGTCAGCAAACCCAGAAGTGACTTCAGCAAACCCGGAAGTGACGTCACTAAACTCGGAAGTGAGGTCACCACACCCGGAAGTGAGGTCAGCAAACCCGGAAGTGAGGTAAGCAGACCAGGAAAGTGAGGTCTGCTAATTCGGAACTCAGGTCAGTAAACCCAGAAGTGACTTCAGCAGACCCAGAAGTGACTTCTGCAAACCCGGAAGTGAGGTCAGAAAACCCGGAAGGGAGGTCAGCAAACCCGGAAGTGAGGTCACCACACCTGGAAGTGAGGTCACCAAACCCGGAAGTGAGGTCACCACACCCGGAAGTTAGGTCAGAAAAACCCGGAAGTGAGGTCACCACATCCGGAAGTGAGGTCACCAAACTTGGAAGTGACATCACTAAACCCGGAAGTGAGGTCACCACACCCGGAAGTAAGGTCAGCAAACCCAGAAGTGAGGTCACCACACCCGGAAGTGAGGTCACCAAACCCGGAAGTGACGTCACTAAACCCGGAAGTGAGGTCAACACACCCGGAAGTGACGTCACTAAACCCGGAAGTGAGGTCACCACACCCGGAAGTGAGGTCTCCACACCCGGAAGTGAGGTCACCAAACCCGGAAGTGACGTCACTAAACCCGGAAGTGAGGTCAGCAAACCCGGAAGTGAGGTCACCACACCCGGAAGTGAGGTCACCAAACCCGGAAGTGATGTCACTAAACCCGGAAGTGAGGTCAACACACCCGGAAGTGACGTCACTAAACCCGGAAGTGAGGTCAGCAAACCCGGAAGTGAGGTCTCCACACCCGGAAGTGAGGTCACCAAACCCGTAAGTGACGTCACTAAACCCGGAAGTGAGGTCAGCGAACCCGGAAGTGAGGTCACCACACCCGGAAGTGAGGTCACCAAACCCGGAAGTGACGTCACTAAACCCGGAAGTGAGGTCAGCAAACCCGGAAGTGAGGTCACCAAACCCGGAAGTCACGTCACTAAACCCGGAAGTGAGGTCACCACACCCGGAAGTGAGGTCACCAAACCCGGAAGTGACGTCACGAAACCCGGAAGTGAGGTCAGCAAACTCGGAAGTGATGTCACTAAACCCGGAAGTGAGGTCACCACACCCGGAAGTGAGGTCAGCAAGCCCGGAAGTGAGGTCAGCAAACCCGGAAGTGAGGTCACGACACCCGGAAGTGAGGTCACCACACCCGGAAGTGAGGTCAGCAAACCCGGAAGTGAGGTCACCACACCCGGAAGTAAGGTCAGCAAACCCGGAAGTGACATCACTAAACCCGGAAGTGAGGTCACCACACCCGGAAGTGAGGTCAGCAAACCCGGAATTGATGTCAGCAAACCCGGAAGTGAGGTCACCACACCCGGAAGTGAGGTCCTCAAACCAGGATGTGACGTCACTAAACCCGGAAGTGAGGTCAGCAAACCCGGAAGTGACGTCACCACACCCGGAAGTGAGGTCACCACACCCGGAAGTGAGGTCACCAAACCCGGAAGTGACATCACTAAACCCGGAAGTGACGTCAGCAAACCCGGAAGTGAGGTCAGCAAACCCGGAAGTGAGGTCACCACACCCGGAAGTGAGGTCACCAAACCCGGAAGTGACGTCACTAAACCCGGAAGTGAGGTCACCACACCCGGAAGTGAGGTAAGCAGACCAGGAAAGTGAGGTCTGCTAATTCGGAACTCAGGTCAGCAAACCCAGAAGTGACTTCAGCAGACCCAGAAGTGACTTCAGCAAACCAGGAAGTGAGGTCAGCATACCCGGAAGTGAGGTCACCACACCCGGAAGTGAGGTCACCACACCCGGAAGTGACGTCACTAAACCCGGAAGTGAGGTCACCACACCCGGAAGTGAGGTCACCACACCCGGAAGTGAGGTCACCACACCCGGAAGTGAGGTCAGCATACCCGGAAGTGAGGTCACCAAACCCGGAAGTGAGGTCACCAAACCCGGAAGTGACGTCACTAAACCCGGAAGTGAGGTCAGCAAACCCGGAAGTGACGTCACTAAACCCGGAAGAGAGGTCAGCATACCCGGAAGTGAGGTCAGCAGACCAGGAAAGTGAGGTCTGCTAATTCGGAACTCAGGTCAGTAAACCCAGAAGTGACTTCAGCAGACCCAGAAGTGACTTTTGCAAACCCGGAAGTGAGGTCAGAAAACCCGGAAGGGAGGTCAGCAAACCCGGAAGTGAGGTCACCACACCTGGAAGTGAGGTCACCACACCCGGAAGTGAGGTCACCACACCCGGAAGTGAGGTCAGAAAACCCGGAAGTGAGGTCACCACATCCGGAAGTGAGGTCACCAAACTTGGAAGTGACATCACTAAACCCGGAAGTGAGGTCACCACACCCGGAAGTAAGGTCAGCAAACCCGGAAGTGACGTCACTAAACCCGGAAGTGAGGTCAGCAAACCCGGAAGTGAGGTCAGCAAACCCAGAAGTGAGGTCACCACACCCGGAAGTGAGGTCACCAAACCCGGAAGTGACGTCACTAAACCCGGAAGTGATGTCAACACACCCGGAAGTGACGTCACTAAACCCGGAAGTGAGGTCAGCAAACCCAGAAGTGACTTCAGCAGACCCAGAAGTGACTTCAGCAAACCCGGAAGTGAGGTCAGCATACCCGGAAGTGAGGTCACCACACCTGGAAGTGAGGTCACCACACCCGGAAGTGATGTCACTAAACCTGGAAGTGAGGTCACCACACCCGGAAGTGAGGTCAGCAAACCCGGAAGTGAGTTCACCACACCCGGAAGTGAGGTCAGCAAACCCGGAAGTGAGGTCACCACACCCGGAAGTGAGGTCACCACACCCGGAAGTGAGGTCAGCAAACCCGGAAGTGAGGTCACCAAACCCGGAAGTGAGGTCACCAAACCCGGAAGTGACGTCACTAAACCCGGAAGTGAGGTCACCAAACCCGGAAGTGAGGTCACCACACCCGGAAGTGAGGTCACCACACCCGGAAGTGAGGTCAGCATACCCGGAAGTGAGGTCACCAAACCCGGAAGTGAGGTCACCAAACCCGGAAGTGACGTCACTAAACCCGGAAGTGAGGTCACCACACCCGGAAGTGAGGTCACAAAACCCGGAAGTGACGTCACCAAACCCGGAAGTGAGGTCAGCAAACCCGGAAGTGAGGTCACCACACCCGGAAGAGAGGTCAGCATACCCGGAAGTGAGGTCAGCAGACCAGGAAAGTGAGGTCTGCTAATTCGGAACTCAGGTCAGTAAACCCAGAAGTGACTTCAGCAGACCCAGAAGTGACTTCTGCAAACCCGGAAGTGAGGTCAGAAAACCCGGAAGGGAGGTCAGCAAACCCGGAAGTGAGGTCACCACACCTGGAAGTGAGGTCACCACACCCGGAAGTGAGGTCACCACACCCGGAAGTGAGGTCAGAAAACCCGGAAGTGAGGTCACCACATCCGGAAGTGAGGTCACCAAACTTGGAAGTGACATCACTAAACCCGGAAGTGAGGTCACCACACCCGGAAGTAAGGTCAGCAAACCCGGAAGTGACGTCACTAAACCCGGAAGTGAGGTCAGCAAACCCGGAAGTGAGGTCAGCAAACCCAGAAGTGAGGTCACCACACCCGGAAGTGAGGTCACCAAACCCGGAAGTGACGTCACTAAACCCGGAAGTGAGGTCAACACACCCGGAAGTGACGTCACTAAACCCGGAAGTGAGGTCAGCAAACCCAGAAGTGACTTCAGCAGACCCAGAAGTGACTTCAGCAAACCCGGAAGTGAGGTCAGCATACCCGGAAGTGAGGTCACCACACCTGGAAGTGAGGTCACCACACCCGGAAGTGATGTCACTAAACCTGGAAGTGAGGTCACCACACCCGGAAGTGAGGTCAGCAAACCCGGAAGTGAGTTCACCACACCCGGAAGTGAGGTCAGCAAACCCGGAAGTGAGGTCACCACACCCGGAAGTGAGGTCACCACACCCGGAAGTGAGGTCAACAAACCCGGAAGTGAGGTCACCAAACCCGGAAGTGAGGTCACCAAACCCGGAAGTGACGTCACTAAACCCGGAAGTGAGGTCACCAAACCCGGAAGTGAGGTCACCACACCCGGAAGTGAGGTCACCACACCCGGAAGTGAGGTCAGCATACCCGGAAGTGAGGTCACCAAACCCGGAAGTGAGGTCACCAAACCCGGAAGTGACGTCACTAAACCCGGAAGTGAGGTCAGCAAACCCGGAAGTGAGGTCACCAAACCCGGAAGTGACGTCACCAAACCCGGAAGTGACGTCACTAAACCCGGAAGTGACGTCAGCAAACCCGGAAGTGAGGTCAGCAAACCCGGAAGTGAGGTCACCACACCCGGAAGTGAGGTCACCAAACCCGGAAGTGAGGTCACCAAACCCGGAAGTGAGGTCACCACACCCGGAAGTGAGGTCACCAAACCCGGATGTGACGTCACCAAACCCGGAAGTGACGTCACTAAACCCGAAAGTGAGGTCACCACACCCGGAAGTGAGGTCAGAAAACCCGGAAGTGAGGTCACCACATCCGGAAGTGACGTCACTAAACCCGGAAGTGACGTCACTAAACCTGGAAGTAAGGTCACCACACCCGGAAGTGAGGTCAGCAAACCCGGAAGTGAGTTCACCACACCCGGAAGTGAGGTCAGCAAACCCGGAAGTGAGGTCACCACACCCGGAAGTGAGGTCACCACACCCGGAAGTGACGTCACTAAACCTGGAAGTGAGGTCACCACACCCGGAAGTGAGGTCAGCAAACCCGGAAGTGAGTTCACCACACCCGGAAGTGAGGTCAGCAAACCCGGAAGTGAGGTCACCACACCCGGAAGTGAGGTCACCAAACCCGGAAGTGCCGTCACTAAACCCGGAAGTGAGGTCACCACACCCGGAAGTGAGGTCAGCAAACCCGGAAGTGACGTCACTAAACCCGGAAGTGAGGTCAGCAAACCCGGAAGTGACGTCACTAAACCCGGAAGTGAGGTCACCACGCCCGGAAGTCAGGTCACCAAACCCGGAAGTGACGTCACTAAACCCGGAAGTGACGTCACTAAACCTGGAAGTAAGGTCACCACACCCGGAAGTGAGGTCAGCAAACCCGGAAGTGAGTTCACCACACCCGGAAGTGAGGTCAGCAAACCCGGAAGTGAGGTCACCACACCCGGAAGTGAGGTCACCAAACCCGGAAGTGCCGTCACTAAACCCGGAAGTGAGGTCACCACACCCGGAAGTGAGGTCAGCATACCCGGAAGTTAGGTAAGCAGACCAGGAAAGTTAGGTCTGCTAATTCGGAACTCAGGTCAGCAAACCCAGAAGTGACTTCAGCAGACCCGGAAGTGACGTCACTAAACTCGGAAGTGAGGTCACCACACCAGGATGTGAGGTCAGCAAACCCGGAAGTGAGGTCAGCAAACCCGGAAGTGAGGTCACCACACCCGGAAGTGAGGACACCAAACCCGGAAGTGACGTCACTAAACCCGGAAGTGAGGTCAGCAAACCCGGAAGTGAGGTCACCACACCCGGAAGTGAGGTCACCAAACCCGGAAGTGACGTCACTAAACCCGGAAGTGAGGTCACCACACCCAGAAGTGAGGTCACCAAACCCGGAAGTGACGTCACTAAACCCGGAAGTGAGGTCACCATACCCGGAAGTGACGTCACCACACCCGGAAGTGAGGTCACCACACCCGGAAGTGAGGTCACCAAACCCGGAAGTGACGTCACTAAACCCGGAAGTGAGGTCAGCAAACCCGGAAGTTTGGTCAGCAAACCCGGAAGTGAGGTCACCACACCCGGAAGTGAGGTCACCAAACCCGGAAGTGACGTCACTAAACCCGGAAGTGAGGTCAGCATACCCGGAAGTGAGGTAAGCAGACCAGGAAAGTGAGGTCTGCTAATTCGGAACTCAGGTCAGCAAACCCAGAAGTGACTTCAGCAGACCCAGAAGTGACTTCAGCAGACCCAGAAGTGACTTCAGCAAACCCGGAAGTGAGGTCACCACACCCGGAAGTGAGGTCAGCAAACCCGGAAGTGACGTCACCACACCCGGAAGTGAGGTCACAACACCCGGAAGTGAGGTAAGCAGACCAGGAAAGTGAGGTCTGCTAATTCGGAAATCAGGTCTGCAAACCCAGAAGTGACTTCAGCAGACCCAGAAGTGACTTCAGCAAACCCGGAAGTGAGGTCAGCAAACCCGGAAGTGAGGTCAGCAAACCCGGAAGTGAGGTCACCAAACCCGGAAGTGACGTCACCAAACCCGGAAGTGACGTCACTAAACCCGGAAGTGAGGTCACCACACCCGGAAGTGAGGTCACCACACCCGGAAGTGAGGTCAGCAAACCCGGAAGTGAGGTCACCACACCCGGAAGTAAGGTCAGCAAACCCGGAAGTGACATCACTAAACCCGGAAGTGAGGTCACCACACCCGGAAGTGAGGTCAGCAAACCCGGAAGTGATGTCAGCAAACCCGGAAGTGACGACACCACACCCGGAAGTGAGGTCACCACACCCGGAAGTGAGGTCACCAAACCCGGAAGTGACGTCACTAAACCCGGAAGTGAGGTCACCACACCCGGAAGTGAGGTCACCAAACCCGGAAGTGACGTCAGCACACCCGGAAGTGAGGTCACCACACCCGGAAGTGAGGTCACCAAACCCGGAAGTGACGTCACTAAACCCGGAAGTGAGGTCACCACACCCGGAAGTGAGGTCACCAAACCCGGAAGTGACGTCACCAAACCCGGAAGTGACGTCACTAAACCCGGAAGTGACGTCAGCAAACCCGGAAGTGAGGTCAGCAAACCCGGAAGTGAGGTCACCACACCCGGAAGTGAGGTCACCAAACCCGGAAGTGAGGTCACCAAACCCGGAAGTGAGGTCACCACACCCGGAAGTGAGGTCACCAAACCCGGATGTGACGTCACCAAACCCGGAAGTGACGTCACTAAACCCGGAAGTGAGGTCACCACACCCGGAAGTGAGGTCAGAAAACCCGGAAGTGAGGTCACCACATCCGGAAGTGAGGTCACCAAACTTGGAAGTGACATCACTAAACCCGGAAGTGAGGTCACCACACCCGGAAGTAAGGTCAGCAAACCCGGAAGTGACGTCACTAAACCCGGAAGTGAGGTCAGCAAACCCGGAAGTGAGGTCAGCAAACCCAGAAGTGAGGTCACCACACCCGGAAGTGAGGTCACCAAACCCGGAAGTGACGTCACTAAACCCGGAAGTGAGGTCAACACACCCGGAAGTGACGTCACTAAACCCGGAAGTGAGGTCAGCAAACCCAGAAGTGACTTCAGCAGACCCAGAAGTGACTTCAGCAAACCCGGAAGTGAGGTCAGCATACCCGGAAGTGAGGTCACCACACCTGGAAGTGAGGTCACCACACCCGGAAGTGATGTCACTAAACCTGGAAGTGAGGTCACCACACCCGGAAGTGAGGTCAGCAAACCCGGAAGTGAGTTCACCACACCCGGAAGTGAGGTCAGCAAACCCGGAAGTGAGGTCACCACACCCGGAAGTGAGGTCAGCAAACCCGGAAGTGAGGTCACCAAACCCGGAAGTGAGGTCACCAAACCCGGAAGTGACGTCACTAAACCCGGAAGTGAGGTCACCAAACCCGGAAGTGAGGTCACCACACCCGGAAGTGAGGTCACCACACCCGGAAGTGAGGTCAGCATACCCGGAAGTGAGGTCACCAAACCCGGAAGTGAGGTCACCAAACCCGGAAGTGACGTCACTAAACCCGGAAGTGAGGTCAGCAAACCCGGAAGTGACGTCAGCAAACCCGGAAGTGAGTTCACCACACCCGGAAGTGAGGTCAGCAAACCCGGAAGTGAGGTCACCACACCCGGAAGTGAGGTCAGCAAACCCGGAAGTGAGGTCACCAAACCCGGAAGTGAGGTCACCAAACCCGGAAGTGACGTCACTAAACCCGGAAGTGAGGTCACCAAACCCGGAAGTGAGGTCACCACACCCGGAAGTGAGGTCACCACACCCGGAAGTGAGGTCAGCATACCCGGAAGTGAGGTCACCAAACCCGGAAGTGAGGTCACCAAACCCGGAAGTGACGTCACTAAACCCGGAAGTGAGGTCACCACACCCGGAAGTGAGGTCACCAAACCCGGAAGTGACGTCACCAAACCCGGAAGTGACGTCACTAAACCCGGAAGTGACGTCAGCAAACCCGGAAGTGAGGTCAGCAAACCCGGAAGTGAGGTCACCACACCCGGAAGAGAGGTCAGCATACCCGGAAGTGAGGTCAGCAGACCAGGAAAGTGAGGTCTGCTAATTCGGAACTCAGGTCAGTAAACCCAGAAGTGACTTCAGCAGACCCAGAAGTGACTTCTGCAAACCCGGAAGTGAGGTCAGAAAACCCGGAAGGGAGGTCAGCAAACCCGGAAGTGAGGTCACCACACCTGGAAGTGAGGTCACCACACCCGGAAGTGAGGTCACCACACCCGGAAGTGAGGTCAGAAAACCCGGAAGTGAGGTCACCACATCCGGAAGTGAGGTCACCAAACTTGGAAGTGACATCACTAAACCCGGAAGTGAGGTCACCACACCCGGAAGTAAGGTCAGCAAACCCGGAAGTGACGTCACTAAACCCGGAAGTGAGGTCAGCAAACCCGGAAGTGAGGTCAGCAAACCCAGAAGTGAGGTCACCACACCCGGAAGTGAGGTCACCAAACCCGGAAGTGACGTCACTAAACCCGGAAGTGAGGTCAACACACCCGGAAGTGACGTCACTAAACCCGGAAGTGAGGTCAGCAAACCCAGAAGTGACTTCAGCAGACCCAGAAGTGACTTCAGCAAACCCGGAAGTGAGGTCAGCATACCCGGAAGTGAGGTCACCACACCTGGAAGTGAGGTCACCACACCCGGAAGTGATGTCACTAAACCTGGAAGTGAGGTCACCACACCCGGAAGTGAGGTCAGCAAACCCGGAAGTGAGTTCACCACACCCGGAAGTGAGGTCAGCAAACCCGGAAGTGAGGTCACCACACCCGGAAGTGAGGTCACCACACCCGGAAGTGAGGTCAACAAACCCGGAAGTGAGGTCACCAAACCCGGAAGTGAGGTCACCAAACCCGGAAGTGACGTCACTAAACCCGGAAGTGAGGTCACCAAACCCGGAAGTGAGGTCACCACACCCGGAAGTGAGGTCACCACACCCGGAAGTGAGGTCAGCATACCCGGAAGTGAGGTCACCAAACCCGGAAGTGAGGTCACCAAACCCGGAAGTGACGTCACTAAACCCGGAAGTGAGGTCAGCAAACCCGGAAGTGAGGTCACCAAACCCGGAAGTGACGTCACCAAACCCGGAAGTGACGTCACTAAACCCGGAAGTGACGTCAGCAAACCCGGAAGTGAGGTCAGCAAACCCGGAAGTGAGGTCACCACACCCGGAAGTGAGGTCACCAAACCCGGAAGTGAGGTCACCAAACCCGGAAGTGAGGTCACCACACCCGGAAGTGAGGTCACCAAACCCGGATGTGACGTCACCAAACCCGGAAGTGACGTCACTAAACCCGGAAGTGAGGTCACCACACCCGGAAGTGAGGTCAGAAAACCCGGAAGTGAGGTCACCACATCCGGAAGTGACGTCACTAAACCCGGAAGTGACGTCACTAAACCTGGAAGTAAGGTCACCACACCCGGAAGTGAGGTCAGCAAACCCGGAAGTGAGTTCACCACACC